>NC_138772.1:508667011-509339511 GCF_965119305.1 Pelophylax lessonae | reverse complement strand
AGGTAGCACAGATATGCAGCATTGGTGGGCACTGATAGGCGGCACTGCTGGGCACTGATAGGCGGCATTGATGGACACTGATAGGTGGCACTGACGGGCACTGATAGGTGGCACTGTCGGGCACTAATGGGCACTGATAGGCGGCACTGGTGGGCACTGATGGGCGGCACTAATCGGCACTGACGGGCGGCACTGATGGGCACTAATGGGCACTGATAGGCGGCACTGGTGGGCAATAATGGGCACTGGTGGGCGACACTAAAGGATGGCAATGATGGGCACTTGTGGGCAGCACTGATAGGGAGGACACTGGTGGGCATCACTGATGGGGAGGGCAATGGGGAGCCCTGATTGCCATCCCTGGTGGCCATAGGGGGCATCCCTGGGGTCATAGGTGGGCATCCCTGGGGTCATAGTGGGCATCCCTGGTGGATATAGTGGCATCCCCCCCCCGAGGGTCTGCACTGGTAATCAATGATCTGATTACCAGTGCCGACCCCCCCCCCCCTGTCAGGGGAGCCGCCGATCGGCGCTCCTTTACTCGTGCCTGTCAGGCACGAACTAAGGAAAGCCGATCAACGGCTGTTCCTGTTTACGATGTGACCAGCCGTGATTGGACACGGCTGATCACATGGTAAAGAGCTACGTCAGTAGTTTCTTTACCGAGATCGGAGGTGCAGGGTGTCAGACTGACACCTCGCATCACCGATCGCCGCCCGGGGGGCACCCAGAGCTGTGTTATCCTGCCGCCGTCATATGACGTCCGGTCAGGATGACACAACCACATTCCCACCGTCATTCTGTTATAGGGCGGGCGGGAAGTGGTTAAAGTCACGCAGTGACAAGTTGAAAAAAGGGGCCTAGATGTTAAGCAGGAAAATCCTCCGGTCTTAAAGTGGTTAACTGACCTGATCCTCCGCTCCCTCCTGCCCTGGCAGTGGATTGTCTCTCTGTGTCACATCTAATAAACCCGTCATTCATGAGGTCAGGACCTTAGACCATTGGAGTGATGGTAAGATGTTGGTAGAGAAGATGTTGCATGGTTTAGCAGCGTGGAGGATCTTCTATTCCATGTTCCCTAGACCTAAACAAGCATTTAACCCTTGTAGTGTGGGCACAGTCTTGCTGCAGGAATAATTTTCCCAAAGATGAGCTTTAACTTGTGTATCTATGTCTGTTTGGGATTCTGTTGGCGAGAGAGCAGAGCTTGAGTTCTTATGTCTGCACACCTTCTGATAATATTATTAAATAGAGGTAGGTTCATTGGTTTCCACCCACACAGGACTTGTTTTGTGTCTGCAGCATTAGATGTCTAGATTGTAAGCTCCTTTGGGGTAGAGGCAGCTGGGAAAGGCCTATATACTCTATATATAGTGTTGTGGAGTGTGTCTGCACTGTATAAATAAAGAAGATAATGTTTTATTCCTTCAACAAACATAAAAATAAAGCTATTTTCTAAACTATACATTGTACACCACGTCCCTTCTCCCAGACCCGGATCAGATGTAGGGAACCAGATAAGGCGTTCTTCCCTGGCTGCCGAATCAGTGGAGGACATTACAGCTTTGCCGTGAGCTGGTAATACCCTCGGCGTGATACACGGCTCCCATAATGAAATTGTGTTGATTCACCCCGCTTGGTGAGGCTTGTTATCTACTGTGCTTTACTTATTCTGGATTACATCCACTAAAAGTTCATGTCCCAGAATAAAAAGTGAGTGTTTTGTTACATGGCGTTTATTTTGATGCACGAGCTGGAAAGTACCAGATAAAAATTTTTAATGAAACTTTGGGGGAGGAAATAAATAAACTCTTAAGTGTATATTTTTCTTCGTTATGAGAGATTGTAAAGTTAAGCGTTGATGGGTCTCTTGGTCTGTAATGAACACAAATTTTAAGCGCAGAACCTCGTCTGTGTTTTTACAAGAAAGTTGTATCTAAAAGAGTGTATTATAACCTTTTTGATTTATTTATGGCTGTTGTGTTACTGGCAAACAAAAACATGTAATATAAGTAGGTTTCCACTTCTCTTATTAAAGGATAAACGTGTTGGGCTTTAACCACTTTACCACCGGAGGATTTTGCTGTCTTACGTCCAGGCCACTTTTTGCGATTCGGCACTGTGCGAATTTAACTGACAATTGCACGGTCATGCAATGCCGTACCCAAACAAAATGTATGTCCTTTTTTTTCCCACAAACAGAGCTTTCTTTTGGTGGTATTTGATCACATGTGCGATTTTTACTTTTTGCGCTATAAACAAAAAAAAGAGCGACAATTTTGAAAAAATAACAATATTTTTCACATATTTTTATATGAAATTCCCCCCCAAAAAAATTTAAAAATCAAAATTTTTTATAATTTTAGGCCAATTTGTTTTCTGCTACATATTTTTGGTAAAAAAAAATCGCAATAAGCGTATTTTGATTGGTTTGCGCAAAGGTTATTGCGTTTACTAACTAAGGGAAAGATTTCTGTAATTTTTGGTGTTTTTTTTTTTTAACGAGTAATGGCGGTGATCTGCAATTTTTTTTGCGAGACTGCGACATTGCGGCGGACAGATCGGACCCTTGACTGACATTTTTGACACTTTTGGGGTTACCAGTGACATTACTGCAGTAATCAGTGCTATACATATGCACTGTTACTGTAAAAATGACACTGGCAGGGAAGGGGTTAATTTTTATTGGTGATCAAGGGGTTAATGTATGCCTGGTGCTTACTGACATGTGTGGGGGGAGGTGACTGAGTGACACAAGGACAGATCGCAGGTTCAGCTATGCTGAATCCTGCAATCTGACCCTGTCTGTCACTTAGGAGATCCGCCCGCTTTGTTTACACAAGCGGGCAGATCTCCACACTCGATCCCCCGACGATCGGGGAAGAGCGGCGGTGATCACCGCCGCTCCTCCCCTGGCCCGACCATGTCTACGTCGCTGGACGATAACTAACCACTTTGCCACAGTACAGTCAACGTGACTGGTCGGCAAGTGGTTAAAGCTGAGGCCCTGACAAACATCTATCTATCTATCTATCTATCTATCTATCTATCTATCTATCTATCTATCTATCTATCTATCTATCTATCTATCTATCTATCTATCTATCTATCTATCTATCTATCTATCTATCTATCTATCTATCTATCTATCTATCTATCTATCTATCGCACCCTACAGGTAGGTGCTAGGTAAATGCATAGTGGGCTTTGTCTGCCTAACAGCAGGGCCATGATTACTTTTTGGTTAGAGTTTCATGGCTTCCAGGTGTGTCTGCTGAGGGGGGAGTCTCCCCACTGGTTCTTGTGAGAGGCTTCTCCTAGGGCAGTGGAGGAAACCCAATCAGGGACACATTCAGGCTTGTAACTACTCCAGAAGGCAGATTCTGCTGCAAAGGATTATGGGAGTGGGTATAAGTCTGAGGGGCGTGCGTGACTCATGGTCTTTGGCAGGAAGCAGAGTCCCAGGAGGGAGAGTACAGCTGTCTCGGCTCCTGTCAGAGGAAGCGGGTGTCTCGGGTGCTCCAGAGAGGGCTGAGTGGAGCTGAGGGGGATCCAGTGTGCCGAGAACCAGCGGATAGTGTGAGGGGTCCAGTTCCAGGAAAGCCTACACAGGTCGTGAGTACTGAGGATTGCCCCCGGGGGTCTGCCTAGTTTTAGAGGGGACCACTCCGGAGAAGATTCTAGGATCCAAGTATCAGCTAGCTGTAAAGGGGGTGCCTGGTCAGAGGACCCTGAAGTGATAAAGGGGGTACCTGTAGTTTGGGCCCTGAAGAGTCAGAGCACAGTGTGAGTGCATCAGTTGGGAGTTGCAGCCATACAGGAATCTACAGCAAGCTACAGTACCTCAAGCCAGTGCAAGGCTGGAGAGAGTAGTCAGTGACTTTGCAGTGCAAGTGGTGTCAGACGTTCAATGTTCTACAGTCCTGGATCTTTTGGACTTAAGTCGGAGCTCCAGCACAGCTTTCAGAGATACAGTGTGTTCAAAGCGCCAGTAAGCGTTGGCTAGCGTCGGCTGGCGTCAAGACAGCGCTAATGGGCATTTTTGCTATAAAGTCCCGGAATTGTACATAGTCGAGCCAAAGGTGTATCCCACTCATTCCCTTCTCCCATCCCCTAAAATTACAATAAAACAACCAAACAAAGATGATGGAGTTGTCAATGTCTCAGTTCTCACACCCAGGGCCACAGCTCACATGGGCTGGAGAGGTAACCGGTAACAATGGCAGACCCACCTCAGGCCATAAGCCTGGAAATATTGCTACATATCTATCTATCTATCTATCTATCTATCTATCTATCTATCTATCTATCTATCTATCTATCTATCTATCTATCTATCTATCTATCTATCTATCTATCTATCCTGTATACTGTATATACACACTTACTGGCCACTTCATTAGGTACGCCTGTTCAATTGCTTGGTAACACAAATTGCTAAGTCAGTTTGTCAGTTTTTCAGGCAGACCTGAAAGGATGCTCCATGCATCCCTATGGAGCAGCGGATGTCAGCGGAGACATCCCTGCTGACACCCGCTGCTATCCGCTTCTGATCCTGTCCGTGAAATCCGGACGGATGGAAACCCAATTGCCATCCATCCAGCGGATCGGGTCGGATGGGATGGGATGAGAATGGACGGATGGACCTGATCTCCCCATAGAGGACACAGAGAGCGGAGACGGAGCTGTCACCTACCTGCTTAGCAGGGATCAGCGTATCGATTCCCCGCTGAGCAGAGAACGGACCTCATCGGATGGCGCATCGTGTGAAAGGGGCCTTAGGCATCTAGACGTGGTGAATATGACTTGCTGAAGTTCAAACTGAGCATCAGAATGGGAAAGAAAGGGCATTTAGGTGACTTTGAACATGGCATGGTTGTTAGTGCCAGACAGGCTGGTCTGAGTATTTAAGAAACCTCTGATTTACTGGGATTTTCACACACAACCATTTCTAGAGTTTACAGAGAATGGTCCAAAAAAGAGGAAATATCCAGCGAGCTACAGTTGTGTGGACACAAAATTACTTGTTGATGTCAGAGGAGAATGGGCAGACTGGTTTGAGATGATAAAAAGGCAACAGCAACTCAAATAACCACTCGGTACAACCAGGGTATGCAGAATACCATCTCTGAACACAGATGGGCTAAAGCAGCAGAAGACCACACCGGGTGCCACTCCTGTCAGCTAAGAAGAGGAAACTTGAGGCTACAATTCACCCAGGCTCACCAAAATTTGACAATAGAAGATTGAAAAAACATTGCCTGGTCTGATGAGTCAGGATTTCAGTTGCGACATTCAGAATTTGTTGTAAACAACATGAAAGTATGGATCCATCCTGCCTTGTATCAATGGTTCAGGCTGGTGGTGTAATGGTGTGTGGGATATTTTCTTGGCACACTTAGTACCAATTGAGCATCCCTGAGTATTGAGTATTGTTGCTGACCATGTCCATCCCTTTATGACTACAGTGTCCCCATCTTCTGATGGCTCCTTCCAGCAGGATAATGCACCATGTCACAAAGCTCCAATCATCTCACCACTGGTTTCTTTAACATGACAATGAGGTCACTGTACTCCAATGGCCTCCACAGTCACCAAATCTCAATCCAATAGAGCACATTTGGGATGTGGTGGAACGGGAGATTCTATCATGTCGATATGGACCAAAATCTCTGAGGAATGTTTCCAACACCTTGTTGAACCTATGTAATGAAGAATTAAGGCAATTTGACCTAATAAAGTGGCCAGTGAGTGTATATGTGTGTGTGTGTGTGTGTGTGTGTGTGTATATGTGTGTGTATATATATATATATATATATATATATATCTACACAGTATCTCACAAAAGTGAGTACGCCCCTCACATTTCTGTAAATATTGTATTATATCTTTTCATGTGACAACACTGAAGAAATTACACTTTGCTACAATGTAAAGTAGTGAGTGTACAGCTTGTATAACAGTGTAAATTTGCTGTCCCCTCAAAATAACTCAACACACAGCCATTAATGTCTAAACTGCTGGCAACAAAAGTGAGTACAACCCTAAGTGAAAATGTCCAAACTGGGCCCAATTAGCCATTTTCCCTCCCCTGTTTTATGTGACTCTTTAGTGTTACAAGGTCTCAGGTATGAATGGGGAGCAGGTGTGTTAAATTTGGTGTTATCACTCTCACTCTCTCATACTGGACACTGGAAGTTCAACATGGCCCCTCATGGCAAAAAACTCTCAGGATCTGAAAAAAAGAATTGTTGCTCTACATAAAGATGACCTAGGCTATAATAATATTGCCAAGACCCTGAAACTGAGCTGCAGCAGGATGGCCAAGACCATACAGGGGTTTAACAGGACAGGTTCCACTCAGAACAGGCTTCGCCATGGTCGACCAAAGAAGATGAGTGCATGTGCTCAGCATCATATCCAGAGGTTGTCTTTGGGAAATAGATGTAGGAGTGCTACCAGCATTGCTGCAGAGGTTGAAGGGGTGGGGGGGTCAGCCTGTCAGTGCTAAGACCATACGCCGCACACTGCATCAAATTGGTCTGCATGACTGTTGTTGCAGAAGGAAGCCTCTTCTAAAGATGATGCACAAGAAAGCCCACAAACAGTTTGCTGAAGACAAGCAGACTAAGAACATGGATTACTGGAACCATGTCCTGTGGTCTGATGAGGCCAATCTAAACTTATTTGGTTCAGATGGTGTCAAGCGTGTGTGGCGGCAACCAGGTGAGGGTTCAAAGACAAGTGTGTCTTACCTACAGTCAAGCATGGTGGTGGGAGTGTCATGGTCTGGGGCTGTATTATAGCTGCGGACACTGGGGAGCTACAGTTCATTAAGGGAACCATGAATGTCAACATCTACTGTGACATACTGTCGTCATGAAGGAGTAGAAGAGGACTCCAATGGCAACCTGTGAAGCTCTATTGAACTCCATGCCCAAGAGGGTTAAGGCAGTGTTGGAAAATAATGGTGGCCACACAAAATATTGACACTTTGGGTCCAATTTGGACACTTTAACTTGGGGGTGTACTCACTTTTGTTGCCAGTGGTTTAGACATTAATGGCTGTGTGTTGAGTTATTTTGAGGGGACAAAAAAATTTGTATCAACAGTTTGAAGAAGACCCTTTTCTTTTCCTGCATGACTGTGACATGGCTTGATGGGTCTGGTGTGGCCTGCACTGAGCCTTGACCTCAACCCTAATAAACACCTTTGGGATAGATTGGTTTACAACTTACTGCAGTCTGGTCTTGAACCCTCTCCAGCCTGTGACTGGGCAGTGAAGAAGCATTAGCAACTGATAAGTTTATTCCTCTGCTCTCTCTCTAGTATGCATGTTCACATTATAACTGACCGCACTGAGCAAAGCAGTAGAGCCTGGATCGGCTTTGAATACTGATCCTCCCAGTCTTATTATGAATACTGCTCCTCCCAGTCTGATTATGAATACTGCTCCTCCCAGTCTTATTATGAATACTGCTCCTCCCAGTCTGATTATGAATACTGCTCCTCCCAGTCTGATTATGAATACTGCTCCTCCCAGTCTGATTATGAATACTGCTCCTCCCAGTCTTATTATGAATACTGCTCCTCCCAGTCTTATTATGAATACTGCTCCTCCCAGTCTGATTATGAATACTGCTCCTCCCAGTCTGATTTATGAATACTGCTCCTCCCAGTCTTATTATGAATACTGCTCCTCCCAGTCTTATTATGAATACTGCTCCTCCCAGTCTGATTATGAATACTGCTCCTCCCAGTCTGATTTATGAATACTGCTCCTCCCAGTCTTATTATGAATACTGCTCCTCCCAGTCTAATTATGAATACTGCTCCACCCAGTCTTATTATGAATACTGCTCCTCCCAGCCTTATTATGAATACTGCTCCTCCCAGTCTGATTATGAATACTGCTCCTCCCAGCCTAATTATGAATACTGCTCCTCCCAGTCTAATTATGAATACTGCTCCTCCCAGTCTTATTATGAATACTGCTCCTCCCAGTCTAATTATCTTGATCCAAAGTGTTGACCTGACTATATCTGTAGGGTCAGGAAGGGTACCCCTCCAGCTGGTCAGAATTACCCAAGGAGTAGGGTTTTAAACTCAAAATGCCAAGAAGCTAAACTTCGCTGATCTCATATGTTACTCTATGGGGGAATTTACTAAAGGCACATAGACTGTAGTAGCTTAGTAAATGAGGGGAAGCTCTGCTGACATTCGATTATCCAATCACAGGCAAGCAAATATGCAGCTTTTTTATTTTCCTTGCATGTGATTGGGTATTTTTTTCAAAATGAAGCTTTACCTACTTTGCTAAGCTCTGATGCAAATGACCTTGTAGAGTGCAACAGTCTATTTGTCTTTAGTAAATCAACCAGCAATTATTCAGCAAGATAATAATATCTCATTGGCTAAGACACTGCAGCAGTGCTATTGGCTCCCACTGCTGTCAATCAAAGTAAGTTAACCAATGACGAGAGATAGTGGGCGGGGCCAAACCACAGCTCTGTGTCTGAATGGATACACGAAGCTGTGACTCGGCTCGGGTGCCTCCACAGCAAGCTGCTTGCTGTGTGGGCACCTAAAGTGAGGGAGGGGTCAGGAGCGTCAAAGAGGGACCCGAGACGAGGAAGATCCAGGCTGCTCTGTGCAAAACCTTTACACAGAGCAGGTAAGTATAAATAATGTATTTATATTGGGAAAAAAATGAGACTTTACAAACACTTTCATTAAAATGGCACTGACAAGTTTATGAAGTCCTCTTTAACTTTTCTATTTTCATTACATAACGTATGGACGGAGAAACCAGGTAAGGCTAAATATGAGCAGATTAAACATTGGTTTTAAGCACACCCACTTTCCTCCAGCAGGGGGCAGATATCTGCTTTTTCGATGTTCAGCCTCATAAGTTTAATCAAAGGTGCTCTGTCACCTTATAAACTTCTTGAGCAATTTTTATGCACTGTACAGTTCTAGTGCATGTCAGCCGTGGTTACAGGGCATAGAAATTATTACATATCTCTGCTTTAGAAGTGTGTATGTTGGTGTAGAGAGATGTTTGTCACAGCATGGGCACCAGAGATCTCAATACTGTTTGCTCCGAACAATGGGGGACAAACAGAGCATGAAATTAGGTTGTACGTCTGATCTACTGCGTTTTAATTTTTTTTTTAAAGGCTCTCAAAATACGAGCCATATAACAATGAGTACATTTAGAGAGCGCAAGAAGCGAATTCCATGCAGTCAGTCTGAATAAAGGGAAACCATTTGATTATTTAGACGGAACTAAAAGCATCCGTAAAAAGGTTGAAACCCATTGTTAAGCTAAGAAACGCCAGCGTTATGTTCAAATCAATACGAACAAATGCAGCCGCAGAGCGGGTTTGCTGTTTTATGAAATATTAACAGCGCGGTGTGCAAAATAAAATGCCAGCGGACACAAATTTCTTGCATTAAAGCGAGTGAACAAAGGTTGGAGCATACTTCATTCCTGAGCTTCACTACTTCGCTCGCCGCTATCGCAGGCTGTCAGGAATAGTATAGATTGTCAGAGGTGAACAGAGAAAGAGTCACCTCTGTGGATTTAAGTGTTTGCTGCCAGAGGTTAAACGTCTGATAAAAGATGACGGTGGAAAAAGAAGGCAATAACCACGGACAGGAACATTATAGGAAATATTTAACAGAAGGGTTACTCTAACCAGGATTTTGATGGTAGGTTAAAAAATTCAGCACCTGAGCTCTTTTAAAATAACAAATCAAGCAAGTTTGCGTATCAACTTTCAACTTTTTCCTACTATCCACTGGATTGGAGATGAGCTTGGATAATCAGAGATGAGCTGGGATAATCAAGCAGTGCAACACGTTGAGGGCTGGCACCCTTAGGCCTGGGGGGCAAGTCCAGTCACGTGGCCAATTGAACCATCGTGCCCACCTGGTTTTTAACGGATATTGATGTTATGAAGCAAGACAAACATGATACAATGTGGTAACATACTTGAACTTAATAGCAACAAAGGAGGTTTAGCAAAAATGCATGACATTACGCCAGTTCGGGCCTAGGAAGCTCCTGTCGGGCGGAGATCACTCTGCCTGACAGGGAGGTGACTGTGGTAGTATTGTGCCGGCCGGGTGCAGGAGCGTACTCTGCACACTCATACCGCTCCGCTGCAGCTCTGCAAATATAACATTGTATAGCGGCGACCAGCAGTTGTATACAGTCTCTGGCCCCTACATTAATCCAGCCCTGGGTGCAGCCTTTTACCTGGCATCAGAGCAGCCCGGGGGCGATTTCCACCCTGCCCCTCTTCCCAGTCCTCCCCTGAGTGCAACCCACCAGAGCTGAGATAGATCTCGATAACATCAGTCAGTAGCATACAGGGTCATGCAAGGATCCAGAACTGCGCCCCCCCCCCCCCCCCCCATCTGTTTAAGTGGTTGTAAAGCCTCAAGGTTTTTCACCTTAGTGCATTGTATGCATTAAAGTGATACTAACATCTTGTTATTTTACTTTGTTAAAAATAACAAGCATGTTATACTTACCTGCTCTGTGCAGTGGTTTTGCACAGAGCAGCCCTGATCTTCTCTTCGCGGGTCCTTCTTTGGCTCTCCTGGCTCCTCCCTCCTGTTGAATGCCCCCACAGCAAGCCGCTTGCTATGCGGGTACCCTAGCCAAGCTGCAGCTCCCTGTGCCCATTCAGACAGGGAGCTGTGGCCCGGCCCTGCCCCCTTTCTCTCCTCATTGGCTGACTAACTTTGGTTGACAGCAGCAGGAGCCAATGGCTCTGTGCTTCTGTCTCAGCCAATGAGGAGGGGAGTCCCGGGCAGCCGAGACACTCCTGCAACATCTCTGGATCTAGATGGACGGACCTCAGGTATTAGGGCGGCCGCTGCACACAGCAGGCTTTTTATCTTAATGCATTTTATGCATTAAAATAAAAAAACTTCTCTTACCTCGTTCAAACTTCTATGCCTGGAGCAATCTCCTGTGCGTCATGTGGTTTCTGTAACATACCGTTTGCTGATTTCCCCAACTCCAAATATCAGACCTCCTTAAATTACTAAATGGGAAAGGGACCTGGGGGTCAACTTTAGAGGTAAGCAGGTGGAGAGAACTCTACTGTTTTCTTACAAAACCTCGATTTGCGCTATTTATCAGGAATCTGGGTTTAAGGTCTTGACCCAGTGGTACCATACACCAGTGAAGATCCATAGGATGTTCCCCCAATGCACGGACCTTTTTTTAAAGTGTGGAGAGGAATCCAGATCGCACATTTTCTGGTCCTGCAGTCTTCTGCATTCCTTTTGGACAGAGGTTCACCGCATAACCCAAAATTCACAGACCCCGAGCTTCCGAAGGACCCTGCGTTCTTCCTTCTGTACCATCACCATTTCTTGAGCATGGTCTATAGACGATCTGTTCTACCTCTCCTGTTTACAGTGTCAAAGAGCTGTATCCCCCTTTTTTAGAAGCAGATACAGTCACCATTGATAGCCGTCTGGTTGAGGAAAGTGGCTGAAATCAATGAAATGGAGGACCTGGTGGCCACGGAAAAAGGCCTTCGGGAGAAATTCCTTGAAAAATGATTCTGTTGGCATCAATTTATTTACTCTGAGGAGTACACAGAGCTGCTGAAATAAATCCTATTTCCTGAATATTTTATACTGATATGACTCTTGACCTGGAGCATTGGCGGAGTGAATGGGCCCAACCCCCCCCCCCCCCCTGGGCCCAACCCCCCCCTTTTTTTTCTCTGTCTCTCCCTTTACCCCTGCTTTCTTTCTACTTTTCTGAATTTGCCTTTTTTTATGGTATACTAAAGGTATCTACCTTATACAAAAGTAAGGTCCTTGTTTTATGCATATTTGCTTGTTACGGCTTGTACTGTGTTGTAGTCTGATGGAACGTGTTCCAGTTAAGCATTGCCATAACTGCGGTTTCTGTATTTACCATATTGAGGAAAAAAAAAAGATAAAAAAACTTCTAACTTTACAACCACTTTAAGGTGAAAAACCTTCTGTGCTGAAGTCCTCCCCCCTTTTTTTCTTACCTGAGCCCGATTTGATCCAGCCGATGTCTCTCTCCTCATTAGACATATTGATAGCAGCAGGAGCCATTGGCTCTCACTGCTGTCAATCAAATTATGTGACAAGGTTTGGGGCCAATTCACGATATCTGTGTCAATGGACGCAGCAGCGGGATTTGAGAGCTAGCCCACATGGGTGCCCCCAGGGAAAGTGGCCTCATGAAAAGGAGGGGCCTGAAGTGCCGATGGGGCACCCCAGAAGAAGAGGATCAGGGCTGCTGTGTGCAAAAGGGTTGCACAGAGCGGGTAAGTATAGGCATATTTGTTGCTTTTTGAAAAAAAAAGGAGGGTTTACAACCCTTTTAAATAATGCTGTAGAATGGGTGTACCACCCTGCATCAATTCTTCACCCCCATGCTTAACTGCTTCCCGGGGAACCTTCCACTCCTGCCCACCCCTTGTCCTGGCCCTGTGTACATTGTATGGGCTGGTAAATGACAGTCGCTGGTCCTGTGGTTGTCAGAATTCATAGAAGACTGAATGGGATTGGGGGAAGTTGGTTTGAATGCAGCAAGCCTCAAGTATCTGCTCTATAGATTGGCAATTTTCAGTTTTTTTAGGTATCCATGAATCCACCCGGTCTGGTCCAGATCTTTATCAGGCAGGTCACTCATCTGAAGATTGTTTTTGGAGAATCAATTGTCAGGCTCTCTTTAAAGCTGAGCTCCAGACAGCAGAGGTGGGGGAATTGAGTCACATGACTTGACTTAAGTCAGACTTAAGTCACCAATTTGAGGACTTGAGACTTGCTTGACTAAAATGAATAAAAGACTCAACTTGACTTTGACTTGGTATTCATGACTTGAGACTTGACTTTGATTTGAGACATATGACTCAAAATGACTTTACTTATTTAATTTATTAAATATTTGCATTTTCTCAAGATGTGTTAAAGCAAAATTAATGTGCCTGTTATGTTTCTGATACCACATTCACTTAAAACACCTCGTGTTCTGATTTTTAGGACACTGGCTGTTTAACAATGGAAATACTTAACATGTTTTTAGTGACTGTGGTGTTGAAACATGACCGAATGAAGGATTTTGAGCTGTTTGGGCATTCAAAGTGTTTCTTTAACATGCCAAGAAAAAAAGCACTAAGCAGTTTTGGTAATGTTGAAAATAAAACAAAACCTTTCCTGGCCACTGGCCACTTACTTGATTTAAAGGTGAAAATTGGGGTAGATCAGTAATTTTGACTTGATTTGTGACTTGACCAAAATAAATGACTTGACTTGACTTGCTTGACTTCTAGCAGGGACTCAACTTGACTTGCTTGCTTTTCGCCACAGTAACTTGGGGCTTGCTTGAGACTTGAAGGTTAAGACTTGAGACTTGCTTGTGACTTGCACATGTGTGACTTACTCCCATGTCTGCCAGACAGATATAAAAGGTACAGATTAATGCAGCATTGTTATCATTAATATATCATGATTTTTTTTTAATTTCCAATATTTTTATTAAGGTTTTACGAGGAATGATTTTTTTTTTAAATGCAAGCAGTGTAAGCACCTGCATTTGACTTGATACCTGCCTCTTGCAGTCTACTGTGCCGTCTGTACAGCAGAGTTCTGACTGGAGGAAGGAGAAGCAGTGCATGGAGCCAATCGGGTGTGCTGCAATACAAGGTTGCAGGAAAAGACAAGCTCATCAGTCTGCTGTTTCTCCTTTTACTTTTTACTCCCAGCCGTCACTGCTCACCCCACCAGCACAGGAATGTGCTCTCAAACCCTTGCACATGTGTGGTCCACTATCTCCTCTGTTACGGTATCAATGAGCTCAGAGCTACTGCAGCAGGGGGGAGAGAATGCATTTAAGGGGGGTTGAATCGGCTGGGAGTGTCTTAGCCATGTCCTAACAACAAGACTGGATGAGATGATCGATCTTTGGGAGTGTTCGGCCAGGCTTTGGGAGGTACTTAAATGGCCTACTCCTCTACCAAGGGCACTATTTAACTTTGGTCAAAGCTGCACAGGTTGTTTTTATCTACTGAAAACAGACAAGAAAGGAGGTGAAAATGCCTAGTGCTTTACCCCTCGACACCTTTTTAAAAGTTTATTAAAAAAACAAAAACATACTCACAAGACATGAAGAGTAAATCACATATCACATATCCACCCCTATGTGAAAAAGAACACGTCCCTGTACTAGGACCCCTAACACGTTTCGGGAGACGTGCTCCCTTACTAAGAGCTCCCTTTCCTCCATTTTCACATTTCCAAACGAGGTCCCTGCAAAGGGAGATTCTGGGCAAATGGGACAAGAATCCGCAGTCACTGGACAATCAGATCCGGCTGAGCCGAGGAATGAAAGATTCCCTGATATGGTGGCTTCGTTTTCCGGTGCTTTGGCTTTGGAAATCTTTCCTCCCCTTGCATTGGACAGTGGTCACCATGGATGTCAGTCTGTCCGGGTGGAGAGGCATCCTCGGCAAAAACTCTGCTCAGAAGGTCTGGACACTGGAGTCCAGACTAAAGATCAATGTCCTGGAACTCAGAGCGATCAGACTGTGCCTGGAACATCGGACGGATCGTCTTCAGGGATGTCCAGTGTGCATTCAATCAGAAAATGCCATGGCCGTGGCTTATGTTAATCACCAGGGGGGCACAAGAAGTGTACTTGCGGCTCTGGAGGTAGCCGGAATTCTAAGGTGGGCAGAACATTTTGTTCCAGTCTTCTCCGCCGTGCACATTCTGGGGTGGAAAACTGGCAGTCGGATTATCTCAGACGGCAGGCGTTGGACCAAGGGGAGTGGTCCCTTCATCCGGGGGTGTTTCATCAGTTGTGTCTCTGGTGGGGCATCCCCGAGGTGGATCTGTTGGGGTCTCGGCTCAACAGAATGGTGCAGAGGTTTGTGGCTAGGTCGCGAGATCCTCTGGCGGAATGCCACAGATGTGCTGGTGGCCCCGTGAGGTCAGTATCGTCTGATTTACTTCTTTCTACGCAGGATCGAGGCAGAAGGGATTCAGGTCATATTAGTGGCCCCAGATTGGGCCCGCAGGGCTTGGTACACTGATCTGGTGCGGCTGGTTGCTGACGTTCCTTGGAACCTTCCTCTCAGGGCGGATTTGCTGTCCCCAGGACCAATCTTCCATCCTGCATTACAGTTGCTGGCTTTGACGGCTTGGTTGTTGAACGCCAGGTGCTGATGGATAGAGGTTTATCTGAGTCGGAGATTCCAACGCTGTTAAAAGCTAGTAAATCTACTTCTAGGAAGATCTACCGTTGTACGTGGAAGACGTACTTTGCATGGTGTGAGTCTCTTGGGGATCATCCTCGCTCTTTTTTGGTGACTCGGATCTTGACCTTCCTTCAACGGGGGTTGAGCAGAAACTGGCCTTGAGTACAATCAAGGGCCAGGTGTTGGCCTTGGCAGTCTTCTTTCAATGGTCTTGGCCACACACTCCCTGGTGCGTACTTTTCTTCAAGGAGTTTGGCACATACTTCCTCTATTGCCTTCTCTGTTGCCACCTTGGGACCTCAATTTGGTGCTCACAGTCCTCCAGAAGCCTTCTTTTGAGAATCTTCCAGAGATTCCCCTGCTTATGTTGTCTCAGAAGGTGACCTTTTTGGTGGCTATCACTTCTGTGTGCAGGGTGTCGGAATTGGTGGCATTATCCTGTCGTTCACCTTTCTTGGAGGTTCTTCACCCCTGACCGTCTTTCCTTCCAAAGGTTGTCTCTGATTTTCATTTGAATGAAGATATTGTTTTGCCCCTGTGCCCCAGGCCAAAAAATCCGAAGGAAATTGCTTTGCATGCCTTGGACGTGGTCCAGGCAATTAGGGTGTACCTGGCAGCTACAAAGTCTTTTAGGAATTCAGACTCACTATTTGTGCTCACGAATAGGCCTCGGAAAGGGTTGCCTGCTTCCTCTTCCTTCCATTTCCAGATGGATCAGACAGACGGTAATTCAGGCCTATTCCATCAAGGGTCAGGTTCCTCCTTTCCAAGGTGCACTCTACTCGGGCGCTCCGTGCCTCCTGGGCCTTCCGTCATCAAGCGCCAGTGACTCAGGTTTGCAAGGCAGAGGGGAGGGAAAATGGCTAATTGGGCCCAATTTGGACATTTTCACTTAGGGGCATACTCACTTTGGCTGCCAGCGGTTTAGACATTAATGGCTGTGTGTTGAGTTATTTTGAGGGGACAGAAAATTTACACTGTTATACAAGCTGTACACTCACTACACTTGCAAAGTGTAATTTCTTCAGTGTTGTCACATGAAAAGATAAAATATTTACAAAAATGAAGGGTGTACTCACTTTTGTGAGATACTGTGTGTGTATATATATATATATATATATATATATATATATATATATATAATGTTCGGGCATCCTAAGTAATTTTCTAGCAAAAAATACTGATTTTAACTTGTAAACAACAAGTGTTAGAAAAAGGCTTAGTCTTAAGTGGTTAAACTGTCCCCACTTACAGACGGAAGTTCATTCCTTTGATATAAAAGAACGAAATGATACATTGTAAAACATGTTTATAGTTATCCCCCAGCACTGGGCAATGTTAGAGCCGGTTCACATTAGAGCGATCCGACTCGCCGGGGCGACCTCACAAGTCGCGGTGCGCTGCTTGCGCCGCGACCTCGGAGCGGCCGGCACGGACGTCATAACATTGAAGTCTATGCAGGTCGCTCCGAGTTGCCCCAAAGAAGCTCCGGACCCTTTTTCTAAGTCGGAGCGACTTGTGTCGCTCCTATTAGAACGGGTCCACAGCTTCTCTATGGAAGGCGACCTACGGCGACATAACATTGAAGTCTATGCAGGTCGCTCCGGGTCGCACCAAAGAAGCTCCGGGCCCTTTTTCCTATTAGAATGGGTCCACAGCTTCTCTATGGAAGGCGCCCTACGAGGACCTGTCAGGCGACCAGGTCGCCTGACAGGTTGCCCCAGTGTGAACCGGCTCTGAATTAAATATTTGCCAGAAGCTCTTTTTTTTTTGATAGCTGTGAGTGCGCAGAGAATGGCTCTGCACTGAATCGTGGAAATGCTGGATTAGGATCGTAAGGGGGGTTGAAAGGAGATCCGGATTGTTCTAACGATTAATCGTGCGGCTCTACTTTGAAGCATTTAGCAGTACCCTACAGTAGGGTCTTTGTATGTAAAATTTCTAGCCTGAAAGTAGGAAAAGTCCTTTATTCCTCCAGTTTGTTACTGTTTGTAAATGCCATGGAGCTGTTATACTAAACTTTAAAACTGTCAGCACTCCTGGTATAGCGAGGCTTGTTTAGGGCTGAAAAACACCATTGCTTTATAAAGGACCTGTTTACCATGGTGAAAATCCACTTCACCGCTTTAGTGGTATGCTGATTTAAAAGATAAGTTCCATTTTTAAAAAAATAATAAATGCACATTCTTTTTGCAGGTTAAAAAAAAGTCCATTTATTTATTTATTTATTTATTTATTTGAGCCTGTAAGATTGCTGGTCTCCTGCAGATCTGTCAGTGTATTTGTGTGCCCCTACATCCTGTACGGAAGATACAATCTGACAGGTAGTATCATTGAACTACCAATGTTCTCCACAGCGCCATGGTAGTTAATTGAGAACTACAAGCTTACAGCCGCAAAGGATGTTGGAGCTTTTAGTTCATTCACAAACAGAGCTGTGTGAATGAATGACGCAGCCACATGGCTGGAGCTGCACACCGCCATGCTGATTTCAAAAAGTGACAGCTAGTACAGGGAACGTCTCCCCCTACTGCCCCACAGAAAGTGAGGGGGGGATCAGGCAGTGGCTGCAGCATTGGGAACATGTTACATGTTCCACCCTAAAAAAAATGTAAGAAAATGTAACATGTTCCCTAAAGTGGTCCTGAGACTCCATTCACACTGCAGCGACTTGTCAGGCGACTTGTGTGCCCTCAAGTCGCCCCAGGTCGCTTGACATAACAAATGCAATGTAAATCAATGAGAGCCGTCTTAATTGGCACTACTGAAGTCGCTCCGACTTCAGAAAAGGGTCCTGTACTACTTTGAGGCGACTTGTATCCGACTTGTCCCAATAGACTTCAATGGGAGTCGCCTCCAAGTCGGATCCTTATCTTATTTGAAGCGACTTGTGATCCGACTTTCCATGAAGAAGAAGGAAAATTAGCCAGGCATTCCCCACATTGCAGCCATGCCTACAGTTCCTATATACCATTATCTCTGCCTGGTCTGTGTGAGTGGCACTGGTGGACACAGGTAAGTGGCACTGGTGGGCAGTGGCACTGGTGGACACTGATTCGTGGCACTGGTGGACACTGATTCGTGGCACTGGTGGACACTGATTCGTGGCACTGGTGGACACTGATTCGTGGCACTGGTGGACACTGATTCGTGGCACTGGTGGACACTGATTCGTGGCACTGATACATGGCACTGATATGTGGCACTAGTGGACACTGATTCGTGGCACTGATATGTGGCACTAATATGTGGCACTGGTGGACACTGATTCGTGGCACTGGTGGACACTGATTCGTGGCACTGGTGGTGGACACTGATACATGGCACTGATATGTGGCACTGGTGGACACTGATTCGTGGCACTGATATGTGGCACTGGTGGACACTGATTCGTGGCACTGATATGTGGCACTGGTGGACACTGATTCGTGGCCCTAATACGTGGCACTGGTGGACACTGATTCATGGCACTGATACGTGGCACTGATATGTGGCACTGGTGGACACTGATTCGTGGCACTGATACGTGGCACTGGTGGGCAGTGGCATTGGTGGACACTGATTAGTGGCACTGATACATGGCACTGATACGGCGCCCTGGTGGACACTGATTTGTGGCACTGATACGTGGCACTGGTGGGCAGTGGCACTGGTGGACACTAGGGATGATCGAACTCTTCCATATCAGGGTGACCGCCAGAAAAAAAAGATCATGTGTCTTAGAATTGCAGTAGCGCAGGGATGGGGCTCCGCTCCTTTCACACCTGGGCGTTTTTGTTGCAGGCGTTTATTGGGCTTTTTTGTGGACGTCTTTGGAGGCAGGCATGACATCTGAACTTCTGTATAGGGGTATATATACACACACACACACACATATATATATATATATATATATATATATACACACATATAGGTGTGAAAGGAGCGGAACCCCATCCCTGCGCTAATGAAATTATTTGCAGGGATGGGGTTCTGCTCCTTTCACACCTATATGTGTATATATATATATATATATATGTGTGTGTGTGTGTGTGTGTGTGTGTGTATATATACCCCTATACAGAAGTTCAGATGTTATGTCTGCCTCCAAAGACACCCAAAAAATTCCCAATAAATGCCTGCAACAAAAACACCCAGGTGTGAAAGGAGCGGAACCCCATCTCTGCGCTACTAAAAATTCTAAGAAAAATTATCTTTTTTTTCTGGTTCTGGTCCAGGGCTTTACAATATGACCTGAAGAAGACAGTACAGTTACAATACAATTCAATACAGGAGGAATCAGAGGGCCATGCTCATTAGAGCTTCCAATCTAGAAAGGAGGGTCAAGTGAAACAGAAGGCGATAACTGTGGGGCATGAGCTAATGGGGAAAATGGAAGTACGGTTGTTAGGTGTGGGTAGGATAGGCTTCCCTGAAGAAGAGGGTTTTCAGGGATCGTCTAAAAGCTAATAGAGTAGGAGATAATCAAACAGATTGGGGTAGGGAGTTCCATAGGATTGGAGAGGCTCTGAAAAAGTCCTAGAGGTGAGCATGGGAGGAGGTGACGAGGGATCTAGAGAGCAGGAGGTTTTAAGAGGAACGAAGAGTGATTAGGTTGGTGTTTTTTAGACTAGGCTAGTGATGTAGCTGGGGGCTAAGCTGTGGATGGCTTTGTAAGATGATGATAGTACTTTGAATTTAATTTGTTGGGTGAAGGTAAGCCAGTGGACGGATTGACAGAGAGGCTTAGCGGAAACTGAGCGATTGGTAAGCTGGATAAGTCTGGAAGCAGCATTCATGATGGATTGAAGGGGGATAGCCTATGTGGAGGTAAGTCAATGAGGATTGAATTGCAGTAGCCGAGGCACGAGATGACCAATACTTTGTATTGTTAATGTTTACACCTCCCTTTGCCTTGAATGACTGATGGCTTAGGTCCTTCTATGCCTGTGTTGCCACCAGTAGGCAGCGGTGGTACAGATGCAGAATGACCTTTGCCTTCAGTCATATGGAATGACTGCACATATGCAGCTACCTAGTGAATGGGCTCATTCAGGACCAGGGTGGAAATGTAAAAAAAAAATAATGTGCAGGCAGTGATGGCGACACAGACACAGAATTACTTTTGCCTTCAGCCACTATGAATAAATGACTTTCTACATAGTATTATGGACCACTTTTAACGCAGAATCTTGCTGCCAGCTTTATGCTTGCATGATCTTGCAAACACCTCTACACCTATGTGAACGAGTCCTAATAAGGCCTCAAATTGAATTTAATTGTATTTCTATTTTGAATGGGCGGCAATGCAATACAGCCAAAGGTTTAGTGGATTTGCAGTATTTTTTCCACAAATGTGCAGATGGTTCCCCCTTATGTATTATGGTTCATTACAACACAAGTACAATGTGGTGTGCTGCCTAGATGTGTCGGGCTAAAGTGTTGCGTGCATGGCTACCATGGGTTGTGGTTGCCAGCAGATTATATAAGGACATGTACACTTTAGCCGATTGCCGACCAGGCAAAGTGACGTATATATACGTCGCTAGCCTGTCATAGCGGGCGGGCGCGCGCCCGCCCCGGCTCGTTCGCTGGGAAGTCTGTGCGTGTGACCGGCGGACAGGATCGTCCTCCGTGAAGGGAGAAAGGCAGGCGGCTGATGTAAACAAGCCGCCTATCATTCTCCTCTGTGTAGGAATGGTGATCATACGGTTCTACTACGTAGGATCATTGATCACTGTTCCTACACCATTAGCCATGTCCAATCACAGTAAGAAGCACGCCCCTAGGGACACACTTAACCCCTCCTTCCCCAATAAAGTTAACCCCTTCCCTGCCAGTGTCATTTTGCAGTAACAGTGCATATGTATAGCACTGATTACTGCAGTAATGTCACTGGTAACCCCAAAAGTGTCAAAAATGTCAGTCAAGGGTCCGATCTGTCCGCCGCAATGTCACAGTACCGCAAAAAAATAGCAGATCGCCGCCATTACGCGTTAAAAAAAACACCAAAAATGACAGAAATCTTTCCCTTAGTTAGTAAACGCAATAACTTTTGCGCAAACCAATCAAAATACGCTTTTTTGCGTTTTTTTTTACCAAACATATGTAGCAGAAAACAAATTGCCCAAAAATGTTAAAAAATTTAGATTTTTAGATTTTTTTGGGGGGAATTTCATATAAAAAAATGTGAAAAATATTGTTATTTTTGCAAACTTTACGCTCTTTTTTGTTTATAGCGCAAAAAGTAAAAATCGCACAGGTGATCAAATACCACCAAAAGAAAGCTCTGTTTGTGGGAAAAAAAGGACGTCAAATTCGTTTAGGTATAGCGTCGCACGACCTCGCAATTGTCCGTTAAAATCACGCAGGGCCGAATCGCAAAAAAGGCCCTGGTCAGGAAGGGGGTAAAATCTTCCGGGGCTTAAGTGGTTAAAAGAGTCTTTCTACTTGTCAGCACCACTGACTGGTATTCTAATCATCTGCGCCCTTGCTATTTGTCACACATTTATCAAACACGCTTGCAGTCTGTATTTACTGCATCATCTGCTGCTGGAACAAAAAAAACTGAAAAACACTTCTGATAATTTGCAAAAGTATTTTACCCCATGTGCGAAAACATCATTTACTGCAAGGCGATATTGATTTATTTCATATTGCTTTTAAGAACTGTGCAAATACACAATTACAATTTATTTATTTCTATTACCTTAAGTCACGGCTCCTCATATCACCTATTGATTTTTATTTTTCTCTCAATGCACAAAATTTGCCGAACGCCAAGTCTAATGCCGTATACGCTCGTCTGGGCTGAATGGAAAATTGCCCACTTTTCTTTTTCACTGTTCGGTTGAATTGTGGATCATTTTTGAGGCTCCTAACACAGGTTCGCTCTGTGTCTTTAATGCCCTGCATTTTCATAATTGCTATTTATTTGTAAAAATGCCCAAATTTTGCGCTGTGTGATGTGTTTATCCTCTCTTCCAGAACTGATCCGCGTGTTTGAGCCTTGTGTCAGGAAAAAACTTTAAATTGGGTGGTAAATGTATCATGCTATTAAAGAACCGTACAAAATATTCTTTAGTGGACCTTTAAGCAACCTTACAAAGTCATAATGCACAAATTCTTGATGCAAAATACAAAAACAATATAAATGAATATATATATATATATATATTATATATATCTCATAATATATATCTAAGCTTCTACTGTCCTTCAGCTTCAGTCTAGTGACTTTGATTATGTTATCAGTCTGCTGCAGGTAAGAGGAAGTTCTTCCTCAGTCTCCTCTTCCCTAGTGATCAGATTGCAAAATTGATAATCTAGGAAGAGGTTAAAAGCCCATTGGTAATCTGAACAGCAGAGGTTCCCAGTGTGGTATGTCTATGGATGGGTTGAACTCATCAAATGTGACAAACATCAAGGAACTTTATTCCATCAAAAATATGTTTCCTGGTTTAAAGTGATACTAAACACACACTGTTTAATTTAAATTTAAATTTAAATTGTCACTTCTATTTCTGTATGTGGATGATGGCACTTTAATTATTTTAATTAAAAAAATGTCTAAGTGCCTTTTTCCTACTCGATATACAGCTGTCCAATGCAGGGCAGCCATCAGAAATTTTGGGGCCCCCTTACACAGCTTTAGGTCTGGGCCCCCCTGGGGCTGACCACAAGCATTCTTCAAGGCCCGCCCACTGGCTGTCCCACCAAATCCACCCACTGGCCACCCCACCAAGTCCTTCAGTGCACCCACTTTTATTTTAATACTTTTACAACCTAATATATCCTCCATCCCATGTCCTCTTCCTCCTCCACTCACATATCCTCCATCCCATGTCCTCCTCCCTAGAATAAGAGGGAGGTGAAACCACCATTAATCTACATGTAATATCCAGCCCCCATTGTGTTTAGCTTGTTAGTGGGCATGGAGAAGGAGGGAGGGAGTGGACTGTCATTTAGGACTGTGTATACACCCACATGTGTGACTCTATAGTCACATGGGCTGCTCAGATATGATGGGGAGCAAATTATTAGCCTAGAAACCTACTGAAAACTGAGCATATGCTCAGCTGCCAACACTGCTCTGCACAATCCCTGGCTGAATTGGGAACATGGACAGAAGGGGGAGATAGAGAACAGTTGGATTGATCTTTCTTTTTTTTTTTTTTGCAGAATACAGAAAATGAATCTCATAGTGACTGAGCGAGTATGAACAGCATGTAATACACCATTTATTGATAGTTTTTTATGATGTGGGTTTAGTGACACTTTAACTTGCGATTAACTAACAAAAACACAATAAAACAGGAGAACACTAACATTTGTGTATCATCCTGAACTGTGGAAGTGGCAGGTAGAACCACTAAAACAAGTTTTTTTGGGTGAAATAAAGCTATTTGATGTTCTTCAAATGACTTTGACACATCCTTAGACAAACCACACTAGGTGCTTCTTCAATTTAGATTGCCGATGAGATTTTACCTCCTTCTATCCTACCATTACAACACCTCCCTGTGTACCCTTTAGAGAATCCAGGATTGGGACCCCCATGGCATCTAAAGTGACCAATTTCATTGTGCGTGGAGACAGGATTTTTTTCCACCTGTGTTCACAGAAGGTTGCATGGTTTTTTACCCAACTGGGTCACCAGAAACCCCATCAGATGTAAGTCATTTTTTGCTGTTCTTTTCCCATCCTAATTTTTTTTTTTTTGTAGGTATTTACTATATTTTAGATACATGCTACACCATAAGGGCTCTTTTGTCTCTCCTCTCTTTTTTTCCAGGAGAGACCTTGAACCTTTCTATGGCTCTTCAATCTGCTTTTTTGGCCAAACCCCTCTGATTTTTGTGGACTGCCACTACCTAAACTCCAGATTGCAAAATTGTAATTTTGCAGCAAGCCACACAGTGGAAGGGTGCAGTAGGGGCCAGTCAGTGTCAGACATTTGTAAACACAGTTAATAACCACACTGACCCCTTCATTTACATGATTGTGTCATCTCTGAGCCGGCAACTCTGTCCTGGAAGTAGATGGTGGCCCTTAATGATGGCTGAACAAAGATGGAGACTTATTTTGGATAAGAAAAACAGATAAGGGCATTTGGGCTTATTTATTTAAAGAAGTAATGGGTAATTTACTTAATATTTATGCAAAAGTTTCCCAGATTTCTTTCGTAAACAACATATGTATCAAATAAAAGTACCCGTTGAACCCGTTACCTGTTGAAAATTGCATTCCCTGACATTCTGCCACATCTATTGTTCTGTAGGTAAAGATTCTTACTGTAAGATTTACCCTATGTAAGAAAATATTGTTCCCTTCCCGGGCATTTTTACCCGACCTTTACTCAAATTACTTTTAACTAAAATTTGCCTTGCTGAGCTATCAAATCATTGCATTTTCTACTGAAATGAACAGAGCAAACCAGCCAATCGCACAAAACACACAAGCTGGTATGCCTATAGCAAGGCAGTGGCAAGCATGCAGCCCCCAGCTATGCTAACACCTGCCCTTCTTTAAGAGTGGTCCTGCTATGTGGTCATTTTGTGGGTGTTTCTTCTGTTCTGGCCCTTCAGCGCCTCAAGAAATGTGATAGGTGGTCAGTAATTCAGATGCATAATTTATTCACCTTCAAAGCCTAAAGGGGCCCCTCAATGCATCTAGGCAGCAAAAAAAGTCTCATATATGTGGTATCCCCATACTTGGGAGGAGTAGAAGAATGTGTTTTGGGGTGTAATTTTTAGCATGGCCATGCTGTTTGTTAGGAATTTTACTTCACTCAGGTTCCAAAGAAATTGTCAAAAATTACATCTTCATGCCTTCTACTAAACACCTCAGACAGTCTGCTTAGACTACTGTCTACGTTTCATACATACATACATACATACCATAGTTTGTAGATGCTAAAACTTTCACTCAGTCTAAATATTTTACACATACTTGTTTTCTCAAAGAAATGTAACAGAATACATGTAGGTGAGTCCTAGGCCCAGGGTACTCAATCAGGGAAAGACCAACCACAGTTCTTGATGGTACATATAACTTATCTTGCAGATTCCATACAGGCTAGCAGTATGGATAAATACAGTTTTCAGCCTTACACCAGTAGGCACTGGTGTAAGGCAATATAGTAACGGGTATTTACAGTGTCACCAGGCATGGGCCTGTGTTATCAGAGGTTGGGTTGCACTGGAGGGTTGGTGATTTGCAGTGTACTGGGACAGCCCTATAATGCTGCTTAGATAAGCCCCATGTTTATGGACCAAATAATGGAATGTTTCCTCAAGACAGGCAATGTCCCTGAGCTGTTCGTACTTATCAGAAACCTTTTGATGCATCATACACTTTCCCTAGCTAGCAGGGTCTTTGGAGCTAACCTACCACTCGATTCAGGCGTGCCTGTTGACACAGGAGGCTCTATACATAAGGTTCAAAGTCAAGACGGCTGCCTGAGGTCTCTTGAGTTTGTAGTGTCCAGTCCGAAAACTGGATTCTCAGAGACACTGACTGAGTCGGCAATCTGACATTTCACCTAACAGATTCCTCTCCATCTGTAATAATGATACAGTGCCACCCAGGGCTGCTGT
Source organism: Pelophylax lessonae (assembly GCF_965119305.1). Taxonomy (NCBI): domain Eukaryota; kingdom Metazoa; phylum Chordata; class Amphibia; order Anura; family Ranidae; genus Pelophylax; species Pelophylax lessonae. Next base: position 509,313,668 of record NC_138772.1, on the reverse strand, counting down.
TGGAAATCATGGGGCCCCATACAACCTTCCTGGCGGGGCCCCTCCAAACCCACCTCCACCCCCCCTAAGGTGCAGTGGAACAGCGGCACTGACTTTATCCACCTATGCTTTTAAAATGAAAAGAAAAGTCCCTCCTCTGTTCCCACATCCTGGGCCCCTCTGTTGACGTAATGGGATCCAGGGAAATGTATTAAGTCCTGGTAAGCAAGTAGGAGCGGGGGTGTGGTGTAGTAAATTAAATGTATTTATATAGGTAGAAATTAACAATAAAACTGCTCCGAGCCCCACTGTTTAGCTGATGAGGCCTAGGCTCAGTACATCGGGACCAGTTGTACTGCCTTAACATTGGCCCTGGTGCCAATGGTGGGTGGAGAGGAAAACGTGTACTTGTCTACATACACTTTGGGCTAAATGCATGAAGAAAGATTTTTTATTTGCAAAGTTTTATTACAGAAATTAAGGGCAACTGTTTTTTAAAAGACAAATAAATAAATAAACCCTTTATATAGTAAATATTAAAGTGTAGATTAAAGTTTAATTGAATGCAAAACTTTTTTTTCCATTTTGCATAGAGTAAGGGAGGATGATAACTGCCATCAGTTTTTTGTTTGCTATCTATGTCCCATTGGGGAGATTTCCATTCACTTCCTGTCCCATAGCCAAAACAGGAAGTGAGAAGAAATCCCTGGTTATCACCAGGGTCACCAAATCTAGTGTCCTTATTGGATTTCCCCCTCCTATTTTTTTTGTCAACCAAAGTTTGGGACTTTCTTATTAATTTTACTTTAGGCTCCGTTCACATGTAGGCGTTTTGGGGCGTTTTGGGGGAGTTTTTCTGCTCTAGGATCAGCTCTCAAAACTCCCAACAAGACAAATCCTATTCATTTCAATAGCCCCTGTTCACATCTGAGCGTTTTGACGTTGTGAGCAAAACGCCCAACGCTCAAAAAAGTACTTGAGCTTCTTTTTGGGCAGATTACAGGCGTTTTCCATTGGTCTCTATTCAATCTAAAAACGCCTGCACAAAAAACGCCTGTAAAAACGCCTGTAAAACGCGGTAAAAATCGCGGTAAAAAACGCGTGAAAACGCTACGCTCAGGTGTGAATGTAGCCTTAATGATAACAGTAAACAGGACAAACAGAGAGGGCAAATCTCCATAATGGGGACACAGACAACAATAAAAACTGACAGGCGTTCTAACCCCTCTCCACTCTATACAAAACTAAATAAAAAAAAAGATTTTCCTATAGTTGCACTTTTAAAAAAGTGGTGATTAAATACCACCAAAAGAAAACTGCATTCCTCCCTCTACCCCCAAAAAAAGTGTTGCCCGATTGAGCCATTGTTGATCAATGTCCTGGACAGAAAGAGGGTTTAAAAAGTCAGTCTTCAAGTGGTTAATCTTAGTGCTCACACACACAGGTTCACATTATTTTATATCATTTGTTTTGCAAAATCAACAACCTTCACTTCAGTGTGCATATCTTTTTTTGGTTCAGTGACTCACCAAGTAGTGTAAAAGAGATAAGGGGTAACAGCCTCAAGTTTGTCCCTTTAAAATCAAGTTAACAATGACAACTTCCATATTTTCTTCCTACCTGGGACAATTTGAAAGTTAACCCCTTTTAATGCACAATTTAGGGGCAGGGCAGTAAACTGCTTCTCATATCTTTGTGAGAAATGCTGATGGTGGAATTGTGTCTCCACCCTCATTCAGTGTGTTGAACCTGGGATTTCAAGTGGACATACAGGGGTTGATGTACTAAAATTAGAGAGTGCGCAATCTGGTGCAACTGTGCACAGTAGCCAATCAGCTTCTTACTTTAGCTTGTTAAATTAAGCTTTGACAATAAAACCTGGAAGCTGATTGGATTGTATGCACAACTGCACTAGACATTGCACTCTCCAGTTTTAATAAATCAACCTAAGTATTGTAAAAAAAAGTAATTGCCCCCTCCCCCCTTTGCTAAATCAATGAACTGCGAAAAAACACATTTTTTAGAAAACTGAGTTACATTTCACATGTATATAAAGGTGAATAATAATAATAGGTGCGATTGTATCCATATACAGTGCAAACAATATATAATCAAAAAATATTTGATAATTAAGGTATGATTATAAAAAGTCCACTTACAAAATGATTTAATGTGAAAAGATGTGACTTGTGCTATCCATCCATACAAATTCATCTATGTGTCAAATGCCGTCCTCAATCACCTGTAGGTGCAATGCCTGCTCACCTCACTTTATGACCCACCACAGGTCATACTGCACCTTTATAAAGAAGCTTGAAATGTTAGCAGGATGTGCCTCTGAATAGATTGCCACTCCTTTATGCTCAACCACTGCTAGGGAACGGGTACTCAGAATGCACAAAGGAAAAGTGTTGGAGCATATTAGGTTTGCTAAGACCTCGTTCACACTATGTCGGATCCGACTGGGGGGCGACCTGTGAAGTCGCGTGCAGCGCGACTTGTACGGACTTCATAAAATGAATGTCTATGCAATTTGCTCCAGGTCGCCCCGAAGTAGTACAGGACCCTTTTTCTAAGTCGGAGCGACTTGTATCGCTCCTATTAGAACCGGTCCTGTACTACACAATGGACCGCGATGGTGCGCGACTTGCCAGGCTGACCATGTCGCCTGACAAGTCGTATTAGTGTGAACCGGCACTAAAGGCTTCGCTTTTTAATAGATTAAAAATACTTACATAAACATTGCTTGTAATGAGCTCAAATAACATCCAAAAAGAACAGCTGAGCACCTCCTCACCACAGGGATTCTGGGTCTCAGAGACACCAAAAGAGAACTGACGCCACTGGCTCCGCCCAGCATGTTTCGTCACTGGTCCTGTGACTTCCTCAGGGCAGGGAGCCTAGTGACGAACGCCGGCTTTTTGTAGCCACGGTTTGTATATCCGTTGCCATAGTGACTTGGTGATTTATCGGGAATGTATACAATACTTTAGAGTGTTAATAAATGACAATAAGTGTCTCTTTTAATAAAAACACCTATAAAGGACTTTAGCATCTAAATGGAAAATTAGGGTTCATATACATAGGGGGTTACCTGAGCCACTGCTGACCAAGAAGAACACAAATGCTCATTTCACAATTGCCAAAAAAAATCCTGATTATCCCCAAGACTTTTGAGCAAATATTCTGCGGACTGATGAGACAAAAGTTGAACTTTTTGGGAAGGTGTGTGTCCTGTTACATCTGGCATAAAACTAACACAGCATTTAATAAAAAGAACATCATATGAACAGCCAAACATGGTGGTGGAAGTGTGATAGTCTGGGGCTGCTTTGCAGCTTCAGGACCTGGACAACTTGCTATAATTGATGGAACCATGAATTCTGCGCTCTTCCAGAAAATCATAAAGGTGAATGTCCGGCCATCATTTGGTGGAGGGGGGATTATTGTGTGTGGTTGTTTTTCAGGGGTTGGGCTTGACCCCTTTGCTCCAGTGAAGGGAACTAAGACATTTTGGACAATTTCATGCTCCCAACTTTGTGGGAACAGTTTGGGGATAGCCCCTTCCTATTCCAACATGACTCTGCAAATTATTGCTCATCCATGTCTTTATAGACCTTGCTTTGTGCACTGGTGGGCAGTCATGTTGGAACAGGAAGGGGCTATCCCCAAACTGTTCCTACAAAGTTGGGAGCATGAAATTGTCCAAAATGTCTTGGTATAACCCCCCCCCCCTCAACCAAATGATTTGAACCAGTGCACAAAACAAGGTCCATAAAGACATGGATGAGCAAGTTTGGAGTGGAGGAACTTGACTGGCCTGCACAGAGTCCTGACTTCAACCTGATAGAACACCTGTGGGATAAATTAAAGCGAAGACTGCGAGCCAGGCCGCACCAGGGACGCACGAAAACTGGGATGCCATTAACCTCCCTGGCGGTATGATTCTGTCAGGAATTCTGTTCCAAAAGCGGTACAATTCTTTTCATGGAAATTTGGCGTTATGTATTATAGGCCTACAATTCTTAGTAATTACTGACTTAAACCTGACCAAAACAAGACTCTAGTAGACATCCCAGATGTGATAAATTTGAAACACAAACAAGTGAATTATAATCGAATCAATAATATTATTTTATTATTTAATATATAATATATATAATAAAATTATATTATTGATTAGATTATAATTCATGCGCTATATATTATATATATGTGTGTGTGTATATAGATATATATATATATATATATATATATATATGTGTGTGTGTGTGTATATATATATATATATACATATATATATAATGCATGAATTATAATCAAATCAATAATATAATTTTATATATATATATATATATATATATATATATATATATATATATATATATATATATATGTGTGTGTGTGTGTATATAGGTATATATATCTATATATATATATATATATATATATATATATATATATATATATATGTGTGTGTGTATATAGGTATATATATATATATATATATATATATATATATATACATATATATATAAATACATATATATGTATATATATATATATATATATATATATATATATATATATATATATATATATATATATATATATATATATATATTTGCATATATATATATATGCATATATATATATATATATATATATATATATGTATATATATATATATGCATATATATATATATATGCATATATATAATATAAAATGTGTTATGTGTAACGTTTTTTTTTTTTTTTTTTGAATTTCCCTCCCTAGTTCCGCTCCCATGCAGCATTGCTGCTGCAGGGAACGGAACTAGGAAGTCCTCCTACCGACAGACGAGCGGCGGAGATCTCGCTGGCGGTCACAGCAATGAGAGCTCATCGCTGGATCGCCAGGATAAGGTAAGAGAAGCTCCACTGCGCTGTCTGCACGCTCTGCCCATTGACCCCGAGCGTGACTCGGGGATACCGCTAATAGCAGAAAATTCCTACCCCGAGTCACGCTCGGGTTTACCGCTAAGGCGGTTAAAGTTGATGTGCGTGTAAAAGCAGGCGTCCCCATACTTTTGACAATATAGTGTAGATTCACCCTCCCTATTTGTCTGGGTGACCGTTTTCTTCTCTACTAAGTGAAATCCCAAATTTTCAGGTTGTCACTGGAACAGGAAAAGAGTGGAAATCTTCCAGTCAGACAGTTGTTTCAGGGAGGCCTCAATTTGGAGAGATTCTTGTTGTGCTTTCAGGACAGGAAGTCAAGGGAAATTTCCCCCGATAGGCTACAGATCAGAAAAAAAAATAATTATGGGCTTTTCTCTACTCGATCCAAAAAGGAAAAAAGGCATGCCTTTGGAAATTCTTTTAGATATTTTGTTTTACTGGAATTTGAAACATAAAAACCCATAAAATAAATATATATATATATTGCCGTCTTTTTCTGTCCGAAAGCAGGGCCTGAATTTTAGGGCATTCATTTTTAATTTTGGGATTCTAATTTTCAATTTCAAGACTCTAAACTCCCAGTCTTTCTCTCCAGCTGTCACAGCGGGAAGGAAAGATGATCTGTTCATAATCTCACGGTATTTTCCACACTTTTAATTGCTGAGTGTGACTGACTGGCTTGCTGTTGGAATTTTTTTTTGTCTTCTTGTTGTTCTCCAGCTTCACGCTGATGCCTGTTTTGTTTGAATTCCTTAACTATGAACATCTCTCTTTCTCTCTCTATCCCTCTGTGGCTTTGCGCCCAAAATAGAAGCGGTTCCTACCATGGAGGTTGAGAAATTTCTGAATATATTTAAATAGAGTTCACTAATGAATCTCACCAAGGCAAAACAGTGAATAAGTTTCCAAAAATGTATTTTCTGTGGAAATCATATTTTGCTCCTATTTAACACTGTTTACACTTTCAGAATATGGTTACATTTATTGTATCAGGATTGCTCATTTGTATCCTGAAATTAGCCTCATGTGATAATTGTGTGCGAATGAATGCCAAACTGCTGATAATTTGCTCAAATTTGTTATTAGGACACAAAACAAAGACACCTGTACCAACTCTTAAAAATGATTGACAGTTGCAGTCCAAACTATGTACAGTATGTGGCCTCTGAAGTATGTTTCGGAATATTGCCTTGTAGTAGAAGCCATTTTCAGTGTCAGCTTCTTGGCTGACTTTTTCACATAGGTATGCAGAATTTGCCATTTATGGGAAACTACTTTTCCCTTTTAAACATTTAATATTTTCTGTGCCATTGCAATGAATGCCCCACTACACCTGAGCATAATAGATCTACCCCATGTTTAACAGTTGGCAAGGTGTTTTATTTTAGTTCAATCAGGTGGTGCTCCTTTTTTTTTTTTACCAAACAGACCTTTGCTGATTGTGGCCAAAGAGTTTAGGTAGAATTCCAGCAATTCTTAACTACTCTTTAAAAAGCTCTCTTCCCCCTCCTAACACCTATTTTCACTAACCTGTGCAGGAAAGATGGAAACTTACTTATTTTGAGGCCTCTCGGCCAACAGCTGGTAATAAACAAGCAAAAAGTTGGGGGAGCAAACCCTGAACATGTATTTCTAAAGCTGGTGCAGCTATGAACCAAGCGACATGCATATTAAAAAAGAATAGCACACACATGCAAAAGAAATGACTATCAAATATAAAGACAATCCATAAATAAAAATGGGGATTTGGTCCCGTGCGCTATTCTTTTTTAATATGCAAGTCGCTTGGTTCATAGCTGCACCAGCTTTAGAAATACATGTTCAGGGTTTGCTCCCCCAACTTTTTGCTTGTTTATTATGTATTCAGTCTGACCAGATTTCTGAGGTTGAGCACCCCCCCCCCCCACACCACACCACACCACACCACACACCTGTACTCTATCAATGTCCACTATCAAGTAGATATAGGAGGAGTCCCTTGTAGTGCATTAGCACATCTCTCCCAGCAAGGAGTGTTGTCTCCAAGGGTTAGAGAGGCTAGATTCATCCTTTTTTATGGATAGTGTAGGACCCACTGACAATGGGGTACTTTGACGTAGTGGTGGGCTTGAGCACGATATGGCCATATGGTGGGACCAAATCCCCATTTTTATTTATGGATTGTCTTCGTATTTGATAGTCATTTTAATATGCAACAGCTGGTAATGCTGGGTAGCGGTGAAATCACCCATAGGTTCCAATGGCCCATCCATTGTTGGCGTTCCCTCCTCTCCTCTGCAGCTGGTTCTGTCTGACACAGGGGAGCTGGATCACGTGGTTGGACCTATGTGGCCAGAAAAAAGGGAAGTATACAGATCTTTCTTGCACAGCTTATTCATAATAGGTGGTAAGAGGGGACATTTCTAAGAGTAGTTAGGTTTTGCCCAGGAATTATTTCATCAGTCAGTAGCACAAGTTTCTCAACCTTTTTACCCCAGGGGAACCTTTGAAATACTTTTTCCTGACACCCTCTAATTTTTTGGAGGTCAGTTGGAAAATGCCCCCTATATTAGTGGCCATTAGCAACAATGCCCCATAATACACAGCTAAAAAGATCACAGATGGCATGCAGTTGGGTGCCAAGTGGCACTGGCTCCAGAAGCATGCAGGCACCATCAGATGGTTGGTTAATCAGCCACAGCTTAAGGAATGTCTAAAAGCTACTAGAAGAACCCTGGTTGAGAAAGGTTGCTTAAGACCTTGACATTTGTGATGAGATTGCAGTTGCTTCTGTCTGATCATTCTTCCATGGAGATTATGTTCCTGCAATTAACACTGCATTGTGGAACTGTGCAAAATGATTTCTGTGTAGGGTTTGTCTTTGACAGCTTAGAAACCATTATCTCTGAGTGTTTTGTGGCCTTCAGGTTCTTGCATTGACTTCCACAACGGTCCCATTTACCTGCTTTCCTTCATGGAATTATGTACAGTGACATTTTTTGAGCTTAAAAGTATTTTGCAATCTTTTTAAAACCTTCTCCTGCTTTGTAGGCATCAGTTAGCTTTTTTTTTAGATCCTCACTCAGTTGATGTTGCGTAACAACCCAACCAAGGGAGTGTCAAAGACTTTATGAAGCTCTGCAGCTGTTAACCAGTGACAACTCCTAATAGCTATTTAGGCCTAATGAGGTAATTGTGGCCAGAGACCTTTAAAGGCATTGTGGAAGGGTGTCTGAACATTTGCATGTCACAATTATCACGTTCTTTGTTCTGTGCTATAAACCATGTAAAATAAAATGTAACTGTGTATTAAATTTTGCAAATATGTTGTTTTACCTTTTTAACCTAGTGTTCCCTGCAGTAGCTGTTTGCTACGTTTCACAAAATGAACAAATAATTTTGCCATGGTGCTCACACTCTAGCAAGCAAACTGTGTTTATATATTGCATCGAGCAAATAAACCCCTAAGAAGAATAATCCGCTAAGGGCTGAAGTCTTACAGCGATTGCTCTGAAGAAGTCATAGGAAATACTGTCCTACCTCAATGCTGGGCGTATTGCTTGAAAGCCCAGTATGCTTTGCAATTTAATATGGCTCCAGCCTGTAATGAACGTTTGTGCTCACCTATACTGTATTCTTGTTGTGATCAGGCTGTTATTTACAGTCACGGCCTTCACAGTAAAGGAACTGGAAGCTAAACACATGGGCAGTCTCCTAGTGACAACTGTTTTTTTACATTGATGCTTGGCAAAGCCAAAAATCAAGAATGCTGCTTTGTCCCAAAATATCTATCTTCCACTGCCCCATTATGTTATGAAAGAGGTGGCATGGGAAACTGTACTCAAGCTTTTTGAAGCAGTTGAAGTCTTCTTATCTAAATACTAGGAAAATACAATACTTATATTAAATCACTTATAAAAAGCACTTTAATAAAGCCTTTTAAGGTAGCACCCCCACCTTAGGTTGGCAACTGTTTCCTGTAAGTCTGGGATGTTCGTGGAGGGCTGTATATGTTGGAAGGTTAGTGTAGAGAGCCTTCAGTTTGGGGTAAGAATCAAGCAGTATTTCTCATCTTCTCATCATCAGCATGGGGCAGATCTATTCTCATTCTGTCTGCAGGGCAGAGATGTATAGTAACTAAGTAGAACTACTTCACTACTGTACTTAAGTACCGAAAGGCGGTATCTGTACTTTCCTAGAGTAGAATTTTTTTCTCCTACTTCCACTTTTACTTCACTACATTTTTTCAATGATTTCAATACTTCTACTCCGATATTTTTTTTGTGCTGCATAGTTACTCGTTACTATTATAAAAATTACCATTGTCAGAACAGTAGATGGCAGGTTTCATGAAGTTCAAAAAATGTGTATAATGTCATGTGTAAATCAACGCATACGAAAATAAATGCTACTGTATATATAAATAAAATGGTCTACATATCTGCTGTTAAGGGGAAAGAGAACCTCCCCCAACCAAGGAGAATCACAAGCGTTAATAGACCTTTTTACTGGTAAGAGGCTGATTTTGCTTTTTTCACTGGAAGTTTAGAGCACAGGTTTTGCAGTTTTGTTTCACTGGAAGGATATAATTTTGCACTTACCTTCATCCACCGGGTAAGGGGGAAATCCACAAGGTGGTGGGAGTCTGCACCTATTATTTGGAATAGCACCTGTTTGATTCCTTCACCTTTGAAAATATATTCATCTTGTTTTGTCACATATATATGGTATTATGGTATTATGGCATTATATATATGGACTTTCTATTGACTTTGATTTCATACACTCTTCCTTTATTTCATTATTGGAATATATTGTTGTATATCACATTGGTTTATATATGATTTTGCGCACCAATAAGCTGTGGAGAAAAAAAAAAAAAACATGCAGGGAAGAGAAGGAGGGATGCTTTAAAGGGAAAAGGGAGGGACATACTTTATCTGTTTTCGTTTACAAAAAACTACAGCCAAAGGAATTGTGATTGTCCTTTTAGGTTAATCATTTGAAATATTAAAAAACAATATGATGTTCAAACTTTTGACTTTTTTCTTTAATAACCACATAACACAGTACTTGTACTTTTACTTTCAGTACTTGAGTAGCACATTTTTTTAAAAAAACTACTGGTACTTTTACTTTCCGTACTTGAGTAGCAAAATTAAAAAAAAAAACTACTTGCAATACTTAAGTACAAAAAATGTTGAATACTTTAGTACTTCTACTCAAGTCACTTTTTGATAGAGCACTTCCACTTCTACTCAAGTCACTTTTTGAGCGAGCACTTGTACTTTTACTCAAGTATGGGTTTCGAGTACTTTATACGAGTGTGCTGCAGGGACACTGTATCTAGGAAGCCTTTTTATATGAACTTTCTATTTGAAGGGAGGCATAAAGAATTCTTCCACTTGGGGGTACATCTAGGTTCAGGTATTTTTCTCCCTTTCTTCCATCTGTATTGCAAGAACTGTTGTAACTTGCTTGAAGAAAAAGTTTAGATTTTTCTTTTGTACAGCACTGGGGACATAACTGTAATGAAGTGTGCCCTATGCCCGCCTGGCTACTGCATAATGTAGAAATCTTATCCCCAATGCTGCCAGGTCCTCTCCACAGCACTGATCTTCCAGTGCTACAGGAGTTAACATTACTGGTTGCGCCACTCAACCATCCCTTAAACTCTTAGATCCTGTCATTCATTTGCTCGTCCTCCATTCGCAGTGCTACAGGAGTTACCATTACTGGCTGTGAGTGTGAAAGAGTTGCACCACTCACCCATCCCTTAAACTCTTAGATCCTGTCATTCATTTGCTCGTCCTCCATTCCCAGTGCTACAGGAGTTAACATTACTGGCTGCGAGTGTGAAAGAGTTGCGCCACTCACCCATCCCTTAAACTCTTAGATCCTGTCATTCATTTGCTTGTCCTCCATTCGCAGAATGCTTTCCATTCTGGTAAAGAATTCCACAACCCATTATGAGTGCAGCAGGTGGAAGGGGCAGTTGGGCAGCTCAAATCTTTTACACTCTCAGTGGTTGATGTTAACTCCAGCAGCATCAGGAAATCCGCAAGGGATTTTGTAGGGAGGACCCCGTGGCAGTCTACACTATGCAGCATCCAGCTGGACATAGGACACATTATATTAGAGGTAAGTTGTGCTGCAAACTTTAGCTTCAAGTATGGTACTTTTTTATTTACTTATATACTCATTACCCTACATGGCTAATTGTTCACCTAAAGTCAAATATCCTTTTAGTAGCCTGGTGTTTTATTCTGTACCAATGGTGAAATACTCTTGGGCAAGAGCTTGTATTCTGGGGGAATGAGTGGGCTAGATGGAGGACCCCAAATTCTGATTAGGTCAGGCTGGGTAGCTACCTAAGGAGGAGTTCTGCCGTGTTAGTGGTGGAAATCCTGGGGAGCTAAGAGCCAGAAAGGAAAGAGGTAATGGACACTACATGTGGTTCCCTTACTTTACATTTTAAACTTTGCAGTACCATGTTTCACTACCTCTGATTGGAAGCATTCTAAATAGCACAGGGGGCACTTGGTGGTAGTGATTGGTGGAGAAAGACCAACTTTCTCCAACTTTCTCTCCCTACGACACACAAGGACTCACGCCTATAGAGAATTAAGCACAGGGGGCACTTGGTGGTAGTGGTTGGTGGAGAAAGACCAACTTTCTCCAACTTTCTCTCCCTACGACACACAAGGACTCACGCCTACAGAGAAATAAGAAGGTGACCCCAGCAGGAGCTCCACTACATTACCCCTATAGAGATTAAAGGTATATAAGAACAAACTGAAAAGTAAAAAGTTGGTGCCCAGAGTTCACCTCTAATCACTCATACTTGCAGTGAGTCAGTCCATAAAGTGGTTCTTCTCCCATCCAGTGACATAGGGTCAAGTATCAACAAAACACTGGATAATCACCCTATTAAGTAATTAGAGAAAAAATACTTAATCTAAACAGCATGGGGAGAAAATAAAGTAGTTTACATTTTGATAAACAGAATGAATCATAAACCTAATACGTGAAGTTTCAGAATGTCTAAGAGCTACTTATCCAGAAAACAGGCCAAATTAATTAATGTTGTTGTGGGCCCAGATGCTTCAGTTATAAAGATTTTTGAGGATAAAAGAAATGGCACAAATGGGGCTCAGACAGTGTAGGCGACACTGCAATAAAATGTTTAACTTTTATGAATTCACACAAAAAAAGTTTCATGAAACATATACTGTATATCTTGTTATAGCTAAAGCCTTGTCTTATATTTCCTTTAAATATTGATGGACAATATATTATTAAATTGATTTACCTATTAGAGTTACATAATATTCTAAGGAATCTGTCCTCCCATCTTACATACACTGAAAAATGCTAAGGTGCACTAAAGCGCATACCAGATTGTGCCCCCGTATAATGTATAATAGCAACCATTATGATAATAATCAAAACTCAATCCCTCCTGAGTCTGGAGCCATGAGTAAATTGATTATTTTTGTGCTTATGATCATTGCATCTCTTCCAGACCAGCATGTCAGCGAATTACAGTATTAAAACTGAACCCAAATAAATACAGTATAGCGCATTACTTTAGGGTTAGTTCATTGTGACAGAAGTGTAGGTAGGACAGAACACACACTAAGAGTAAGAGGGATTTTAGGGCCCCTTATCAAGGGGTTCCTTATTTGGGGGGGGGGGGGTTACAGAGGAGTTCTGCCCCCCATGAAAAAATGTAAATTCCGCAGCTGCAAATATCAAATACAAAAAGCTGCTGACTTTTAATATTAGGACTTACCTGTCCAGGGTTCCCGTGACGTCGGCACCAGAAACAGATTTTCGGATCGGCTCTCGGGTTCTGCCGCCGCCATTCAAGGTAAGGGAAACCAGCAGTGAAGCCTTTCAGCTTCCCAACTGGTTCGCTACTGCGCATGCAGGAAGCAAGCTGCGCTTTCTAATTGGGCCGGTGGCAGGGGAAGAAGTGGGGAAGGGTATCTGTCAAAAACATGGGATTTGGAGTCATCTATTATGAATCATGCTTTTATCATTGGAGTGTGTTCTAGCGCTTTGAAGAAGAACTCCAGGCATTGCATTTTTTACGTTGTTACATTTGTACTGCTATGTAAAAATTCATATTCCATACCTGTTGGAAATCACTTAAATAGATACCACTACTCCAATGATCTCCACCAGGTTTTGGGTCTTGTGCCAAGTGGCTGCCCTGCTGCATTTTGAACACAGGAGATTGGATGCACGACATGGGCGCCATTCAGAGAATGCTTTGCATTTTCTCAATGAATGCAAAGCATTCTTTGGTTGGATGAGATGTTGAGTGTGACATCACCATCCCACCTCTTCACCTTGTCCATTTATAGAACGCTTTGCATTTATTGAGAAAGTGTTCAGAATGCCGTATTGCAAAAAAAAAAAAACAGAAGCTAGTGGAGATCACTGGAGTATAATCATATATAAAATGCCATACCTAGAATTCTTCTCTAAAGTTTTTTTGTTTTGTTTTGTTTTTTTTTTAACCAGTGCTCTATAAAAAGTTATAACAAAAACATGTTTTTCTTTTTTTTTTTTTTTTTTTAGCCAACTATACTTAAAGCAACCAAACCCGTAGCATTTTGGACACAACACGATGTGTGTAAGTGGTTGAAGAAGCATTGTCCAAACCAGTATCAACTCTACCATGATTCTTTTAAAGAGCACGATATAACAGGTAAATTATTTGTTTTACTTTCTGCATAGAACGTCAATAATTCATGTAAGGTTTTACTGACCAACATTAGATAATGGAAATAGAAAGTACTAATAGCATGTAAGCATATATCATCTCGTTGTAACCAACCAATTTCAATATGTTATTGGGGCTGGATCATAGATTAACATTTCTATAATCACTTTTTATAATTAAAAGGTAAGGATAAAGGGTTTTTGAGCCATCACTCCTGTTAGTGAATCTTTTTGCATTATTTCCTTTTCCAGGATACCAGTGGACAGGCATCTTAGAAATAAACACATTTTTGTTTATTGCAAAACTTTCTGAAATTGCAAGCTAAAACTGTGCATTGCATGCAAGCTTGCAAAGTATGTCTTTGGCTATTCCAGAAGGTCTTCCAGCTGCTTTGCAGGCACAGTGCAGGACCTGGGATTCTCTATGATTTCTTGGCTTCCACTATCAGGGCAGCCATCAGAGTTTTTGGGTCCCCTTATCCCCTTACACAGCTTAGGCCTGGGCCCCCTCCGGCCTGACCACCAACATTTCTCAGGGCCTGCTGCACTGGCTGTCCCACTGAAATCGCCCACTTTTGGGGGAAAGGGATCAGTAGCAGCAATGATGGTGGTGGGAGGGATGTTATCAATGGCAGCAGAGATGGTGGGGGGGGGGGGGATCAGTGACAGCGGTGATGATGGTGGGGGTGATGGTATCAGTAGCAGAAGAGATGGTGTTGGGGGGATGGAATCGGTGGCAGCATTGATGATGGTGGGGGGAATAGGATCAGTGGCAGCAGAGATGGTGGTGGGGGGATGGGATCAGGGGCAGTGGTGATGGTGGCGGGAGGGGATAGGATCATAAGCAGTGGAGATGGTGGGGGAATCAGTGGCAGAGATGATGGTGGTGGAGAGTGTACTATCTCCTGTCTAAACTAGAAGTTGCAAGCAGTGCCCCCCCAAAGTGACAGAGTGCCAGGCAACAACTTGTTGGTTGAGGCACCTCGGGTCGCCCAGACCCCCTACCTGAGTATGGGCTGTCTCCCCCTGATGGCGGCCCTTTCCGCTATGATGGCTTAACAGCTTAGAGGTCATCGGTTTCATAGGAGTTCACTTGTGAAATAAAACTGACTGTGCAGTAAAGGAGCACCCAGTAGAAAAAAAAGCTGTGCAGCTTAGAACATTTTTGCTTAGTTTAAATGCAATACCTGTAGGCCATTCAATATCCTATTTTAAATTTAGCCCCAACTTAACTAGCTGCTGGGAGGCAACATACATTAAGAGCTTGCGCCCTTCATCACACAACTGAGGCCTTAACCATATTCAAAACCCTTGCATGAGCACTGTTCACTTACCCCCCCCCCCCTTGTAGCAGCAGCACTGAATTCAGCCACTACTGCTATGATAGTTTTTTGGTCGGGATTTGGGAGTGCTGCTCATGGCCCATAGGTATGGTATTTACTAAGCAACATTTTCTAAGCTGCACAGTGTTGGTTAACCTGTTGGCGCCTTTTAACTGCATAGTCAGCTTTATTCAAGCCCTCTAATTTCTCCTGTATTGAATTGTATTGTAACAGTATTGTCTTCCCTCATATTGTAAAGCGCTGCACAAACTGTTGGTGCTATATAAATCCTGTATAATAATAATTATTCAAAAAGGTGAACTAAGCCTTTAAAACAAGTATAACGTGTTTGTTAAAAGAGTAGGAGAGAGAATTCTGTGGCGATTAGACCACACTAATACACACCCATTTCAAAAAAAATATTTAAAATAGTTCCTACAGAGAGCTACCTGTCAAAGAATGATTACATCACTTCCCCCTGATGGTAGCACCTGTTTATTACCTTCCATCACTAATGCTCTTGAACAGACTATGCAAGATGACATATGGATAATAAGAAATATGAATAATGCAAATAATAACACAGAGTTGCAAGTATGCATACATGCACATTTGTGAACTTGCAATTTCAGAGTTTCTGAATTAAAAAAGATAAAGTACTTTAGTTCCACTTAACCACTTGGAGCTAACCTTTCAGGGGTTTAGGATGCCAGCAAGCAGGGTTTATGATCATGTGACTGCTGTTATTGGCTGTCATGGCGGTCACATAATCGGAAAGCTCCCAACCGCATGCAACAGTCGGGTGCTTTCTGTTAACCGCCAGTAACTGTGCTGGGAGCCCGCAGGGTGCGCGCGCTCTCAGCACAGCTGTATTTGCACTAATGCCAAGGCCCATCCACCGAGAGACTGCATATTTGTGTGCGGCCAGGGCCAAGAGGTTGAGGAAAAACCAGCTTGTCTTTTAATTCAAGCTCTAGAACAGCCATTCTCAACCGTGGATCAGTGGAACCCTAGGGTTCCTCCAGACGTTGTTGGAGGTTCTTTGAGCTGTAGCTGTTTTATTTTCTATTTGATGGTTTCTGCATAGTTCAAGGGCCATCACCACTTGACAAATCCAACAGCATGTAAGGCTGGCATCATGACTACTGTTGTAAGGGGGACATTCTTTCCAGTGACCACCAATATAAGGGGCATCTTTCCTGTTGACACCTGATGAAATGGTTTTAGTAAGGGCTCTTACACTAACCTATCTAGCCCTGTAAAAAAGAAATCAGTATACTTACCTTTTTTGAAGCCGATCTGACCCGATCTCCAGCAGCAAAAGCTCTGCAGGGGACATGGCCGATAACGTCTGTGAAATGAATGGGAAGTGACATCACCTATAGAGTTACTATGGGGCTTACGTTGTCGGCTCTGTACTCTGCACCCACCTCCAAAGCGAAGCGGCAGCTGACAGCTCATCGTGGGGTCGGATCGGCTTCAAAAAAGGTAAGTATACCGATTTCCTCTTTACAGGGCTAGATAGAGTAGTTTTAGATCGTGGAGATCTATAAATGCAGGAATTTTAGTTTCGGGTGGACTTATCCTTTAAGCTTTTTTTGACAAAAGACCTGCAAGCTAATTGGTTTCTATGCAGAGCTGCACCAGATTTTGTACTCTCTAGTTTTAGTAAATCAACCCCTATGGTTTTTTTTAGATTGTACTGACTAGGGCTAGCAAACGCATAACATTGACAATTTGACGCCTTGGGTCCTTTATTTGTTACAGATGGGAAATCCGGAAAGGATAATATTAAATATATATCAGATACACTCACAAATCTGAAACAAAATACTCTGATTATATAAAACATCAATCTGTAACTAGATATTCTAAGAATGCATAAAAATTATATTAATGAAAAGCATAGTCATCCCTTACAAAGCAAGCTTTGCACATTCAGCATTTCCTACATAGGCTCCTTGGTTCCCTCCCAATTTTTTGATATAGATACCATGAAATGTAATGAGAACTATAAACATAGGATAGAAATAGGCACTTTTTTTCTCTGAAAGACTAGGAGATAAAAGTAAAAAAGTGAGTGGAGGAAAAAATAAAGGTATATTGGGAAAATAGAAAGGGGGGGGGGGGTCTTGTGTGGTCATGACTGGGTGATTTATGAATATAGAGCCAGTGCTTAGGACAATATAAAAAAAACATACAAAATCACTCAAGCAGCTGGAATCACCCTAACTCCCCCCACCAAGTTCCACAATCACATATTATATATTTCCAGTGCTCAGAGTTATAACACACTAGTTTCCCATACAACCAGTGTCCTTCGACAATATTAAGTGTACATACAAACGTAGTGAAAGTTATAAAATCTTTAACATATCCTCTGTATAATATTCAGAAGAAATAAATGCTCACTAGATGATCAAACCCTCATAAATAAATTAGTCAAATTAGGCATATGATTAAATGCATTTAAACAAGCAAGTGTCCCTCTTTCTAAGAACAATCATAATGTAGTATCTCAAAACAATCAAAAAACAACAAAAAAGTGAAATTGCACTCATATAAATATGAGAGTGAAACACCAGAGTATCCTTAAATAAACCGTGTGTACCCCCAATCTTCCTGTCTTTCCAACCACAGGTGTGTTACACCCACAAGCGATGGACTGTCACCAAATGTGGAGACCAATAAATCACATAGGGTCATATGTAGCATATCATGGCGATCTCCCTTGGTCACCAGACTCCCTACTTGGTCACCTCATTTATCTCCAAGATAGGTTAGAAAGAAACAGCCCCATAGTGTAGTATAATTAGGAATAAACCGTTTTATTTAAAATTATGTTTACATAGGAAGAAAGTGAAGATAATGTGCTCACTAAAAACAAAAGTGGTGGAATCACTACCTCAGGTTCTGGCCCGATGTGCTGATGTCACTTCCTCCACGCGTTTCATCTTATAGACTTTTTTAGGGAGGATCTTCTTGACAGTCAGACAGAGACAGCAGGGCCTTATAGCTCACATTGCAGACATACAGATATGAGGCGGTAGGCACACTCCATACCAGGAAGTGCTAAGCTATTTTTTAGGAGGAGTTCAGGACAAAGGTAGATGTTTCAGCATACTTCTTAGGCACAATTATTGTTTCTAAATGTTCCTTTTAATATAGCAAATCTCCACTTTTTTAGTTCATATCCACTTTAAGATGGAATAAGTTCAATGCTTGCAATCTTTCCTCATAGCTGATGTCCTCCATTCCCCTAATTATTTTTGTTGCCCTTCTCTGGATTTTCTCCAGTTCCAGCACATCCTTCCTGAGGACCGGTGCCCAGAACTGGACGGCATATTCAAGATGTGGCCGGACTAGAGTCTTGTAGAGTGGGAGAATAATCTCTTTATTTCTGGAGTGAATCCCTTTTTTTATACATGCCAGTATTCTGTTGGCTTTGCTTGCAGCGGCTTGGCTTTGCATGCCACTGCCAAGCCTGTTGTCGACTAGGAACCCCAGGTCCTTTTCCATATTAGATTCACCCAGAGGTTCCCCCCCTAGCGAGTAACTTGCGTTCGTGTTTCTGACACCCAAGTGCATTACCTTACATTTTTCAACATTAAACCTCCTCTGGTATGTAGTTGCCCACCCCATTATTTTGTTCTGGTCTGCTTGTAAGGTTACCACATCCTGCATAGAAGTTATTGCCCTGCTTATCTTAGTATCATCCGTAAATACTGAGATTGTGCTGGATATCCCATTCTCTAGGTTGTTTATGAATAAATTAAACAGTATTGGTCCCAGGACAATCCAGTTACTTACCCTATGGTCCATACCTACGTACCTTAGTGTGTACAGTAAACCTTTGTGGGGAACTGTGTCAAATGCCTTTGCAAAGTCCAGATACACCACATCCAAAGGCCTTCGTTTATCTACATGGCAACTCACTTCATCGTAGAAGGTTAATAGATTGGTCTGGCAAGAACGATTTTTCATGAATCCAGGCTGATTACCAGTACTTATAATACCGTTTTCATTACTAAAGCCTTGTATATAGTCCCGTAACATCCCCTCCAAAATCTTGCGGACTACTGTTAGGCTGACCAGCCTATAGTTACCCAGGATATAGCTAGGCCCTTTTTTAAATATTGGTACCATGTTGGCTTTTTCCACAGCTGGCACCATACCCATCTGTAGACTATCCATAAAGATCAATAATAATCGTCTGGCTATCACCTGGCTGAGTTCTTTAAGAACCCTCGGGTGCAAGCCATCCGGACCCGGTGATTTATTTAAGTTAAGTTTCTCAAGTTTAGTTCTAAGTCTATATTCTGTTAACCACGGGGGTACTTCCTGAGGTGTATTATATAGGTTAACATTACAAGCTTGGTTAGTGTAGCACCCCAATTCATTTGTGAAGACTGAAGAGAAGACTTTATTTAGCATTTTCGCCTTCTCTCTGTCCTCTGTGGCCAGATTCCCTTCATCGTCTTTTTTACTCTCCTCCGCTATGAGTATTTCGTATTCTATTTTAGCCACCTTGATTTTACCTTTACATTTCTTATTGCACTCTTTGTAATTTTGGAATGCTGCCAATGACCCCTCAGCCTTGTATTTTTTGAAGTCCTTTTCTTTAGTTTTAATATGCATTTTTATGTTGGAGTTTAGCCACCCAGGGTTTATTTTTGCTCTTTTAAACCTTTCCCCTTTGGAATGGCCTGGCTAATCCATTTATTTAGTACTTCTTGAAGTTCTTGAAGTACTCCCATTTTTCCTCCGTGTTCTTTGTTCCTAGGGTTCTATCCCATTTTATATTGTCTAGCAAAGAGCGCAGTTTAGGAAAGTTGGCTCTTTTGAAATTCGGCGTCCTTATGTTTCCTATTTCAATGATTTATACTGAAACTAATTGACCTATGGTCACTGTTTCCTAAGTTGCCCTGTATTCCTATATCCATGATCAGGTCTATATTGTTAGTAATCAGTAGGTCTAGTAGCGCATTGTTTCTTGTCGGTGCGTTCACCAAGTTCTGACCCATGAAATTGTCCTGCAAATCATTTAGGAACTGCCAAGCCTTGGATGAATGTGCGGTTCCTTCTGCCCAGTCTATATCTGGATAATTAAAGTCTCCCATTATAATGACATTTCCCATCCTTGCTGCCATTCCAAGCTGTGATAAGAGGTCTGCCTCCCCCTCCTCCCTCTGGTTTGGGGGCCTATAGCATACGCCCAATATTACTTTCCCCATAGTGCCTCCCCTTTGAAGTTCTACCCATAGGGATTTTAGCTCAGTTTGCCATGTCGTCCCTCCTATTTATCTGTACACTGTTCTTAATATATAGACATACCCCTCCCCCCTTTTAACCTTCTCTATCTCTGTGATATAGGGAATACCACTGACTGGTCGCCAGCCAATCATGAGAGCTGTCAAACCAAGTCTCTGAAATCCCCGCAAAATCTCCAGCTCTTCCATCTTGTTGGCCGGTAACCGACTGAGAAGTCTTCCCAGTTCTCCAGGAACCCGAAACCCTCTTTACTACACCAGCTCCTCAGCCACTTTTTTTCTTCCTTAATCTCCTGCTGCCTCTCTTGCGTGGCTCGAGGTACAGGTAGTATTTCTGAAAATACTACCTTGGAGGTCCTGCTCCTCAATTTAGCTCCTAAATCCCTGAAATTGTTTTTTTAGGACTCTCCATCTCCCTCTGACTTTGTCATTGGTATTCACGTGTACCATGACAGCTGGAACTTCCCCAGCCCCACCCAATAATCTGTCCACCAGATCCCTGAAGTGCCGAACCCGAGCGCCCGGTAAACAAAAGACAGTTCAGCACTTACTGTCTTTTTGACAGATTGCCCTCTCTATCCTTCTAATATTTGAGTCCCCTACCACCAAAACCTTTCCCTTGATCACTGGAGGAGTTCGTCCCCCTTGCAGCCATGGGCGTCGCTCTGCTCCAGCAATGCTGGTTCCTGACTGGTTTCCCCAACATCACGCAACAGGGCATATTTATTGGGGTGCTCCAGCTCAGGACCGTCCTCCTTGCCTCGTTCCCTTCTACCCTTCCTAACTGTCACGCGACTACTCTGCTCTGATGCCTGCACCCTTGTATCTCTGTCCGCCTCTGTGCTGCCCCCGCCAGCACCTGACGGGTACGTTCCCAGCTCTTCTTCAGTATGGACATTCTTCTCAGTGTTGCCAGTTGCTTCCCTAGATTCAGGACCTGAGCTTCCAAGGAAGCAACATGCTTACATTTTGTGTAGCTGTATTCACCCTCGATCGCCTGATATTTTATATAAATATTTTCAGTATTTAGGCCCTGTTCACACCTAAAGCGTTTTTCAGCTCATAAAATGCTCATCTCGAAAGTCTCAAAACGTCCAACAAGCAAAATCCTATTCATTTCAATGGCCCCTGTTCACATATGAGTGTTTTGTCGCCTGAAGCAAAATGTCTGAAGCTAAAAAAAAGTGCAAGCTTCTTTTTTGGCATATTACCAGCATTTTTGTTAGATGTCAATGCCTGCCTCCAAAAACCTGCAAAAAACGCCTGGGGAAAAAAAGCCCCCATAAATGCCTGAAAAACGGCTGAAAAAAAGCCAAAAAAAAAAAACGCCTGAAAACTATATGCCCAGGTATGAATGGAGCCTTAGTCTTTGACTGGTCTTTTCCAGTGCATGTAATATACTGTAAAGGTTTTTCCCTGACCCAAAACCCTATCTGTTTTCATAAGTAGGGCCTCTCTGATTCAGAGGATGTTGCTTTTCTCAATGGGATAAAATATCAGAAGTAGCATAAGGTCTAGTCTTTGCTAGAAACATCCTTTAAAACTTTGTTGTGTTGGAAAGCCATAGCTTTAAAAAAATAAAAACAGAAAATACTTTTCCCCCCCGAGAACAATATGGCACCTGACCTTGAATGTGACACCTTTGAATTATGGTTATATTATTTTTTTTAATAGCGGCAGTCACCTTTTCAGATTGTTACAGTGAAAAAGTGCAGGCTATGGAAGGCATGGAACTTTGTTTGTCTAGCAGAAAAATGTAATCATTTTGAATGTAAAAATAAACCAAAGGCAGCTCTGTTTTAGAGCAAACTAAAGTGGAGACACTATAGTACAAAGACTGTAGACACTTCAAAATACAAAATAAATAAAAATTGGACTTTTTTGTCAGTTTAGACAGTTCAGATTAGGCTCCAACTGCTTCTAAGTACAGTATATAGAAGAGATCGTCGGCCATTCTATACAGCTGTGAGGTGAACTATGGAGCTCTTCAAAGCCACAGCTATCTAAGGGTTCATGTTGATGGACGCTGCTTTTGAAATGCATTTGGAAGGCTTGTCAAATGCAGGTCAGCAAAATCCCATTCACTTTAGCCACTTAAGCCCCGGAAGATTTTACCCCCATTCCGACCAGGGGGTATTTTGCGATTCGGCACTGCGTGATTTTAACGGACAATTGCGCGGTCGTGCGACGCTGTACCTAAACAAATTTGGCGTCCTTTTTTTCCCACAAACAGAGCTTTCTTTTGGTGGTATTTAATCACCTGTGCGATTTTTTGATCACGCGCTATAAACAAAAAAAGAGCGTCAATTTTGCAAAAATAGCAATATTTTTCACATTTTTTTATATGAAATTCCCCCCAAAAAAATGTAAAAATCAAAATTTTTTAACATTTTCGGCCAATTTGTTTTATGCTACCTATGTTTGGTAAAAAAAATCGCAAAAAGCGTATTTTGATTGGTTTGCGCAAAAGTTATCGCGTTTACTAACAAAGGGAAAGATTTTTGTAACTTTTGTTGTTTTTTTTTTTAACGCGTAATGGCGGCGATCTGCGATTTTTTTTGCGGTACTGCGACATTGCGGCGGACAGATCGGACCCTTGACTGACATTTTTGACACTTTTGGGGTTACCAGTGACATTTCTACAGTAATCAGTGCTATATATATGCACGGTTACTGTAAAAATACACTGGTAGTGAAGGGGTTAACTTTATTTGGGAGGGAGGGGCTGTGTGTGTCCCTAGGGGCGTGCTTTCTACTGTGATTGGCTGTGGCTTGAGCTGTAAGGACACTGATCAACGGATCTACATAGTAGATTCATGTGATCAGTGTCTTTACAGCGAGGAGAATGACAGGTGGCTTGTTTACACAAGCTGCCTGACATTCTCCCTCTCCCCCGCCGATCGCCGAGTGGCCGGCGGACATCGGGTCCGCTGGTCACACGCGCGGGGGGGTCCGTGACCACGCGGGAGCGCGCCTCCGGCGGCGCGCGCTCGCTCCCTAGACCCTCACAAGCAAGCAACGTAGCCCTACGTTAGTTTGCCTGTGAGGGGCTGACTGCCGACGTAGATAGTCGTGCGGCGGTCGGCAAGTGGTTAATAGAGCAGTACATGTGACTGAGTTTGACCTGCTTTTCGTTGAGTTGTGCTCGTTTATTTGAATGCAGCATGTCCTATTGAGGTGCAGTTGATCTTCAGGTAAATAGTCAGGGGTTGAACGAGGGCCGGCCCTACCATGGGTCCCACTGGGTCCATTGGACCCAGGCAGCACTTTGAGAGGGGCAGCAAATTGATGCCCAAGTTTTTTTCCAGCAGTTTTGTGTGTCATCAGTTTGCGGCGCGTTATGGGCGGCATTTCCCCCATCTCATACTGCCATCCGTAGTGCAAACTGATGAGTATGAGGAGGCGGAGGGTCTCCTCCGGGGAACGTTCTTATGTCATTGCGGTGTGTGCAATTTTTATTATTATTATTACTCAGGATTTATATAGCGCCAGCAGTTTACACAACTCTTTACAATATAAAAGGGAGACAATACAGTTGCAATACAATAAAATACAAGAGGATTAAGAGGGCCCTGCTCAGAAGAGCTTACAATCTAATGACATCAGACATTCAGACAAAGAAAATAATACTGGAGTTTGTGGTTTGGAATTGAACATAATGGTATGTCATATAATTGTGCATGTAGACAAGGTGCTGTTGCATATGAAGCTGACGTCCTGATACTTTTAATTTTAATTATCATGATATAAAATAAAATTGTGTGGGCCTTTTAGTGGGCGTGATTTTTTTTTTTTTTTTGGGGGGGGGGGGCAGCATTTAAATTTTGGACCCAGGCAGCACAATGTCTTGGGCCAGCCCTGGAAGTGAACACTTGAGTCCCAGCACTGTTTTAGAATACAGCTGGGATCAGGGGCTTTTAAACATACTTCCAGCTGCTATAGCCGCCGGGAGTGTGTGTATGTTTGCTAAGCTGACTGTCAGCTTTCAGGTGGAAGTGATACAGGCGGCTGTGAACCGCCACAACATGCTGCCCCCCCCATGTTTCCTGGGCTCTGCGCACCCATTGGTGGTCTCTGTACTGGTATGACGCATGCTGCCGGGTAGAGGGGAGAGAAATCAGTAAACATCCATCCTCTGATCTTCTCTTCCTGTTAACAACCCAGAAGTGACTCCGTTAGATTCATTGGAGGACAGATGAGACATTAGGAGTCTTTTAGACCCATGTTGTCCCAATAAAAAGAGCCTGTCACCAAAAAATGCATCATATATATCATATATAAGGGATGTTTAGTTTGGTAAGAAAAACAATGTAAACAAAACTGCCCCCCCCCCCCCCAAAAAAAATGTTGAGCTTCCCCTACACACATGTACAAACGAACGTAAATGCATGACTCGTGGGGAGCTTACAAGGAAAAACATCAATTGTGCTACAGATGATACTGTACATATCTGCACACATGGCAGAGTGAGAGCAATAATTCTAGGTCCATTATTTATAGTTCTCTCTAAAATGATGACCTGTAGGGGCTTTTAAAATGTCCCCTATGAAACATATAGGGTACAGAAGTTTGTTTCACTGGTGCATACAATTGTAAGACTGTTGTTGAGTATCCATTTACTCGCCACCAGGGCTGCTGTTAGAAACGGGCCCTGTACAGCCTACCTGGCAGGGCGCCCCCCCCCCCCCCCCGAATATATCAAGACAATATTTTCACTAACAATATGATGAAAACATTATTAGCGGACACAGACATAACAGAGAACCTGTGTGAATTAGCCCCTTTTTATTGTTTTTTTAACTTTAAAAAAATGTACATTTTCTTTTAAAAAAAATGTTAAATACAGTTATTTTATGTTACAATTTTTAAAATGATTTATTACAATGTTTATTTTTTATTTTTTTGAAATTTGTTAGTTTTTTCTTACAGTGCAGGGAAGCCTGCAGCACTGCGGGAGGGACGGCACAGGGAGAGAGGGGCGGCACAGGGAGGGGGTTGGGGTGTCAGAAGCAGGCAGAACAGAGAGGGGGATTGGTGTCGGAGATGCAATTACAGAAACAATGCCCTGTGTCTGTGTCTCTCTCCGCAGCAGCTGAAAGCTGGCAGGAGGGAAAGAAACTGGCTTTCAGCTGCTGCAGAGAGCTGCACAGGGCTTCCTTCTGTAATTGCTCCTCTGCTCGATAGCACCGATTCTCCATGCTTTTGGGGCCCCACTGTGTGCCCGGGCCCCCTACAGGAGGACTGGTGGTCCTCCCCTATCAGTGGCCCTTCTCGCCACAACCTTATCTTTCATATTTTACCAAAAGATCCAAAAAATCGGTTAATATATTGCAACAATGTGTTTGCATAAACCGCTGCATTGATATCATGTAATGTAAAAAATTGGAGCTATCCCTATTTTATTTTGCAGGGAGTCTGCTTTCAGAAAATATATTATGTTTTTGGGGTTAAAGTACTCTTCAGACCGAAATTGATTTTTTAACCACTTCGGCCCCGGAAGGATTTGCCCCCTTCCTGACCAGGCCCTATTTTGTGATTGGGCACTGTGTTACTTTAAATGGACAATTGCTCAGTCGTGTGATGCTGAACCCAAATGAAATTGATTTACTTTTTTTCCCTACAAACAGAGCTTTCTTTTGGTGGTATTTGATCACCTCTGTGATTTTTATTTTTTGCGCTATAAACAAAAAAAGAGTGACAATTTTGAAAAAAAAAACAATATTTTTCACATTCTGCTTTATGACATTCTCCAAAAATCAAATGTAAAAATGAAACTTTTTTAATATTTTAGGCCAATTTGTTTTCTGCTACATATTTTGGGTAAAAAAAAAAATTGCAATAAGGGTATTTTGATTGGTTTGCGCAAAAGTTATCGCGTCTACTAACTAAAGATGTATGTCATTTTTATTGTTTTTTTACTAGTAATGGTGGCAATCTGCGTTTTTTTGCGGGACTGCGACATTGCGGCGGACAGATTGGACCCCTGACTGACTTTTTTGACACTTTTGGGGCACTGCTACTGTAATAATGACATTGGCAGGGAAGGGGTTAACATTATGGTTGATCAAGGGGTTAAATGTAAACCTAGGGGGAGGTATTCTAACTGTGGGGGGCAGTGGCTTGTGAAATGACCATAGAGACATGTGATCCTATATAGAAGGATCACAGGGGCTCTATGATCATTCCAACGAGAAGAGCTGTCAGCTGTGTTTACAACAGCTGACCATTCTTCTCTCTCAGCGGGGAACGATCGCGGGTGTCAGGCGGCAATCGGAGCTTCCCCGCTGACGAGCGAGGGCGGGAGCGTGCCGGCGGCGGCGCACGCTCGCCCCCTAGACTCCCGAGAGCGAGGGAAGGGATGTACAGCTACTGCGATTCGCCTGGGAGCGGCTGGCTTCCACTGTATAACTGCGGCAGGCGGTCAGCAACAGGTTAAACATGTAAAAAAAAGAGGGGGGGGGGGTTGGATCTAGGATTAAAGTGGGTAAATGCAGCCTTTTCTTGTCAAAAGCTGCATTTTTTACAAACATATCTGTAAGAGACAAAGAGTGACAAGAACACGTGTCGACATGAGTCCTAAAGCAGTTATAAATACAAACCATTTGGTCCAGGATCCCCCCTAAGAAGCAACAGTCTGCATTTTGGCAGGAGAGAGTTTGGATTAGCCTTTATCAGGATCAAGCCCAGACTGCATCGTCATTGGATCTGTCAGATTAAGACTCTCTGGGTTTTCCAAGGCCTCAGAACTAGTTTTAGACAGTATACATTTCTTAAAACATTGCAGGGGGCCAACCTGCTGGGTCAGAATCCCTAACGTGCTTCTGTAGAAGATTTATGTGAGCCTCAGATTGTTGGAACTTGCATACATTCAGTAGCTATTACTTGAGAAATAAAAAAACGAGTACGAAAAAAATGATCTGACATTTCTCCAACTTACATTGTCTGCATGCTTGTGCTGGTTGAGTGAAAGTCAGGAAGCTTGCATTTACAGGAGGAGGCCAGGCGTTGCAGTTTTACTTCAGTTACTCTAATGTGTGACATACGGGGACCATAGTTTACAGCACGGGTTTCATCGCAGGCCACTTCAGCCTTATGGTTTCCCTCAAAGGGCCGGTTGTATCTGTAAGACTATATAAAAGTATCTACACTTTCATAATATAAAATTGCCTCTGCATCAGTGTTAATTTTGGCAGCAAATTTCAATTTAGTTTTAGTCTTAGTCTTAGGACTAAAATGGCATTTTAGTTTTAGTCCCATTTTAGTCTTCTGCAAGTGTTTTAGTTTTAGTCATATTTAGTCGACTAAAACTCCAGTACATTTTAGTCAACTAAAACGTCCTACATTTTAGTCGACTAAAACTCATTTTGGTCATCTATAATCGAATGGGTGTAGTTCAATCGTAATTTGTAATGCATTATTTAAGCATTTCTCTACAATTTCCAAACTCATTATATACTACTGCTGGTCCTGGAGTGAAAAATCTAATATGTTATTATTTATGGTATTAAGCTTTGAGCATGCACCAGTGTTAATTTTGGCAGCAAATTTCGATTTAGTTTTAGTTATAGTCTTTTGACTAAAATGCCATTTTAGTTTTAGTCGTATTTTAGTCATCTGAATTGTTTTCGTTTTAGTCGTATTTTAGTCGACTAAAATTGTGTTAATTTAGTCGAAGAAAACGTTTTAGTCGGTTTTAGTCGACGAAATTAACACTGCTCTGCATTCAATTCAAGCACCCCCCCCCCCCCCTTACATCATATATCAAGAACCCCCATCATCACAAGTCAAAAGTTACCCACCCTCCCTTACATCGTAGTGCACCCTCCTTACTTTGTGCTGCTGTCGGGAAGCTTGGGGTGAAGCTGGGAAGCAGAAAGTGCAGGGTCTGGATAGGGACGAGGAGAGGTGAGAGGGCCGTATGAAATGGAATGGCAGACCAGATTTGACCCCTGAGCCTTGTGTTTGACACATGTGGTCTACAGCAGGGATTCCCAAACTTTGGCCCTCCAGTTGTTCAGGAACAACAATTCCCATCATGCCTAGTCATGTCTGTGAATGTCAGAGTTTTACAATGCCTCATGGGATGTGTAGTTCAGCAACAGCTGCATGGCCATAGTTTGGGAATCCCTGGTCTACAGCATTGTACTATGAGCTTGGTCTGCATGTGATGCACCACCATGGAGCATATCCATGATAGCCTGGGTTCACAGGAAGTGGGTTTCATGATGCTGGGCATCATTAGGCACAAAAACGGAGCAGTTCTGTAGTATGGAGTAGAGTGTCTGCTGGGGACCATGCCTGTAGGAGTAGTGCAATAAAAGCTGCATTTTGTTAAAATCTTAACCGATGATAAGGAAATGGAGCTTATTTACCTAACCCCTTTATGACCGCCTAACGCATATATACTGGGTGGGCAATATTTCTTTGCTGAGAGAATGCTCACTGCACATTCCCAGCACAAAGACCAAGCTACAAAGCACAGCTTCTGTTCCCTGCTAATGAGCTATAGCCTGGAGAGACTGGGTCTCAATCATGTGACCACTGGGACAGCCAACTACAGTGGTCACATGATCAACCGATCTTTCAGGTCCCCATCCACCCTTCTCCACCAACGTTCAGAACTTTTTAAAGGGTTGCTGGGGGTGGCAGAAAGATTTTATAATTTTGCATTTCCAATTACTGGCCAATTCCAGGGCTTTGCTTTGAGCAGAAATGTAAGCAACCAGCTAAACCCACAACAGTAAAATCAGTCTGTATATGCAGTAAAGCATGCTTGTTATACTCACTGTGGAACCTAAGGGGTTACTCCGCCACATTTTGTAAAAAGGCTGTCTTCTTAGATCCTCGCCTTCTTCCACTGTCCCCATCCCATCCCCACATAGAACAGAGCCTTGGGGGCAAGCTGTAGGTGTTCACTTTGGTGTGTATTGCTAGAGAGTTTTTTTTTTCTTGGAAAAGTGCATGTGATCAGCACAGGGCCAATCAGTACTGCCCAGACAAAGGGTCAGGGGTCCTGCAGCCTCAGAGGACAGTCAGAGTAGAATGAAAACCAGTGCTCTGTTGGACACTAATAGAAGTAACAAGACTGCTGTATAGTGCTGATGAGAAAAGTTTATATTTACTAAAATAATTGCATTTCCATGTCCTGTGTACTGTGGGAGACCAGATATAGTGAATGTAGGCTCCTGGTTTAGTAAGGCTCCTTTCACGCGGGCGCTACACCCGACGGAGTCTGTTCTGCTCAGCGGAGGATTGATCCGCCAATCCTCGCTGAGCAGGCGGATGACAGCTCCGTCTCCACTCTGTGTGCAGAGACGGAGCTGTCAGATCCCCGCTGTCCTCTATGGGGAGATCGGATGGGAATGGACCACCTGTCCATTCTCATCCGATCCCATCCAATCCTCCAGACGGATGGAAAATAGGGTTTCCATCCGTCCGGATTTCACGGACAGGATCGGAATCGGATAGCAGCGGGTGTCAGGGGAGATGTCTCCGCTGACACCCGCTGCCCCATAGGGATGCATGGAGCATCCGATCAGGTCCGCTTGACAGGCGGATCGGATCACTTTCAAATAAATACATGCAAATTGTATTTTCTGCCAAAAATGTGTTCATCCAGTTGTATAATCCAGGCACACCTGCCAGACAATATAGTGTCTCCAACCTCGATTTTGTGTACTGCAGTCAAAGTAATACCACTTGGGCTGGTTCCACCTCAGCCTTATGTAGAGAGGTGAGGGTAAGGAGCACAGAAGCTGGGCCAGCACAGACAGTAATTAGACACTTCCAGAAGAGGAAAGGGCTAGGACTTGCAAAGAGGGAGAGGGCTATACTAGGAAATTTACTCTGGGAACTTACTACTGGAGCAGTCAAATTTTCTACCAAGTTCAGTGACACATTGCAAGTGAATAAGGAAATAATTTATGGAAAGGAAAGCACTGTATGTGGGCAATTAAAATGATAGATTTTCTGTGCTTTTTGCCTGCATTTTATTGAAGTTGGTGATGGGGTCTCTTAAAGTCTGACACCCTGGTGACATTACTAGGTACTAATGAACTGACGGGATGAAAACAAGTTGAATTTTGGTGGTGATCGGGCAAAAGAGTCAGTAAATAAAGAAACTCAACTTGAGAACCTTGCTGATATGTATCATAAACATATATAGCTGTAGAAATAGTTATGTATACTGACCTTGGCTTTTAAAGGTACAAAAGGATAAAAGAAAAATGCCCTGCAAACATACGTTAATTATTAAGATAACTGATCTCTTACATTATACTAGAAGGTACGATTTAGATTGAGTTTATCTTTTTCCTTACAGCTCAAATGAAAGGGTGTGAAAAGTTCCTTTAATTTTCTTTATTTTTATATCTTTACAGCTTGGAAAATATAATAGATGAACTGTACATTACACTATACCAGCCATTCTCAACCAGGGTTCCATGAAAGTCAGGGGTTCCTCAGGATAATGCCAGGGGGTTCCTTGGGCTGTGGCTAACTGACCTCTCACCTAATAGTGCCTACACAGTTTTGCGTCAAGCGCCATTTGGCACAGCCACCAGCATGACATCAGTGATCTTTATAGCTTTTCTGTACTGGTGGCATTCTGACCACCACTGTAAGGGATGCATTCTTCTCTATGACTACTAAAGTAAGGGGCATTCTTCCCACTGGCATCCCGATTCATTCATTTTGCCTGCCAAGGAATTCCTGTAGTGATCGACCAATATCGTTTTTTTTAATGCCGATACCGATATTTTGGTCATCGGATATTGGTATCGATATGTGCCGATATTTTCGGATATTAAAAAAAATGTATTTTTATTTTTTTTAGGTACTCCTTGTTGAGGGATCCTCCTCGTCACTGAAAAGCATTCAAAATGCCAAGTTTGGCTGTTTGGAATGCTGTCAGTTTTTTTAATTCGGCGCCGAGTACCCGGAAGTGATGTCATGACAACACCTGGGTTTTTTACATGGAAACCCGGGTCTTCTCTTCGGCGGCGGCAGTGGAGGTAGGATGCCCGGGCCTTCCGGTGGAACAGGAGACCCGGGTGAGCCTCGGAAGGCGGCGGGAGGGGGAGGGATGTCCCCTCCCGCTCCTTGTAATGAAAGCTGAGCGGCTTCTCAGCCGCATCGGTTGTCATTACAAGTCAGCCGACCGTCGGCTATGGACACCGGTACCGGGCTTATGCCTCTCGCTGCAGGTACTTTCCCTAAATATTGGCAACATCGGCAAATCCAAACGCTGATACAGATATATCGGGGGAAAGTGCATATCAACACCCCCGATATATCAGTGTTGCCGATAACCGGTCGAATTCTAGTTTCCTGAGATCTAAATATCACTAAAGGGCTCCTTTGGAGGTTTATCAATGCTGTATTATACCATTGTGCAGTTATTAATAATAAAGGGAAACTCCACTCATATTTTTTTTAAGATAGAATAAGGAAAGGGTTGGCTATCAGGTTTTTATTAACAAAAGATTTCTCTTCACTTCCTTTGACTACCAAGCCATTGTTCTGAATGGAACTTCCTACTTCCCCTTTGTTCGGTTCAGTCTTCATGTATATACTTGGCAAATTGACTAGAAAGGGGCTTAGCTTACAACATTTCTCTAGGGTGAGTAGGGAAATCTCTCTAAAGGGGCAGAAATAAAGGCATGACAGGAGCTCTGACCCTTCTCCAGTCCTTTCAAAATGGGAAAACAAATAAAATATTCTTTTGGCTATTTTCTTCATACTTCAAAGTATTATCCATGGTACATACTTTAACAACGCCCTCTGCTCCAGTTAGGCTTGCAATCGAATGTCCCCACCATTCTACCATGGCAACTGTCACACTTTGGGGAATGATTTGGATGGAAGTCGATTTACCTGTACTTTGTCAGTATTGTTTTGGATTATGTGGGGAAATCTTCAGGAAAAACGCAAAAACGCAGGAAAAATATGTGCCCATGTTGGAATTGAGCCCAGAAACATGGTACTGCTTGGTAACAGTTCTAGGCAGAAACAAATACAGTAAGTGGAGTGTTCTGTCCATAATTTTGCTTTATTCAACAGACATTCCCCCTGGGACCCATTTCCCAGTCTGTATAGACAGTATGGCATCTTGCCGATTTGACAAGTTCCAGAGGCAGTGTCAATTCACCAAGGATCAGAAGTGGAATCCAATGTAGTTTGTTTCAGCCTGGTACTTGGCAACAAATATTTTCCTTGTTTCTTGGGTATTAAAAATATACTTCTAATTAAAGCCACTTTACTCCGCAAGAATGAAACACAATCTACACTAAGGAATGGAGGGGCAGGGAGTGTCTAGTTGGGACTACCTATCTGACAACAAAATAGGGGATACCTTCAGTGACAACCCTATGTGCCCTGTGGAACCAGATATATAACTAGATATAGTTATCTGCAAAACTTGAATTTCCTTGTAAACGTCATATTTGCCTTCTCCTCAACTCTCAAGCCTCGTCTTTAGTGTACACCAGTAGTCTCCTAACTGCGGCCCAAGAGCCAGATGTGGCCCTTTGCTTGCTTTTATTTGGCCTTTGGGCACTGTTTCATCCATTAATACCAACAATGAGGCATAATTCCCTCCACTGACACCAATGAAGGGCCACAATTCCTGCCAATAACATCAACGATGGAGCACAGTTTCTCCCAGTGACACCAACAATGAGGCCCAATTTCTCCAACTGACAGCAATGATGAGGCACAGTTACTTCTATTTCAACACATGATGGGTCATTGTTTTTTCCCACTGACTTCAGGACTTTTTCTACTCCCAATGGCCACAGTCTGGTCCCCCTAAAGCCCCATAGACACGATCAGATTATCGAACAATCTGTCGTCCCTTTTTTTATGGCATGCTAGTCTGATGTGGAAAGTGAAGAGGTTATTTTGATACGAATTTTCCCATACGACAGAATTCTACTTCAGAAGTGATGTCATGTGTTGGATTGTTTTGTATGTGTTCTTTCGTCTCTGAGCATGCCTAGTCATGCTCTTAAGATTTTTTTCCCTCGAAATCTGTACTAATGAGACGAAAATCGGACGTTGTTTTGACGGACCATAAAAATTATATAGCCTGCACATCAGGATTTTGTCGGCCAAAAAGTCAGTGTCGGCTGTCGAAAGCACCATACTAACAATCCGAAAATCGGCAGATCGGTCATCGGGCGAAATTTCCCTTCGGATTTTCTTATCGTGTGTACGGCCCTTAAGTCTGAAGGACATTAAACTGGCCCTTTGTTTAGAAATGTTGGAGACCTCTGATCTACACCAATTCTTACTTTGGACTCCCAAAGTATTTGTAAGTGCTAAGATTGACTTTCAAAGAAAAATCCCAATTGGCATAGCATTTCTGTTGCCTTAGAAAAAAATTGATTATTTTTAGCTAAAGATCTGATTTTCTTCATCCCATGTACAGTTTGAATTGGTAAGCTTTGTGACAGCTTTACTTTAAGCACTTTAAATATGACAGTAAATTTACTTTCCAAATGAAAAGTCTTGTTTATTAAAAACTTTAAAACTGTTTCTGCTCAGACGTTAAACGTTCACAATATCTGTTTAACAGAAACCTATTTTCTTGTAGCAGTTATTGTTATAGGTTATTATTTTTCTGTCCTGGAGCATCCCTAGTTGTAAGAATTGGATTCCTTCTATCACATTCTTCAGCTGAAGGCAATATTCTGTGCTATACAGGATTATTTCCTTTATCTACTATATTGTTTTCTGCAACATGAATTTAATTGGACAATAACACAAAAACCATATTAATATTTACAAAATCGAAAACATAAAAGTTTAAGAGTTATCCATGATTTATTTTGAGGATGAAACCCGATCCAGAGACTGGGTGTATAAAGTGTGGGTTAAGACAGCAAATAAGGGCCCAAAATAACATTGGAAGATTCCAAATAGTCAGAAAGGTTTCATTCTTCCCACAGAGTACAGATATTTAGTGAGTCCGTAGATTCTGGGAATTTGCGGTTGGCATCCTTTAGCTTGACTTTGGAGAATAAAGCAACAGGTTTACTTAAAGAGACACTGTCACTTTAGGTCAAAGTGACAGCACGTCCTGATAGCTCAGCCCTAGCACAGTACACTTACGTATCAACTCCCCTTCACCACATCCATGCTGTGTCATAGTCCTTGCTCCATTGCGCAGTGGGGATGTGGAAGAACTTGTGACATCCTCCTTGTGACATAGCTCAGGCTCCAGCAGCCAATCCGCAGTCTTAAACTCTGTAATGTTTCGAGGAGTGATGGTATATACCAGGGTTTCGTGGAACCCTAGGGTTCCTCCTGAGGTTGCTAGGGGTTCCTTGAGAAATGGGCAATTTCTGCCTCTCAGATAAGTTTCCAATGACACCATTGTTCCTTTTAGCTATCTGTAAAGGGTGTAATTCTTCCCAGTGATGACAAGTGTAAGGAGCGTTCTTCCCACTTACTGTCACACTATCGTGTCATGAGTTGTAGATTTTTAATTTTTAGCAGGGGTTCCCCGAGACCAGAAATTTAATTTAAGGTTCCTCTGTGTTGAAAAGGTTGAGAAAGGCTGGTATATACCATCACTTCCAAAGGAATCTTTTACTTTGCCAAGAACAGGCAACATGAGAGGTACTTCCTAAGCCTAGACCTCCCAAACCTCATAGTCCTTGTAAAGTATCGGGAACAGGGGATTTGGATTATAAAAAAATTAACTTTCCCCTGAATAGGCAACAAGAAAGGTTCTTTTTAAAACCGAAGCATGACCAAAGTTTCTTTGGCCATACTTCCCTCCTGGGTCACAGGAGTGCACTTATTTCTGCACTTATGGGACCCAGATTCAGCCAATAGCAGGCTAAAACCCACTGCCGGATGATGTCACAGAGCCGGTTTAGGTTCTGCAAGGAATCCGACCCTAATGTTGGCATACACAAAGATACCTAACTGGCAGCTGGCTCAGCGTATCAGTGCATCACTGAAATCCTAAGCCAGCTACTCCCACCCAGTCCACAGCCTGACGCTCTAGTGAGAGCTGGAGGGGCAGAGAAGAAAGTGGTGACTGATAGTCACTGATCTCTGCTCAGTGAAAACTGAGAGATCAGCAGTCATGTAAACACTTAGTCCTCAATGTTAGAGGTGGTGGGGGTCTGATGCTGCAGCCATATAGGTGAGTAATGCACAGTAGGTTTTTTTTTTTTTTTGTTTCCCGCACTTCTCATTCAAGCCTAGACAAGCCTGTGCCTCATAGTCTATGTAGAATAAGTATCAAGAACAGAGACGATAGATCATCTAGAAAAACTGGAATAGGCAACATGAGAGATACTTATTATGCCTAGACAGCCTAGACCTCATGGTCTCTGTAAAGTAAGTATCAGAAACAGAGGAGATGGATTATCAAGAGATCCTTTTACTTTGCTCTGAATGGCCAAGATGAGTGAGACTTTTGTAGCCTTGGTCTCTGTGGAGTCTGAGCCCATTTTTTAGTTGAAATGAGATATGAGGATCAGCAAGGTACAAACAAGAAGCAGAGCCATATATGTAATGAACAAATATGGCTCCACAATAGACATACACTACCTTTCAAAAGTTTGGGGTCACCTAGAAATGTCCTTATTTTTGAAAGAAAAGCACTGATTTTTTTCAATGAAGATAACATTAAATTAATCGGAAATACAGTTTAGACATTGTTAATGTGGTAAATGACTATTCCAGTTGGAAACGGCTAATTTTAATGGAATATCTACATAGGTGTAGAGAGGCCCATTTCCAGCAACCATCACTTCTGTGTTCTAATGGTACATTGTGTTAGCTAATCGTGTTAAAAGGCTAATGATTACAAAACCCTTGTGCAATTATGTTAGCACAGCTGAAAACTGTTGTGCTGATTAGAGAAGCTATAAAACTGGCCTTCCTTTGAGCTAGTTGAGTATCTGGAACATCAGCATTTGTGGGTTTGAATATACTCTCAAAATGGCCAGAAAAAGAGAACTTTCTTCTGAAACTCGACAGTCTGTTCTTGTTCTGAGAAATGAAGGTTATTCCATGCGTTAAATTGCCAAGACACTGAAGATTTCCTACAACGCTGTGTACTAGTCCCTTCAGAGAACAGCACAAACGGACTCTAACCAGAATAGAAAGAGAATTGGGAGGCCCCTGCGCACAACTAAGCAAGAGGACAAGTACATTAGAGTCTCTAGTTTGAGAATTAGATGCCTCACAGGTCCTCAACTGGCAGCTTCATTAAATGGTACCTGCAAAACGTCAGTCTGAACGTCCACAGTGAAGATGCTGGCCTTCTAGGCAGAGTGGCAAACAAAAAGCTATATCTGAGACTGGCCAATAAAAGGAAAGGATTAAGATGGGCAAAAGAACACAGACATTGGACAGAGGAAGATTGGAAAAAAGTGTTATGGACAGACAAATCTAAGTTTGATGTGTTTGGATCACACAGAAGAACATTAGTGAGATGCAGAACAAGTGAACAGATGCTGGAGGAGTGCCTGACGCCATCTGTCAAGCATTGTGGAGGTAATGGTCTGGGGCTGCTTTGGTGCTGGTAAAGTGGGAGATTTGTACAAGGTAAAAGGGATTTTGAATAGGGAAGGCTATCACTCAATTTTGCAACACCATGCCATACCCTGTGGACAGCGCTTAATTGGAGCCAATTTCCTCCTACAACAGGACAATGAACCAAAGCACACCTCCAAACCATGCAAGAACTATTTAGGGAAGAAGCAGTCAGCTGGTATTCTGTCTGTAATGGAGTGGCCAGCGCAGTCACCAGATCTCAACCTTATTGAGCTGTTGTAGGAGCAGCTTGACTGTATGGTACGTAAGAAGTGCCCATCAAGCCAATCCAACTTGTGGGAGGTGCTTCAGGAAGCATGGGATGAAATTTCTTCAGATTACCTCAACAGATTGACAGCTAGAATGCCAAAGGTCTGCAAGGCTGTAATTTCTGCAAATGGAGAATTATTTGATGAAAGCAAAGTTTGAAGGACAAAATTATTATTTCTAATCTTGTCAATGTCTTGACTATATTTTTTCTATTCATTTTGCAACTTATTTGATGAATAAAAGTTTGAGTTTTTTTAATGAAAAACATGAAATTGTCTGGGTGACCCCAAACTTTTGAACTGTATTGTATATAGTTACAAACTATGCATAGAAACAAGGAAAGCCTGCCTACTCCCAACTCTTCGTATCTTTTTGTTGACTAGAGAAACTGCCTCTCTGGTGACAAATATACACCCACTTTTGCCTTCAGAACTGCCTTAATTCTTTGTGGCATAGATTCCAAAAGGTGTTGGAAACACTCCTCAGAGATTTTGGTCCATATTGACATCATAGCATCATGCAGTTGCTGCAGATTTGTTGGCTGCACATCCATGATTCCACCACATGATTCCACCACCACTCCTGTTCCACCACATTCCAAAGATGCTCTATTGAATTGAGATCTGATGACTGTGGTGGCCATTGGAGTACAGTGACCTCATTGTCATGTTCAAGAAACCAGTTTGAGATGATTTGAGCTTTGTGACATGGTGCATTATCCTGCTGGAAGGAGACATCACAAGATGGGTACACTGTAGTCCTAAAGGGATAGACATGGTCAGCAACAGTACAGGTAGGCCTTGGCGTGTAAATGATGCTCAGTTGGTACTAAGGGGCCCAAAGTGTGCCAAGTAAAATATCCCCCACACCATTACACAACCACCACCAGCCTGAACCGCTGATACAAGGCAGGATGAATCCATGCTTTCATGTTTACGCCAAATTCTAACCCTACCATCTGAATATCGCGAATAATGAAAAATAAAGGTGCGCTGATATAAATAATAAAGCTGCTACCAAGAAGTGTGATAGATAATAGTGAAAAATGGTTGGTGCGCTAAAATAAGATGTGACCCAAATCAATATATTGATAAGGAACGCAAATAGGGATACATAAATTATATATCATATGTGTACAAAATTTCAAACTCAATGTCCATCAATTATAAATAATATTCTGTGACAATTCCGTGATGAATTCTGTGCTGAAATTCAATTGAAATAAACATCCACGTGAAACGATCCCACCACCAGCAGGTTTAACTTCTTACCAGATATATGGATATAAATGGCATAGCTAATCCTCATGAACCGAGATTAATTATGTTCCCAATCACCATCACCCGGCGTATAAACACACTCCAAAGCCTCATACCAGATGCAAAATGTACTGGGCATTGGAAGTAGGCCTTCCTCTTTTTGGATATGGTTATGGGCTGACCATCAATCCTACGGTCCACGGATGGAGTATTGTTCTGTCTCTTAATTTGCTCCACGATTCGCATATGTAAAAAAATTTGATGGGAACCACAATGGTGCATTACCCCCGATTTATTGAATAAAATATGGCAATTGCACTTACATGTATCCAGATGTAGGTTAGCGAATTGAAAAGAGCCTGTGGAAAACTTCACGTCCGGCTGCTGCACGGACGGATGACGCGAGTGGCGGCTCGACGCGCCTCCTCTATTTTCTTTTTCTCTTAGAGAGGAGGCATGTCGCGAGATGTCTTCACCATGTTTCAATGCCTAAATGCATTGAGTTAATGCCATGTGATTGGCTGATTAGCAATTTGTGTTACAAAGCAATTGAACAGGTGTACCTGATAAAGTGGCGGTGAGTGTAGTTCACTTGCCCTTTAAAAATCACTTGCCAAAATAGTTTTCCTTAATGTTGGAACATTGGTTACTTTGATGTTTTGGCGTTTATTGATAATTTCCAATTATTTTTGTATATTAAGATTTGCCCAAAAAATAATATAATATATGGCTAGCCTTATTAAGAAATCCTAATGACATCTTAACTTAGAATTTGAATTTGTGTATGCGAAGGTCAGAATGTACCAAAGTAGGTCAGCGTACATCAGCTGTCGCTCGATTTAAACAGGAGTTAACAAAGACGTTCAGGCAGATTCCTGTAATAAATGGCTAAAGAACTTACAGATGTTTTTTTGTGCAAGTGTTGGGAATAACGCAGTTTTTGGCTTATTACAGATTTCTAAATAAATAATATTCTGGAAGTGATATCTGTATGTATCTGCCAAAAACAGTTGGAAGAGGGTGAGGTTTTAAAGACTTCTCGAGAATTGAATAAACTGATCATCTACAAATTATTAATAGTCTAAAAAGTAAAGTGAACACTTTGCAAAAAAAACTACTCTCAGGGTTTGTGTGCTGAAATATATTTTAATTATCATCCTTTTAAAGTAGAACGCTACCCCTGATTTATTCTTTTTTTTTTTTCATTTTGTGTGCCATGTGACAGGGTTTAAACTTCCAGCCAGCTGTCTGATATGTTTCCACAAAGAATCCATTAGAGGCCTTGCGATGCCAGCATTTTTGTGTCACTGGCCTTTTGGTGGAATCTCCAAAGGAATATATAGGGGATGTGCTCCAGATTAAACCCCCTCTCTGGGCATACATTAACCCCCCTCCTGCCTAGTTCCCATTATGTGCCCTTCGCTGCTCTTTTTCTGTAAGTGACAACCAGTGATCCAGTTTTGAAGTCAGGGCCCCCTGCCAACCGATCTTGTTGCCACTATTCTTTGTAACATCATTAAGTGCCCATCTCGGTGAAGCAACAATGTGTCCCCTAGCAGGACTTCCTTATTTCTAGTAAAGAGAGAAGCTTTAACCACTTGCCGACCGCTCACAGTGCCTCTACTGCGGCACAGTGGCTCGTTATCATCCAGCGACGTAGACCTACGTCGCTGGACTCCTCCCCCTGTAGGCGGCGCTCGCGCGCCGCCGGGGGCGCGCTCCCGCTGTTTCATTCACAGCGGGAGTCGGGCCAGGGGAGGAGTGGCGGCGATCGCCGCCGCTCTTCCCCAATCGTCGGGGAATCTAGTTTGGAGATCCGCCCGCTTGTGTAAACAGAGCGGGCGGATCTCCTCAGTGACAGGGAGTGACAGATCGGAGTGTTCAGCATAGCTGAACATCCGATCTGTCCCTCACTCACTCAGTCACCTCCCCCCCCCCCCACACGTCAGTAAGCACCAGGCATACATTAACCCCTCCCTCTCCAATAAAATTAACCCCTTCCCTGCCAGTGTCATTTTTACAGTAGCAGTGCATATATATAGCACTGATTACTGCAGTAATGTCACTGGTACCCCCAAAAGTGTCAAAAATGTCAGTCAAGGGCCCGATCTGTCCGCTGCAATGTCGCAGTCCCGCAAAAAAAATCGCAGATCGCCGCCATTATGCGTTAAAAGAAAAAACGCCAAAAATGACAGAAATCTTTCCCTTAGTTAGTAAACGCAATAACTTTTGCGCAAACCAATCAAAATACGCTTATTGTGATTTTTTTTTTTACCAAACCTAGGTAGCAGAAAACAAATTGGCCAAAAATTTAAAAAAAAATGATTTTTACATATTTTTGGGAGGAATTTCATATAAAAAAATGTTAAAAATATTGTTATTTTTTCAAAATAAACGCTTTTTTTGTTTATAGCGCAAAAAGTTAAAATCGCACAGCTGATCAAATACCACCAAAATAAAGCTCTGTTTGTGGGGAAAAAAAGGACATAAATTTCGTTTGGGTACGGCATCGCACGACCGCGCAAATGTCAGTTAAAGTTGCACAGCGCCGAATCGCAAAAAGTGGCCTGGACGTAAGACAGCAAAATCCTCCGGTGGTAAAGTGGTTAAGTAAGGCTAAGTTGACTATTTAACTTTAACCTTGTTGCAATTGCTGGGTAGCATTAGCAGCCTACTGACTGTTTATTTTGATAAGCCAGAAGCAGCCCAGAGACGGGTAACAAAAATGGTTAAGGGTCTGAGGAAAGAAACATGAGGAGCATGATACACTGTAGGAACTTAATATGAATATTGTGGAGAAAAGGAGAAGCATGATTAAAACCTGTAAATAAATTAAGGGGATGAATAAATGTCAGGAGGGCAGTATTTTCAGTATAAAGCCAAGATCAAGAACATGGGGACGTGACCTCAAACTAGCAGGAGGAAAGGAAAGGAAAACTAACCTTAGAAAATATTATTTTACCCCAAAAAATTGGGCAGACTCAATGGACCACTTGTTCTTTTTTCTGCCATCACTCCTCTATGTTTCTAATTTATTAAAGATTAGTTCTTGTAAACAAACATGGCTACCAACTATTGAGAAGAAACATTTAGTTTTGTTTGTGAGCATTGTGGAGCATGCTAGAAATGACGGCCACTAAGGGTTTACATGTTCCCTTGCCCTTGCATATTTGTTCAACATAACCCGATGTAACACTGATGAAATTTTGGCTATGCAGCAGGAACTGGATGAATTTCAATCCATCTATGGGCAGGCTGGTTGTACTAAAGTCAATCTATCAATTGACTTCAGTACAACCAACCTGTCGGGTTTTATTTTCTTTTGATCACTGCCGGCAGGTATAGCTGCCGGCAGTAATCATTGTATTCTGACAGCTGGGAAACTTCCAGCTGTCAGAATACAATGGCCCAGTGGTAGGGGTTCCCCCACCAACACTGACTCTGAAGGAATCAAGCAATTTTCAACAAAGGTTGAAGGAAAAGAAATTGCATAATGCATGGCCTACCTAGGTTTCAAGGCAGAATTTAGCATGCAGCCTGTTAGTATTCTTATCCAGGATGTGACGATTTGGAAGCTTTGGTAACCATAGATAGAAGATCTACTTATCTGTGTTTATCAACCCTGTCAATTTTCTTTTTTTATTGGGCTATCAGTAGACAAAAGACACTCATTCTCCAGGTTTGTAAAAAAAAAAAAAGAAAACATTTTCAATTTAAGATCTTTCCACAAACAGTAACAAATCTTACCTACTAGAAAAGATTGGTCTTTGCATCTTTGCAACATGTAAGAACAGCAGTATCAGATAATACTGAAATGATGTTTCCAGGCTCCGGAAAGGATTGTGCATATTGTGTACCATTATTCAATCATATTAGGACGGGAAAGTAATCAACCGTTCAGCTGTCAGAAAACAGCCACAAAATTCTGGCTCTGCAGATCGATTTTCTTGGCAACATTTATCTACGAAAGGTCTTCTGTACAAACCTCCCGTTTCTGCAGTCTCATTTCTAAAGTGAAGGAGGTGCAACCCCAGTGTATTGTCAAGACATTATTGCTGTTGGCAGATAAGGTCCTGCTCACTTTAAAAATGCATGCACCTTGACATATTTTCATACCATTTGTGAAAATTATAGGCATGTTTTGGGGCATTGTGCATGCTTTTTAAAAAGAGTTTTTGTCAATCTATTTTTTCTATATTATGATAGGGAGAAGAAAAAAACAGAAACTAAATGTAGTCTTTTATCCAGGTGAAACTCAAAGCTCCATTTCTCACCTTACCTCCTGTTATCTTATATCTGTTTGATAGTTCAAAAAATACCTGTTGATCCTGGCAGAAATCTTTTGAGTTCCTAATTTCTTTATCAGTTGTATTGCTTTTAACCACTTAAGCCCCGGAAGATTTTACCCCCTTCCTGACCAGGGCCTATTTTGCGATTTGGCACTGCGTGATTTTAACGGACAATTGCGCGGCCATGCGATGCTGTACCTTAACGAATTTGATGTCCTTTTTTTTCCCACAAATAGAGCTTTCTTTTGGTGGTATTTGATCACCTGTGCGATTTTTACTTTTTGCACTATAAACAAAAAAACATTGTCAATTTTGCAAAAATAACAATATTTTTCAAATTTTTTTATATGAAATTCCCCCCCAAAAAAAAGTAAAAATCAAAATTGTTTAACATTTTGGGCCAATTTTTTTTTACCATATGTTTGGTAAAAAAAATCGCAAAAAGCGTATTTTGATTGGTTTGCGCAAAAGTTATTGCGTTTACTAACAAAGGGAAAGATTTTTGTCATTTTTGTTGTTTTTTTTTAACGCGTAATGGCGGCGATCTGCGATTTTTTTTGTGGGACTGCGGACAGATCGGACCCTTGACTGACATTTTTGACACTTTTGGGGTTACCAGTGACATTTCTACAGTAATCAGTGCTATACATATGCACTGTTACTGTAAAATTACACTGACAGTGAAGGGGTTAACTTTTTTTTTTAGAGGGAGGGGTTATGTGTGTCCCTAGGGGCGTGATTCTAACTGTGATTGGCTGTGGCTTGAGGTGTAGGAACAGTGATCAACGGTCCTACATAGTAGAACCGTATGATCACTATTCCTACACAGGGGAGAATGACAGGCGGCTTGTTTACATTATCTCCGTAGACGTCCTCTTGGCAGGAAACGCGTCAGAAAGGAGCGCCGCAATGTCATCACACATCGCCGCGGACCGCACTGCAGGCGGCCGCGGCCCCTTTCTCTCCATTGCCGTACTACATGCCCCGAAGCAAGCCGTTTTTATGTAAGTGTAACCTAATTAACTATTAAACAGTCTGTGAGGTATTACACTATTGTGCGGTTTTGTCATTTCTGGGGCACTGGGAGATAATCTCGGACCTTGGAGGAGCCATATCCAGACCTAGGGATCACAGAAGGGACACCCACCACCCCTGTGAAGTGTATGTCTATGCCTATATCCAAGCATTTTTCTGGTAAGAGGCACATCCTCTCATTTAGCGTGGTCTCAGGGATCCACTGTGTTTTTTTTACACCTGGATTTGTGCTATATTACGCCCTTACATATCCATCCTTCTGGTAAGGAGCCAATCCAGAGTTGGTGGTGGGAACACTTGCACTTTGATTTGCTGTGGATTTTTTCACCAAGGAGCTCATTTTACTCACCATAACACTTGGACTATTTGGATTGGACTTTATATATATTCTTTGCCAATTTTTGCACTACTATGTTGAAGAGTGTTTTATTCACTTTGATGTTCAGTTGATATACTAGAGCACATGCAACATGTATTATTCGTTGGTATAATATTATTGTGACGGGAGTCACTTTGGGCATGGGGGTTGTGGACCCCAAATTCCTTTAGAGAGGTTGGGGGGCACCATGCCCAGCCTTATGGGGCTCTCTTATGTTTAAACCACCTTGCACCTGTTATGGATGCAGGGTGACCAGGAGGGTGGTGAACACTGAAAATATGGTTTGGACTACTACAAATGGGACAGTAATATTCAGGAATAATGTCGCCCTTGTAACATGAAGACTTTTGTTCCCTTTGCCATGAGGTTTCTGAGCAGGAAGTCCACTCCTAATATGGTCATCCCAGGAAGTTCTGAGGAGCCGGACTGTCTAGGGTGGCTCCCCATTCACCTATTGTCAGGTGTGCTAATGACCGCACCTGTTGTCTGCTAAGGGAGGTATTGACACTCAGAGTAATGTGTATTGAGGGCTCGTTAGGGAACCATTGTTCTGTGTCTGACTATAGTTTACATTGATTGCCCCCTGGGGCTTCTGTCTCCTTGCATTGGTCAAA
This sequence comes from Pelophylax lessonae, assembly GCF_965119305.1. Classification (NCBI taxonomy): domain Eukaryota; kingdom Metazoa; phylum Chordata; class Amphibia; order Anura; family Ranidae; genus Pelophylax; species Pelophylax lessonae. The sequence continues at coordinate 509,269,041 of NC_138772.1, read as the reverse complement.
GCTATCTGACCAATCTCTGTTGACTCATTTTCAAGTTCTCATTTGCATTTCCTGGTCAAGCTATCTGACCAATCACTACTGACTCATTTTCAAGTCCTCATTTGCATTTCCTGGTCAAGCTATCTGACCAATCACTACTGACTCATTTTCGAGCCCTCATTTGCATGTCTGGAGAGGACCTGAATGGAAACTGCAGGTACTTTACAATTGACCAATAGGAAAGCGGTAGTTGGGGGCAGGATGTTCCAAATTCTGTATAAAAGTGTGCTGTTTTCTTCCAATAAATTGTCTTCCTGTTTGAACTTACATACAGCCTGCTTGGTGTTTGTTCTAATGGATTCCGAACGGCACATAGCTGTAGTTCGGATCCTGGATCCTTGGTTGACCGAACCATCAGACGATGCGATCTGCAAGCTGACTGACTAGAAACAGAGGAGTGTTGGGAGAGCGGAAGCGAGCGAGCAAGGGTCTCGTCACATTGGTTGGCAGCGGTGGGATTTGCTCTCCAGTTACCGGGACACTCCAAACCACCACAGTCAATGACCAGCTATGCAGCATGCAGGAGAGCCACGCTAAAAGACTTATTTGAGAGCCGCAGAGAGACCTGTGGGACAAAGAACAAGGCCCCCTGATCAGTGAGCTAGCCGAGATGGATCAGAGGGAGGGTGATGCAGGACCCCGGTCACTTGAAGACTTGTTTCAGCAACGAGTTCGAGAGCGGTTGGCATTATATGGTGCTAACCCATCAGAGACCGCCATACAGAATGCCATTAGAGACATCCAGCTGCAGGATGAGCGGCAAGAGAGAGAACGAGAGCGGCAGCATGAGCAGAGAATGGCAGAAATACAGCAATCAGAGAAAACGCCTAAAGATGCAGCGTCCCCATGTGAGGAGGAGTTTCACTGGAGGTTGCAGCAACACTTGGTCCAACAGGATGAGCCTGGATCAGAGGAAGCCATACTGGACTGGAGAGATTTCACTCGAAAGGAAATGTGGTATGAGGCCTTAGAGGATGTGCAGTGGAGGCGGAGAGAGAACCTTCCCAGCGAAGAACAGCGGTTCCAGGTATACGTTGCCCTGTGTATACCTTTCCTAGGACAGCAACCCCGGGATGAGTGATTGACGGAGCTAAGGAACCTGATTTGGAAGGAGATGTGGCTGGATGAAGCTTACCGGGCACTAAAGTGGTACGCCACCAGCTACAACCACTGGATGGCTGATGACAATATGCCGGAAGGTGAGGACTATAGTGGCCCGGGCTTGCTGTGGAAGGCCTTTGAGGAGAGGGACTTTGGATGTCCAGCAGAGTTTCGGCGCTGGGAAATCCAGGACACCAGGGAAGCCCTACTGGGTCTCCCCAAAGCGAATGACCTGGGGTCAGACCTGATTAATCTGGTCAGAATGGAGTGGGAACTGGAGCAGGACTACCAATGCCTGATCTGCTCCATTCCACCCCAATCTACCCTGCAAGCAGAGCTGGAGTCCTGGGTGGCAGATCCAGACCCACAACCCTTCAGTTGGAGAGACAATACAGACTGGTGGTACTGTGAAGACCCACCGATGGCAGGTGGAGATGGGACCGCAGTCTCTGCACCAGACGTACAGGGATGCTGGAGGGCCGGTCCAGATCCCCAACCTGCCCCGCAGGAATACCAGGAGGAGGAGGTAGGCGATCCCGCCTCTCTACAGCAGACCCCCAACCAGGTTCTGGGGGTAGAATTTGCAAACCCAGCAGAAGAGCTGGCAACAGGGCAGAGTGCTACCAACCTCTGCCCTGCACCCGCAAAAGCTACAATCTCCACCTGTACACCCCAGGGATGCTGGGCAGTCGGCCCAGATCCCCAAAAGCATGAGGAAGTGAGCCCCACCACCCTGTCTTCTCTCCAGCGGCTGAAAGGACTCCCAGGAGAAGGGCCAGTCCACACTTATCCCCAGCAGCGGGGATGTTCTACAAGAGTGACAGAGGTTGGCTGGGTGAGTGATGTTCTGTCCCGGACAATTTGTTTGGGGTACTTTGTGGGTGCAGACATTGGAGGACTGGAACTATGGACTAACTTCGAAGTAAACCCGGTTAGGGTCTCCTTCTGTGTTAGTCTCCTGCCGAAAGGGGAGAAATGTGACGGGAGTCACTTTGGGCATGGGGGTTGTGGACCCCAAATTCCTTTAGAGAGGTTGGGGGGCACCATGCCCAGCCTTATGGGGCTCTCTTATGTTTAAATCACCCTGCATCTGTTATGGATGCAGGGTGACCAGGAGGGTGGTGAACACTAAAAAAATATGGTTTGGACTACTACAAATGGGACAGTAATATTCAGGAATAATGTCGCCCTTGTAACATGAAGACTTTTGTTCCCTTTGCCATGAGGTTTCTGAGCAGGAAGTCCACTCCTAATATGGTCATCCCAGGAAGTTCTGAGGAGCCGGACTGTCTAGGGTGGCTCCCCATTCACCTATTGTCAGGTGTGCTAATGACCGCACCTGTTGTCTGCTAAGGGAGGTATTGACACTCAGAGTAATGTGTATTGAGGGCTCGTTAGGGAACCATTGTTCTGTGTCTGACTATAGTTTACATTGATTGCCCCCTGGGGCTTCTGTCTCCTTGCATTGGTCAAAGCTATCTGACCAATCCCTGTTGACTCATTTTCAAGTCCTCATTTGCATTTCCTGGTCAAGCTATCTGACCAATCACTACTGACTCATTTTCAAGTCCTCATTTGCATTTCCTGGTCAAGCTATCTGACCAATCACTACTGACTCATTTTCGAGCCCTCATTTGCATGTCTGGAGAGGACCTGAATGGAAACTGCAGGTACTTTACAATTGACCAATAGGAAAGCGGTAGTTGGGGGCAGGATGTTCCAAATTCTGTATAAAAGTGTGCTGTTTTCTTCCAATAAATTGTCTTCCTGTTTGAACTTACATACAGCCTGCTTGGTGTTTGTTCTAATGGATTCCGAACGGCACATAGCTGTGGTTCGGATCCCGGATCCTTGGTTGACCGAACCACGAGACGATGCGATCTGCAAGCTGACTGACTAGAAACAGAGGAGTGTCGGGAGAGCGGAAGCGAGCGAGCAAGGGTCTCGTCACAATTATACTTTGATTATTTTTCTGATACCACAATATTTGTTAATCACGTTTGTGATTTGTTTCCCTAATTTCAGGGAACACCTTTTATATGAGTTTAGCGCACCTTATTTCTACACTTTGTTTACATTAGCCGCCTGCCTTTCTCCCTCTCCACCCGACGATCGCGAGTGACCGGCGGACATCGAGTCCGCCGGTCACACGCGGGGGGGGGTCCGTGACCACGCGGGAGCGCACCTCCGGCGGCGCGCGCTCGCTCCCTAGACCATCACAGGCTAGCGACGTAGCCCTACGTCGCTCTGCCTGTGAGGGGGTGACTGCCGACGTAAATAGTCGTGCGGCAGTCGGGAAGTGGTTAAACAGGCATTTCAGTCCCCGGTAATTATTATTATTATTATTATTATTATACAGGATTTATATAGCGCCAACAGTATGTGCAGCACTTTAAAATTTGAGGGAAGACAATACAGTTACAATACAATTCAATACAGGAGGAATTAGAGGGCCCTGCTCGTTAGTAAATTTGGACTATCCCGGCACCCCAATACTTCTACATGTTTTACAAAAATAACTTGCTAACTCAGACTGTATGTAGGTTGAGGGGCTCCAGAATGTTGGTTCTGGACACTATTGAGTTCTGGAGTCCAGAGAGGGAAGAAGCCTCTACTCATGGATCTAGGTTTTACTGGGGGACCAGTAGGCTGTGTGTGCAGATGTGCGCCACCTTTATAATCAGGGGTCTGGAAGTGACTCAGGGCTCCACCAGGGAGACAGTGGGGACATATAATGCATTAAAAACCTGACAGAGCTTCTAACTCTTCCCTACTTTAACCCCTAAAGCCCAATTATGGGCTCCAGGACCTGCCCCTCTCCCCCTTGAGTCCCCCTGCAGTCTTTTTTTTATATTAATCTTACACCTTTTTTGGAAGTCTTTGAATTGGTCACATGATGTGCAGGTTCTTCGTTGCCTCTTGCCCAGCACTAGGCAGTCTTGCATGATGCAGAGAGCAGCACTGATGTGAGGATGTCAGGGCACCATGAAGGGGTGGGTCCATGACTGCCTTCTAGTATAGACAGCAAACCCTTTGCAGATGCTCCAGAGTCTCCAATACTATCAAATTACACAAAAATATATTTTCAGGGCTGTTTTGAAACTCAACAGTCCAAATGCATGTCCAGTGTTGTATATAAGGTGGTGGTGATACCCATCCTTTCCACAGAGACCCGTCATACTGTATCACTGACCTTTTTGCCAGCAAACACATATTGAGCATAATATTTGCTGGCTGCTTGCCTTGGGTACACGTTGTTCCTCCTCAGGCTTCCTGTGGCATTCTTGGGTTTTGAGACTGGGACTGTTTTTATGGTTGCCTGATGTGTATTACCATATAAGATTATCTAAATAACTATAAGTGCCTAAACAAGATACATAGGACCAATGATCCAAAGCAATGACTTTATTATAGAAATCTTTAAACTGCACCACAAAAAAAAAACACCCACTACAGAAACACATGGATATTGGATATTACTCCTTCACTCATAGTGTGTGCCCAGTCTACCAGCATCATTTAACCCAAAAAACCGAGGTCATCTTGTGGTGGAGAAAAGGTACTGCAGGTAAACCGCTCCTGAGCGGAGATGAGTATTGCACCTGGAGCTGCATTTTTTGTTGTTACACAGATTAGTGAGTCCTATTTAAAAAAAAATAGCCTGGAGTGGTTCTTTAATAAATATACATCATAGTTCCCTATTAAGTGACATGCCCCATTCATAGTATTCAGCCTCGGTTTGCAATATTGATGAGCAGTCATTACATACAATAATGGATTTTGCATATGTTGTCTGTAAAATTAGTGTTAATACAGTGCCTGTTACATGTCAGTGTTTGTTATAGATCTTCCGAACATTTTTCTTTGTTGCTCTTTGATGCGTCGTCTTTCACTTTTGAAGTCTGAATGTACAAGTAAGATATATCATCACCTTGGAGATCTGGTTATGTAATGTGACAAATTATTGTACAATTGTTGATATTTACCAGCTATTTCTGAGTGCTCAGGCTAGATATATGGCTTTTACATGTCACATGTAATGACAATGTGATTCAGTCCTCAGAGTCTTACTCTGGCAGCTACAGCGTTTCATGTCCCTTTGATTTATCATTATCGCTTTCTGTCAGCAACTTCCTTTGGTTTCAGCATGATGGCCTGTGACTCTTATTTATTTTTTATTTTAATGCTACAGCTAACCCAATAGTATTGATTGTATTGCAGATTAAAGAAGAACTTCAATAAGCAACAGTTGCACCGAAAGCGGCCCATATAACACAACCTAACTCTAATGTGACACTAAACTCTGGTTTTCATTCAATAGTTCTCTTTATTTAAACAATGTGTTAATAACATGTCACACATGAGGTTAAAGAGAGTGTCGTTACAGCATAGACATACATAGACAGAGTCCGAAGTGAACCTGGTGTACGGAGACCGGCAAAAGACAAAGAAGTGTATGGATTGATGGTCACATGTTCCGTACATTATTTAGCCATTAAAAATATGTATTCCGACTCTGAACTAAGGAGAATAGAAAGAGAAAGAAGAATAAAAAAGTGGCAGGGGGGAGAAAAAAAAAAAAAGATGGGGGGTACTGCACAACTCACTAATCTCTACTGTAAAGGCAGGCATCACAGGTCAACCAGCCTACAGGCAAAATCTGGTGGCATAACAAGTGTGACTCAAGGGTCCCACACCTGTTGAAACTTTGAAAACACTTTCCAATAGTCTCTTTGTTAGATTTTCGTTAAAGGTCGTATGGAGCCTATTTTTATTTATTAACGAGAGGGTGTCAGATAGCTAGGCTTGTGCTATAGTTTATATGGTAGCTGGTAGCTGTGAGGATGTGGGTCATCAGTTTGAACTGACGCTTTAAAAGACTACCCAGTTTTAAATTGAGAAGGGCCTCAGCAGGGTGAATCAAAGCATCTAAACAGAAAGGCCAATTAATTGTATATATTAGTCCATAATCTCTGTACTACCAGTAATGTCCACCATACATGGAAGTATGTACCCGGATCTGGGCATCCTTGAAAACAGGTCCCCATGAGCCCCGGGGTGTACTTCACAGCTTCTGCTGGGACCAAATACCAACGGTATAACAATTTGTATCTAGACTCCAGTGCCAAAGCATTCCGAGTGCACAACTTAGTGGTGTCCAAGATCTGGGACCATTGTAGATTATCAAATGACCATTTGGACATATATGCATGATTAGGGATAGAGATTTCTGCCAAGAGTAGGTTATACAATAAGGAGGAGACCATACCTGGAGCATGGGGATAATCTCTGCATTCATGCTCAAAAGAATTGAGGGTTGTCCCAAAGGAACAGATACAGACCAGAGAAGCGACATAATGTTTTATCTGACAATAGCAAAACATTTCTGAAGCAGGTAAGGTGTAAACACGTTGAAGAGTTTGAAACAACTTGACACCATCTGACGTAAGGAGAGTATGTAAACATGTAGCTTTACATTGCAACCATTTCTTTAACAAGCAAGGGTTTTCAAAGCCCAGAGGGAAGGATGGGCTATGTAGACATTTAAAGTAAAGGCAAGTATGGGGATTGGAGTCATCCAGAGTATTTAAGGGCATCCCAAAGTTTCAGGGAAAGCTTTCTAATGGGATTTTGTATGCAAGCTCGGTCCTTCTGGGGGAGCCATAGTAAGCTATCTATACGCAGGGGGTCACAGTCAGCCTCCTACAAGGAGAACCAGAAAGGGATTTCAGAAGTCGCATGATACTTGGTTAGGGATGCCAACTGTGCAGCTTGAAAGTATTTCTGGAAGGTATGGAGCTCCCAATTCTCCCTGAATTCTGCTACAAAAGAGAGTGTAGCTAGTTATTCTGGATTTGCTGTGGCCAAAATGAATAGTAGGACATCATTTTCTTGTGAATGCAAAATGTATGATGGAACACGCACAGGAAGGACCTGAAAGAGGTACAGTAATTTCAGCAAATAGGTAATTTTAACGAATATAGCCAAACAGTGCTGCGCCAGAAAACAAAAGAATAAATTATACAAATAAGTGCATTAACCACCATAAACTAAAATCCTCAAACAGTGAAATACATAATGTGAATATCTTGTGTGAGAATCAAGTCCCAAAAAATAAAGGTGATCTCCAGTAATCTGCACCTCAGTGTTTCCAATCCCACCACCACCAGATAATGTGGCCTCACACCTCACTTACTGACCCAAGAGTTACCAAGGGTCAGGTACAGCTGTCCCCTCACAGGGATAGAGAGATGGTAAAATAGATCACACCGGGGAAGACAATACAGATTCCAGGCTCCAGTCTCACTCAATCATGGGCACATATCAGGTGAAAGAGAGAATACAGAACAAAATCGAATGCTCTCCATTGGATGATTAAGAACAATTTATTGAAGAGATACACTTACAAATCGAGCACTAAATAGAGCATAATCAGTGCAGTTCCGTACACAGTTAGGAGGGGATATGACGTTCGACATGCAGGCTCTGCCCCCTATTCGCGTTACGTCACCGCATTAAGCAATGACTTCTTCGGTAAGGGTCTACGTCATATCCCCTCCTGACTGTGTACGGAGTGTATCTCTTCAATAAATTGTTCTTAATCATCCAACGGAGAGCATTCGATTTTGTTCTGTATTCTCTCTTTCACCTGATATGTGCCCATGATTCAGTGAGACTGGAGCCTGGAATCTGGATCGCCTTCCCCAGTGTGATCTATTTTACCATCTCTCTATCCCTGTGAGGGGACATCTGTACCTGACCCTTGGTAACTCTTATATATCTCACATTATCTGGTGGTGGTGGGATTGGAAACACGGTCACCGAGGTGCAGATTACTGGAGATCACCTTTAATTTTTGGGACTTAAATTCTCACACAAGATATTCACATTATGTATTTCACTGTTTGAGGATTTTAGTTTATGGTGGTTTATGTATTTATTTGTATAATTTATTCTTTTGTTTTCTGGCGCAGCACTGTTTGGCTATATTCAGTATTTTGTTGTGGGGTGTGAACACAGTTGGTGTGTGCAGCCGGATATTTAATAATAATTTAATATATATTAATTGATTTATTTATATATATATATATTGTGACAGGAAGTCAGGTAAATCTGTGGATGTAAACAAAAAAGGGTAAACAACTGCGCTAAACCAAAAAGATTGTAAGCAGCAACTTCAAGTGTGACTATCACCTCAAAAACAATGTATAAATATAAGTTGCGCTATATAGTGAAAACATATATGATAATGTAAAAAAGTCCAGAGATAAAGTCCATATAAAGGCAAACAGCACGTCTGACGAAATTTTCTGTACAGGTACCGCTTACCAAAGGCTAATGATAAATAGGCTCAAAGTTTCAAGTGATCCACAGGAACCAGATCTCAGACGGACTCCGTATGTTGAATGGATCTCCTCAGTGTTGAGTGATCCAGAGTAATAGAAAAATGTTGCAGAACAAATAGTGTAAAGGACCTCCCCCAATAGGACTGCAGCTTACCAAAAGGAAAGTAAATAGAGCACAAAGATCCCAATCGTGTCACCGAAGAGGGCTGACATACATATGCCCTTACCAGCTCCAAAATGATAAAGGCAGAAAAGGTCCTGATTCGCCTAAGCACTTCCGCTGCGAGCAAAACTCCAAATGCTGGTGTCTAGATACTCCAAACCAGGCGCCTCCAATGGGAACACTGATACAGGCTTGTGTCAGCTCTCCTAATCCACAACAGTCCATAAGCTTCAGAAGTGAATGCACAGCTCAGCAGTTGCACCATCCAGCCCTCCCAGCAGATTTCCCAACGTTCCCAAATCTGTGGATGTAGTCACAGACAGGAGATACATTTCCACCTGGTTTAGAAAATTCACCAATTACTATAGGGTGTCGGCTGCAAAGGTAGCCAGAACTGTCTAAGGACGTTGAACAGACTTCAGCTGTTCAGAATGAGGAAATTAAAGCCTCTATAATTGGTGCAGAGGAAGTCGATTGATTGCTGCCTCCTGACGCCGTGTGGGCTGGGGAGAGGAGGACAGTCAGATGTGTGCCTCCCGACGCTGTGAGAGCCTGGGAGAAGGATTGCTGCCTCCTGACGCCGTGTGTGTAGCGGAGGACAATCAGATGTGTGCCCCCTGAAGCTGTGTGAGCATAGGAGGGGAAGACCTCCTGAAGCGATGTGCGCTGAGGAGGGTAACAAGTGTGAAGACTACTCAAGGATCGTTTCTATGTGAAAAGAAACCAATGGACATTTCCTGTGTGAAGGGGAAATTAATGAAGACTGAAGACTACTCAAGGTGAGGTCTTGGACTATTTCTATGTGGAAAGAAATAAATGAACTGTTTGCGATGTGAAGAGACAAGCAAAGGAATGGTTGCTATGTGAAGAGACAAACAAAGGGACAGGTTCAATGGACATTTGTTGTGTGAAGAGATAAAACATGGACTATTGAGAGTCTGCTGTATGATCAGCCAAGTCTGCCCAACAGTAGGTTGGGGACAGACTTCATTAGATAGGTTCCTATATCACACAAATAGAAAAAGTATGGGTTTCAGGGTCCAATTAGAAACAGGAAAACCAAGAGATCATATTGATAAAAAATTGAACATATTTTATTTAGATCATATACAAATATATAGTGCAGTACATGAGGGATTACTGAATAAACAGAAAAACAAATCCCCCATCTCTTTAACAAAAACAATTAAAAACCACAGCACAGAAATATACCCTTGATAAGAGCTGATACATGCTTCAAGCTGGTGTCAGTGCGAGAAGCCTCTGATGTTATACGGTTTGAAGGTCCGAATGAGCCAACGCGTTTCGCATCGGGCTTCGTCAGGGCCCAAGAGACCGAACAATACCGATTATTTCTTGCTGTATATCATGTTATTCATAGGCAGGGCATCTAGACTCCTGTGTTCATAACAGAAATGGTATACCAAACCAATCTGAGGTTATTGGTCCTTTGGTTTATGTAGGTTCCCCATGTGTTGTAAGGTGGTCTTTATACCCCTCTATCTGGACGTATCCTCCTAGTTATTTGGCTCAGTCAGCACACACAATACATCCTGGCTTCTTGCATTAACATCAGGAACATAGCCTTCTAGCCAGGTCTTTGGACTTTCCACTTCTATGGATGGATCTTCCCAAGCGACGTCAATCAATACTACAACGTGCTCTAAAATGGTCTAGAGGTACACATGGAGACAGGACGTATCAAGGACTCTTATTGCATATCCCCCATCGTTATGGGATGGTGCCCCCGGATCATAGGTCAAGACCTTTAGAACTGCTAAGGAACCGCTTGTCCTGCCTAGATAGGTTCCTGTGTGTGAGAAGGTAGCCGCCCACATTGGCAAGGATTTATTTTGTGTTTTATTTTTATTTTGATGTTTTTGAGGCTTGCACTTGTGTGAAGTAAATTGCAAGAATAAACCAAACTGTTGTTTGCAATCACTTCTCGGCTATCTCCCTGTGTAAACGCACCCCCCCAAGGGGTCATCCACCCGCCACCGAGCTAATCTCCCACAATATATATATATATATATATATATATATATATATATATAATCTTATACAAATATGTTTTCGAAATATATATTTTTTCACTATATATCATTTATTTGACGTGCTTTGCACCATTATTGCGCTCGTAGCTTTTTCACTGTTATTTGCTAGGTCATTTTAACCACCCTATTGGATTGATTGCTAGGTAGGGGAGGCATTTTGGTTTAGTAGGGGAAACAGGCATATAGTGAAAGAGATTAAGCGAGGCGTTAAAGAAATGTTCAAAATCTTGGATTTGGCGTGGTTGACGTGGAAACTGGAGAGACTGCCAAAATGGAGAGGAGAGTTGAAAGATTAGGGAAAGTGACAGTGGAATTAGTGATAAACAGCATATTGTCATCAGCAAAAAGGCTGGGTTTTGCGTTTATTACCAGCAATTTCTAGGCTTGAAATATCAGGATCGTGATGTATGAGTTGCGCTAAAGGCTCTATATCCAGTGTGAAAAGGGAAGGTTGGTGAATGAAAGCTCACGTAATTGTGCCTGTGGTGATGTGTATAATGCAGCCACCCAGGTGCAGAACTGTGCCCCAAAGCCCCATTATATATAATAAAGTTACTGAAAGAAAAGAGTTGAACGCTTTTTTAATGTCAAGGGAAAGGAGCATGGATAGGATTTAATGCTTACTAACAGCTTCGATCAAACATGCAGCCCAACGTACGTTATCTCCTGTCTGGCCAAGGGGCATAAATCCCACTTGCTTTCTGTGGATGAGACTGCAAATGCCTAACAGCCAAAATTTGTATTAGCAGCTTAACATCCACATTTAACAAGGTGATCGGTAGTTTGTCCAATTAGTATAATCTGTATTCGGTTTTGGAAACATACACATGGAAGCCAGGAGAGACTCTGAACGGAGATGGGGCTCTTGTCCCAGATCATTAAAAGCGTCTACCAACAAAGGCGCTAAAAATAGTATGCCACTGTAAACCTGTCTGGGCAGGCCATTTTTTGCTTTTTAGAGATGTGATTGCCCCCACAACCTCAAGTTTATAGGGTCTTCCAGTGTTTCCTTAAAGGATTCATGTAATCAAGGGGGTGTAATTTAGGCAAACAGTGCATCAGCTGCCTCCGATGAGACAGTCAGTCGAAGCTTAAAGAACTAAATTCCGTAAAAAAAAAAAAAAAAAAAAAAAATTAATTGAAGTATGCATTCCTAACTCAACGTCTGTTGCTCTCAACCCCCTCCAAATCTCCACATTCCTTTTTTTTTCTGCTGTGATCCGACGTCTTGTTAGAGGGTGGCTATGTTCATTCTCCATGGTCCCACTGTATGCAGGAACATAGCCACCCTCTCTTGCTCACTCCCTAGATGGATTGTGGACTATGAAATTTGTAGTGTGCATAGAGCAGTGCACATGACCGCAACTAACATACACTGCTTAATCCAAACAAATAAAAGTGAGGGGGGAAAGTAGAGGTTTGGGGGGCTCTTTGAGGATGCTACATTATTAAATGACATTAAAAACTATCCTTATTCTTCAAAAATAATCCATACTCCTCTACTGCTTAATTACCCTGTAATCTATTGTTTATGGGATCTAATTTTTCTATGGTGTTTTCAGGCAGAAAAACCTGGCAGTGGTCTCTCACCACTACTTATTTTATGGAGGACAGTTATAGTTACTTTCTCTTTACCAGAAATGAATATGCTCCAGCAGCCATCATCTTCAGGAACACCTCCCATTAAGGGGGGATTTCTGCTTCCTTTAACCTTTCAGGCCCTAAGACCTAGGTAAACCTGCAGCTTACAATACCTTCCTATCAAGCCTGAGTTCAAAATGGGAGACTGAAACAGGGAGTTACTGCTATAGCATCTATACAGTCTCTGACCATGCCTTGTAGTATGTCTACAGTCTCTAACCATTCCTTGTATTATGTCTGCAGTCTCTGACCATGTCCTGTAGTATGTCTACAGGGCCTTGTAGTATGTCTATGGTCTCCAAACATCCGAAACAGGGAGTGCCCCAAATGTACTTCTCTTAGCACACGTTGCCAGGCTCTCCAAGCCTAGTAATTGGCTGAGTTATTAAATATTCATAACACATATAGCCTGCAAGAACATGCTAAAAATCAATGGCATAGAGCCCTGATGTTTACCCTGTGGCCCTTTTTCACCTATTGTGCATCCCTTGGGTCCCTGGTAGACAGAAGTATGTGTTTTGGTGCTTACTTAAGCCAGTGAAGGAAAAATATATTTTCATACCAGCTTCAAGTAGTTAAATGACTTGGTTTATTTATATCACACATTTATACTTTTTTTTATGCCATTCTAATTTTATTTTTTTCCTGTGATTTTTCATAATGGGTATTGCTAAGAGGAATGTTAATTGTGGAATAAGTCATTTTAAGAGGGCTGTAGGAAGCACAAATGTGAAAGCTTTGATTTGTAAAGGGACTGCAATGGATGTAACCTCTAGCAGTCTCATAAATCTTCTTCAGTCTATGACTGTCTCTTGAAGTAGGTCCCCACTCTCTAAAACTCCTATAGCATATCTACAGTCTCTGACCATCTCCTCTAGCATGCCCACAGTCTCTGACCTTCTCCTGTAGTATGTCTACAGTCTATGAACATATCTTGTAGCATGTCTATAGTCTTTGACCATCTGCTGTAGCATGTCCACAGTAGGAACAAGAAATAAAAATGGCTTTATTAAAAAGTGCAAATTCATTCTCACAAAAGAAGATTATACAAAGACATATCAAGAATATTGTTGTAGCATCTGGATTGTTGCATCACAGATATGAAGTCCTTGCAGCGACTGGCTAATGCATTTCGAGGTCCCAAGGAAGAAGCAGGCCTGTGTGCCTTCTGTTTTTAAGTATATCGGACATTCCCAGTCTTGGAAGGGCAGCAAGGTGACTGCTGTCCTGGTTGACTAGCATTTGAGCTCTGGCAATCCCCAGGCCCACCTTCAAGTGCAGGAGAGTGGAGTGTTGGTTTGGAGCATGTCCACAATCTGACCATTTCCAGCAGTGTTGCCAACCCCCCGGAGGGAAATTTACTGGCAGAACGTCCAAAATTTACGGACAGCACCAATTTTTTACGGACACTGAAAAAAGTACCTAAAATAACAATTTTCAGTGCTAAACCGTGCAAATATCAATATTTTAACTATAAACATATAGCTAGTGCTATTAGCAATGTGTTAAAGTTAAACAAAAGTCAAAAAACATATTTCTCAAATTTACATGAAGGTTGGGTTACCATAACCCAGCCAGCACAGAGTTCCCCCTTACATCAGAGTCTGCAGACTCTGGTCAGACATGGTACAGGAGGTGGTCAGAGACGGTACAGGAGGTGGGCAGACACGGCAGACATGGTACAGGAGGTGGGCAGACATGGTACAGGAGGTGGGCAAACACTGCGGACATGGTACAGGAGGTGGGCAGACACTGCGGACATGGTACAGGGGGTGGGCAGACACTGCGGACATGGTGAAGGGGGTGGGCAGACACTGCGGACATGGTGAAGGGGGTGGGCAGACACTGCGGGCATGGTGAAGGGGGTGGGCAGACACTGCAGACATGGTGAAGGGGGTGGGCAGACACTGCGGACATGGTACAGGGGGTGGTCAGAGACTGCGGACATGGTACAGGGGGTGGTCAGAGACTGCGGTCATGGCACAGGGGGGTGGTCAGAGACTGCGGACATGGTATAGGGGGTGGTCAGAGACTGCGGTCATGGCACAGGGGGGTGGTCAGAGACTGCGGACATGGTACAGGGGGTGGTCAGAGACTGCGGACATGGTACAGGGGGTGGTCAGAGACTGCGGACATGGTACAGGGGGTGGTCAGAGACTGCGGACATGGTACAGGGGGTGGTCAGAGACTGCGGACATGGTACAGGGGGTGGTCAGAGACTGCGGACATGGTACAGGGGGTGGTCAGAGACTGCGGACATGGCACAGGGAGGTGGTCAGAGACTGCGGACATGGTACAGGGGGTGGTCAGAGACTGCGGACATGGTACAGGGGGTGGTCAGAGACTGCGGTCATGGCACAGGGGGTGGTCAGAGACTGCGGTCATGGCACAGGGGGGTGGTCAGAGCCTGCGTGGACAATGGAAGTGCCCTCCTCACCCCCTCACAGTAGTTTCTTCCTCTGTCCCCCTTACCTTAGCTCTCCACATCAGTGTCCTCCTCCTAAGTCCCCTTCACCTCTCCATAGCAATATCAGTGACATTACTGCAGAGTGAAGCTGTGTGACTCTGCAGTAACCTGTGGAGAGGTGAAGGGGGCACAGGAGCAGGACACTGATGTCCTCTGCCCCCTGACTCATCTCTCTACTACTTCAGTGACAGTCTACGCTGCTACTGCTAGCTGAGTGTCTGAGCCTCGGTGGCTCAGAACCCCACTCACCAGACCAGTCCTCCTGCTCTTCTGTGTGCTCTCTCTGCCTCTGCTGTCGCAGCCTGTCTGCTCTGTCCACTCCACTCCACCATCCGTCCGTCCAGCGGCATCTTCTAGAGTTCTAGTAGTTCTTGTCCACACTCCACATCTGCGCTGCAGCACAGACTCCACTCCATACTGCTGGCGCAGCGCCTGGCGGCCGGCGGGAAAATTTAAATGACGGCGGGGGGCGGAGGCAGGGGCGGAGGCAGGGGCGGGCGCAGGCGGGCCGTGGCACTCGTCCGGCGACGATCATCATCCAGTGCGAGTCTGCATCTCTCTGCGAGTGCGAGAGAGCTCGGGGATCTTCGGAACTGCGCGCCGCGCACGCTCAGTTCTGACAGTGCCGCCGCCGCCATAGATTTACGGGCACTTTTCTCCTGCTACGGGCATTTACGGGCAGGAGAAAAGTGCCCTGTTTTTACGGGCTGTCCGTAAATCTACGGGCGGTTGGCAACACTGATTTCCAGTATCATGTCTACAGTCTCTGGCCTTCTTCTGTAGCATGTCCACAGGCTTTGACAATGTCTTGTTGCATGATTACAGTCTCTGACCATTTCCAGTAGTGTGTCCAATGTCTCTGACAATTTTCTGTATCATGTCTACAGTCTCTGACATCTCCTGTAGCATGTCTACAGTCTTTTATAGTGTCTTGTAGCATGTTTACAGTCTCTGACCATTTCCTATACTATGTCACTAGTTCCAGACCATCTCCTGTAGGATGTCTACAGACTCTGTCATCTCCTGTAGCAGGTCTACAGTTTCTAACCATCTCCTGTAGCATTATTATTATTATTATTATTAACAGTTTTCCAACAGTTTTCTAAGTGCTTTACAAATGAAGGTGAGAAAGTAAAGCAACAATACAATTCAATACAAGTAGGTTAGAAGGGCCCTGCTTCTGGGAGCTTACAATCTAATAGGGAGGGGCAAATGGTAACAACTGTCAGGATTACTGATTCAGGCTCAGAGTCCAATCACAGGAAGCAGCAGCACGACCGTGGTCGATAAGCTGGATCAGGCACACAGAAGATCAGTCAGAGTGAGGGAGCAAGCAGACGAGTAGATGTGGTCGTTAGTTAAAGATCGGTACACAAGCAGTAAGAGCAATATGGCAGCAGGCAGAGGTGTAGTCCTGGAATGTAGTTGGTGGTCGGTACACAAGTAGAAGATACGGGAGGATGAAGCACACAAAGCTAGATCTTGGCAAAAGCACAATCATCTGTGATCAGGAAGTTCCCAGATCAGGCTTAAATAGGAAGTTCAAAGGAGTGGCCAAAGGTTCAGAATTCACAGGAGGCTGGGTAAGGAACTGGACAGGAAACTGGAAAAGGTCTAGGTCACCACACAGATCAAGAATGCATAGGTATTAGCTGCTGGATAGCTCAGCAAGAAGGAGCACTGCCAGAAGCAACCCAGGATCTGGGTTCAAATCTGGGTCCTGACAAACTGTGAGGGAAGAACTGATGGGAGAAATAAAAGATTTAGTTGTAGGCTGAGTTTCTAGGGATTGCCTAAAAGTGGATAGAACAAGAGATAGCCAGACAGATTGGGTAGAGATCTGCTCCAGTCTCTCCGACTCTGGAGAAGTCCTGGGCATGAGCATGGAAGGAGGAGATAAGGGAGCTAGGGAGCAGGCAGTCCTGGGAGGAGCAGAGAGGACAGTTTGGGTAATCTATTGAGACAAGATTAATGATGTGTTTGCAGTCTTTGACAGTTTTCTGTAGCATAACATTCACTAAAAATGTTGTGGGGCCCTTCGTGATGTCGGAGCCACACTTAAGGCCCCTATTTTAGGTTAATTGACCACCACTGGCTTACAGAACAGTCCCTGAAGAGACACAGACTAACTGCAGCTCATTGATACCTACAGATCACATAAAAATGTAAAAAAAAATCCTTATAGTTACAATGTTGCAGTTTGATCACTGAGGGATAAGAAACTGAGGAAATGTTTCCTCCTGCCTGCAGCCGACTGATGACATCATTTTAACCTAGGCAAAGTCATTGAATTGAAGTTCAAGCTCTGCTTTATAATGATAAAAGTTATAGCTTTTCTGAAAAATTATATTTTTGATATATATCTATTGTGACATGCAAGGAATGTGTTCATGTAGACTTGTAGAGTTTATGAAAGGTCCCTGTTACTGTTCTGACAAACCTGATAATGACAGCTTTGAACTATTTTTCTTTTTAAATGACATTGAAGTCTGCATACTCTCATACAAATGGCTAAGTTTAGAAATGTCTACATTGGTACATCTGTAAAGCGAATAATAGGTAGTATGCTTTGATGAAAAAAAAAGGGGGAAAATTTGAGAAGTCGTATATTCTCCCAGCAATTTTTTTTGATTACTGAAGCACGTCTTACCAGGCAATATACACTATGCGGCATGATGTGCAGCGTTGGAGATTTCAGAGGACTGCAAGAAAAATTGTTCTTTCTCAGCAGATAGGGAATGAGTCTCGTTTAGCAAAGTCTTCCATTGCTGTTGTCATATGACCAGTGGATGTGACATATGGTGTTTCAGTGATAACAGTGAATTAAGGACGTTATTCATTGACAGTTTAGCCTCCACTAATGACTCCATATTTCAGTTACAATGACAGCGGCTGTATTTTTTCAAGACGTATGTCGCTGATGATGTCAAGCAAAAAAAGTTCATCTTTAAAGCTGGACAGATTGCAATTGCATCGGAAATGAGATTCTATATAAGTAGCCTTGAAATGTCCCTGATCCTAAAAAATGCATGTGTATGAAACAAAATGCGCCACAATGCGATGTGATATCTTCTGTCAGCCTTCTGTAGAGATGGTTGTTTAGGTTAGTTATACAGGCAGTATGGTATAATGACAGTACAATTATATTATCTATAAAATAACAAGATATATAGAACTGTCTGTTCACAGACTAGGACTACCTAAATTTGAAAAATTACTTTGAGACTTCAAATATACACTGAGCAAAATTATAAACGCAACACTTTTGTTTTTGCCCCATTTTTATGAGCTGAACTCAAAGATCTAAGGCTTTTTCTATGTACACAAAAGGCCTATTTTTTTTCAAATATTGTTCACAAATCTGTCTAAATCTGTGTTAGTAAGCACTTCTCCTTTGCCGAGATATTCCAACCACCTCACAGGTGTGGCATATCAAGACGCTGAGTAGACAGTATGATTATTGCACAGGTGTACCTTAGGCTAGGCACGATAAAAGGCCACTCTAGGGCCCCTTTCACACATGATGTCCGTTTGTCCGTTTTTCATCCATCCGTTGACGGATGAAAAATGGACATCAATGTATCTCTATGTAAAAATGGATGACAACGGATGATCATCAGTTAACATCCGTTTTCATCCGCTTCCGTCAATGTCTGTTTTTTTTGAACAGATGAATGCTCTATTTTTCATCCGTTTCAAAAAAACGGATCGGACGAAAAACGGATGACAACGGATGAAAAACGGATGACAACGGATGAAAAACGGATGACAACGGATGAAAAACAGATGACAACTGATGAAAACCAGATAACAACTGACGAAAAACGGATGACAACTGAAGAAAAACGAATGAAAAACGGATGAAAAATGGATGAAAAACGGATGGAAAACTGATACGTTTTGACGTGACTGAACTGATGAACTGAGCGGATCGTATGTGTGAAAGGGGCCTAAAATGTGCAGTTTTATCACAGAGCACAATGAAACAGATGTTGCCAGTTTTGAGGGAGCATGCAATTGGCATGCTGACTGCAGGAATGTCCACCAGAGTGGTTGCCCTTGAATTGAATGTTCATTTCTTTGAGATCAGCTCATGAAAAATGGGGGCAAAAACAAAAGTGTTGCGTTTATAATTTTGTTTAGTGTAGTTCATTATGCACACTGGGCATCAAAAACGCTGCTTTTAAGGTCGTTTGGCCTTTTATTTCCACTGCCTCTAAATGCCCCTCTATGTTAGCCTATGGGGTTGATTTACAAAAACTGGAGTACAAAATCTGGTGCAGCTCTGCATGGTAGCCAATCAGCTTCTAACTTCAGTTTGTTCAATTAAGCTTTGGCAAACAGATTTTGCACATTCCAGTTTTAGTATATCAACCCCTATGTGTCCATGAAAAATAAAACACGATTTGCGTCTTCAGAAAAATGCCCAATGTGCTAGGCGCAATTAGTTCTTTAGTGTTCATTAATGTCTTTACAAAAGTATTTTTGGAATTCAAAAATGACATACAGCACAAGATGATAGTACAAAAGACAATAAGTGAGAGGACAAAGAAAATGTAATATAGGCCAGTAGGCCAATGACCACAAAGGCAGTGTAAATCAAGATAACCAATGCTAAAGCAACAGCCTATGGAGCCAGTACAACCAAGAAACAGGAGCGCAGTTGCACAAATGATTGCTTGAACTTGCGGGATTTGCACCTCATGTTTGATCAGAACCATCTGCAGCCCTAGAGAGGAGGGTGGTACAAGCACTACGTGTAAGCTGGTAAGCAAAAAGTTAATGGGTGCCGAAAACAAAAATATAGCCTTGCTTATTAATTTCTATGGTCAAAATAAATGAATATTATGGCCAATGGAATGAATGAACGCCCCAACGCTTGACTAGCCTAAACACATTTGCAAAATGCGGCTTAAGGCACATTTTTGACGCTGCGTTTTCTCCTGCTAGGCGTTTAGAAGAACTGGGCAAATGCCCAGTGTGCATGAGGGCTAAGTGTTCAAGCCCAATTGAACTTCTTTCAGTTTAAATGCACTAAATATATGCCTGGTGCATCAAAATAAAAGGTGTCTTACAGTTTTTTTTCCTAATAAAACCACTCTCAGCCTCCCACCATAGATGCATACTGGATCGAAATACACAAAATAGCTTACAAATTTACTGATAGATAATTCCAAAATCACCATAATTTTGCTCTACTGCATCACATCTCATTCCCTGCACAGTCCTACAGAAATTCAGTGATCAGACACTTGGTACATGCTGCCCACCCCTGTATTCCATGGAATATTTTTATGGAAATCTGTCTCACTCCCTACTGTCCAGCAGTAGAATAAACAATTAGAATACATTAGGATAATGGAAAGGATCACTATTGCTTTTAAGAATATGCAATCTAAATGTAAGATCACTTGGTTCTATTGAATTCAATTGTTCTGCCTAGACAACTTTAAATACCTGTTGACCACCTACGGTATGTCTATGACATGTGCCTGGGACATACCACTTGTAGTCTGTCCCAAGCGGTCTTGGGACTGACCCTCCATTCAGTGCACCCTGGATCTCATCTCCTCTTTCCTTTCCTTCTCCAATACCTGTTTTATCTCTCCCCTTTTGCAAAACTCAAGAGTTATTTCCTTCTTGCTTTCTCTAACTTCTCTTTCTCCTTTTTGTCATCATATATACTATTTTTTTCCTACCTTTCCGTATCCTTCCTTATCGATTTGTTAAGTCACATACCTCTTTATTTCTGGCACATGTTGAGGATACAAGATTCTGAATGTATCCTCAACATGCTGCAGTTGTCATTTTATAACTTCCCACTCTGTGGGTATTTATTGTCTCTTATGTGCCCGAACCCTGATGATCTCTATACCGATTCTTACTGCGTGGACTAATAAACAATATCATGCCCTAACTTTTTGTTCTCTACTGTAATGTTCTTGTATTTTTGTGTTTTATGAAAATCAGTAAGTACAGAATACATAAAACCCATCCACAGCCAGAAAAGAAAAAACTATCCCCTGCTAGCTTGCTGCAGAGATGGACCCTTTCTGTATATGTGTGTAGCACCCTACAGGTAGGTGCTAGGCAAATGTATATTGGGCCTTGTCTGCCTAACATCAGGGCCATGATTTCTTTTTGCCAGGGTGTCATGGCTTCCAGGTGTGCCTGCTGGGAGGGGAGTCGCTATGCCGCAAAGGAGTCCCAGGAGGGAGAGAACGGCTGTCTCTCCTCCTGTTTGAGGAGAGGATGTCTCGGGTGCTGTACGGCACCGCCCCCCCACACGACGTCACCCAGGATGTCCTCTATGATTGGTCCAGGCTGGAGACTGGACCAATCACAGGCAGGACATCCGGAAAGTGGGGAGTGTCGGGACGCATTGCTCTGCGCCCCGATGACCCCCAGAAGGCTGCCAACCGGCGGCTCTGTTTCAAGCACGTGGGGTGCAAACCCCCCCCCCCATAGCCACTAGTTAGTCCGGCGCCCCTAGTGGGCTAAAAATTTTATTTTTTTTTTCTTCCTTTTTTTTATTGGCCCACGGAGATTGGGGGGGGGGGGGGGGCGGCGCCCCTGCGCCCCCTATAGACCGGACACCACTGACCACAGCCCTTCTTACCCACTTTATTTAACTCCCTAATGCATTTTAACACTAGGGTACTCTGACACACCAACCTACTCACGTAAAAAGAGGGCATGCTTGTCTTACACCACTTTAAAGGTTAACCTATAGTTAACCAGATGTATCCTTGCCCATCCCCGGTAGCAGGAATACATTGATCATTCCCATATCGACTAAGGGTCACACGTGCTGGCTAGATTAGGCACAAGGCTCCTCCTCTTAAATTGTTGTTTACTCAGACATGCTGACACCTTCAAAGCTGGGCAGGCTCTGTAACCATGCTGATAAAGCAGCCATATACCTGTTCAGATAATGTTCCAACTATGCTTAAGTAGATACTGCATGTACTGATGCTAATTGTTTTACTTCTCTTTTATCCCTGAAGTGTTATCCTATATGATCTGCAGAAGTTTTTCTGTATTTACATTATTGGACTCCTGGCTGGGAACCCACATGTATATTATTCACTTATATCATTACTGTTGTTTGTATAACCTCTATACAGTGCTTTGCGAAAGTATTCGGTCCCCTTGAACTTTTCGACCTTTTGCCACATTTCAGGCTTCAAACATAAAGATATAAAACTGTAATTTTTTGTGAAGAATCAACAACAAGTGGGACACAATCATGAAGTGGAACGAAATTCATTGGATATTTCAAACTTTTTTAACAAATAAACAAAAAATTGGGCGTGCAAAATTATTCAGCCCCCTTAAGTTAATACTTTGTAGCGCCACCTTTTGCTGCGATTACAGCTGTAAGTCACTTGGGGTATGTCTCTATCAGTTTTGCACATCGAGAGACTGAAATTTATTGCCCATTCCTCCTTGCAAAACCGCTCGAGCTCAGGGAGGTTGGATGAAGAGCGTTTGTGAACAGCAGTTTTCAGTTCTTTCCACAGATTCTCGATTGGATTCAGGTCTGGACTTTGACTTGGCCATTCTAACACCTGGATATGTTTATTTGTGAACCATTCCATTGTAGATTTTGCTTTATGTTTTGGATCATTGTCTTGTTGGAAGACAAATCTCCGTCCCAGTCTCAGGTCTTTTGCAGACTCCATCAGGTTTTCTTCCAGAATGGTCCTGTATTTGGCTCCATCCATCTTCCCATCAATTTTAACCATCTTCCCTGTCCCTGCTGAAGAAAAGCAGGCCCAAACCATGATGCTGCCACCACCATGTTTGACAGTGGGGATGGTGTGTTCAGGGTGATAAGCTGTGTTGCTTTTACGCCAAACATAACATTTTGCATTGTTGCCAAAAAGTTCGATTTTGGTTTCCTCTAACCAGAGCACCTTTTTCCACGTTTGGTGTGTCTCCCAGGTGGCTTGTGGCAAACTTTAAACAACACTTTTTATGGATATCTTTAAGAAATGGCTTTCTTCTTGCCACTCGTCCATAAAGGCTAGATTTGTGCAGTATACGACTGATTGTTGTCCTATGGACAGAGTCTCCCACCTCAGCTGTAGATCTCTGCAGTTCATCCAGAGTGATCATGGGCCTCCTGGCTGCATCTCTGATCAGTCTTTTCCTTGAATGAGCTGAAAGTTTAGAGGGACGGCCAGGTCTTCGTAGATTTGCAGTGGTCTGATACTCCTTCCATTTCAATATTATCACTTGCACAGTGCTCCTTGGGAAATCTTTTTGTATCCAAATCCGGCTTTAAACTTCTCCACAACAGTATCTCGGACCTGCCTGGTGTGTTCCTTGTTCTTCATGATGCTCTCTGCGCTTTAAACGGACCTCTGAGACTATCACAGTGCAGGTGCATTTATACAGAGACTTGATTACACACAGGTGGTGTCTATTTATCATCATTAGTCATTTAGGTCAACATTGGATCACTCAGAGATCCTCACTGAACTTCTGGAGAGAGTTTGCTGCACTGAAAGTAAAGGGGCTGAATAATTTTGCACGCCCAATTTTTCGTTTTTTTTTTTTGTTAACAAAGTTTGAAATATCCAATACATTTCGTTCCACTTCATGATTGTGTCTCACTTGTTGTTGATTCTTCACAAAAAATTACAGTTTTATATCTTTATGTTTGAAGCCTGAAGTGTGGCAAAAGGTCGCAAAGTTCAAGGGGGCCGAATACTTTTGCAAGGCACTGTAAATCTTGTAGTAAGTAGCATTCATTAAATAGTAGAATCATAAATTGGAGCACCCCTTCCATGTGTGTTGAGGCATTTTATGGCCACAGGCCACTTCTTCTTGTCCCCCTTATTGTCCCCGTTTGTGGTAGATGTGCTGCAGGGCTCCACTGGGACTTGAAGTCCGGGAGGGCCCTTCAACACATCTACACAGGTGCCAAACATGGTGGTGTGGGGGGATCAAACGTAAAGGGAATTAAAGTTCCTCTTTAATGATAGAATGTACAAGTTATGTTGTTGTTGTATAATTTGACACATCAGAAAGTTATTGATGTTTACTTGTACAGTTACAATAAGGTCCATAAAAGCTGAGCCCTGCCCCCAAACCTGAATTAAAGTGATTGTAAAGTCTTGTTTTTTTCTCCTTAAAAATAACAGGCATATTATTGGGGTTTGGCGGATGTTGCCTTTCCTCCCTTTAGGTTTTCAGAGACAAAGGCGGTTTTCTCTCAGCTGTCTTTAGCCACTTCTCTTTGGGGCACAGTATGAGCCCATTAGGGGTGCCCCGGGGCGATCGGCTCTCTATCTATCTTGGAATTCAGCCATAATGAGAATGTTTTTTATTGATCAGCAGTTTTTCCAGCACTTGCTGGCCTTGTTTTCTTGCCATGTCTATTAGTTCTTGTACTGTTCTGCACAACAGTTCATATGTAAGCAAGTTATTACTATGCCTCGTTTGTTATTGATCTTCTGTTATCTTTTTGAAAATTTCAATAAAAATTATTGAATATAAAAATAACAGGCATAGTATACTTACCTGCCCTGTTGCAGTGGTTTTGAACAGGGCAGCCTGGATCCTCCTCTTCTCGGGTCCCTTGTCTGTAATCCTGGACCCTCCCTCCTGTTGAGTGCCCCCACAGCAAGCAGCTTGCTATGGGGGCACCTGAGCCAGGCCGCAGCTCCCTTTCTCCATTCAGACATGGACCCCCGGCCCTGCCCCCTCTCTCCCCTTATTGACTAGCTGATTTTGATTGACAGCAGCGGCAGCCGATGGCGCCGCTGCTGTGTCTCAGCCAATCAAGAGTGAGAATCCCGGACGGCTGAGACACTTGTGGACATCGCTGGACAAAGAGGGACCTCAGGTAAGAATTAGAGGGGCTGAGGGGGGCTGCTGCACACAGAAGACTTTTTAGCTTAATGAATATAATGCATTAAGATAAAAAAAAAACCTTCAGCCTTTACAACTCCTTTAAAGACTTCGATCTAACCCCAAACATCAAGGTCAGCCATATTTCTTTTTTTTTTCTATAACTAGCGCAATGAAAATTGCAGCAGCTCTATGAAATTATACATCTGTGACGAAAATGTCAGCACCAAAATACAATGTACTGAATGTAATCATTTGGTTCCTGTACCTGTGGAACACCCACTAATGATTTGTAATAATTTTGTACTTTTTAGTAATGATATGTAAATACCTTTTTCATCAAAGAGAAGGCCCACTGTCAAGGATTGTTGTAGTTGAAGGCTATGTGAAAGCGCTATGGTTTTGTAGGTGGTGTCTATATTACATGAAATGCTATACTGATGGATGCTTTATTCTTCCTGAATTCTAATGTGACTTCTGATATACGTATTTTGAATCTTTTCCTGGTTTTTATGAATCCCTTTCCCCACCGTACATGTTTTTTTGTGATGTCTCTACTACCTGGCCCAACATAAATTAGCATCCAGTGGCTCCATTGTAACCCATATCTTGCCTGCTGTGAAGAGGAATTCAAATGCATTAGAAAGCGTAAGAACGAGCTAGATGCTGCCGCCGTTGTCCTCATATTGTCTCTTTTCTAAGGAAGCGTACCTTTTTAGATAACAGCCATACTTTGTCCCAATTCATTTGACAGCTTATTTTTTTTTTTTATCTGAGAGACCCCAGGAGATGAAGTGCATCTTTTTACTTTCTGAAATAATAGCCTTTCAATGGTGATTACAGCATAGATACATTCACTGCCTTTTGTGGCGGGTGACGCGTCCCTCGTATGTCACGATGATTAAATTGACAACAGTGCTGTTGAAGGTAAGCTGTGGTCAAACGAGAACATTTTACATTCAAACTGACTCCTACCTGCTGACACGCTTTAATTTTCATCCTGGCATGCATCATCTGAACATGGTCACTTTGCTCGCTAAAATCTCTATAATTGCCAATATCCTTGTGTCCTGAATGGCCCAGAGGCTGCAAGAACGTAGGTGAGCCTTTTCAGCAATGCCAACGCCTCCCTGTCATTTACCTCAATGCAGCCCAACCTTTATGCACTGGAGCATGAAACTGAGGTTGAATGGCACACCGTTTAGACAACAGGTAAATTGCTTCCATGGAAGCTCTGTGAGAAGCCTTCTAAATCTGACTGCATTGCATTGCAAATAAACTGTAGGCTTGGCCCAAAAAGCTTTAAAGGTTTTGTAGACTGCTGCACGTGTAAAATAAACCTGTATAAAATAAAACCAAAAAAGCACAGCTAAATAAGAACTATCATTATAATTTTTTTAATTTTCTGTGGCCTATTGGACAAAGTACATGTAGTATTTTGTCCCATGCTGTTGGTTGCTTCTTAGCCCTAGTTATGAGGTTTGACCTGCCACTGTCCCTTGCTGCCATGGCCAATCTGACAACAGCTAGGAAGTAGATGGCTGCTTCATTAAAGCTGCTTGTTTTTGCTCTTAACACTTTCCTGAGATGAACAGTAGCAAAAGAAATGCAGAGGCTGACACACCCCCTGCCTTTGCATTACCTTTGCTGCTGTTTGTGTCAGGAAGCTGAAAGAAAGAAAAGTGCCTTTATGAAGCAGCCATCTCTTTCCTAGTTGTTTTAAGTAGTGATCGACCGATATTGTTTTTTCGTTGCCGATACCGATATTTTGCCGATCGCATATCGGTATCGGCCGATATTGGCCGATGTTTTCATACATGTAAAAATTACCCAAAAAAACACAAAATACGACAGAAATCCCTTAATAAACATGTTAATCTTTATTTATAAACATTTTTAACATTAAGTGCTCGTTCTTCACACCTTAACTGCATAAAAACCGATATGAAAACTTCAATTTCAGAGACATTTGCTTTGCATTCACATCCTGATTGTGCATTAATGCATAAAACTGACTGTCACTGCAGTAACATATTGCAGTGTGTGAGTCCACTCCTGCAGCACTTTTATGATAAAAGTGCTGCAGTAGTTGACTCACACACTGCAATATGTTACTGCAGTGCAGTCAGTGAAACAGCTAGAAAAAAGCTAGGCAAAAACAACAACAGCTACACAAAATACACATATACAGTGGATTGGATGGACTTGAGTCAGTGGAAGAGGACTACCTCTGCAGTAAGGCACTGACTGCAACTAATGCAGTGCAGTCAGTGCAAAACTGCTAGAAAAAGAGCAAGGCAACAGCTACACAATGTCACAGTGGTTTGGACTCAACTGGAGTCAGTGGAGGACTACCCACTGCAGTAAGGCACTGACTGCAACTAATGCAGTGCAGTCAGTGCAAGACTGCTAGAAAAAGAGCAAGGCAACAGCTACACAATGTCACAGTGGATTGGACTGGACTAGAGTCAGTGGAGGACTACCCTCTGCAGTAAGGCACTGACTGCAACTAATGCAGTTCAGTCAGTGAAAAATTGCTATAAAAGCTAGGCACCAGCTAGACAGTGGATTGGTTTGGAGTCAGTGGACTACCTCTGCAGTAGGGCACTCACCGCAACTACAGCAGTCAGTGCAAAACTGCTAGAAAAAAAGCTAGGCAACAGCTAGACAGTGGATTGGAGTCACTCAGCAGACTACCTCTGCAGTAGGGCACTCACTGCAACTACAGCAGTCAGTGCAAAACTGCTAGAAAAAAAGCTAGTCAACAGCTAGACAGTGTATTGGAGTCACTCAGCGGACTACCTCTGCAGTAGGGCACTCACTGCAACTACAGCAGTCAGTGCAAAACTGCTAGAAAAAAAGCTAGGCAACAGCTAGACAGTGGATTGGACTCTTAGCAGTAGGGCACTCACTGCAACTACAGCAGTCAGTGCAAAACTGCTAGAAAAAAAGGTACGCAACAGCTAGACAGTGGAGTGGAGTGGAGTGGAGACTACTCTTTTCAATACTCCCAGTTAAGTAGAATAATAATTTAATGCAGAAAGCGGAAAATTTCAGCATGTCCATGGTCACCTGTTAAAGGTCTACTGTCTTGTTCAAAAATGCTGCAACTTTGTAAACATGCTCAGGAGTGGAGGACAGAGGAGCAGAGAGAGAGAGGTATCTTCTAGCATGGGAAGCAAGTATTTTGTAGTGTGCCTCATTTTCTCTCCACCACTGAAGAGGATGACTTCTTCTGTCAATTATGGCTTCCTTCAAATAGAGATGGAGTTCATCATCCAGGCTCATCGTTGCAGATTCAGAAGAAATTGAATCCCCAATAAAACACAGAAAATGTCCTGATCAATTTGATGACGATGAAGCAGATTCTCTTTTGTTTGTTGACATTATTTTGAACATTTGTCTGTTTTTTCAGCATGCTGCTCTTCATAAAAGTAGTTTTCTGGACTTTTCTTTTGGCCAGGAGGAACCTCCTGCACCTCCATATCTTCTGTCAGCCATTGTTTCGCCTTAGCCAATACATTATCAGAAGAGAAAGCATGGTTCTTGTATTGAGGATTCAAAAGACTTGCAAGCACAACATGTTTAATCTCTTCATGCTTCTCAAAACATATATCAAGGAAAGCTCTTTGGCTTGACAGACCATCATTTGAAAGTTGGAGGCTGTTGTGTGCCATGATGACACAGAGGTCTGACGTATCAGCAAGCCTCACTCCGTTAGGCATGCTTGCTCCACTGTCTCTAAGTTGCGCAAGCATCACTCGGTCTTTGTTGATTCCTCATTCTTCAAGCATGCCTAAGAACATTTCTCTACTGTACTCTGTGTGGGATCCTTGCATCACTTTTGTATTCAACACCAATTGCCTTTTTTGTCTATCCGCTGTCAATGAAGTTGCATGTAAGAATGAGTAGTGACTCGGACTCTGTTTGTGATCAGCAGTCCGTCGTGAATAAGAGCGAGTTGCCAGCATTCTCTGGTTGCAGCATAGCCTTTACTTTGTCAACTACCTTTTGGTTTAGCTTTGCCTGCATTTTGGTTTGATAATACTTCTCACTCTTCACTGTGTAGCTTGGCTCAAGCATGGACATCAACCGCTTAAATCCTGAGTCAGACACCATTGTAAATGGCTGGTTATCAGTGACAATCATCTGTGTGATTACTCTGTCCAGCAGTTAGGATCTTCCATCTGAATCTAGACAGTGACATGTTTTTTTTCACAAACATATCTCTTATTGTTGCCTGGGATAGTGGAGGAGGTATTTCAAAATCACATTGATATTCATTTTGTTTTTTTCTGTGCTGCATGATACAATTAAATATGATGAACTCTAAGATGGGCCCAAAGATTTGAGGTATTTTTGTTTTTTTTCAGTTACTGATCCCATGGTTATGTTGCTTGTACATGTGTTGCACACTGCTGCTTTTCCTGAAGACGAGAAATAGTCCCAGACCACACTTTTACTCTTTCTCTCCTCATCCATCTCCATATAAACTTGAAAGACACAAAATAGATTAAAGAAATGGCTTGCTGAAGTTGCTGCTGATGCTGGCACTGGCACCCTGTTGTAGGTTGGTGGTGGCTGATGCCTGGCAGTGTGGTTGGCTTGGTGTCACCCTGTTCTGGGTGGCTGGCTTGCAGGAACACTGTGGTGGCGCTGGCTGGCTGGATTGGTGTCACCCTCTTATGGGTGGCTGGCTTGCAGGAACACTGTGGTGGCTGGCTGGCTTGCTTGCAGGAACACTGTGGTGGCTGGCTGGCTTGGTGTCACACTGTTATGGGTGGCTGGCTGGCTTGGTGACTAGTGTCACTTTGCTATTGGTGGCTGGCTTTCAGGAACAGTCTGTGGGGTGGTGGCTGGTTGGCTTGCTTGGTGGTGTCACCCTGTTATGGATGGGTGGTTGGCTGGCTTGGTGACTGGTGTCACCTTGTTATTGGTGGCTGGCTTTCAGGAACAGTCTGTGCGTGGTGGCTGGTTGAATGGCTTGGTGTCACCCTGTTATGGGTGGCTGGCTTCCAGGAACACTGTGGTGGCTGGCTGGATTGGTGTCAGCCTGTTATGGGTGGCTGGATTGGTGTCAGCCTATTATGGGTGGCTGGCTTGCAGGAACACTGTGGTGGCTGGCTGGATTGGTGTCAGCCTGTTATGAGTGGCTGGCATGCAGGAACACTGTGGTGGCTGGCTGGCTATCAGGAACAGTCTCTGCGGTGCCTGGTTGGCTTGCTTGGTGTCAGCCTGTTATGGGTGGCTGGCTTGCAGGAACACTCTGGTGGCTGGATGGATGGCTGGCAGTGTGACTGGACCGGACTACAGCTGGCTGTAACACGAGGCTGTGGGAGGCGGTCTTAAGTGCAGTGCGTGCGGTGAAATGGCGTCACATACAGGCCGCGCAGGCGTGGGATGCAGTGTTAGAAGGCAGAACGTGTGCGCTCAACATACGGAATGAGGTCACGAAAATATCGGAAATATCAGTAAAAAAAAGCCAATTCTGATATATCAAAAAAATTATTGTTATTATTGTTAATTTTTAATATTTTGTTGAGAATCCTTTACTAGCAATAACTGCCTGAAGTCTGTAACCCATGGACATTACCAAAGACTGGGTTTCCTCCTTTCTTATGCTTTGTCAGGCTCTAACTGTAGCTGTCTTCAGTTGTTCTTTCTGGGTCTTTCTGCCTTTAGTTTTGCCTTCAGCAAGTGAAATGCATGCTCAATTGGGTTAAGATCAGGGGATTGACTCAGCCATTGCAGAGTATTCCACTTCTTTTCCTTCAAAAGCTCCTGGGTTGATTTTACGGTGTGCTTTGTATCATTGTCCATCTGTACTGTGAAGCGCCCTCCAATCAACTTTGCTGCATTTGGCTGAATCTGGGCTGACAGTATATCTCTAAACACTGCAGAATTTATCTGGCTGCTTCTGTCTTCTGTCACATCACCAATAAACACCAATGACCCAGTGTTGGTGGTGGTCACTTCTAAGGGTATGTAGACTTGATGACCTGACCAGGTTGAACCTCCATCTCAGCAGGCCTGGAGACCGCTCTGATTAACACGGCACACATGCAGTGTATGGTTCCTCAGAATGATCTATTCAACACAACTTATATAACAAAAACAGTATGATCACAATGCAGGTTACACCCACATTGGGACTTTTCACATAGAACAATAGGACAACACATCTGGCATGTAACTAAAATGAAACTTAGATAAGAAGAACTACAAACGTAATTTCGGGGGAAATCACATGATTAACAAGAAATTGAAACTTTCTAGTACATGGGAATGCGTGGGTATAAGTCTATGCAAGCTGATATAATTGTCTAAAGCATAAAGCTGTGAAATGGATGCTAGGACTATAAAATGGAGGCTGAAAACTTAAGATGGCGCATCCTTGGTTCATAATATTCCATTACCCAGTGCCACTGGAAGCCAAGCATGCCCATGCCATCACACAACCTCCACAATTTTTTACAGATGATGTGTGCTTTGGATCATGAACTGTTCCAAGCCTTCTCCACACTTTTTCTCCCGTCATTCTGGTACATATTATTCTTTGTTTCATCAGTCCAAAGAATGCCTTTCCAGAACTGGTCTGGCTTTTTTAGATGTTTTTGGGCAAAGTCTAATCTGGCTTTTCTAGTCTTCGAGCTTATGAATGGTTTGCACCTTGTGGCGAACCCTCTGTAATTGCTCTCATGAGGTCTTCTCTTGATTGTAGACTTTGACAATGATAGGCCTACCTCCTGGATAGTGTCCTTCACTTGTCTGGATGTTGTGAATGGGTTTTTCTTTACTATAGAGAGGATCCAACGTTAATCCACCACTGTTGTCTTCCGTGGGCACCCAGGCCTTTTTATGTTGCTGTCTTCCGTGGGCACCCAGGCCTTTTTATGTTGCTGAGCTTACTAGTTTGTTCTTCTTTCCTCAGAATGTACCAAACTGTTGATTTGGTCATTCCTAATGTTGCCCGCTATCTCTCTGATGGATTTGTTTTGTTTTTTAAGCCTTACAATGGCCTGTTTCACTTGCATGGACAGCTCCTTTGAATGCATGACGTAGGTTCACAGCACTAGATTCCAAATGCAAATATCACACTTAGAATCAACTCCAGACCTTTTACCTGCTTAATTGATGAAGAAATAATGAAGGCATAGCCTTCACCTGGCCATGAAACCGCTTTTAAATCAGTTGTCCAATTACTTTTGGTCCCTTGAGAAAGGGGGGGGGGGATGGCTATTCTTAAGAGCTGTAATACCTAAACCCTTCCTCCAATTTGGATGTACATACCCTCAAATGAAACTTGAGAGTGCGCACTTTCAGCCCATATCTATCACACTGTATAACTATAGCTTGAATATGTTTTGGCAAATATCTGAATAAAACTAAAATTGTGCCTGTGGCCAAATATATCTGGACCTAACTGTATTTTTCTCTTTTTGCTAAATTGAATTGATTGAGCATGTGTTGAGTAAATGGATACCAAATAAGTCAAGCTGTAAAACTGAGCGCCTGAAAAACAGCAAAAAATTACTATAATTACATTTGTCCATAGATGATGCTTTAAAAACCTTTACAGCTCATCACTTTAGAGTTAACCATAAATAATTATTCCTCTCACTCCACCGTTCTTTGCAAAATCTAATATACATTACTTAAAATCCATTTATGTACAAACACGCATCCTAGGTGTGTGCATGTGTGTGCATGTGCATGTAGAGGGAGGCAGGGTCCTTAACAAATGTTTTTATTTGTTTTATTGTATGCTATTATCTTAAAACACTTTTTATTGTTTTTTTTTTTTTTCCATCTAATTTTATTACTGCCACAAGGGGGTTAATAAGCTTTTATGTGATAGTACATTCAGTTTGACAGATTCTTTTTTTTTCTTTTTTTAAGGCATTAGACTTCTGATGTCTCCCCTGCACAGGCTCTGTGTAAATTGAATATGGGCAATTCTACATTTGCGTCTTTGCTGGCTGTAGCCCACCAAGATCTGACAGATGTGAATCTGGAAGTGTTCAGAGCCGAGCACTTTTGGGATTAGAACACAAAGGGAGGTTCTGTGAATGTTGCTCGAGTTTGTTTTAGCACTTGCAATGCCTCAGTAGAGGGAACAGATACACCACACCCTACAAGGTTTCATAAGGAAACATGTACAGCTGAGGCTGTCAATCACCTTCTGTGTGCTGGAGGGGGTTTGACAAACGCAGGTCAGACCACTGCCCTTTTCACCGACTTGTGACAACTGGTTGGTGAACCCCACACCGCACTGTCACTGATTTGCAACAACAACACTCTCAGCCTCACCCTGCACAAGATTTTCCAGCGTGCGGGACAACAATCTAAGTGCCAGCAGACTGAGAGCGATTGTCACTAAGTTTAGTTAACTAAGTAATTAACCCTTTAAACTACCACCAACCACTTTTATAGAGAAGTAGTAAACTTTCACAATATTAACAATATTGATTTATGACTCTAAATAAGCATCTATACTCACACTGTCACCACAAACCGGCATATCCAGAGATTTATGCTAAAGTTGTGTCCTGCAAGAGACAGGGATTTTTTTAGTTCTGCATTCATACATTAGATACACACTTAAAACTTTTTAAACTAGGGTTAAATAATCAAAAGGTTAAAATGGTGCAAATAAAATCTTTACAGAAAGTATTGCAAAGAAACAGACAATAATGCAACAAAAAAATAAAAAATGAGTTGAGGGTGAGAATACTTAAGTAAAGTATAACAGTCTGCAGAGGGATTAGAACACCTGCCAGTTGTTATTGCTGTCTGTGACCCTGTTAGGGAGATTCATCCTCTTTATTTTTCCTGTTTACCATTATCATTGAAAGTGAAAGTAAAAGAAAATCCCAAATTTTGGGTTGTCCCCAGAAAAGTAATAGAGGGGAAATCCCAATAGGGACACTAGTAGTGACCTTGGGGGGGTCCCCAAGGACTCCCTTAATTTTCAGGGAATTCTTCTAATTTCCTGTTTGACTACAGGAAGTGAAGGGAAATCTCCACAATGAGACACAGATGGTGAACATCTAACAGGGGTTATAACCCTCCTTTACTCTATCCAAAATGGGAAAACAATAGTTTTGCCCATAGTTCTACTTTAACATGTCTTGGTTCAGCAGACTTCCATTAACCTCCCTGGCGGTCTGATTATGTCAGAAGTTTTGTGCTAAAAGCGGTACATTGTTTTGCATGGAAATATGTTGTTGTATATTTTAGGCCTGTGATTCTTAGGAATAACTCACTTAAATCTGTCCAAACAAGAGTCTAGTAGACATCCCGGGTATGATAAAGTTTGAAACACGAAATTATAATATAATAATAATACATTTTATTCAATAATATAATCAAACCAAAAACGCTGAAATGTGTACAAACAAGGGGTGCGATATTACTAGTCACTGTAATAAAGGTTTAGTAAACATTTTGGGTATAAAATATTTTGAAACATGGAACTTCACAAAGTCCGATGTCACAATCAGGACAATAGAATCTGGTTTCTTTTCTTATTTTCCTTCCACTGTCATCTCTCTTCGAGCAACAAACCACAAACATCCTTGTAGGTGCTGACTTTTACTCAGTTGGTGGGATGTAGTCCATGAAGTTACGACCAGTCAGGCATTCCGGGTTGACAATGCCAACAGCACAACGTCCAGATCTGTTTTTCACAGCCATTCATGGTGTTTGGTGACTCAGAAAGATTTGTTCGGGCAACTTTCCAAATAAAGTCCGCATGAATCACAGGCTTGTCACACTTTTTTTTTAGCAGAATGTATGCATTCCACAAGCATTGCTCAAGAAGATGTCTGAAGATCTTCTTATAGTATTTTTTTGCTGCTTCCTCATACCGGAGTAGAATGTCATTGCTTGGTGGACTCTGTCGACACCTCCCATGGTGTTGTTGTAGTCTATCACTACTCAAAGGCTTCATGACTTCTTTCCCACCTTTCATGCGTACCATAACAGTGGAGGTGTTATGCACTGTACTCAATAGGCACATCTTTTTTGTCCCTCTATCGCATTGCCATAATTTTGCCTTTCAGCCAGGCAACTATTTCTCTGTCTTGTGCTTCTTTTTGCCAAAAATTGGTGGCATGTCGCACCGTTTAGCCCTTACGGTTCCATAGGCATCGGTTTTGTTGTGCAGTAGAACCTCATATAGTTCAGGAGACATATAAAAGTAGTCCGTTGTTACATAATAGCCCTGATTTAGCAATGGCTCAATTAGTGAAAGAACAGAAGATGTTGCCATTTCATAATTACTGTATTTTTCATCAAACATTTTGTTCCTTTTCCAGTGTATATCACTGAATTCCAAATGTAGCCAGTTGACGATTCCCATACACTCCCTGAAGAATTATTAGGCCCAGAAATTTCCAAATGTCATCTTTGGTCACTGGTTCCCACTTTCTGCATCTTGAAAACTTTCAAAGCGTAGCCAATTATTGTTTTTTGTACCAGTTTGTCTCTGTAACTATTTTTTCAATAACCTCATCTGTCAGAAATAATTGTAGGTATGCCAAGGGGTTGCCATGGTCAACGTCAACTTTCATTCCAGGTGCTCCAGTAAATGTGAATCTTGGGGGAGCTGCCTGATTCGTACCGCAGCAAGCTCGTACATCACTGAGCTCATTCGCAGAATCGTCACTGTTGTCACTTTTAGTACCAGATGGCGAATTTTCCCACAAATCCCTATCACTCAATTCTTCAAATAATTCCGATTCACTGTCGCTATTTTCCAGTTCATCCAAAAGTGCTTTTGCGCTAATAAAACACTTTTTGGACGCCCGTTCTTAATTCTCCAGGCACAAAGAACCGCAAAAGTACAGGCAGGACACTGGAAAAGCCACTAGGTGAAAACCTGTGGTGAAATGTCAACTTTAACCACTTTGCCGCTGCTCACTAGAGCTCTACTGTCGCAAAGTGGCTCGATAACGTCTGGCGACGTAGACTTACGTCGCCAGACATTCCCCTCTCTCGGCAGCGAGCGCGTGCCGCGGGAGGCTCGCTCCCGCTGTATTCAGTCACAGCGGGAGTCTGGCCAGGGGAGGAGCAGCGGCGATCGCCGCTGCTCTTCCCCGATCATCGGGGAATCAAGTGTGGAGATCCGCCTGCTTGTGTAAACACAAGCGAGCGGATCTCCTAAGTGGCAGGCAGGGTCAAATTGCAGGGTTCAGCACAGCTGAACCTGCGATCTGTCCTTGTGTCACATAGTCCCCTCCCCCCACACGTCAGTAAGCACCAGACATACATTAACCCCTTGATCACCAATAAAAATTAACCCCTTCCCTACAAGCGTCATTTTTACAGTAACAGTGCATATTTATAGCAATGATTAGTGTAGTAATGTCACTGGTACCCCCAAAAGTGTAAAAAATGTCAGTCAAGGGTCCGATCTGTCCGCCGCAATGTCGCAGTCCCGCAAAAAAATCGCAGATCGCCGCCATTACTCGTTAAAAAAAAACATCAAAAACGACAGAAATCTTTCCCTTAGTTAGTAAACGCAATAACTTTTGCGCAAACCAATCAAAATACGCTTATTGTGATTTTTTTACCAAAAATATGTAGCAGAAAACAAATTGGCCTAAAATGATAAAAAATTTTGATTTTTACATTTTTGGGGGGGGGGGGGGAACTTCATATAAAAAAATGTGGAAATTATTTTTTCAAAACTGTCGCTCTTTTTTTGTTTATAGCACAAAAAGTAAAAATCGCACAGGTGATCAAATACCACCAAAAGAAAGCTCTGTTTGTGTGAAAAAAAGGACATAAATTTTGTTTGGGTACGGCGTTGCATGACCGCACAATTGTCAGTTAAAGTCGCACAGTCCCGAATCGCAAAAAGTGGCCCAGACGTAAGACAGCAAAATCCTCCGGTGGTAAAGTAGTTAATACCAGGTGCTCCTGTAAATGGGAATCTTGGGGGCCTGGCCTGATCCATACCGCAGTCAATAGAGCACCAAGTCCACACATCGCTGAGCTCAGTCACAGAATGGTCACTGTCGTCACTTTCCGTACCTGATGACGAATTTTCCCAAGAATCGCTATCGCTTAGTTCTTCAAGTACATCCGTTTAGCTGTCGCTGTTTTCCAGTTTGTCTAAAAGAGTTTTTGAGCAAAAAGAATGCTTTTTGGACACCATGGTCGTGCTCAATTTTCCAGGCACAAAGAACTCAAAAAGCACAGGCAGGGCACTGGAAAAGCCACCAGGTGAAATCCTGTGGAGAAATGGCTTGATACAGTGTAATCTGTTAGGATCACAACTTTGTATCATGTCATTTGTTTTATTTACATTTTTAAAATTGCCGCCGGTTCCACCCCCCTGCGTCGCAGCACTCGCAGGGAAGGGAAACGGAAGACAGGTCGTTGCATCGGCTGAGCACACAGCGGTAAGACAGCGTGAGGATGCCTGGTGGACAGGGAGAGGAGGGCGGGGAATCGCAGGGGAAGGTGAGTTTTATTGTGGGGTAATCCCGAGTGTGGCTTGGGGTTACCCCTTTTGGTACTCTATATTAACCCCGAGCCACACTCAGGAATACCGCTAGGGAGATTAATGAGTAAGGTGATACAGTATAGTGTCCCTCATACAACTTTATAGGTGTTCCTTCGTTTGATGTTAAAATGAGAGCTGTCAACTATGGTTGCAGTCCCCTTTTCTGGACCTCAAGGGGGTATTGACAGTAAAGACTCGACCAATCAGGAGGCTGAGAAGTGACCATGGGATATCCATTTTTCTATAGGTATTAATATCTCTGAATGCCTACTTGTTACAGTCTGCTGTTATACATATCATTGTCCAGCATTGAATAACCTTCAGAATGAATAGAAATACGACAGGTTTTGGATGCCCAATTTGCCTAGGAGAGGAATTGGGCCGCTTCTGCGCCAAGTACTCCTAAGGTAGAGTTGTTTGCACACAAACTTGCTACTAATTAACTGAAGGTGGTAAATATGTCCTTATTCTGGCTGTACTGTTATTATTTCAGAATTTATCAAATACACTGGGATTATGGATTATACCAAGAAGAAGAGACAGAAATGTGTATTTCTATAGACTCCAGCTGAGGTATATACTATAGGGGGTGATTTGGCCATATCTGTTTCCTGGGTTGCTTAAAGCGGAAGTAAACTCTGTCCTTCAAATGCTGCTTCCTAAAAATATCAGTGAAATAAAGCATTCCAACTCATTCTGCATTGGTAATAACCCCCATTGGATGTTTCTTAATGATTTCCAGATGTTTTATAATTCTTGCTTACCGGGAGAAGCTGGCGCCATGCTAAGTATTGCTTTTCCGAGTCCGCGGTGTCCTCTGCTTCCGTCCTTACTATGTTTCCTTGCTGTAATCTCGCGCATGCGCAGTCCGCTGTGTGATATAGCTCATCTCCGCTACTGTGTGCCGTGCTATGGGACCTTGCATGTCCCACAAATCTCGCAGGATCCCGGTGCAGTGCGGCACAGAGGGGATGACAGAGCTACTGCATATTGATGAATGGATTCATAACACAATGAGCGGGCCGTGAATCGGGTGAATTACACGCATGCGCCCCTGACGTAACTAAAATTAATTTGACGGATTACAAGCAAACCAAGCAGGTTAGGAGACCTCTGCACACAGCCACTTGTACAGTGTTTACTAATGATTTTAATAAGGTACATTTGTGGGGGAGAGTTTACTTCCACTTTAAGCTTGTGAATTTGACAGTTTGTTATGAGGGTACCTAGACTGAAACATAGAAACATAGAAACATAGAATGTGTCGGCAGATAAGAACCATTTGGCCCATCTAGTCTGCCCAATATATCTGAATCCTATGAATAGTCCCTGGCCCTATCTTGTATGAAGGATAGCCTTATGCCTATCCCATGCATGCTTAAACTCCTTCACTGTATTTGCAGCTACCACTTCTGCAGGAAGGTTATTCCATGCATCCACTACTCTCTCAGTAAAGTAATACTTCCTCATATTACTTTTAAACCTTTGCCCCTCTAATTTAAAACTGTGTCCTCTTGTGGTAGTTTTTCTTCTTTTAAATATGCTCTCCTCCTTTACCGAGTTGATTCCCTTTATGTATTTAAATGTTTCTATCATATCCCCTCTGTCTCTTCTTTCTTCCAAGCTATACATGTTAAGGTCCTTTATCCTTTCCTGGTAAGTTTTTTCCTGCAATCCATGTACTAGTTTAGTAGCTCTTCTCTGAACTCTCTCTAGAGTATCTATATCCTTCTGGAGATATGGCCTCCAGTACTGCGCACAATACTCCAAGTGAGGTCTCACCAGTGTTCTGTACAGCGGCATAAGCACTTCTCTCTTTCTACTGCTTATACCTCTCCCTATACATCCAAGCATTCTGCTGGCATTTCGTGCTGCTCTATTACATTGTCTTCCCACCTTTAAGTCTTCTGAAATAATTACTCCTAAATCCCTTTCCTCAGATACTGAGGTCAGGACTGTGTCAAATATTCTATATTCTGCCCTTGGGTTTTTACGCCCCAGGTGCATTATCTTGCACTTATCCACATTAAATTTCAGTTGCCAGAGTTCTGACCATTCTTCTAGTTTTCCTAAATCCTTTTCCATTTGGCGTTTCCCTCCAGGAACATCAACCCTGTTACATATCTTTGTGTCATCAGCAAAAAGACAAACCTTACCATCGAGGCCTTTTGCAATATCACTTATGAAGATATTAAACAAAATTGGTCCCAGTACAGATCCCTGAGGTACCCCACTGGTAACATGACCTTGTTCTGAATGTTCTCCATTGACTACAACCCTCTGTTGTCTGTCACTCAGCCACTGCCTAATCCACTCAACAATATGGGAGTCCATGCTCAATGACTGCAGTTTATTGATAAGTCTTCTATGTGGGACAGTGTCAAAAGCCTTACTAAAATCTAGATATGCAATGTCTACTGCACCTCCACCGTCTATTATTTTAGTCACCCAGTCAAAAAAATCTATAAGATTTGTTTGACATGATCTCCCTGAAGTAAACCCATGTTGTTTTTCATCTTGCAATCCATGGGATTTAAGATGTTCCACAATCCTATCCTTTAATAGGGTTTCCATTAATTTGCCTACTATTGATGTCAGACTCACTGGTCTATAGTTGCTCGATTCCTCCCTACTACCTTTCTTGTGAATGGGCACGACATTTGCCAATTTCCAGTCTTCCGGGACGACTCCTGTTACTAATGATTGGTTAAATAGATCTGTTAATGGTTTTGCCAGCTCACCACTAAGCTCTTTTAATAATCTTGGGTGTATCCCATCAGGACCCTGTGACTTATTTGTCTTCACTTTAGACAGCAATCTTAGAATGTCTTCCTCTGTAAAGACACATGCATCAAATGATTCATTAGTCATCCTTTCAAGTGGAGGTCCTTCTCCTTCTTTTTCTTCTGTAAAAACTGAACAGAAGTATTCATTAAGGCAGTCAGCTAGCCCTTTATTTTCTTCTACATACCTTCCGTCCTTTGTTTTTAATTTAGTTATTCCTTGTTTTAATTTCCTTTTTTCATTTATATATCTGAAGAATGTCTTATCCCCCTTTTTCATAGACTGAGCTAGTTTTTCTTCTGCCTGCGCTTTAGAAGTTCTTATAACTTGCTTGGCCTCTTTCTGCCTAATCTTGTAGATTTCCTTATCTTCATTGCTCTGGGTTTTTTTATAATTACAAAATGCTAGCTTTTTATTTTTAATGATTTGGGCCACTTCTGCTGAGTACCACAGTGGTCTCTTCCTTTTTTTGCTTTTACTGACAAGTCTAATGCAATTTTCTGTTGCCTTCAATAATGCACCTTTTAAGTAGTCCCATTTCTCCTGGACTCCATGTAATCCGTTCCAGTCTGATAAGGACTCATTTATGACTAATTTCATTTTTGAAAAGTCTGTTTTTCTAAAATCTAAAACTTTTGTTTTTGTGTGGTGTGACTCTTTCACAGTTCTTATATTAAACCACACTGACTGGTGATCACTAGATCCCAAGGTTTCGCCTACAATGACATCATATACCGAATCCCCATTTGTGAATACCAGATCCAAAATGGCCTCCCTCCGGGTTGGCTCCTCAACCACTTGTTGCAGAGACAACTCCAGTAGGGAATTTAGAATATCTGTACTCCTGGTAGAACTTGCTATTTTGGTTTTCCAGTTTATATCTGGAAGATTGAAATCTCCCATAATGATAACTTCTCCTTTCATTGTCATTTTAGCTATTTCTTCAACTAGTAGATCATCTAGTTCTTTAACTTGACCAGGTGGTCTATATATCACACCTACACGAGTTACTGCATGATTAGCAAACTGCAACGTAACCCAAACTGACTCTATGTTGGCCTCACCAACTTGTATTAGGTTAGATTTAATGCTATCTTTCACATACAGGGCCACTCCTCCTCCTTTCTTGCCTACTCTGTCTCTTCTGTATAAAGAGTACCCTGGTATGGTTATGTCCCAGTCATTTCTTTCATTAAACCATGTCTCCGTAACAGCCACTAAATCTACATTCTCAGATTCCATTATTGACCCAAGTTCATTGATTTTTTTACCTAAACTGCGAGCATTTGTAGACAGGACTCTGAGCTTATCATTTCTTAACCTCTGTGCTTCTGACCTGTTCTGGCATTGTTTCGGGGGGCAATTGGACTCTTGTATTTTCACTCTTTTGCCCCCCCTTCCTAGTTTAAATACTCTTTCGCAAATTCTTGGAGTTGTTCACTAAGTACATTTGTTCCTTTGAGAGAAAGGTGCAAACCATCTTTTTTGTACAGTTCCTTTCTATTCCAAGTAGAGCTATCATGAGAAACAAAGCCAAATCCTTGCTCTTGACACCATTTACTAAGCCACATGTTGAACTCCTTTATGCGCCTCTGCCTATCATTCTGAACATTATGCACAGGCAGAACTTCAGAAAATGAAATGGTGGATGCAAAATGCTGTATGTCATTTCCAAGTGTGATAAAAGATTTTTTCACCTCTGACATTTCATTGCAAGCCAGGTCATTTGTCCCTAGATGGACAAGAACATCCACGTCCCCTTCCTGCTTTGCTTGCTTAACAATATTAATAATACGTCTTCTATCTCGCCTAGCAGTAGCACCAGGGAGACATCTCACAGAACCATTTTCTTTAAGCTCCACACTTCTTATGATTGAATCACCCAGCAACAGCTGCTTCCTTTGAGACTTCACTTTATCTTTTTTGTCCTTGGCTGCAGTCTTGCATACATTAGACATAGGAGTCGATGGTTTCTCACCCTCTGTGCTTGAGTCCATATCCATGTTGTCCTTACATTCTGAGAGTGCTGCAAATGAATTTTGGAGAACCACCGACTGTGGGACTTGTCTTCTATCCACCACTCTAAGTCTTCCAGAACCTACAGTAACCCATCTGCCATTTCTGGGGGTCCTCTGTGGCAGTGGCATTGCAGCAGTCCCAGCTGGAGTTTGTTTAACAGATAATTTAAATATCTCTGATTTCAAAAATGCAATTTCCTGCTGCAGTAAGGAGAATTGCCTACAGATCTGACAGCATCCGAATCTCCAAAGAGTGGAACATGAAATAAATGCACAACAATTCCTGCACTGAACCAAGTCTGCCATTTTAAAGAGGAGAAAAAAAAAAATGTAAATTTAAGTCAAACAAATCTTACCTTTTTTTTTTTTTAGTTTTCCACCTTCCAGCCTACCTCTTGACTATCTCCTTGTGTTTTGGTTAATAGAGAGGTTCTGTGTGTGTCCAATCAAAGGACTGATAAGACGGTTCTAATGTTGACCAGTTGAAGTACAGAAAACATTTCTTTAATGAATGAAGCATCAATGATTTGTTTTTGTTTTTTTTTACATCTGATATGATTGAGGCGAGGTTACCAATGGTATTTGTATTATGCAGCATGAGGGGGTTAATGTATTGCCACTGCTGATCACTGATGCATTAGTGACTGATCAGTGGCAGTTAATTAACCCCTTTGTGCTGCATTAGTGCAACCAGTATCAGTGCAACCAGTGTTAATTAACACTGATACTGGTTGCACTAATGCAGCACAAAGGGGTTAATTAACTGCCACTGGTCGGTCACTAATGTATCAGTGACCAGCAGTGGCAATACATTAACCCCCTCATGCTGCATAATACAAATACCATTGGTAATTAAATTAACCACTTGCTAACCCATCACAGTACATATACTGCAACAGGGTGGCAGCTACAGGTGTACGTCGCTGCCTGTTTCTGGTGTATGCCCCTGTTCTATCTTTCTGTTCTTTAAAATCATTTGGGGGAAAAAAAAGTCTGTTTTGGTTTTCGGCCAAGGGCATCCTGCATTTTTGGTTTCGGCCCAGAATTTTCATTTCGGTGCATCCCTACTAAATGGTGCCGTTTTCCCATTTTCAAAAATCTGGTAATACTGTATGATGATACTGTACGGTGTTTTAGAAGAGGCAGAGGGCTCAGCGCTTTGCTCTTTTACTTTATATGCCGCACACAATTATCACAGATGTGTTGCCTGTGGGTGCTGGATTTAGCTGACTCTTAAGGAACTTCACAAGGTCATAGAAGAAATCACCCACCTTATATCTTCAGCTAAGTATAAATCCACAGGCCTG
The DNA here is from genome assembly GCF_965119305.1 of Pelophylax lessonae. Lineage (NCBI taxonomy): Eukaryota > Metazoa > Chordata > Amphibia > Anura > Ranidae > Pelophylax > Pelophylax lessonae. Next base: position 509,225,746 of record NC_138772.1, on the reverse strand, counting down.
AGCTCATTTCAGGATAAAACTGAATATGAATCCTTAGTTATTTATTTCCACCCTAGAGGGGACCTATAGAATAATAGCAGAAGCAGCTTTACTTAAAGCTCAACTCTGGTAATAAGAAGAATTTCAGTGGGTCCTTCGCATTGCAGATGGTTAAATTATTGTCATGTATAAGGCCCTGGTGCCCAACCTGCAGCCCTTGGGTATATGATGTGCGGCCATCAGACCTTAGCAGTCTTTAATGGGAAACGTTGATTAGAGTAGTAGCGTTGAACTATAGCCTCACGTACCATGTTCACAGTTTCATATTTTCTTCTGCAGCATACCCCCTGCCTCTCTGGCCCTCATTTCCTCTATTAGGGCTGAAGTTTCTGACAGTCCTCCAAAGCATTACATATACTAAACATTGCGGGGTTTATTTGCTAAAGGCAATTAGACGGTGCAAGCAGTTGCACTCTGCAACTCTACAGAGCTTAGTAAATGAGGTAAGGCTTTACTTGCAATGGAAACCCAATCATGTGCAAGGAAAAACAAAAACAGCATTTTGCTTGCACATGATTGGATGATGGAAGTCAGCAGAGCCTCTGCTCATTTACTAAACTCTGAAGCATCTACTCTTTTTTACAGTAACAGTGCATATGTATAGCACTGATTACTGTAGTAATGTCACTGGTACCCCCAAAAGTGTCACAAACGTCAGTCAAGGGTCCAATCTGTCTGCCGCAATGTTGCAGTCCCGCAAAAAAAAATCGCAGATCGCCGCCATTACTCGTTAAAAAAAAACACCAAAAATGACAAAAATCTTTCCCTTAGTTAGTAAACGCAATAACTTTTGCGCAAACCAATCAAAATATGCTTATTGTGATTTTTTGTTTACCAAACATAGGTAGCAGAAAACAAATTGGCCAAAGATTTAAAAGAATTTTGATTTTTACATTTTTTGGGAGGAATTTCATATAAGAAAATTTGAAAAATATTGTTATTTTTGCAAAATTGTCGCTCTTTTTTGATTATAGCGCATGATCAAAAAATCGCACAGGTGATCAAATACCACCAAAAGAAAGCTCTGTTTGTGGGAAAAAAAGGACGTCAAATTTGTTTAGGTACAGCGTCGCACGACCGCGCAATTGTCCGTTAAAGTCACGCAGGGCCGAATCGCAAAATACCCCCTGGTCAGGAAGGGGGTAAAATCTTCCGGGGCTTAAGTGGTTAACCTGGTATCCTATAAAGACTGTTAAAATGTCGCCTATGGAGATTTTGAGGTACTGTTGTTTGGCACAATTCCAAGGGCGTACACAGTTTTAAAGCGTGACATGTTTGGTATCTATTTACTCAGCGTAACATCATCCTTTATATTTCACTACAAATGGAGTTATGTATTGAGTGTTTGTCCATTAACTGCTTCCGGACCGCCCGCCGCAGTTTTACTGCGGCAGGCAGCCCCTCCTGCGCGAACCGACGTAGCTCTACATCGGTCATGCGCCTGCAGCTTTGGGGGCAAGTGCGCACCACCGGGGGCGTGCTTCCGCCCCCACTAGTCAGCAGTGACTCCGATGCATGGGGCAGGCGGCTCCAATTGCCGCCTGCCACCTGTGATCGCTCCCCGCTGAGAGAGGACGGTCAGCTATTGTAAACACAGCTGACCGTTCTTCTCTCTGCAATGATTACAGAGTGCCTGTGATCCTTCTATATAGGATCACAGGTCTCTGTGATCATTTCAAAATCCCAACCCCCATACAGTTAAAATCGCTTCCCTAGGCTCACATTTAACCCCTTAATTACCCACAGTGTTAACCCCTTCCCTACCAGTGTCATTATTACAGTAACAGTGCATATTTTTAGCACTGATTACTGTAGTAATGTCACTGGTCCCCCTAAAAGTGTCAAACATGTCAGTTAGGGATTTGATCTGTCTGCTGCAATGTCGCAGTCCCGCAAAGAATCGCAGATTGCCACCATTACTAGTAAAAAAAAAAAAAAAACAATAAAAATTACATAGATGTTTCCCGTAGTTAGTAGATGTGATAACGTTTGCGCAAATCAATCAAAATACGCTTATTGCAATATTTTTTTACCAAAAATATGTAGCAGAAAACAAATTGGCCTAAAATGTTAAAAAATTGCGATTTTCACATTTTCTTTTTTTTGGGATTGTTATATAGCAGAAAGTAAAAATTATTGTTTTTTTTTTTCAGAATTGTCGCTCTTTTTTTGTTTATAGCGCAAAAAATAAAAATCGCTTAGGTGATCAAATACCACCAAAAGAAAGCTCTATTTGTGGGGAAAAAAGGGACATCAATTTTTTATTTGGGTACAGCGTCGCACGACCGCGCAATTGTCCATTAAATTAACGCAGTGCCGAATCGCAAAAAATGGCCTGGTCATTAAGGGGGCAAATCCTTCCAGTCCAGAAGTGGGTAACATTCACTAAAGTGTATTTTTTCCCAAAAATGTGTGTTTAAAAAACTGCTGCTCAAATGCCATGTGACATAATACATTGCAACACCCACCATTGTATTCTCTAGGGCTCGGCCTAAAAAACATATAATGTTTGGGGGTTCTAAGTCATTTTCTAGCAAAAAAAATATGTATTGTACATGTAGGAGAGGGATGTCCAGATTGGCTTGGACTGGAAGTGGTTAAGGGAACTAGGCATTTACCCTTTTTGGAACTTTTTTTTTTGCTGTTTTACAGAATATTTTTTTTTTCTCTCCACTTAAGGCAGACTCCTGTGATCTCATACAATAGCCATAGATGCTATTACATACTGTATATCCACATTTTCTGCACAATACCTTGTCAAGGGCAGCTTCTATCGTTTTACAAACATTTATTTAATGTCAAATCCGGCATGTAACAATAAAACCTGTGAGCCTTTTATCTTCTACACAAATACTGGAATCATTTGCTCATCTCTCAGCAATCCAAACACATTAAATATGGAATATTTGCACGAAAACGCATTGTAAAAGCACCTTCAGTTAGCAGCAAAGCTGTGCCTGGCTGGCAGAGAACAAAACACGGGGCAAATGACAGTGTGACATTTATAGACACTAAACAAGTCACTGATATAGGGCATGGAATAAAGCTGACATTTAATATACGGCCACATTGTGCCAAGGCACTAAAACTGTGCAAAGGAGATTTTAGAAGTATAAAAGAGGGCATAAAGTTCAAGAAATTAATTATAATGTTGACCTGGCTATAAAATAACTTTAGTGCAGGTAGATGGAATTTGTTTTCTGTTGTCCTGTGAGACAAGGTAGAAGAAAGTACGCCTGCACAATCCATATACTAGGTGAAGGGGAGACTGGCATTGCAGCAAGCTCTCATTTTGACTTACTGTATTACTATGAGGTTTATCTGGATGTAAAAGTTGACATGCTGAGCCCATTTGGATGGTTGATGTACTATGTTTTCATGGTCACATACACTGCTCAAAAAATAAATTAAAGGAACACTTTGAAAACACATCAGATCTCAATGAGGAAAAATATCATGCTGGGTATCTATACTGATATGGACTGGATAATGTGTTAGGAATGAAAGGATGCCACATTGTTTGATGGAAATGAAAATTATCAACCTACAGTGGGTTAAATTCAAAGACACCCCAAAAATCAAAGTGAAAAAATGACGCACCAGGCTAGTCCATTTTGCTGAAATGTAATTGCAGCAACTCAAAACAGTACTCAGTAGTTTGTATGGCCCCCGCGTGCTTAAATGCATGCCTAACAATGTGGGGGCATGTTCCTAATGAGATGATGGATGGTGCCCTGGGGTATTTCCTGCCAGATCTGGACCAGGGCATCACTGAGCTCGTGAACAGACTGAGGTGCAACCTGGCGGAGTTGAATGGACCAAAACATAATGTCCCAGAGGTGTTCTATTGGATTTAGATCATGGGAGCATGGGGGCCATTCAATGGCATGAAGTCCTTCATCCTACATGAACTGGCTGCATACTCTCACCACATGAGGCCGGGCATTGTCATGCACCAGGAGGAACCCAGGACCCACTTCACTAGCGTAGGGTCTGAAAACAGGTCCAAGGATTTAATTTCGATACCTAATGGCAGTCAGGGTGCCATTATCTAGCCGGTAGAGTTCTGTGTGTCTCTCCATGGATATGCCTCCCCAGACCATCACTGACCCACCACTAAACCAGTCATGCTGAATGATGTTACAGGCCCCATAACATTTTCCACAGCTTCTCCAGACCCTTTCACATCTGTCACATGTGATCAGGGTGAACCTGCTCTTATCTGCAAAAAGCACAGTGTGCTAGTGGTGAATCTGCCAATTCTGGTGTTCATTGTCAAATGCCAATCAAACTCCACAGTGCCGGGCAGTGAGCACAGGGCCCCCTAAAGAATGTTGGGCCCTCAGGTCACCCTCATGAAGTCTGTTTCTGATTGTTTGGTCAGAGACATTCAAACCAGTGGCCCGCTGGAGGTCATTTTGTAGGGCTCTGGCAGTGCTTATCTTTTTTCCCCTTGCACAAAGGAGCAGATACTGGTCCTGCTGAAGGGTGTAGGACCTTCTACGGCTCTGTCCAGCTCTCCTAGAGTAACTGCTTGTCTCTTGGAATCTTCTCCATGCTCTTGAGACTGTGGTGGGAGACACAGCAAACCTTCTAGCAATGGCACATATTGATGTGCCATCCTGGAGAAGTTGGAACCTCTATGGGGTTCAGGTATCACCTCATGCCACCAGCAGTGACACTGACCCTAGCCAAATGCAAAACTAGTGAAAAACAGTCAGAAAAGACGAGTAGGGGAAAAAAATGTCAGTGGTCTCCACCTGTATAACCGTTCCTGTTTTGGAGGGTGTCTCGTTGTTGCCCATCTAGTGCACCTGTTGTTATTTGATTAACACCAATGCAACTGAAACTGATTAACAACCCCCTCTGATACTTAACTGACCAGGTCAATATCCTAGGAGTTTAAATGACTTGATGCTATACTCTGATTAAAAAGTGTTCTTTTAATTTTTTTAGCAGTTTTTTTTTTTTTTACAGAGCTGTATGTGTATCCTTTAGTGGCTGTACGAAAGGCAATTCAATCTGCAATATTGTTGAGTGGCCAGAATGGAGACTCTACTAGTGGAGATGTCAGTAAGATCAAGTGCACGGCTGTGCCTGAAGATCTGCCCATGTACACAGAGTAGTTCATAGACCAGTACACAGAGTCAGGGCTGTGCGTGCATCTCTGCACATTGGTATGCTCATGAGCACAGTGGCCTATTTAAAGTGATTGTAAATGCTAATTTTTTTAAACGTAGAACCTTCTAGTATGTGTGCTAGATGTAGATAGGTTTGTTAGTGTAGGCAAATCTATAGCCATTGGTGTTTCGCTCCATTCAGGGCATCCCTTTAAGTTCCCTGGCTTATGAGAGTTGCCTAACCAAAGCCTGTGGCAAATTGGATTTGGCAGTATGGGAACAAAATTGTAAATGATTCAACGATTCTACTCATTTGAAAACTTTTTGAATTATCCTGGGTGATATCACTGTCATTCACAAAGCACACCAGAAAAGGAGCAATCTTGCTTTATTTTTTACATTGAAGTAATATTGACATATGAAAAGCTACATGCCTTTATGTTTTGCTTTCAAATGGCCATTTGTGTTATTGCCCTCAAATCATAAGTATGCATTATCCTCAGCTGTAGAAATTACAAAAGAAGAGCTCAGTTGGTATGTAATTATATGATGGAGTCACTTGGCAAGTTTCATTTAGATTCCATTCCATCTTACCAGGGAAAATATTTATCTGTGTTACATTTGGTGGAACCCTGGGGATGTCTCAATTTTCTTATCAAAATCCGTTTTGTCTCAAATCAGCCGGATCTAGTTATGTTATACAATGTGAATCATCAGGCCAAGAATGAATTTCAATTGTATAATTTGTACAACGTATGGATACTGCCAGTGGCTTTGTTTGCTTTCAATTAGAGTAGAACGTCTAAATAGTTAAGAAGTCTGCTGCATGTTATTCATCCTTATGGCCTTGTTTTGGCTCCTCGGTATTTTGGGATTCATACTGTTTGAAAAAAAATCTTTTTTTGTTTTTGAGGCTTTTAGAATACTGAGGCCAAATTGAGAGTCTAGGAGTGAGCAACTGTATCCTTCAAACAGGGCAAGAAAAGCCAGTTGTGAATGATATAGCACTTAAACTGGTCATGCAGGTGGCAATTTGATAGAGCAATCAAATTTTTGATTCTATTTCTTGTTGAAAACACCAAAGCAACTGAAGACATAAAATGGTGGTTTCGATCGACTGCAAAGAGATGGAATCAACATTGCCTCGCTTGAACACAAAAGAAAAAAATCCAATAACTTTTGGCAGTATTGCTATAGTGTTTTTCCCATTTCAGTTCAAGTTTTCAATAATCTGTATTGAAGCTGTCAATTTGTAGCCCAGTTTCAAATTCACAATCAACCAAATTCTGGTGGTTGAATGGGATGGTAGCTTATTTATTAGAGATGGCAGTGAATTGAAAGTGGTTACAGTTAACTGAAATGGAAACTTGTATTGCCAGCTTTACAGCATTTTGCAGCTTTTCCTAGATCCCACCTTCTGATGGCGCCACCAATGTGACACAGTGGTCAGAAGCAGGAGTAGATGAGGTATAACTATTAAACTCCTAACACTGTACTGTGATGCTAAGACAGAGAGGTTGCCAAGACACTGTCACATGAATATAGAAGCTACAATTGCCAACTCGCCTCCTGTAAATGCTAGTTGTGTGGCAATCGTGATTTATTTCTTTCTTTACTGACCCAACGCAAGTAAGCATTGAAGTGCTTTCAGGGAGCAAAGCCTACATCGACAATTAAAGTGATTCTAAAGGAAAGAATAAAAAAACAAAAAACAAACATGTTATACTTACTTACTCTTGTGCAATGGCTTTTCACAGAGCAGCCCTGATCCTCTTCTTTTTAGCCCCCCCCCCGCCAGCAGTCCTGGCTCCTCCCCTATGCCCAGTGCCCTAATAGCGAGTCTCTTGCTATGGGGGGCAGTCGAGCAGGCTTGCTTCTGAGCCATGCTCTGTGTGTCCATTTGCACACAGAGCACTCTCTCCTCATTGGCTCACTGTCTGTGATTGACAGCAGCAGGAACCAATGTCAGAGCCTTTGCTCTCATGAACATCGCTAGATCAAAATGGGGCTTAGGTAAGTATAATGGGGGGGGGGGGGGGGTTTGGGATGAGCTGCATCCAGAAGGTTTTTTTCACCTTAATGCAAAGAATGCATTAAGGTAAAAAACCTTGACCCTTTAGAACCACTTTAATTCAGTTTTTCATCCAGACCTGCCTGTAGCTCTTGCCTTTTTGTAAACTTTTCAAAATGCACTCTGCCCCAAAATAACACACCTCTAAATAAAGGAAGAAAAGACATTTTGACAAGCAAATTTTATCTAAGCAGCTTAATTGAGTTAAAGTGGAACTTCACTCTCAATAAACATTAATTATTTTGAATACTTATGCTGCTAGCAATAGTAAATAGATAGGAAGGTATATCATATTTACTTGTTTTAACCTCCCTGGTGGTTTTCCCTAGTGTGGTTCAGGGTTAATATACAGCGCCAAAAGCAGTAACCCCGAGCCACACTCAGGATTACCCCACAATCACACTTACCTTCCACTGTGATCCCCTGCCGTCCTCTTCCGATATCCTCCAGTCATCCTCCCACTGTGTAATCTGGCTGATGCCATCACCTGTCTTCCGGTTCCCTTCCCTGCGAGCACCGCGACACAGGGGGGGCGAAACCAGCGGGAGATTCAAAGAATAAATATAACAAATTACATAATCTGTTAGGATTACAACTTTGTATCATGCCATTTCACCACAGACTTTCACCTAGTGGCTTTTCCAGTGCCCTGCCTGTACTTTTGCGGTTCTTTGTGCCTGGAAAATTAAGAACGGGCATCGAAAAAAGCTTAATTTTTTAGCGCAAAAACGCTTTTGGACGAACTGGAAAACAGCGACAGTGAATCGGAATTATTTGAAGAATTGAGCGATAGTGGTTTGTGGGAAAATTCGTCATCCTCTACTAAAAGTGACAACAGTGACGATTCTGTGAATGAGCTCAGTGATGTGCAAACTTGCTGCGATACGGATCAGGAAGCTCCCCCAAGAGTCCCATTTACTGGAGCACCTGGAATGAAAGTTGACGTTGACCATGACAACCCCTTGGCATACCTACAATTATTACTGACCAATGAGGTTATTGAAAAAATAGTTACCGAGACAAACCGGTACAAACAGCAATAATAATTGGCTACGCATCAGAAGTTTGCAAGATGCAGAAAGTGGAAACCAGTGACCAAAGATGACGTTTGGAAATTTCTGGGCCTAATAATTCTTCCTGGAGTGGTGGGGAAACCCCTGCAGAAGAGGTATTGGACAACCAAGAGTACTTGCCACTCTATTCTTTGGCACGGTTGTGTCAGAGTACAGATTCTCCCTCATAATGAAATATCTCCACTTCGAAAACAATGAAGAATTTGATGAAATTTATTATTATTATATTATAATTTATGATTTAGTGTTTCAAACTTTATCATACTCGGGATGTCTACTAGACTCTTGTTTGGACAGATTTAAGTGAGTTATTCCTAAGAATTATAGGCCTAAAATATAAAACAGATTTCCATGCAAAACAATGTACCGCTTTTAGATAAAAAATTCTGACATAATCAGACCGCCAGGGAGGTTAAACTTTTTTTTAATATATTGTTTTCAGTTTCTTTCTGGTTTTTAGGCCTTGACAAATGATGTCATACATCCCTGGAGTCCCAGAGGAGGAGGAGCAGTTTTCTCAGCTAAGCACACCCTCCATGCCTGAGCTACAGGCAGATAGATTACAGGAAGTAAATGCCACATGAATCATCTGCCCTTACTAATGATGGCCATGGCCAGAAATGCTAGGGGGATGTTTTTAAAAGTGATTTCTCAGCAAAATAATGCATGGAGACATGGAGGGATGGGAAAGCTTATTTGAATACTAAAAATGAATTAAATAGCATTATTGGTTTATGGTGCTCTGATGCAGTGTACTCCACCTTTAAATGAATGCCATGACTGGGTTTAGCAAAACCAAGGTTTATTTTATAATGCAAACATTGTCAATTTTCACGTTAAAAATAGTGTATGCATGCACACTTGCAAATAGAGTTAAGCTGGCCATAGACAGTTCGAATCTAGGCCGGTTCAGCAGGGTCCGGCCAAGATTGGAACCATATATGGGCAGGCTGATTGTACAGTGACTGTGTTGATGGGGGAATTGAGCGATTTTCTTTCCTGCAACCCATGGTTGTGGCCTCCTGAGAGTGTCGGGAGCATATTCCAGCATTTATATACTCACTGCTAACTCCAATTGCAATGGAATATGTCAAGGCAGAAGTTGATATTCTAAGACCTTCAGTCATGTAAATCCAAAGATTAACACTTCTAACAGACTTTATGACACCAGTGAATGGATTATGTAATTAGAAAAAGGTGGTTTCACTACTTTCAAACCTCCCATCCTCGCCTTATTACAGTCCATTGTGATTGGGTTAAGCTGACTGAGTTACCTCGGTAGTTATAAATGCTGAGGTATGTTCCTGGCACTCTTTAGACTCTAAGGCCCCTTACACACCAGCGGACCGAACGGGTTCACCTGTCTGTTTTGCCACTGTCACCCACCGGCATCCGATCCGGTCCTCTAAATACAGATGGATGAAAATACACTTGTCATCCGTCTGGCAGTTCAGATCGGATGACAATTGGATGGAAACTGATATGCAGTCTATTTACATCTGACTGCCCCTTAGAGAACAGCGGGCTGTGTCCATGTCTGCTCTGCATAGTGGAGCGGACAAGGACCTGTCATCCGCCTGCTCAGTGGAGATCAGCAGAGAGTTTTCCCGCTGAGCAGGCTGATCCGCTTAGATGGATTCCGCCCTGTGTGAAAGGGGCCTAAGACGTGTCTTGTGTAAGATGCGTCTTTAACATTACAGAACAAACCCGTGGAACTAACTGCCATCAGCTATACTTTAATTTTTCAAGAGTTATAGTTTTTGTTCACCATTTTGGCAAAGGAAAGAGCCACTTTAAATCTACAACTTCGGATATACTGATACTATCCATGTGTCATCATGACATAAGTAAATAAACTTGTAGACCCACCATCTAATAAAGCAGTTAATGAATTCACAATGCTCCATTGCCATGCCTGCTGGCAGCTTTTCATTCCATTTTAATTAACCTTTAATATTAATCAAATAAATTATATTTGAAAAGGTATGGACTTGAATACTTCCTCTCTCCCATTCTTCTATAATACTGTTCTGTTCTTTTTTTTTTTTTTTCCTTTTAATACAATCTAATTAAGTGTTCTTCGTACATCTCTGCAGAGCACAGGTTTTATTTGTTGGTCAATACCAACGGTAATAAATAATGTATTGCTCTTACAGTGCACCAACGTACACCGCAATTTTGGTGCCATTGGAAGCTAAAGATTAGTTAATACTTAGTAATTAAATTCCCTATGAAATGATTCATACTGTGTATGGAAAAACATACCCATGGTCTATATGTTACTTTCTTACTTTACAGCAAGACATTCCCTTAAAAATCAATGTCAAACATGTCAAAATTTATATGCTAAAAATATAATTATCATGCCAATCAAGATAAAATGAGTAAATTATTTTTCAAAGTTTCCAGCCAGTAATTCAGAAAATTGCAGTAAACAGGCAATTATAGAAAAATGCTAGCTATAACTCTATATTTGATAGCTCACCTTTAACTCCTCAAATCATACCCATAAAGGTTCTTCAGTATACATGATTCCAAACATTTTGAATGACTGACTGTGTAGGCTTGTGCAAAGATCACATCTGAGCATGATATCACACCTGGGTCATGAAATTGGTAATTTAGATGTTTCAAAAAATGATTTGTTAATTTTCATACATAGGCAAGACTAGGTTTTTGTATAAACAATAAAGGCTTAAAGGACATATAAACCAAAGAACAAAAATATTACACTATATATTGTAGGTTATGAGTCAGTATAATTTAGTGACTGCATACGTTTTAATTTTTCAGGCTAATATTAATAAAGGGAAGGGGGAGGAAAACCTGGGGGGGGGGGAGGGAAGGGAAGAAGGGAGGGGGGAGGGAAGGGAAAAGAGAAGGGACAATGGGAAAGTGTTGGAGGATAAGTGGGACTTTGAGTGAGACTCCTGCCTTGGGTCTCCATCCCTATGTACAGTGGGTACGGAAAGTATTCAGACCCCCTTAAATTTTTCACTCTTTGTTATATTGCAGCCATTTGCTAAAATCATTTAAGTTCATTCTTCTTCCTCATGAATGTACACATAGCACCCCATACTGACAGAAAAACACAGAATTGTTGACATTGTTGCAGATTTATTAAAAAAGAAAAACTGAAATATCACATGGTCCTAAGTATTCAGACCCTTTGCTGTGACACTCATATATTTAACTCAGGTGCTTTCCATTTCTTCTGATCATCCTTGAGATGGTTCTACACCTTCATTTGAGTCCAGCTGTGTTTGATTATACTGATTGGACTTGATTAGGAAAGCCACACACCTGTCTATATAAGACCTTCCAGATCACAATGCATGTCAGAGCAAATGAGAATCAAGAGGTCAAAGGAACTGCCTGAAGAGCTCAGAGACAGAATTGCGGCAAGGCACAGATCTGGCCAAGGTTACAAAAAGATTTCTGCTGCACTTAAGGTTCCTAAGAGCACAGTGGCCTCCATAATCCTCAAATGGAAGACGTTTGGGACGACCAGAACCCTTCCTAGAGCTGGCCGTCCGGCCAAACTGAGCTATCGGGGGAGAAGAACCTTGGTGAGAGAGGTAAAGAAGAACCCAAAGATCACTGTGGCTGAGCTCCAGAGATGCAGTCAGGAGATGGGAGAAAGTTGTAGAAAGTCAACCATCACTGCAGCCCTCCACCAGTCAGGGCTTTATGACAGAGTGGCCTGACGGAAGCCTCTCCTCAGTGTAAGACACATGAAAGCCCCATGGAGTTTGCTAAAAAACACCTGAAGGACTCCAAGATGGTGAGAAATAAGATTCTCTGGTCTTATGAGACCAAAATAGAACTTTTTGGCCTTAATTCTAATCGGTATGTGTGGAGAAAACCAGGCACTGCTCATCACCTGTCCAATACAGTCCCAACAGTGAAGCATGGTGGTGGCAGCATCATGCTGTGGGGGTGTTTTTCAGCTGCAGGGACAGGACGACTGGTTGCAATCGAGGGAAAGATGAATGACAGTTCAAATTCATGTGTAAGCTTCAGTCTCTTACGCTAATATTACAAAACATTCCTCCATTTGATGTAATATCACATATGTATGTGTATATATTTTTAGATGCTATGACCATGCCTGCTCCTGAGGAAGTGAAAAATGTCATTCGCGAAACGCGTCGAGCTTATGAGGCAAACAATTTACCTACAAGTTTCATCCGGCATACACGAATGTTTTGTAGTATCTTCTTGAATGTTGATTTATGTTGCTACAGTTTTTACCAAACCCTATATATACATACCCCTTTTACCCTCGTATTGTATTCATATATTATTGTTAACTGCCATTTATACAATATTAAAACACATGATGTTAATTGATTCTATACTTGTTTTGTGCTTACCAGCCTAGGTATATGGAATATCATATATAACATCATGTGCCCAGTGGCCACATCTCATATAAAGTCCCAAACATTTTTTGAGCACCATGTGCTCTACATGTCCATTTTTCAAGCTAAGAACACAAATACAGAAAATACCTGTTGATCTTGCCAAAAATGCAGTGTCCTTGTCACTTCCTGTAAGCTGAGCTGAAAGCAAAAACAATGTTATTTTCCTTATGTAAGTTTAGTCTTGGTGACAACCCAAGCTACCTCCATAGATACAGTGGTGTGAATGTAGCCATGCAGGGACAGGAAGTGTGTTATTTGCAGCATTACTATAAAAAAAGCATGAATTCAAAAACAAATGGAGCCACCTCATCTAAAGACCGATAAGCTGCACTATATGAGATTGTCTGTCAGGACCTAGCTCACCTGCTGTGTGGCACTCTGGTTCCCTAGGCAGAGGGTTGTAATTCCAGTTTCTACCTAGTGAGTGTCTCCCAGCAGCCAGCAGATCCCAGTAATCAGTTTTCACCTGATGCGGGCTGTTGGGAGAGTATTTAAGTCCACCCCTATTAGTCCCTTTTGCTTCAGTGTTTTGCCTGCTAGCCAGAGACCTGCTTGCTGATTATCTTGAGCCTTACTTCTCATCCTGCCTTGTACCTTTTTCCTGTACCTTGCTGCCTTGTATATGCTCCCCTTGTTCCTGATTCCAGCCCTTGTTCCCCCCTTCCTTGTATCGCGTTTGCGCCTGTGACCTGTGTTCTTCATTTTCTAAAGACTTTTTTGTATATATTGTATTGAAGTTAGGTTGTTAGGTATTTTGTCACTCGGTTTATGATCTAATTGTATATTCACGTTTGCTTTGTATTTTGGTTGCTGTTTCAGTTTCCTGAGTATTACCATGCAGATCTGGCCCCACACGGCGCAGACAAGATATTACAGATTCAACCCAGAAAACTATTTAGGACAAGCACCAATTGGGGAAAGTCCACCTCAATGGGCCACCCTCAGGGGGAGAGATATATGATCCAAAGGGGTCACCCACTCAACCTGTCAATAATAATTATCATATGAGTATTTGGACACATCTCAGTCTAATACATAATCCAATAAAGTTATATTACCATCATTATCCCTAATCTTCAATATATACTTACAAGGACTAAAACAGCGTATATTCTCCAGAAAGGGCCATGTTGATGGATATTGAAGATTTTTATAAATTTTTATTTCTTTTCTTTTTCAATTTTTTTTCGTTTATTTGAATCTCTTTGGGTTTCAATGTAACCTACTTGGTTTATCTTATGCACCTACAAAGTCCCTAGTGCCCATACTTTACATTTTTCTAGATCAAGTGATGTTAGAGGAGGGTCTCATATGCCCGGGACTCCCCTACTCATTGCCTTGGACAGCAATGCGGCACCATTGGCTCCCGTCGCTGTCAATCAAAGTCAGTCAGCTAATGAGGAGGAAAAGGTGGCAGTGCCAGGCTGTGGTCCCGTGTCTGAATAGACACAGAGAGCTGTGGCTCGGCTTGGGTTTCCATAGCAAGCTGCTTGCTGTGAGGGCACTTAACATGGGTGAGGGACCAGGAACACTGAAGAGGGACCCAAGAAGGGGGGGATCCAGGCTGCTCTGTGCAAAACCACTACACAGAGCAGGTAAGTATAACATGTTTGTTATTTTTAACTAAAAAAAAGAATCGAAACTTTAGTATCACTTTAACCTACCGGGGAATTTGCTTGTTCACAGGACTATGCTAGATGATATTTCCAGGTACAGGAAATGTGCATTCATAATGAGTAGATAATAATAGTGTAGAGATACAGACTTGTTTATAGTTCATATTAGGAGTGTAGTCTAGGGTAACAACCTTGGCTCCCTTTATAGATACAGTTATTTACTGAATTACGGGGTGAAAATAAATAATAAAAAAAAAGCTTGAAAAAAGAAAATGGATGTAGTCACCACACCAAGGACTAGTGATCCGCAGTTGTTGTTTTGGGTTTAGATACATTTTACCTTCAAATGGCCTAATGTTAGCGCAGTATTCAAAGTACAAGTAAAGACAGGAACAGGCAGGTAAGTCCAAGGATAATAACAGTACAAGGGTTTCTTACCCACTTTTATTCTTCCATACAGTAACAAACAATCATCTCTCGTGGGTTACATGAAAGGGCAAACTTAAAATTTATACTACACAAGAGTATAAAATATGTTTTAACTCCAGCAACAGAGTCAGGTTTTCCATGGATTTCCTTGCTTCTCTCAACTCCAATTAAAGTGGTTGTAAACCCTTGCATATACTCACTGAAGTGGCTGGCCTCAGGTGATACACAGAAATTAAACAAATCCCTCTCTTCTCTACAGCCTTCTAAAACACACAGATCAAAGGCTATTTCTCAGCTCTAGCAGGCAGGGGAGTGAATCTGACATCACACAGCGCACAGTGTAGAGCAAGAAGCTGAGTGTAATGTGAGACCCGAATGGAGGGAAAGGACATACCCATTCTACAAAATCTCTTTGGGAAACATGCAGTGCTGAGGCTGTCAATCACCTTCTGTGTGCTGGAGAGTGGTGGGACTGTCTCCCGTGATTCTGTAGTGTCAGGTAATCAGTCAGAAGTGACTAATGCAGATAGCAGAGAAAAGAAAGAGGGGCAGAAATCACAATGTGCTTTGGATTGAGGTTAGTACACACTATAGAGAAATGTGTACTGTTAGCTTTTAATTTCGCAAGTTTCTAACCACTTTAAGCACCTTCGCAGACACATGCAAAAACGTAAGGTGGGTCTGGAAAGCTCCACGTCCCCGTCCACGGCTATTCCCTGGGAACATTTGTAATCTTACACTTAGAAATGTAATACAGGGTGTGGTTATGCAGGATTCTTCATTTGTGACTTGGTTATGAGGTGCTTATGTGAGGGAGTTGCATCAAGCTGCTGCTTATGCTTTCAGCAACTTATTCATTCACACTGAATTTTATGGGGCAGGAAGGAAGGAAGGAAGAAATTCCAAAACAGACAATTGCCCATTTACACGATATCGTAGTGTTTCTTATGGTTTTTCTCTCACACAACCACAATATGCTCAATTCAGTAAGCTATAATGCATGTTTTGTTCACCATGTTGAATGTTGTTTTCAGCCACATAACTGTTATTTTCAGCTTGGCTCTCCTTGCTAAAAATAATGGCCGTTATATCAAATAAGGATTGTTATAGCTTGGTGGATTGTGCTGAATGTCTTTTGCTGGGTGGGATCGAGAAGCAGCAAAACAGAATTAGCCTCTTTCATTCAGACCCAAAGCAGCTGTGTTTAACTGGCAGCACTTCATTTTGGCAACTTTTTGTTTGTAATATAAAATAATTCACAGTCAGGCTCACAAGTACGTCCATGTGTCCTAATTTAGCAATAAACATAACAGTGGTTAAAAAATATATATATATTATGTTACAATGACTCCCATTTTAGCTCTTTGGGAGTCTCTCTGATATGTTGCTGTCCTTTAGATTAATACTCTAGTATGTGGGGGATCTCCAAGGTCTGGTTTAGGAATCACTGCTCCTTAGATCCAGAGGAAGGCAATCAAAATTCCAGGGAAGTTGATCGTGGATTGTGTCTCAATGGAAAAAAATCATGAATGAATGTACACATAGCACCCCATACTGACAGAAAAACACAGAATTGTTGACATTGTTGCAGATTTATTAAAAAAGAAAAACTGAAATATCACATGGTCCTAAGTATTCAGACCCTTTGCTGTGACACTCATATATTTAACTCAGGTGCTTTCCATTTCTTCTGATCATCCTTGAGATGGTTCTACACCTTCATTTGAGTCCAGCTGTGTTTGATTATACTGATTGGACTTGATTAGGAAAGCCACACACCTGTCTATATAAGACCTTCCAGATCACAATGCATGTCAGAGCAAATGAGAATCAAGAGGTCAAAGGAACTGCCTGAAGAGCTCAGAGACAGAATTGCGGCAAGGCACAGATCTGGCCAAGGTTACAAAAAGATTTCTGCTGCACTTAAGGTTCCTAAGAGCACAGTGGCCTCCATAATCCTCAAATGGAAGACGTTTGGGACGACCAGAACCCTTCCTAGAGCTGGCCGTCCGGCCAAACTGAGCTATCGGGGGAGAAGAACCTTGGTGAGAGAGGTAAAGAAGAACCCAAAGATCACTGTGGCTGAGCTCCAGAGATGCAGTCAGGAGATGGGAGAAAGTTGTAGAAAGTCAACCATCACTGCAGCCCTCCACCAGTCAGGGCTTTATGACAGAGTGGCCTGACGGAAGCCTCTCCTCAGTGTAAGACACATGAAAGCCCCATGGAGTTTGCTAAAAAACACCTGAAGGACTCCAAGATGGTGAGAAATAAGATTCTCTGGTCTTATGAGACCAAAATAGAACTTTTTGGCCTTAATTCTAATCGGTATGTGTGGAGAAAACCAGGCACTGCTCATCACCTGTCCAATACAGTCCCAACAGTGAAGCATGGTGGTGGCAGCATCATGCTGTGGGGGTGTTTTTCAGCTGCAGGGACAGGACGACTGGTTGCAATCGAGGGAAAGATGAATGACAGTTCAAATTCATGTGTAAGCTTCAGTCTCTTACGCTAATATTACAAAACATTCCTCCATTTGATGTAATATCACATATGTATGTGTATATATTTTTAGATGCTATGACCATGCCTGCTCCTGAGGAAGTGAAAAATGTCATTCGCGAAACGCGTCGAGCTTATGAGGCAAACAATTTACCTACAAGTTTCATCCGGCATACACGAATGTTTTGTAGTATCTTCTTGAATGTTGATTTATGTTGCTACAGTTTTTACCAAACCCTATATATACATACCCCTTTTACCCTCGTATTGTATTCATATATTATTGTTAACTGCCATTTATACAATATTAAAACACATGATGTTAATTGATTCTATACTTGTTTTGTGCTTACCAGCCTAGGTATATGGAATATCATATATAACATCATGTGCCCAGTGGCCACATCTCATATAAAGTCCCAAACATTTTTTGAGCACCATGTGCTCTACATGTCCATTTTTCAAGCTAAGAACACAAATACAGAAAATACCTGTTGATCTTGCCAAAAATGCAGTGTCCTTGTCACTTCCTGTAAGCTGAGCTGAAAGCAAAAACAATGTTATTTTCCTTATGTAAGTTTAGTCTTGGTGACAACCCAAGCTACCTCCATAGATACAGTGGTGTGAATGTAGCCATGCAGGGACAGGAAGTGTGTTATTTGCAGCATTACTATAAAAAAAGCATGAATTCAAAAACAAATGGAGCCACCTCATCTAAAGACCGATAAGCTGCACTATATGAGATTGTCTGTCAGGACCTAGCTCACCTGCTGTGTGGCACTCTGGTTCCCTAGGCAGAGGGTTGTAATTCCAGTTTCTACCTAGTGAGTGTCTCCCAGCAGCCAGCAGATCCCAGTAATCAGTTTTCACCTGATGCGGGCTGTTGGGAGAGTATTTAAGTCCACCCCTATTAGTCCCTTTTGCTTCAGTGTTTTGCCTGCTAGCCAGAGACCTGCTTGCTGATTATCTTGAGCCTTACTTCTCATCCTGCCTTGTACCTTTTTCCTGTACCTTGCTGCCTTGTATATGCTCCCCTTGTTCCTGATTCCAGCCCTTGTTCCCCCCTTCCTTGTATCGCGTTTGCGCCTGTGACCTGTGTTCTTCATTTTCTAAAGACTTTTTTGTATATATTGTATTGAAGTTAGGTTGTTAGGTATTTTGTCACTCGGTTTATGATCTAATTGTATGTTCACGTTTGCTTTGTATTTTGGTTGCTGTTTCAGTTTCCTGAGTATTACCATGCAGATCTGGCCCCACACGGCGCAGACAAGATATTACAGATTCAACCCAGAAAACTATTTAGGACAAGCACCAATTGGGGAAAGTCCACCTCAATGGGCCACCCTCAGGGGGAGAGATATATGATCCAAAGGGGTCACCCACTCAACCTGTCAATAATAATTATCATATGAGTATTTGGACACATCTCAGTCTAATACATAATCCAATAAAGTTATATTACCATCATTATCCCTAATCTTCAATATATACTTACAAGGACTAAAACAGCGTATATTCTCCAGAAAGGGCCATGTTGATGGATATTGAAGATTTTTATAAATTTTTATTTCTTTTCTTTTTCAATTTTTTTTCGTTTATTTGAATCTCTTTGGGTTTCAATGTAACCTACTTGGTTTATCTTATGCACCTACAAAGTCCCTAGTGCCCATACTTTACATTTTTCTAGATCAAGTGATGTTAGAGGAGGGTCTCATATGCCCGGGACTCCCCTACTCATTGCCTTGGACAGCAATGCGGCACCATTGGCTCCCGTCGCTGTCAATCAAAGTCAGTCAGCTAATGAGGAGGAAAAGGTGGCAGTGCCAGGCTGTGGTCCCGTGTCTGAATAGACACAGAGAGCTGTGGCTCGGCTTGGGTTTCCATAGCAAGCTGCTTGCTGTGAGGGCACTTAACATGGATGAGGGACCAGGAACACTGAAGAGGGACCCAAGAAGGGGGGGATCCAGGCTGCTCTGTGCAAAACCACTACACAGAGCAGGTAAGTATAACATGTTTGTTATTTTTAACTAAAAAAAAGAATCGAAACTTTAGTATCACTTTAACCTACCGGGGAATTTGCTTGTTCACAGGACTATGCTAGATGATATTTCCAGGTACAGGAAATGTGCATTCATAATGAGTAGATAATAATAGTGTAGAGATACAGACTTGTTTATAGTTCATATTAGGAGTGTAGTCTAGGGTAACAACCTTGGCTCCCTTTATAGATACAGTTATTTACTGAATTACGGGGTGAAAATAAATAATAAAAAAAAAGCTTGAAAAAAGAAAATGGATGTAGTCACCACACCAAGGACTAGTGATCCGCAGTTGTTGTTTTGGGTTTAGATACATTTTACCTTCAAATGGCCTAATGTTAGCGCAGTATTCAAAGTACAAGTAAAGACAGGAACAGGCAGGTAAGTCCAAGGATAATAACAGTACAAGGGTTTCTTACCCACTTTTATTCTTCCATACAGTAACAAACAATCATCTCTCGTGGGTTACATGAAAGGGCAAACTTAAAATTTATACTACACAAGAGTATAAAATATGTTTTAACTCCAGCAACAGAGTCAGGTTTTCCATGGATTTCCTTGCTTCTCTCAACTCCAATTAAAGTGGTTGTAAACCCTTGCATATACTCACTGAAGTGGCTGGCCTCAGGTGATACACAGAAATTAAACAAATCCCTCTCTTCTCTACAGCCTTCTAAAATACACAGATCAAAGGCTATTTCTCAGCTCTAGCAGGCAGGGGAGTGAATCTGACATCACACAGCGCACAGTGTAGAGCAAGAAGCTGAGTGTAATGTGAGACCCGAATGGAGGGAAAGGACATACCCATTCTACAAAATCTCTTTGGGAAACATGCAGTGCTGAGGCTGTCAATCACCTTCTGTGTGCTGGAGAGTGGTGGGACTGTCTCCCGTGATTCTGTAGTGTCAGGTAATCAGTCAGAAGTGACTAATGCAGATAGCAGAGAAAAGAAAGAGGGGCAGAAATCACAATGTGCTTTGGATTGAGGTTAGTACACACTATAGAGAAATGTGTACTGTTAGCTTTTAATTTCGCAAGTTTCTAACCACTTTAAGCACCTTCGCAGACACATGCAAAAACGTAAGGTGGGTCTGGAAAGCTCCACGTCCCCGTCCACGGCTATTCCCTGGGAACATTTGTAATCTTACACTTAGAAATGTAATACAGGGTGTGGTTATGCAGGATTCTTCATTTGTGACTTGGTTATGAGGTGCTTATGTGAGGGAGTTGCATCAAGCTGCTGCTTATGCTTTCAGCAACTTATTCATTCACACTGAATTTTATGGGGCAGGAAGGAAGGAAGGAAGAAATTCCAAAACAGACAATTGCCCATTTACACGATATCGTAGTGTTTCTTATGGTTTTTCTCTCACACAACCACAATATGCTCAATTCAGTAAGCTATAATGCATGTTTTGTTCACCATGTTGAATGTTGTTTTCAGCCACATAACTGTTATTTTCAGCTTGGCTCTCCTTGCTAAAAATAATGGCCGTTATATCAAATAAGGATTGTTATAGCTTGGTGGATTGTGCTGAATGTCTTTTGCTGGGTGGGATCGAGAAGCAGCAAAACAGAATTAGTCTCTTTTATTCAGACCCAAAGCAGCTGTGTTTAACTGGCAGCACTTCATTTTGGCAACTTTTTGTTTGTAATATAAAATAATTCACAGTCAGGCTCACAAGTACGTCCATGTGTCCTAATTTAGCAATAAACATAACAGTGGTTAAAAAATATATATATATTATGTTACAATGACTCCCATTTTAGCTCTTTGGGAGTCTCTCTGATATGTTGCTGTCCTTTAGATTAATACTCTAGTATGTGGGGGATCTCCAAGGTCTGGTTTAGGAATCACTGCTCCTTAGATCCAGAGGAAGGCAATCAAAATTCCAGGGAAGTTGATCGTGGATTGTGTCTCAATGGAAAAAAAAAAATCCTGACTCCAAATATACACCCCGGATTGCTATGTATTTAACTGCTACTTTGTCCTTTAGTCTTTATGGCTTTCCCTATCTTTATTACTCTGCTAGTTTATTCTCTGCATACATACGAGACTAAAAATATACAACACAGATGTATACAATACTATGTCATACAAGTATACAAACCAATCTAGACTACAGAAATAAAACTTCAGTTTTAAGTGCAGAAATTTGCAGGGTGTTGTACTGTATATTACATCCTGTATTCCATTGCTGGCTTTCAAGCAAGACTACTAGCCTAAAAAGAGAGAGTGAGAGAGAGAGTGAGATGTATATGGTATATTTACTAGTTAACGTAATATAAATCCTGCCACCGCAGAACATCAAATAAGAAAAATGACAACTTTCTACTATTTTGGTTGTTTCGGTCTCCTGCTTGATTGGTGAGACCAATAGGAATTTGTGGGGAAGAAAGCCTCCAGAGCTTTGACTGTCAGAAAGGCCTGTGCTCAGTCAATTACAGTGATCACATGATCAAGAAGCCCAAGAAAAGCCTCTGGCATTAAGATCAAAAAGTCCTCCAGACCTGTTTTTACTCACCAGTGCCTGTTCAGGGAATGGAGAATGGTTATCCAGTGCTGCATTCTGGTTCCACCATCGATCAGCCTTTTTGCTTCCCCTCACCATGACACCAATTTACACCAGGTTAGACAACAATTCTTGTCTTCGTCCTTGCAAATTGAACAATCAGACTTTATGACCTCATGGTGAAACGATTAAGGAATTAGAACATGGTGGTGTCACAAACTTTCACACTCTTATCATGTTCTTGGACAATAAACATTTGCCTTGACACTTTGCCTGACAACCTGGTGTCTAGATTAAGGTGACTAAGTTACCCATGTGGTTGTAAATGCTGGCGCTGTGTTCCTGACACCCATTAGAACTAAGGAACCCACATGAATGAAGAATAGAAGGTATTCAACATTACAAAATAGATCCTAATAATTATGACAAACTACTAGCTATGGGCCTTTTATCAATTTTAGCTCACATTCTTCCTTATTTCCCTTTCCATTTAAACATTAGAAGGGAAGAAAGGCTACATTGTCCTACTGTGACCATTTCTGCTGTAGACTGTATTCTGCTGTGACCCCATACAAAGTAATCTTTTTGGCCTTTCTGCTTTTGGCTGAGATGACGAAGTTAAAGAGTGGAGCAGACTGCAAGTAATGTTGTAATGAGTAATGAGTGGAGCAGACTGCAAGTAACGTGAGATGTTATGGCTTCCTGCCCACCTCATATTAAGGAACTATGGAATGTAGCACTACCCCCCCAAGGAACCGCTTGGTAATTTGGGTTCTCTGTTCTGAGCCTTGACTCCAGAACAATCTCAGCCCCTCTGACACACCTGGTTTAATGAAAATTACTGCAAGCACTTATAAGAACAAGAGTATGGATACCTTTAACTTGGCTGTGAATTAGCACGAGGAAATAGTCACAAGACTGATTATTGGTAAATTAGCTCAATGTATTGCTATGGGTTAGAAAAAAATGGTGATTTGAGCATAAATAAGCACACAGAGGATATGTTTAGACTCTGTTCTAAGGTAACTAAGAGTTCTGTACCACTAAACTGGGATTAACTCCTGATTCAGCAAAGTCAGCCATAAACAGTGCATATAAGCATTAACTGCAATGTAAAAAGAATACTTTAACTAGTCTATAATGCACTATAGGGGGATGGCTAGGATATGGTGCAATCTCCCATGAGAGGTACCTCTTAGCATAAGCAATAGGTAAAGGTCTCTGTGTAGCAGCTGTAAAGGGGCAGTCTTAAGTCTTCAGCCAGCTAGTATCAGGGTCAAGTTATACTGTTGGCGCACATGACAATAATCCCAGTCATGCCTGAGAGCAGCAATAAGCAACTAGATGGCTGTATGGTCAGTTCCTAAAGGGTTTAGTCTCTCTAACAGCCGATAGTGAACCCTCACAGCAGCAGCTCACCAATCTCAGTGATATTGCAGCTCACCCTCCAGTCACATGTAGTGATTAGTCCACTCTCTGCTCTGCACCCAGGTGACCCTGGCTGTCGGCACACCTGAACTCATAACTCTGGATCATGTTCAGACCGCCATTATGCAGAAGTGGTGGAACACACTGGACAGTGATGTGCACTTTCCGGGCTCTCTCATGGCAAACTCTATCCTGTACAGCTAAAAAAATACAGCTCTTTTCCCTCCCCCTGGCAATCTCCCTCTGGAAAATGCAGTTCAAAATCTCTTGATAACAGTAGAGCCTCTCTCCTCTGGACTACAGTTCCCACAGTGCAGGGTTGCCTGACTCAGTCTTTTGAACTCTTCTTGCTCAGAAGCTCCCTTCTTTTGATTATATAGCTGTTAACCAGTTCAGACCTGCAGGGCAGCAGCCTCAGAGAACAGCCAATGTTTAACTCACTCTCCATTCTTAGCCAAGCACCTGGTTACAGCAAGCAAAACAACACAAAGACTTAAAAGTACAACAGGATGGCTTGTATTTGTGTATTTACAATGTGTGCTTCAATCGCGACACATTTGGTGAAAAATCAACCCCCTCAGCGGCTGCCGTGTGTGTTTGTGGCCCAGCCATGTAAAATTGATTTGACGAGTAAATCATTCATGTAATGAACTGTTTCCCGATATAATTTATACATTTGTTTTGTATGTTAATACCCGAACCAAGCCGAGCTGTATTTTCCTACAGGAAAGATGAATATCAGGGGCCTTAGCTCAATTCAGATAAATAATGAAGTTTCAGGCCTCTCTCTTTTCTTAACAGATTCCTTTAATCAGCGCTGTGCAATAGTTTATATTCATAATACAGCGAGTGGCAGAGGAGGAGAGGAGAGAAAATCATTGTATAATGTGCAGATGAGAAGTGTAGCTTGTGGTTGGCAATTGACACTGCTGAATTTTAGTTATGGGCTGTAGCATTGACAAATAAACTTTTACCCACCAGGCACTACACTGAGCTTTGTAGAAAGGCCAAGTACGTTTTGTGTGGGGCAGAATTTAGTGTTATAACATACTATTTTATTGTATGCAACATATTATACATTATGTATGGTATTTAACTGCACCACTATACATTGTTTAGCATTTTTGGAGAAATTTGGAGGGCATTTTTCTGAGACAGGAAAATATGGTGGTATGATAGCTGCACCTCTTGCCACAGCAACCTCTGTGTTGCCCCCTCCTGGGGGTGTATTCTACCCCCACCTTGGGGTGTATTGTCTTGCAATTAGAGGGAAACTTATTACATTATATGAACAAAGGTATGTAGACACCTAACCATCACACTAATATGAGCTTGTTGGATATTGTACTGTTACACTTGTTGTGTAAAATGTAATGCTATGCATAGTTATGGTAATGTTTTATATAATTGGTTATTATACTGCCATCTTGTGGTTATTTTAGTTATAGCACCATCTTTTTCTGTTTTATTCTCTCTGCTCCACCCATTTTGTGATGTATTTCCTTTTCCTGCTTCATTATGCTTTGGGATAAGAGATGGCTACTTGTCTAGGCCTTTCATGCAATCTGCTTGAATCCGGCATTCTGTTGAGAACTCCAACTTGCTGAGATCTCCAATGACATTATTTCCGGTGACTGTACACTAGGAATAATTGGAGATTTTGACCACTTGGTGTTTTCACACAACGCCGGCAGCCTTTACAGTCCGGTAAATGCTATATTTAGTGCAGATTGCTAGTCCACCAGCTAGTTGTCGCCGCCTTGGAGGCGGCCATGTTTTTGGTTACAAGCGGGTGGACTAACAATCTGCACTAATTATACCATCTACTGGAGTGTATAGGTTGTCGGTGTTGTGTGAAAACACCAAGTGATCACCAAATAATCTGCAATTATTCCTGGTGTACAGTGATCGGAACTAACGTCGTTGGAGATCTCGGCAAGTTGGAGTTTTCGGCAGAACACCAGGAATACACTACCATGTTTTGACCTTTAAATATCGTCTTTTAATCATCTGCCATATTTTGTTTTTTGCTATACTTCCTGCTTGCAATAAAACCTACGCTGATGGAAAAGACATGTTTGGTGAATTCAGCTATCTGATAAAGATTATATATGATTATATCTGCTTATACAGGCCAGGTATACAGGTTTCAGCAAGGGATAAGTCACTATTACAACAGTTGGAGTCAGAATAGACATCCCATTCCAAAACTTTGACTGTTAATATGGAGATGCCCCTATTCCTCCTTTGTGACTTTTACAGTCTTTTCTCTCCTCCCCTTGGAAGGACATCCACAAAATTTTGGAGGGTATCTGTGTGAATTTGTGGTAAATAATTCAAGAGCATGTTTGTGGGGTAATGTACTGGTGTTGGAGGTGTTCCGTAGGGTTGAGGTCTGGGCTTTGTGCAGGCCACACAACTTCTGTCACACAAAACTTACAAAACATGTCTTCATGGACCTGGTTTTGTGCTATAGGCATTCTCATGCTGGAACAGAAACCAGCCTTCTGAACCCAATCATTTGGACGGGTGTCCACATAATTTGGGCTCTATAATGTAAGTGTGATGCTCAGGTGTCCAGGAATTTTTGCTCATATAGTGTATATTGGCCTGAGGGGACTTATGGTTTAACTTTCAAAATGAACATGGTAAACTCCATCAACCTTATCCTTCAAAGAGTACAAAGCAAGATAGTTGTGAAAGATAGAGCCTTTTGCAGCTACTTTTCAGTGCATCCCACAGTGCTTTATGATTGTGACGGGGCTGTCATATTAGGGTAGGTACAAACTAACACAAGTTTGCGCTTCCTGTTCCTACAACAACCTCCCAATGACACCATCAATATAATCCAGTAAGTAGGAGTGGGAGGGAATGCATCTAATGTTGTCAAAACCATGATAGGCACCTATGAGAAGAAGGGAGGTTTCATATTCACTAGTCACATATGTGGAAGTGCTCTGCTGTCCTGTTTAAATTCAGTAGGTCAGAGGAAAACAATAAATCTTCCATACATATCCATAAGCAATCAGCCCTATCTGTTTACCCTAATTTAGATATAAAACAATTATATAAACAATGAATTGTTACCTAGCTTCAAATTGGGGACTTCAATCAATTATGATGGTGATTGCGAGCTTTTGGATGATCAAAATTTTCTCGGTGGCTCAAGAAGCATGGCCATTGGCCAAAGCTGTTCTAGCTTTTCCAGTCTTTAACTCTGTGTATGTCCAGTGCATGGCTGTGTTTTCTTATTTCCTGCTTCACCTAATTTTCTGTCAACATCACTTCCTGTTTACCTAGCCTTTTTGAATCAGTTAAACAAGTTAATTACCATTTAAATAGAGGAAGAACTCTTTCTTCCAGATGGTAGCTAAACATGGTTTTTCTATTTATATGCTATGAAATTCACTAAATTAGCCATAGCAACACATGCCTCTATTCAGGAATTTATTGCTAAAGATCCTTTATTTATTGATTGATTGCTATGTAAAACGTAAAAAAAAAATTCCCATTCGGCTAAACCTTAGATTTAAATGTAGGTCTGCGTTGATGGTGCCACTGTGGATCTGCCCTTCCTGCATAGATTTTTGATCTCAGTAATGGAGCTCCACCTCTTCTTCTAGGCTTGTTCATACAATAAAGACATGGGTGGTACACAAACACATGAGTATAAGGAATAAGTCCTGCGAGCGACCCTGAGGCTCTAAATCGATCAGTTATTTGCCGCAGACACCCAACTTCTCATAATAGTGTGCTTAATTGAAATAAATATATAGTGTTGCGCAAACAAAAAATTATTAAATTAATTAATTTGTGTTTAAATTATTAAAAATCCAAAATATTTATATGTGACATAATATTAAAGTGCCAATAGTGCCAATAAAGTGATAAATATTATATAATACTCATAGAAAAGAGAAAATATAAAATATATAGATATAAAAGTCCAGTGTGCAAAGTGCAAAAAGCCAATAAACAAAGTCCAAAATGTAATCCTAAAGTGATCTGTGCTCCCAGAGAGAAGTGACCAGAGTGTCACAGTGGACAGCCAGCCGTGCACCCCCTTGTGAATGGGTGCTCACCTCAAATCCTTAAAAAGAGTGCATAGATTGTTATCCCAAAAAGATCATCCATCCATATCCTTCAGGGCTCCTCTCATATGATTGGACGGTGGAGTGTGCATCGTGCACACTCCACCGTCCAATCATATCCCCCTGAGGAAGACACGTGATCCCTGTGTCGTCACGCGTAGGGGAGGGGACAGGACGGACGGAGCGATACACTATTGTCTAGGTGAGGCTGTCAGCTATCGGTGCACGCTGTGGAGACCGGCGGCGCTGTGCAGTCTCTCCCACTATACCACCACGATTTCCACCATTTACTTGATGCTATTGTCCAAGTGCATGTGTTGCACCTACAAATGTGAGTGAGATTTATCCACCTTTATTTAATAAAAGCTGATTGTTTAAGGATTTCATACACTATTGCAAGTCTTTTTGTTTGCATATATACTGCATTGATTGACGCTGCACAGATCACTTTAGGATTACATTTTGGACTTTGTTTTTTGGCTTTTTGCACTTTGCACACTGGACTTTTATATCTATATATTTTATATTTTCTCTTTTCTATGAGTATTATATTATATTTATCACTTTATTGGCACTGTTGGCACTTTAATATTATGTCACATATAAATATTTTGGGTTTTTAATAATTTAAGCACACATTAATTAATTTAATAATTTTTTATTTGCGCAACACTATATATTTATTTCACACAAACACATGAGTTGGGATATTTTTGAGGGCAGATCATCCAGAAAATTTGGTATGTGACATATAACACACATAATTATTTAGTGGGTGAGCTTTTACTTTAAAATGAGTGCAGCTGGCTGATTCTATGTTTTATTTGTGTCATTCAGAGGCAGGATCTATTCCAGGAACTATTTCCGGGTGTGGTTAGGTACATCTTCTTCAAGATTGGTGCATTTGTATAATTATTTGTAATAATTATTATTTTTAAAACTACATTTTTATATGATTCTGGGCTTACAAAATTCATGTTAATGAAAATCAAAAGATACGTTGAAATTGAAGGAAATTTTTCTAAACCATTTTTCCAAAAGTTTAATGCAATGATTAGCTCCGGCTAGTCCTTTTTTTCCCCGAAAGCAAAGAAGGTGGGGGAGAGGCGCCATTAAATGTAGTATTAAAAAATCACATTTAATGCACAAGATTAAAAGCACTTACAAGAGTGAAGAATAAAATAAGCCCATCATGATTGACGTGGTCTAATGTCCATAGTGGTCCTGTGTACTTCACAATCCCCAAAAAACGCCAAAGGAGGTAACTTCTGGATCTCCTGCAGAGTTCCTGCACACTGACTAGCATGGAACATGGAAGCGGATATTACGGCACAGGTGCGGGGCGGAAGTCCAGATCACTGTGCCACACACTGTAAAGGCAGAGGCTACGTGCTCAAAGTTTACAGCCCCTTCTACTGGCCAGGAGATCCTGAAGTTAACTTTGTTCAAGTTTTTTGGGGATTGTGAAGTACACAGGACCACTATGGACATCAGACCGCACCAATCATGATGGGCTTATTTTATTCTTCACTCTTGTAAGTCCTTTAATCTTGTGCATTAAATGTGATTATTAAATATTACACTTAGTGGCGCCCCCCCCCCCCTTCTTTGTATCTACATATCTACAGAGCCTTCGGACACACTCTGAGGATGACTGCCTAACTTTAAGTGTTTATTTCCATCTGCCTTTACAGCAGACTTTACTACACCCATATAAACAGTCCATCCTGACCAGAGAAATTAGAATTTTTGGAGCACCAGACTCCTAGTCTGATTTACTTTTTTTTTTCCCCAATGCCATTGCATGTGCAAAAGAAGCCACAGACTTCAATGGAATTACTTAGTCTTTTGACATCAAGTCAGCATAAAAAGGGGGCCTGCTGGCTGGAAGCAAATACAACTCAGGACAATATAACAGAACTGGGTGAAGTATATAGCTTTTTTTTTTCTTTCTTTTTTTTTAGATCAGTTCAGTAGGGTAAGATAGAAATAGAAAAAATTGCAGAAAATGTTGTGGAAAGTTTCTGTACCATTTAAGGATTTATTATTTTATTAGTATTAGTATTTTTTTTAGTATTTCTTTTAGCTCTATAGTAGTTCTTTTTTATTGGTATTATTATTATCATAATCAATAATGATAATATTAGAATTACTGCACACATTTGTACCAATTTATTCAACTTACTACAAACACAGCTGTAATAAAAATGGACATTCAAAATACAATTGATCTTAGATGAAGTACAGCA
The DNA here is from genome assembly GCF_965119305.1 of Pelophylax lessonae. Classification (NCBI taxonomy): domain Eukaryota; kingdom Metazoa; phylum Chordata; class Amphibia; order Anura; family Ranidae; genus Pelophylax; species Pelophylax lessonae. Next base: position 509,196,152 of record NC_138772.1, on the reverse strand, counting down.
GGTTTCATTAATGCAAAATATATTTTATGTTGTGCATTTTTACTACTTAAAAACTAATTTTTACTAAACAAATGGTTTCATTTCATATTTTGGCTACTGACTTAATATTTTTATGTGAAGTGTCCTTTGCTTTCACTTAAGAGAACTTAGATGTTCATAACTCCTGCAGTTGTTGTCTAAGCTGACTTTGGAGTGTTGATGTATGAGAGTGTTTTTTTTGTGATCATTCTCTGCTATTGTTATTGTATTCTGAAATAGAAGTTTTATTATTGTACCTTAGGATTAATGGGTTTTGAAGGTATCTTATTTCAGTTTCACATTACATTTTGGACACGGTGTTTGATTTATTCACTTTGGAGTTTCAAAACTGATAGAAAATTGTTCCTTAGAGGTTTGTCTGTCTTTCATATCATTGTGTTCAACCATCCAGCTTGGGTGCCTAGTGCAGTAAAATCTTGTGTTAGATTAAAGCCATGGAGATGGTTTGGACAATGGACACTTGAGTCATTTTAGGCTTTGGATTCAAACTTTGATTTAGCTTCAGGTACAGATCTAACACACTACAGATATGAAGCTATGAGACTAAAGGCATAGGAGTTGAGCAACTAAAAGTTGAGGGTGCTAAATCTGGTGCAGCTGTGCATGGTAGCCAATTCGCTACAATTTGCAATTCGAACAGTTGGGCAAACTGTTCGGGCCAAGCAAAAGTTTTTCCAGAACATCGCTTGAGTCATCACACATTGCTGGTTATAAGAAAGTGAAAAAAAAATGTGAAAAAAAAAAAAAACGGCGTCTGGTATGGAATTTAGGGGAACCCCATGCCAAAATTAAAAAGAAAATGGTGTGGCCCCCTCCCCCCAAAATTCATACCAGACCCTTATCCAAGCATGCAGCCAAGTGAGCGCCCTCCTGAACCATACCAGGCCATATGCTCTCAACATGGGGGGGGGGGGTGCTTGTTGATGTTTATGGGGACAAGGGCCCCTTCCTGACAACCCTGGGTGGTGTTTGTGGGGGGTCTGTGGGTGGGGGGCTTTTGGGAATTTAGAATCCCCCCTTTAACAATATCCCAGCCCCCCCCCCATGTGGATGAGTATGGGGTACATACCCCTACCCATTTGTCTAAAAGTAATTAAAACACACTTCTAGTTTTTGACAATTTCTTTATTAAAAAAAAAAACAATTTCCCCTGATGTAAGATTCATTGTCAATCACGCCGCCTGCCACCACTGCCAACCCAAAAAAAAGAAGAAAAAAAAACCCGCTCTGCCGTCAACTTAGGCAAACCACTGAATGCCTGGCGTGCCGTTTGACAGTTGTTATGAAGGTAAGGGGCGAAGCCACATGGCAACGTCACCTGGTGGCAACGCCCCCTTGTCACGTCCATGACCGGTTCATGCTGGTCGGTGACATCACAAGAGGGTGGTGCCACCAGGTGAGGTTGCCTTTGTTTTTATCAGGTCCGGCGGTGGTGGAGGCGGTGTGGTGATTGACGATAGATCTACGTGGGGGGGACACTGTTTTTTTTTTTTTTTTTTAATAATGGAATTGTCAAAAGCTGCCTCCTGATTTTATTTATTTTTACACTTTTTTGATGAATGGGTACCCCATACTCATTGACATGGGGGGGATCTTGGGCCCTCTTGTTAAAGGGGGCTTCCAGATTACGATAAGCTCCCTGCCCACAGACCCCCACAGTCACCGCCAAGGGTTGTTGGGAAGAGGCCTCATGTCCCCATCAACATGGGGACAAAGTGCTATAAGGTGGGGGGGAAGAGCCCCCCACCCAAAAGCACCCCCCGATGTTGAGGGCATGTGGCTTGGTATGGTTCAGGAGGGGGGGTCGCTCGCTCGTCCCCCCCTTTCCTGACCTGCCAGGCTGCATGCGTGGATAAAGGCCTGGTAGGGATTGGGGGGGACCCCAACCTGTTTTTTAACATTCTGTTTCAGGCAATGATATTGTATTGCTGGCAATTGAAATGTAATTTCAATCTTTTTTTTTTTTTTTTCTTTAGAAATGTCAACTTTTCTGCAGTAGGTTTTATCCATGGTACAGATGCGCCACTTTACAGGCAGACTAAGGGGACCCCCTAGGCACTATATTTAAATACATTTTTCATTTTTATTGTTTCACTTTAAGCATCATTAAAATCACTGCTCCTGAAAAAACAATCTTTTTTAAAAAATAATGTTTGCATTGATACATGTCCCCCAGGGCAGTACCCTGATCCCCATACCCTTTTTATGGCTAATAACTTGCATATAATTTAAAAATGGGGACTTTTGATTTTTCAGGTCAGAACTTTTTCTCGGTTTGGGAATTCTGGTGTGAACTGAACAGGTGGGTGTTCGGCCCATCTCTACTTTTAACTTCAGCTTGTTCAATTAAGCTTTGACAAAACAAAAAAAGAAAAACACTGGAAACTGATTGATTTCTGTGCAGAGCTGCACTGGATTTTGCACTCTCAAGTTTTAGTAAATCAACCCCCTAGAGTGCCTAGGCACACTCACACATCAGGAAGTACACTTCTTTATTCACAAGAAATTCAAGACAATAGGAAGATATTTCAGGATACCACTTAGGCACAATAAACATATTTAGATGTTCCCTATAAGATTGCGTGTAAATGTGTTTAAACGTGTGATTACTGTGATAAAGAAAATATACTACCCGCTAGTCATGGTGTAATCTTGTTATACAAGATGAAATACTTGTCATACAGAATAGTTTTTGGAAATTAAAAGGGAACACCTCTTACACAGCCAAAATTCACCCAAATCATTTCAACTATACCTAATTTGTCATGCCTATTGCCATATTTCCTGCTTATTTAGAGGGTTGCCTACTTCGCCTGTAAATTGAATTCAGTACTCTTTCAAATGCAATATATTGAACCCCAAGCCTAAAGTGAACCCAAAGCCCAAAGTGACTGAAAGGTCCAGCTTACATATTTTATTTATTCTTAATGCGCATAACTAAAGATTGAAGTACCCTCAGCAATCTTTGTTGTGTTAAAGTCCACCTCAGGAATCTTCACATCTGACACTTCTGGGAGTGTCCGAAGTCTGTGTCACTTTTTGAGTTCAAATCCACATGAATACTGTTTGTTAGATGTACCGGACTGAAAATTACTTAATGACTCCTTCACCTCTTTAAAACATGAAAAATGCACCACCTGCAAATTAAGACTTTTTATACTGACCCGTCCTTTTACCCATTCCTCCAGTTCGCACATTCTTGCAGAGCATTGGCCTCTTCACATATAGCCCACTTTTGAAGTGTTGGGTCCCTGTTTCCTCATGGCACACTCTGTTTCGATTTGGCATTGTAAGACACTTTAGTGACATGGTACCACAGCATTCTGGGGGGGGGACACAGAAATCCGACACTCCCAGAAGTGTCAGATGTGAAGATTCTTCAGGTGGCCAGCAATGATCAGAGGAATGGGTGGTTGAATAGGTAAGTGAAAAATGGTCTTCTTTTGGAGGTGGTGCTTCAATCTCTAGTTCTGGACATAAAAAAATGTTACATTAAATCTACAGGTAAAATAGTCAACATTTTAAATAGCTAAGACACATGGCAATAGCTATTAAAAAAATGAGGTACAATAAAACTGATATGGGTGGTGTTTGGCTGTGTAAGGGGTGTTGTCTTTTAACATACAAAGACTGATTCTGTAAGACAAGTATTTTATCTTGTATAACAGAATTACATCATGTGTAGTGCTAATGTATTTTCTTCACCACACTTATTTTCACATTTTCATGTTTGATCACATTTTACTCCCATTACTCTTACACTTCAGAAAGAGCTAAATTTATAAATGTATTCTCCATATCCAAGACATGTAAGTTAATGGTGCAATCTATATATCTGGCAGTTTGATGAATTCTGTGTGATTCTGTCGCCCCGACACAAACTCTTTCCCTAAAATTTTCATGTGGATTAAAAAAGTTTACTACGTTATTCACTTAAGCCAAATTGCAGCAATACAACTATCCAGGGTATTGAATAATCTACATTTTTCATCATCACTGGTTGTATAATATTTGGCATGTTTTCAAGCCTCAAAGTAAAGGCCATTAGCTCAGTAGTTTGGCAAATATTGAGTTGGCCCACCCTTTGCAGCTATAACAGCTTCAACTCTTCTGGGAAGGCTGTCCACAAGGTTTAGGAGTGTGTCTATGGGAACGTTTGACTATTCTTCCAGAAGTGCATTTGTGAGGTCAGGCACTTATGTGGACGAGAAGGCCTGGCTCGCAGTCTCTGCTCTAATTCATCCCAAAGGTGTTCTACTGGGTTGAGGTCAGGACTCTTTACAGGCCAATCAAGTTCCTCCACCCCAAATTTGCTCATCCATATCTTTATGGACCTTGCTTTGCGCACTGGTGCACAGTCATGTTTGAACAGGTGGGGGCCATCCCCAAACTGTTCCCACAAAGTTAGGAGCATTAAATTGTCCAAAATGTCTTAGCATGCTGATGCTTTAAGACACCTTTAGAGTTCCCTTCACTGGAACTAAGGGGCCAAGCCCAACCCCTGCAAAACAACTCTACACCAACCCCCCCCCCCCCCGAGCACAAAGCAAGGTCCACAAAAACTTGGATGAGCGATTTTGGGGTGGAGGAACTTGACTGGCCTGCTCCTCAACCCGATAGAACACCTTTGGGATGAATTAGAGTTGAGACTGCGAGCCAGGCCTTCTCGTCTACATCAGTGCCTGACCTCGCAAAGGGCTTCCGGAAGAATAGTCAAACATTCATGTGCTTGTAAAGGCAGGCATCCCAATACTTTTGGTAATAGTGTGTATATGTATATGTATATATATATATATACATATATATGTATACACACATGTATACAGTATCTCACAAAAGTGAGTATACCCCTCACATTTTTTTAAATATTTTATTATATCTTTTCATGTCACAACACTGAAGAAATGACACTTTGCTACAATGTAAAGTAGTGAGTGTACAGCTTGTATAACAGTGTAAATTTGCTGTCCCCTCACAATAACTCAACACACAGCCATTAATGTGTAAACCGCTGGCAACAAAAGTGAGTACACCCCTAAGTGAAAATGTCAAAATTGGACCCAATTAGCAATTTTCCCTCCCCGGTGTCATGTGACTTATTAGTGTTACAAGGTCTAAGGTGTAAATGGGGAGCAGGTGTGTTAAATTTGGTGTTATCGCTCTCACTCTCTCATACTGGTCACTGGAAGCTCAACATGGCACCTCATGGCAAAGAACTATCTGAGGATCTGAAAAAAAGAATTGTTGCCCTACATAAACATGGCCTAGACTAGAAGAATATTGACAAGACCCTGAAACTGTGCTGCAGCATGGTGGCCAACACCATGCAGCGGTTTAACAGGACAGATTCCACTCAGAACAGGCCTCGCCATGGTCAGTCAAAGAAGTTGAGTGCACGTGCTCAGCTTCATATTGGGGGTTGTCTTTGGGAAATAGACGTATTAGTGCTGCCAGCATTGCTGCAGAGGTTGAAGGGGTGGGGGGTCAGCCTGTCAGTGCTCAGACCATATGCCTCACACTGCTTAGCTGAAACTCCTGATCTCTCTCTGCCTGTGTGACAGAAGACTCGCCTTCTTTGTTTACATAAGCAGGCGGGTCTTCTGTCAGTTTATCTGACAATCGTGGGAGGCCGGTGGCGATCGCCACAGCTCCTCCCACAGCCCGCCTCCCGATGTGCCTAAACACAGCGGGAGCACGGCTCTGGCGGTGCACGAGCGCCGCCGACACCTCGTGCACGAAATCACGTAGCACTACGTGATTTTGCGCAGCCGAGCCGCCCTGCCACAGTAATACTACGGTGGGCGGTCGGCAAGAGGTTAAGCTGATTATAAGACTGAGACCATCTAACTGCAGCAAAAACATTTTTAGAGAGAAATACAGGCAGTCCCAGGCAGTCCCTGGGTTACAAACAAGATATGGTCTGTAGGTTTGTTCTTAAAGTGGTTGTAAAGTCAGAAGGTTTTTATATCTTAATGCATTCTATGCATTAAGATAAAAAGCCTAAAGTGTGCAGCAGCCCCCCTCAGCCCACCTAATACTTACCTGAGCCCATTTCAATCTAGCGATGTTGCTGGAGTGTTTGGCTAAGATAAGACGGCAGCACGGCGCAATTAGCTCCCGCTGCTGTCAGTCAAAGTCAGTTAGCCAATGAGGAGAGAGAGGGGGCTGGACTGGGCCGCGGCTCTGTGTCTGAATGGCAGGGTTCGTACGGTCCTGGAAATCCTGGAAAAGTTTTGGAATTTTTAGATGACCACTTTCCAGGCCTGGAAAGGTCATGGAAAATTAGGAAACACACTAGGTTTTGGAAAAGGAATTAAATTACTGTGGAGGAGCGGGGAGCGGATTCATAATTATTTTAATTATTTTATGATAATTATATTGCCACATACTGTATTTACATTTCGCTGTATTAGCGTCCTTCCGGGTCCGCGGTATGCGCGTGCTGTCATTGGCCAGCAGCAGCCGAAGAGATGACCCAATCAGGCAGCGGGGAGGGCCGGCCATGGTTTGCCTCATTGGTTGATAATCTCCCGGCTGTTACTGCTGCTGCTAGCAAGTCACAGTGTCTCCAGGCAAACCGTGGCCGGCCCTCCCCGCTGCCTGATTGGGTCATCTCCTCGGCTGCTGCTGCTGCTGGCCAGTGACTGACAGTAAGGGCAAACTGCGGACCCGGAAGGACACCTACCTGTACCAGTGCTATACGCTGAATGTAAAAATGCCCCCCCTCAGTGCTCTTTAGCCCCCCCTCAGTGCTCTTTAGCCCCCCCTCAGTGCTCTTTAGCCCCCCCCAGTGTTCTTTAGCCCCCCCGCCAGTGCTCTTTGTCCACCCAGTGCTCTTAGTCCCGCCGGTACCCTTAAGCCCCCCCCCCATGCTCTTAGCCCCCCCCAGTGCTCTTCAGCTCCCCACAGTGCTTTTCATCTCTTTATCCCCCCCCCATGCTTTCTGGCTTCCCCAGTGCTCTCCAGCTCCCTGGCTCCCCTCTCAGTGATTTCCAGTTCCCCCAGACAGTGCTCTCCAGTCCCTCTCCCCCTGTGCTCTCCATCCCCCTGGTTTTCCATGCTCCCCCCCGCACCTTCCAACCCCCCTGCAATGCTTTCCAAACCCCCCCTTAATTCTCTCCAGTCCCACCCTCTCCCCGTGCCCTTCAGCTACTCCAGTGCTCTCTGCTTCCCCTGTGCTCTTCTATCTTCTATCATGTCTGCAGTCTGACCTTCTCTTGTATCATGTCTGCAGCCTCTGACTACCTCCTGTATCATGTCTGCAGCCTCTGACCACCTCCTGTATCATGTCTGCAGTCTCTGACCTTCTCTTGTATCATGTCCGCAGCCTCTGACCACCTCCTGTATCATGTCTGCAGTCTCTGACCACCTCCTGTATCATGTCCGCAGCCTCTGACCTTGTCTTGTATCATGTCCCCAGCCTCTGACTTTCTCCTGTATCATGTCCGCTAAATGTACAGTGTGTGTCGTAAAACGTTTGACATTTCGAACATGGGAGAGGCAGCGCTGTCTAGCCACGCTAAAGGTGCAAAGCACCAGTCTGCAGCTGCCTTCTTGACAGCTTCCAATCCGATCGCTGGCTTTTTCACCCGTGCGCCTGAAGTGACACCGGCTCCCACCTGCGGCAGCGGTGCTTCCATCTCATCCACTGTAAAACAAGGGACCATTTTGAGTCACGCTGTATCCAGAAATGAAACCCTAACTGCATTTATTTTAGTAAAAATATGCTGGGTGTGACATGGATTTTCTTCTTATTTAACATGTATACATAGACATTTCATGAAACATTAGGTCATGAATATTTACGTGAAGTCATGGAAAAGTCATGGAAAAGTCATGGAATTTTATTGGTGAAAATGTGTATGAACCCTGGAATGGACATGCGGAGCTGGGGCTCGGCTTGGGTGCCTCCCATAGCAAGCTGCTTGCTGTGGGGCCACTCAACAGGAGGGAGGGGTCAGGAGAGCCGAAGAGGGACCCAAGAAGAAGAGGATCTGGGCTGCTCTGTGCAAAACAACTGCAGATATATGACAATCAAGGGACAGGAGAGCCAAGGCACAAAGTGCACTACTATTTTTCAGACACATGGTAAATCATAGGCACAATTACCATGAGTAGAAGTACCCTGTATGGTAGCTTAACTTCTGTTTTTCAGTTCAGATCTAACAGAACAAAGTACTAATATTTCACCTACAGGGCAAATTCCCAATTGATTTAAATAAAATGGAACTCCACAATGTTTTTACCTGAATATGTGCATTGGAATAAAACAATTAAAACCAAGAAGCATCTGCAAAAGAAGAACTTTATACTTCTCTTTTCCTTAGTACAATTTTCACTCCATTGCTGAGCTAGGCTGCCTGAAGAACCTTCAGATCAGACACATGGGTATGTTGGATGCTTGTACCCCCTGCCGCACTCTGTGGTTCCTCCTGTAAGCCCCTGGGCCATATAACATAGGGATTGGGGGGGGGGGGACCATAGTGCATGTCAGGGGACGCAGGCGTCTGACTCACCTTGAGGTGTGTGGATGTGAAAATTCTCCAGGTGGCTTTGCTGCAATAATTATTATTACAGAAACCTAAATAGTGCCATCAATTTAAGCAGTGTTTTGCATATATTGTGCATTTACATCAGTCCCTGCCCACAAGGAGCTTACAATCTAAGGTCATTAACTCACATTCAAATACTAGGGCCAATTTAGAAAGGAGACAATTACCCCACCAGGAATGTCTTTGGAGTGTGGGAGAAAACCGGAGTACCCAGAGCAAACTCACAGGCACAGGGAGAACATGCAAACACCTGGCAGGTAGTTTTGTTATTGGAATACTAACCGATTACCCTAATGCTGCTAGATGGAATTGCAAACCACTTCGCCACTGTGCAACTGAGTGAAACATATACAAATGGACATTGGAAAAGGTGTAAAGTGTCTTCTGATACAGATGCTACAATAACAGTCTTCTGGAAGGAAGCCTCAGGGTTGGAAACAGCTGCGCCAACTAGAAAGCATCAACATTTGCATATTAAAGGTCTCTGGGATTTGGGGTTCCCTGGTTGCTTGTAAAGTTAATCTCTTCAATCTGACGATGTCTACTGTTGATTGCAGGGGCCATTTTAAATACTGTGGCAGGTGTTGGGGTTGCAATGCTATGGAAATCACAGTGACTAAAAAGCCCTAGGAATTCAACTAGAAGACCCCTTTTAGAACTAAATTAAATTTTCATATACCAGAAGAGTATTAACATGCAGAGCGTGTGTCCTTATCTTCAGCCAGCCTGGAAATAAATGGCTCCATTTTGTTTAAGATGCAGATCCTTTCCTGATTGACAATAAAAGAATATTGCGCTTGTGGTATATTACAACAAATAACAGCTGCACCACTCACGTGAGATATTTTTCACAATAAAAGATTATTAACAAAACTGTGTTGCGCTAAATATAAAATCAGACGTAATAAATAGGGAGTCCAAGTGTCAAACTCATAACACAAGTTAAAAAGTCCAAAAGGGTTGTCATATAAATGAAAGAAATTTCCTGTGCTCCAAATTCAGATAGGGTCCCTCCACCTTGTGAATTCACCGCCACCAGACATACAAGATGTACTCTTACCAGAGAGCATAGACCTCCTATTACAGGAGGTCACAGAAGGCTATTGTTTCTCATCCACTCCTAATTCATCATCATTAAAACAATATGGCCTGTTCAGGACCATCCACGGACGTGGTAACACTTCACCAGCCTCAAGCCATCACATCTGGCAGTAGGAACCCAGGTTAGACGACTCCTTTTATCCTAACTCCGGTCTGTTCACAATCCCTACTACCTAATCATACTTCTGATTTTATATTTAGCCCAACACTGTTTTGTTAAGGATCCTCCCCTGAGCCATGCAGATGACACGGCAACACAAAGAAGAACTGTCCCTGGAGTCTTCTACACTGACTGTACACAGTGTTCCGTGTACTTCTGTCTTTCCTTGGATACAATGGCCTCCTAACCTTTATAAAAACTAGACGTAGGCAAGAACATTTACTGTATGATGCTCAGAGGGGGAAAAGCCAGCAAAGAGCTAGCCATAAATTAATAAGATATTTCTGATTAATTCACCATTAAAGCGTTAGTTCAGGAGTGCTTAACCTTTTCCCAACAGATTGCAGCTTTGCAACCTGCGGTTGACTCAGAATGAGAACATATTTCTCTATCATTAATTTGCCCTTAGATGCTAGTTCAGTTTATTTTTTTTTCCCTTAATACACTGCTCGGAAAAATTAACACTTTAAAAACACATCAGATCTCAATAGGGAAAAATATCATGCTGGATATCTATACTGATATTGACTGATTAATTTGTTAGGAACGAAAGGATGCCACATCGTTTGATGGAAATTAAAATTATCAACCTACCGAGGGCTGAATTCAAAGACACCCCTAAAATGAAAGTAAAAATTCAGCAATTTTGCTGAAATGTCATTGCAAATGGTACTCAGTAGTTGGTATGGGCCCCATGTGCTTGTATTAATGCCTGACAACTTTGGGGCATACTCCAAATGAGACGAATTATGGTGTCCTGGGGTATTTCCTCCCAGATCTGGACCAGGGCATCACTGAGCTCTTGAACAGAGTAAGGTGCAACCTGGTGGTGTCGGATGGAACGAAACATAATGTCCCAGAGGTGTTCTATTGGATTTAGGTCAGGCGAGCATGGGGGCCATTCAGTGGAATCATTTCCTTCATCCTCCAGGAACTGGCTAAATACTTTTGCCACAGGAGGATACCTAATGGCAGTCAGGATGCCATTGTCTAGCCTGTAGAGGTCTGTGCATCCCTCCATAGATATGCCTCCCCAGACATCACTGACCTACCACCAAACCAGTCATGCTGAATGACGTTACAAGGAGCATAACATTCTCCACGGCTTCTCCAGACCCTTTCATGTCTGTCACATGTGCTTGGAGTGAACCTGCTCTCATCTGTGAAAAGCACAGGCCGCCAGTGGCAGACCTGTACATTTTGGTGTTCAGTGGCAAATGCTAATATTTCACTTTGATTGCACATCAGTCAATATAGTACTTTACTTCATATTATCACTTAGATAGGTCACCTTAATTCACTATCTTTTCCCTTGAGGCCTCTGGGCCCTGGGGGCTATTTGTTTTGCTTCTTGATTTGTCTTTTCATTCAATTTTAATCGCACATCATTGATAGTTTTTTTGCTTTATTGCTCACTTTTAGCATTTACTCTGAGCATCAGATATATACTTTCTGAACTCAGGCTCACTCCTAGTGTTACTAGTTGATCCCGGTACTTGCTGCACAGTATTATACTCCTTGTACTGATTGCTGATATTACTATTCATATACACTTTAGAAATGAGTTTGATACATAGATATGTCTCCTATAGCCTTCACTGTTGAAGCCACACTATGTTGGTTTGTGCTTGCGTATGGCTCACTTTCTCCTACCGGGCCCTCGTGGATTCCAGGCCCACAGCTCCTGGAATAGACATTCCCAGCAGCAGCCAATGGAACATGAGCGTGCAATTTCTTTTTAACAAATTTGTAAGTATGGGCCCCTTGGTGACTTCATAAACAAATGATGTCTTGATATACAAGTAGCGTCACATCTAAAAGAGAAGAGAGGCGCCTCTAAGTGTAGCAATATGGTTACATTTAATGAAGGTACAACATTTAGCAACTCACAGGGTTGATGAATAAAACAGGCACATCTAAGTATGCAGGCATTCGGGGTAAAGCTGTCCACATTGACCGTCCTCCGCACCGGCATCGACGTCATCCCTTCCACACTGCGCTCCACGAGCGCTTCAAGCCTCACTTTCAGTTCACTCTACTGCAGGGTAGTCTTCCTGGTCATGATTGCAGACTAATAGTGGTGAGAGCCGGCGGTGCGGAGGACGGCCTATGTGGACAGCTTTACCCCGGATGCCTGCATACTTAGATATGCCTCTTTTAATCATCAACCATGTGAGTTGCTAAATGTTTAACCTTCATTAAATGTAACCATATTTCTACAGAGGCACCTCTCTTCTCTTTCTGTAGCTCCTGCTTGATTTTGCTTCTAATCCCCTTGTGGAGGCTGCTTTTTGTGAATGGATATTTTATGGTTACACAACCCCATTGCTATAATCTTTTTATATGGACTATAAACTGAAGGACTTATGAATAAATGGTTGTGGAACAAATCATCTGAGTTTCTATCATTTCTTTTGGGGAAATTCGCTTTGATATAAGAGTGCTTTGGATTACAAGCATGTTTCCGGAACTAATTATGCTCACAATCCAAGGTTTTACTGTATAATATACTATGTATAACATCACAAATCTGTTTGATAATACTGTACTTGTCTGTGCTTACTTGCAGACATTGTATGCTCCAATAAACTTGCATTTTATATTTCATCATTGGGCGTGTCGCACCTCATTTAAAGTCCCAAGGGAAAACATTTGCAACTTTCTTTGTTATTTAGGGATGGAGGTATGTCAGGGGGTGCATCAGGCCATACTTTATTATTGTATTGATAATTTAGTAATGTATTGGATGTTGCAATTTATATATCAAAGCCTACTTAATGTATTCATTTTTGAATGTTGAACGTGGGAGCTTAATTGTCTACACTTTTGTATCTTTATCTTTCTTTGAAATAGCATAAACAAATATTAAAAAATAACAACAAAAAACAGAACACTTAAAAATAAAATGAAAAATCTTGCATGCTCAGAACCTTCCCCCACAGTTGATCCTAAGAAAGGAAAAAAAAATTCCTCCTGACCCTAAAGGATAGATTTTCCCAGGATTCCCTAGGGTAGCCTTCTTCAACCAGGGTGCCTCAAGGCTTCTTCAGGGATGCCTTGCCAAATGCTTAAAAATTGATCAAAAATTGTATACAAACTAGCAGGTGGATCAAGCCTGCCTTTTGGTTAAACAAAACCACAGGTTTTCATTATGCAGCATTATGACTTTCTAGACCCTGGCAACCTAACAACCAATGATGTCATCAGCAGATAAGGAGGATGTTTGTTGCCTCCACAGCACCCTTGTTTGATCCTCATCTGCCTCTCTCCCTCTGCACTGGGGTCACATTAGCTGACTAATGGGGAGAAATTGAGGGAGAAGAGAAAAATTGAAATACTAGTCAGTATCCGTGTGCAAAAGCGTATTTGCTTTGGAAGAATAAACCACCTCTAATGTTGGGTATCCTACATATGTGGATGTTGCTGCATTATGTAAAACTATTAGAATAGTTTTTTACATTTTAGAATGGGGTGCCTGTTCATAATTTTAAAGGGTGCCTTGAGATTGTCTACAATTTTAAAGGGTGCCTTAACTGGAAAAAGATGGGGCTTTGTATGGGTAATTGGAGAGAGACAGATCTCTGTGACAAAGATGGATGTAAGGAGTCCCTCACTTTGATGGCAAGGTCTATGATATGGCCAATACATATGGATATATATAGTGTACTCTGTGAAGCATCTGCCTCATGTATACAGTGGTTCTAACAGAGACCACATTTACGTTGATGTAATATTAGACGAGGAACGTGTCTGGTGCCTGTAATCTTGGGGTTCCCGTGATAATTTTGAGAGGATGCGGACTGTGAATTATCCCCCAAAATCTACATATTGCAGTTATTCTATTGCATATAACCTCTTGCATATATCTGCCTGCACTGATCTGCCCCTCAACGCATGTGTCTGCCAAGGTCTCTATCGCAGCTGGAAATATCGGTCTGCCTTGGTCTCTCTGGCCCTGAGGAAGCCCCGTTGCGTCGGCTTGCTGGCGACCCTAGACTATGCTATCTAGAGACCGTAACATCTAATGAGATACACTGTATCAGCATTCCCCATGGGAATATATTTCTACATATGCGTTTTTCTTTTATCCAGTCTTTCTATGTAGTTATAGTATATTTAGTTTTTTGTCTTTTTTATATATATATGTCTGTTCAATAAAGAGAGCAATTTTAATTAATTATATGGTGTGATAATTGTAATCATCCTCTCTCCAATTGCCCATACAAAGCCCCATCTATCTCTTAGTAATTTGTTGTACACAATAATAGGGGTTTGGGCAAATTATCACGGCAATTGTTATTTGTAACTGGAAAAAGGTTGAGGAGCACTGCTCTAGGGTTCCCCCTGAAGTTCCTAAGAGTTATTTGAAGAGAAAGCAATGGAGAACTGATCTCTCACCTACCTTTACCACCAATGCAAGAGGACAATTTTCCATTGACCACCAATTTAGGAGATTACATATATGCTGAGCGCTAATATTAGGACACAACACAATTTTCACTATCTGCAGTTTATTATTGAAAAAAAATCTGCCCTAGATGCCAGTTACTTTGTTTGCTCCTTTCTTTATTACTTTATTTATCACTTTGTATAATTTGCCGATCATGTATTGTATCTTGAGCTACAATTGTAATAATTTTTAAGAGGGGTATGTATCCTTCTCCATCCGTGTCTCACCACCCTGCCACCCCCACCCCAATTTGTACGATGTATGCATTTTTTAACTGCCAATCTTTACATTTATGAACATTTACTTTTCCATGTCCAATCAAGTAGCATCCAGGTCAGCTTTTTAGTCAGAAATATCATATTTGGACTTTATTGCACTTCATAGATCCGCGTCATTTAATCCAGAAATTTAATTTTTAAAACTGAACTCTGCAGAGAACAAAAATGTAAGTAAAAGTACAAAAAGCACTTTTACTTACCTGATCCTCTGTACTTACAGGCACCTCTGGGTTGTAAAATCAGTCCCTGCAGCCTCTTCTCCCCTAGAAAAGCAAAAATTCCAAAGCTGAACTACAGGGATCGCCATTGACAACCCTAGACTATTCAGATTATAACTTGTTAAAAACTACTCTCTTATAACCTGTTTTTTATCCTCTGGACCTATATCACTCTGACTATTTTATATAGTTTTATATTTATATACTGTATTTTTGTTGTGTCTTATATCAGTCATTCAGAAGATGTCAATTTTCATTTTGTAACTTACTTCGAAAGCATAATAAAATCTTCTTGTACTTGTTTTTAATAGGAATGTATATTTAAAGTATACCTAAAGGCAAATCTTTTTTTTTTTTTTAGTTTTTGATAGAGGGGAGATGGATTAGAACACCTGACAATTTTTATTGTTGTCTGTATCCCCATTTGGGAGGTTCACCCTCTCTATACACCCTGCTTACTGTTATTAGTGAAAGTAATGGGTTGGCATATTCCAATGGGGACACAAGTTCTGGTGACCGGGGGGTCCCCAAGAGATTCCTTTATTTTTCTGGGATTTCCTCTCACTTCCTGTTTGGCTTTGAGACAGGGAGTGAAGGGAAATCTCCCCGATGGGACAAAGATGACAAAAACAAACCTTACAGGGTTATAACCCTCCCTTAACCGGTTGCCGACCCCTTACCACATATTTACTGCGGCAGTGTGGCTCTGCCAGGCAAACCAACGTAGAGCTATGTTGGTCGCTTGGAGGCAGCTAGGGGGCGAGCTCGTCAGCGGAGAAGCCGATGCAGCGGGCAGGCGGTTCTGATTGCCGCCTGGCACCCGCGATCGTTCCCCACTAAGAGAGAAGAACGGTCAGCTGTTGTATACACAGCCAACCGTCCTCCTCCCTGGGATTATCACAGAGCCCCTGTGATCCTTCTATATAGGATCACAGGTCTCTATGGTCATTCCACAAGTCACCCCCCCCCCCCCACAGTTAGACACACGCCCCTAGGTACACATTTAACCCCTTGATCACCCACAATGTTAACCCCTTCCATGCCAGTGTCATTATTACAGTAACAGTGCATATTTTTAGCACTGATTATTATAGTAATGTCACTGGTCCCCCCAAAAGTGTCAAAAATGTCAGTTAGGGGTCCGATCTGTTCGCGGCAATGTCGCAGTCCCGCAAAAAATCGCAGATCGCTGCCATTACTAGTATAAAAAAAATAAATAAAAATGACATAAATCTTTCCCGTAGTTAGTAGACGCAATAACTTTTGCGCAAACCAATCAAAATACGCTTATTGCCAAAAATATGTAGCAGAAAACAAATTGGCCTAAAATGTTAAAAAATGTAGAATTTTATATTTTTTGGGAATGTCGTATAGCAGAATGTAAAAAATATATTTTTTTTTCAGAATTGTCGCTCTTTTTTTGTTTATAGCACAAAAAATCGCACAGGTGATCAAATACCACCAAAAGAAAGCTCTGTTTGTGGGAAAAAAAGGACATCAATTTTATTTAGGTAAAGTGTTGCACGACCGCGCAATTGTCCGTTAAAATAGCACAGTGCCGAATCGTAATATATGGCCTGGTCATTAAGGCTAAAATCTTTCTGTCCTGAAGTGGTTAATCTATCCAAAATGAAAATAAAATACTTTGATCTGGGTTTTTAATTAATTAATTTATTTATTTGCTGATATAGACAAAATAGCAACCTGTTGTTGTTGTTTTTTTTATTTTATTTATTTTTTAATGTATTGTGTTCCCTATGTGCCTTGCTTTAGTTATAACTTGTTTTGATGTTTTGCAATATCTCTTGCTGTGCGCTAGAATTTTCCCCCCTTGTATTGTGCTACGAGTGTAGCATAGGCTGACTCTGCATAGTTAACATCTGTCCAATCACTAAAGATTTTGTTCCCAGTGGACTGTAATGCATTTGTAATTTCTGCAACCAGCTCTTGGAATGGTCTTTTGACTGCGCCTGTGGGCTTTGGTCTGGATTCCGGATGTACATATTCATAAAGGTTTTTGATGGATCTTTGTCTACTCAGATATTTTACAATGTTGTCAATTGTCTGTTTAAACTACAGCAAACAAAGAAATGTAGAAATAGGTATAGAATATTGTTTTTTTTTCCCATTGAATCTCAAAACCATTTTTCAATATCTGCGACGGAAGAGATCATGTATCTATTGTTGCCGTAAATGTATTAATGTATAGAATCTGACATTTTCTAAATTGGATGCATGTGGCATCCAATGTAATATCATTTCTACTGTATCTGTGTTATGGATTGTGTTTTCTCCCTGGAGAACTATGGTATTAGGATAATTAACCACTGACACAGAAACTCAATAAAAATAAGGGATCTAAAGCTGAGCTCCAGCCAAAAATAAAATTAAATAGATTGATAGCCCATTAAAATAAAAGAATCGGCTCTTGCTGCAGTATTCACTTTTAATCCAAAGATATCCCCTGCAGAACTACTTCTCTACCACTAGATGTCCACTGGTCCTTCAGGTTGAATGATGGCCAGCATTATTCCTCGTTCTCTGAGCCCAGGCCACTATGGACCCAGCCCCAGCCTGTGGCTGGACATTGAAGGGGAATCAGTATAGTGACAAGGTTGTGTTTCACTTTTCTATGTACTTCTTTTCCGCCCATGAAATGATTTGCTCCATGTGCTACTTCTTCCTCTCCCACCCTGAGCTTTGTTGTACATAAACTGCAAGAGCCTGATCCCATATACTGCTTGCATTAAATGCATGTAATGATGTATTAACGAATATAAAGCTGAAATACTTTGCTCGTTATATTTGAAAAGAGTGCTACTTTCAAATGGGTCTCCAGCCAGACATGTAAACTGTTTTAAAGGTTCAAAGGTTCCTGAATTCTGTTCAGACAGTCTTCTGATTCAGATACCTCGGTTTATTAAATAATAAGAGAGAATCATCACACCAATGAGACCCATCACTACATTTCCCTGTAAACCAAAAAACATTTCCCTCCAGTACCCAGTACCTGGAACACTGTTTTTAATTTAATAGAGAAGACTTGGCTTAATACAATTTATTGTCAGTGATTGGTTCTCTTTTGTTGACTGTGTAATGCAATAATGTAGTGGGAGGAAAAGTGGGCTGTAATGCCCAGCCACCACACATACACGTCTACAAAATAGGGTTGCGTTCTGAGAGCACATTCCCAACATATGGACCGAGCTTTCACCAACAGCTCATAGGCTTGGTTCACATCTATGCCGCTGTGGAAGCTGCATTTTCATGGGCACTGCAGCCCATTCATTTAAATAGGCTGTTGTGCCTGCCTTTAATGCATGGAAACAGTTCCTGCACCATTTTTAAAGTTCAGCTGGAGGGAAATCACATGACGCCTTTGCACCATGTTTTTTTCCCTTAACCAAAAAAATAGGCTGCAATTTCAGATGCGTGGTGGTGCCATTAGAAAAGAGTGGCAACCTAGCGGGTCTGCAAAGGAGCAGTGTGGTTTGGCTGCAGGTAGTTGCGTGTACGGGGACAGGTTCGATTTACCCACTATCTTGAACATGCAACCACCCGCACATGTGTGAACCTAACATAATTCAAGGCTTCTAATAGGGAGCCCAAGGGATGGGCTTCTAATCATTTGACTTCTGTGAGAGCCAATCACAGTGGTCACATGACACATAAGTCGCGCCACCTTCCAGGCTATAAAGCCTTCTTAAAGGGCAGTCAGGAGGCTGTGTCAAGGGGATAAGGCAGGGCTGAGAATTGACCATTATTTTTTATCAAAATGGATGTTAAAGAGGAACTTTTTAGCTCCACTTATCCTGGATTCAGATACTCGCCTTCCCAGCAGATCTAGCATTGTCCTGCTTTGATCCGCTGATTAGTTACAGATGCCTGCGTC
The DNA here is from genome assembly GCF_965119305.1 of Pelophylax lessonae. Classification (NCBI taxonomy): domain Eukaryota; kingdom Metazoa; phylum Chordata; class Amphibia; order Anura; family Ranidae; genus Pelophylax; species Pelophylax lessonae. The sequence goes on along the minus strand of NC_138772.1, from coordinate 509,177,462 downwards.
CTGTGTCGCCATCTTGATCCGTCTGCCTCTTATGGGTTTAGACAAACAGCCTCTGATGATGACCACACTGTTAGTTCCTACTCTTGCAGCCTTCTGAGATAAGTGACGTAGAATCCAAGGAGTCACAGGCAGCAAGGAGCACCTCATTCTCACCTAGGTGAGAATGGCGATGGGTGGAGTCAGGCCTAAAATGTAAAAAAGAGCCAAAAAAAAGTGTAGATTCATGTTGTAGAGGGTAGCGGCCATGCAAAGAATTTGAGGGGTAAGGGTCTGCTTTAATGTTACTTTAAAAAAAATTGTGCCCTTGCCTTTTTTCACAATTTTTTTTTTTTGTATGCTATTTTCAGGAAATTCTGTGCATTAAAAATTTAAAAAACTGTTACAGGTGTAAAAAGGGCAGATGCCTCGGGACATCCTGAAACATAGCTATTGACTCATCACCATGATAGGACTGCCTTATCTGTCCAGTAGTTATTTACAAGAGGCAGAAAGTGTCAGGCAAGCTTCAACCCTATAAGGTAGTACCTACGCTTTGCCTGTCACAATGACCTGGTGTTTGGCTGTAACTACAGGATTTTGGTGGCTGCTACCGGTATGAGGTGCATGGACCATCTGCAGCATTTTTTTTCTCTCAATATACTTTACTCAAGATGGAACAACTAAGTGATTTTGCCTCCAGAGCACGGAGAGATTAAGTGTCAAGATGAATACAACAAAATCAGTGCAGATTGGGTCCCCTTGTCAGAGTGGAGTTAGCTCATCCTTTTACTGTCCTTCACATTGGGCTTGATGGTGCTGCTTCCAGGTCTCCATCGTGCAGGGCAAACCTCTTCATGCTTGTCAGTGAACCAGAAGGAGAACTTCATCTACAGAGTGGCAAGTCCCTGTAGGCAACACCATCTCCCACCTTCATAATGCCAAAGTCCCTGGAAATTGAGTGTTTTAGATCAGACACAAGAAGAATGTTCATGGGTCCAAGACCACCTTCTTTGTGAGGAACGTTGGTCCATGCGAGGTGGCTGAAGTGGGAGCCTACAGAATTCCTGATGACCTCACAGCCAATGCAGAGTTCCTTGTCCTACAGACATGATTCCATCTCATCTGCTCAGTATCAGTATGCATTGTCAGCAGTTTTTTTTTTTGTAAAAGGACAGATTTTCATTAGGCAAGGTCACTGATTTTATCAAAGTGAAACTTTGAAAAACGAATGCAGCCACCCCATTTAACAACCCATAAGCTGCAATATATCCCTTTTTCGATTTCTGAGTTTAGATACAATTTAAATAGACTGAAAAACTTAACAACATTTTTTTTTTTTTCAACTGTGACATCTTCCAGTGCTGCGCTGGCCATGGAGAGGCATGAAAAGGGCAGTCAGAGATTGGTTAAGCATCAATTTGTAATCCACAGAGGATACCGCTAACAGATTGAAAATGCAATTTGGGGAAAAAAAAAAAAACAGGATCCTCTTTATCCGCCTGTCTGGATTCCTGCAACGTTCAGACGTAAATAAATATCTCTCTATATAAGTTCACAGTAAAAAGTCTTCTTCTTCAATCCTCTCCAGGCATGTAAATGCTTTAACCCGCCATAAATAGTCCCATAAAAAGAGAAAAATTTCTGAGTATTTCTTTTGCAGATGTTGATAAGCGCGACGTTCATTGTAAATAGTCACTTTGGTTTTGACAGTAATCCCTGAACTTGTGGCGCCCAGGGTGCAGAGATTTATGTCTGTCTAAAACTTCAATACTTGCTTTCACCTTGAGGAGACGGCAAAGTGTAATAAAATATGTTCTTTTTTTTTTTTTTACTCCAAGATGCAATTTCAGAATCCCACCATCCATACGTTATAGAGTCACACAGCTGTGTCTGCTGCAGAATATGTTGTCGGTGATGCACCATATAGCATACTATTTGCTGAAATATTTAGGGGCAAGGGGAGGCTATTATTTTGCCTACAGAAAAGTCCAGACCATAAGTTAAATCAATCAGTGAACTGATGATTTCCAGAGCACACTGTAAGCAACTTAAATATGAATTCCATGTATAGAATTCAAGCAAATCAATAAAAATAAAAATACAGAGCATACCAGTGTTACAGACACACCAAGTACAGGTATACAGTAAAAGAGCAGTTATTGTTTCAGTTATATATTTAAGCAGATATGGAGCATACAGTATCATTTAACCATAAGCTGTTAAAACGGAACTTTACCCATAACAAATTGATATCCAATAGTGTTCCTTAGCAAAAAAAAACATACATTGCACATTTATAATAATGCGACCAAACTTAGTGCGTGCTGTAAATGTCCTCCAGAATTGCTTGTGTTTATTCTTGCTGGAGGCTGCCATTTTACTGAAGCCTAGACCCTGTGAGCAGCAGTAAATATTTAGGCTGTCAGCAAATTGGCCTCCAGTGGCTCTGATTTTCAGCACAATGCCAAAAATGGACAGCAACTGAGCATGTGCAGAGCAGGGTGAGAGTGTATTCCTGGATTTAAACCACTTCCCACCAGTCCGATAGCAGATTGACGGCCAGGTGGTGGCACTCCCATCCTGACTGGACGCCATATGACATCCTGTCAGGGAGCGCAGATCACGAGGCCGTGCAGCGGCGCAATATGTCACAGGCCGAGTCCATGGGACACAGCCGATGACCGATCAAAGTACTGGCTCACTGCCGATACCATGTGACTGCCGTGACAGATCACACCAGGTCACATGATAGTTGTACCCAATGGATGGCTTTCTTCCATGCCAATCACGTACATTGTTTTTTTTTTTTTTTTTTTTTTATATTTCTTTATTAAAGTTTTACAAATACAAAGGTAAAAATGTAGTACAAATCATTTCCTTTTTCACATGAAGTAAACATTTTATCCCCACTAGGACTCCCCTACCCCCACCCCCCCCCCCCACCCCAATCCCCCTACCCCATTTCCTCCTCTATCTTGTATCTAACGACCTTTCCAACTTTCTTTAAATTTTTGCCATGTCTCCCAAATTTCAATCCTATTCTCGTATCGTTCTTCTCCCCACACTTTTAAATATTCCAACTTTCTAGTTTTTTCTACTCGCATAAGCCATTCTTTATGTGATGGAGGTTCTATCTCATTCCAATTTCTGGGGATTAAACTTTTTGCGGCGTTTAAGAGGTGTGGAATCAGTGATTTTTTATATTGTTTTATTGATGATTGGGTCCCATGGAATAGGCAGACCCAAGGATCTTCCATTATTTCTATATTGGTGATTTTTTTAATTGTAGCTAATACATCCTGCCAATATTTTCTAATTTTTGGGCATTTCCACCAAATGTGAGTCATTGTACCGATTTCTTGACAGCCCCTCCAGCAATTTTTTGAATTCTCCCCCTGGTAATTCCCAACTTTGTCTGGAGTATTATACCATCGGGAGACCAGTTTATAATTAGTTTCTGCCGTACTCATGTCAATGGCGGAGTTGTGGATCAGTTTCAGACTTTTTCCCCATTGGAACCCTTGGCTATGTGCACCCAGTTCTTTTTCCCACTTTTCTGCGAATGGGGGTACCGCCAGCCTCTCCCCCTCATTAAGAATTTTATAAATATTTGAGACGTTGTTACACATTTTCTCTGATATACATATCTGTTCCATCGGCAATAGTTCTTTTATCCCTCTAATCGGCTGAGGAAGGGAGTCCACGAAGTGTTTTAGCTGGCGGTATCTCCATTCGGTGAGGTTCCAGTCTCCCCTCTTTTTCAATTCTATAAACGTATTTATTTTTCCCTGTGTCATAATGTCCTTTAACCTTACGTCCCCTTCTCCCATCCATTTTCCATATTCCTTTCCCTCCCCTGGTGAGAAATATTTTGTGTCTTTCAGTGGTATTAGTGGTGAGTTGTATTTCCATTTTTGACTAGTGTTTATTGTGTCCTATATTTTCAGTGCCTGTCGTGTGATTATGTGTGTATTATTGTTTAGCTTTCTATATTTTGGTGGAATCCAAATCATTTTACCTAAATCTGTGTCACTCATTATGTTTTCCATTTTAACCCATTTTTTTCCACTTTCTTTTTTTCCCCATTCCAACACCCGTGTAAGAATTGATGCCTGGTAATATTTTTTAAGATCCGGTAGTGCTAAGCCCCCTTCTTCTTTACTTTTACTCAGTGTTGTGTACTTTATTCTTGGTTTTTTTTTTTTCCATACAAACTTGGTTATTAGTGCTTTTAATGTTTTGAAAAATGCCTGGGGAATCTGTATTGGTAACATCTGGAATTTGTATATTATTTTGGGGAGAATTGCCATCTTTATAATGTTGACTCTTCCTGTCCATGATATAGCTCTCAGTATTAGACTATTTATTTCTGTTTTAATTTCATTTAGTAAGGACAAAAAATTTATTTTATATAGCTTTTCTGGATGGGGGGTTAGTTTAACTCCTAAATATTTTAATTCACCTTTTCTCCACAGAAAAGGGAATTCTTTTTCCAACCTATTCCTTTCCTGTTTGTCCATCTTTATACTTAATATCTCTGATTTTGTTTGGTTGATTTTAAAATTTGAGAGTTCTCCATAGTGTTTCAAGTTCTTTATTAAATTTGGCAAGGTTATTCTGGGGTTGGAGACGTAGAACAGGAGGTCGTCTGCAAAAGCCGCGACCTTATGTTCCATCTCTCCCACTTTTATCCCTTTGATATCAGTACAACCTCTTATAGTGGCTAATAGTGGTTCCAATGAGATCATGAACAACATTGGAGACAGGGGACATCCCTGTCTCGTTCCGTTGTGCATCTCAAAAGGTTCCGATAGTATCCCATTTACTTTTATTCTTGTGGAGGGTTGATTATATAATATCTTTATCCAGGCCATCATCCTCGGTCCCAGTCCTAATTCCTCTAATGTTCTCATTAAGAACTCCCAATTGACCCGGTCAAATGCTTTCTCAGCATCAATCGACAGGATCATATTTGGGGTCTTATTTTTAAGCATTTGTTTTGTCAGGAGGATTGTTCTGATGCTGTTGTCCTTGCCTTGTCTTCCGGGTATAAAGCCTACCTGGTCGCTATGAATCCATTCATTCATGAGGCTTTTCATTCTTATAGCTAATATTTTTGTAAATAATTTGGTGTCTACGTTTAGAAGAGATATCGGTCTATAACTAGAACATAGCGTTTGGTCTTTATCTTCTTTTAAAATGACTGTAATAGATGCTAGGAGGGCTTCCTTACTCATATTGAATTTGGTCCCTAATCCATTCATATACTTTTCAAGCCTTGGGGCAAGTAGGTCTTTAAATTGTTTATAGTACCCGATGGTATATCCATCTGGTCCAGGACTTTTACCCGTGGGCGTTTCTTTTATTGCTCTAAGTATCTCCGCATTTGTAATTGGAGCCTCTAATGATTTTAGTTTTTCCTCATCTATTTTTTGCATTTTTGCGTTTTCTAGGTATGTTTTAATCTTCTCTTCTCTATTCCCTCTGTCGTCTTGCTTCCCTTCTCCTTTTACCGCATAAAGGTTGCTATAGTATTTTTGGAACTCCCGAGCTATTTCAGTAACTGAATGGACTAATTCCCCTTCTTTATTTTTGATCTTGTCTATATAATTTCTTGCTTTTTTTTTCTTAGTAATTCTTGCCAAATTTTTTCCAATTTTATTTCCTTCCACATATTTCTCTCTGGTCACCCTATTAAAGTCTTGTCTAATCACGTACATTGTACTGTGATTGGTCAATTTGATCACATGGTACAGACAGGGCCAATCACAGCCCATCTGTACCATGTGATTAGCTTTGACCAATCATAGCTAATCACAACAAAACACACTGATTGATTCAGTTTCATTCAGTAAAATGCTTGCTTAAAGCAATGTAATTCACTGATATAAGCAAATGTAATGTGTAAAAAAAAAATAAATAAATAAATCCTGATCACTTCCCCAGAGTAGTACAACCTTACTATGGTAACATTAGTTTGTCTGGTCACAGTGCGTTAAAAAACAAATCGTGAAAAAAAAAAAAAATATTTTAATTTATATTTGCATATGTTCATTTTTGTATTTATATATTGTGCAATGTTGGAAAATCAATAAAAACTTATTAAAGAAAAAAAACAAAAAACAAATCGTAACAAAAATTGTAAAAAAAAAAAAAATAATAATTTAAGCATTTTTTTTTTGCGTACTGTCACCAGTCAGTGTCCCTGATCACTGCCACACCAGCTATATGATGAAACTGTATTGCACTGGTAGCAGTATGAAAAAAAAAAAAAAATATATATATATATATATATATATGAATTGGGGGGGAAAAATCTCATTTAATTTCCCAATATGTTATTATTTTTTTTGTTTTTGTTTTAGCAAAAACATAAAAAAAACAGTGGTGATTAAATGCCCCCAAAAAAACCCTCTATGTAAACAAATTGATAAAAAATGTAGTTTGGGTAGAGTTGCATGACCGCACAATTGTCATTCAAAGTGTAACAGCACTGCAAGCTAAAAATTGGCCTGGGCAGGAAGGGGATAAAAGTGCCCAGTATTGAAGTGGTTAAACAGTATAGGCACTTCTTTTTAATATTTGCCATAGCTAAACCTGGAATAGGGGCAACCCTGAAGTGATCTAGCAGGACCTAATTTTCTGACTTCCATTTTGAGTCACTAGTATTCTCTTATCAAGATCATCACCTGTCTTCCATGCTTTTATTGCTTTTCAGATTATTATCCATTATTCGGGTATTATTATTTTGTACACAGTTACATAGTTGGTGAGGTTCAATGAGGACACTGGTCCTTCCAGCTTGGATCAATATAACTATACATATACCATACTTGTGGGATCCCTCTAGAAGCTGGAAATTGCTTCAGTGATCTCTACTTGCTGCCGGGTCCCGTGCCGTGCTGCCCTGCTGCATTCTGAATTTAGGAGGTTGGCTGCTTGGCATAGGCTTGCGTTTTCTCAATGAATGCAAAGCATTCTCTAGTTGGACAAGGTGGAGAGGGTGACATCACTGCTTTTCCACTCAGAACATTGTGCATTCATTGAGAATTCTCTGACTGGTGTCCATGCCGAGTGGCCAACCTCCCATATTCAGGATGCAGCAGGGCAGCCACTTGGCAGAGGACCTGGAAGCTAGGAGAGATCACAAAGCAAGTATCGCATGACATAAAAATGACAGCTGCCATCATTTTATTCTCCAGGGCCTCTACACCAGAAAATATATAATGTTTGAGGGTTCTAAGTAATTTTCTAAAGCTGATTTTAACTTGTGTGTGAAAATTTAAAAAATTGCCCCAGACAGCAAGCGGTTACATGAGATGAACTTTTGTGCCAGGAGGTCTTTCGTACACATCCAAGAATTTACCACCCAGTGAGTGCTTCCTTAGCCGTTATCACAGAGGCAACAGCCTAGGACCAGAACGAGGTCAGCCAACATTACATTTTCACAGATCTGCTTCTTTGAAGGAAAACGCACCTTATGTTTTATGTATGAGAAACATTTTTCATTTTGGTCCAGTGCTATCATATGCACATCAGGCAATTGCAAGAACCCAGAAGAGACAGCTAGCGCCCATGGGCATTAGACGAGAAGATGGTGGTGTAAGACCTGGCTTGTAGTAGCACCAGATCACGGTAAGACAGCACTGGATTTCCTGGGCAGGTGAGTATGTTGTCTGATAAGAATCCTGCATATAAGGTAAGAGGGGATAGGGGAAAAAAAACGGAGGGGTGAGGTTCCTCTTTAAGTGCCAGGGAGGCTTGTGTATGCATTGAATACTGACTGCTCCTCCATTATCATACCGAAGAAAAATTGCGCACAGTCTGTGTTTACCTCCAACTCATTCTACTGCTTTTTTTTTTTTTTCTTCCTTATAAATATGAAACATCAGCATATTTATGGAAATTAAGAAAAGAAAAATCAAATGCTCTTTAAAACATCAAGCCTTTGTGTTTTTCCCTTAGATCTCGTTAGAATTTATTGCAGCAATAAGTCAATGAAAAGACTGCAAAACAGTGAATGTCAATGAGCGAAAATGAAGCTGTCTAAACACTGATTATTAACAGCATAAAAACCATTAGAGTTAACTAAATCTGGAGGCTTCTGAAAGTAGAGGACTCTACAATGAGAGCCTGTGACCAGCTAAAACTTTGACTTCTTGCGGCATCTAGAGCAGGACACGAGCCTTCTTTATAATAGTAAGGACCCAAAAATAAGTATTTAGAATACATTTTTCAGTATTAAATAAATATGAAACATTGCATTTTAATTTTTGTATTCTCATATCTACAGTAGCAGGTGGAGCTGTTTCATATGTAAAAAGCTATGTTCAGTGCTAGTAGGTAATTCCTTTAGTGCTTAAACAAAGAAAATGTCCAAACAGTGGAACTAAGCCACCAGGTTGTGGTCAAAAGTACAGCGTAAATCGCTGATAACATAAAGTCCAAAGAGTGAACCCAAACCAAAATTAACAGTAAAAATAACAGCCGGGTTTTCCAGTGTATCTAAGGCCCCTTTCACACGGGCTTTCCGATCTGGTCCGCCTGTCAGTTTTTCAGGCGGACTGGATCGGATGCTCCATGAACCTCTATGGTGCAGCGGGTGTCAGCGGAGATATCTTCGCTGACACCCGCTGCTATCCGATCCGGTGTGAAGAGTGGATGGTGGGGTCTCTCAGGCTGTACAAAGATTTACATGATTTTGAACTTCAAGATCCGACTAGAGTCATCGAATGGATTGGTGAGAAAAGTATTTGTGTAGCCGGCTACGATGGCACTAAAACAAATGAAATCCTACAGCTGCTTGTTCCACAAAAATTGCTAGTTAAAGAAAATCAGGGTTTGTGTCCAGAGAGAGATCTGAAGGTGGAACACGGCGGATTCTCACAGCATCCTGTTTACAGCTTGAAACATGTCCCTGAGCACAGTCTGCTTCTTACGAGCAGCCCAGCTTCAGGACTGGTGCAGGTCTGGCAGATAGGAGCAGAAGACAAAGTATATGACGATAATACACTATCGGAGTTTGCTTTATTTTTTTGCATTATGATGCCCGGAGATCCGGAGCTTTGTAAAGGCATTGGGGCTAAAATTCTTTGATGTGGTGACAGCGATGAGGACAGTCTTGAGCCTGTGCGGAGATAAATGCCAGTTTTGACCCCCTGTAATTAAGGGGTCATCTTCTTCTGGTAAGAAGTATATTGTCTAACCACTGGGTGGAGGTGTATGGTGAAGGTTTCTCATCAAGTCCAAGTTTGTTGCTGAAGACACAGTCTGCACTGAGCACTTTAAGGACTTTAGTTTTTATCACATGAACCACCATTGATTGATTTATTTATTCACTGATTTATGCATTTATCTATACTGAATAGGTTTGCCTGTATATTGCAAGTTTGTGATTAATCACATATGCACTATAGCACTTTACAGTGAGAACTGATTGCTGAGCGCAATACTCACCCTTGCTAACGATGATCAGAGACTGCAGACATCATACAAGGGATAGTCAGAGACTATAGACATGCTAAAAGACACGGTTGGTGTCAGCAGACATCAAACAAGGGATAGTCAGAGACTGCGGACATGATAAAAGCGATGGTCAGAGACTACGGACATGATAAAAGCGATAGAGATACTGACATGATAAAAGATATGGTCAGAGACTGCGGACATAATAAAAGAGAGGGTCAGAGATTGCAAACATAATAAAAGAGAGGGTCAGAGACTGCAGACATGATACAAGAGATGGTCAGAGACTGCAGACATAATAAAAGAGAGGGTTCAGAGACTGTAGACCTGATACAAGAGATGGTCAGAGACTGCAGACATAATAAAAGAGAGGGTTCAGAGACTGTAGACATAATACAAGAGATGGTCAGAGAATGCAGATATGATAAAAAAGATGGTCAGAGACTTTGGACATGATATATGAGTTGTTGGAGACTAAAGACATGCGGCAAGAGACATAGACTGGAGACACACGACTGCTAGTGATTATTGCTATAAAATGGCAATGAGAAATCACAAATTAGCATCTGTAGAGGCCCCAAGAGCCGCACAATAAAGGCCAGAGGGCAACATACGGCCCCTGGACCGCAGATTAGGCACCAGGGCCATTGTGCACCCCCCCCCCCACTTCATTATATGTGAGCTTATGGGGAGAGAGAGCACAGCCCCGATTGCTTCCGGCTCTCTCTTCCTCTCCTTGCTGCTTCCAGTGATGCCACTATCACCACGCCTGTCATCCTTATAGTAGAAGGAACTTGCTGCACCCCCGTCCTTACAATACATGGTACGCCCAGGGCAGCTGTCCCTTCTGCCCACTCCTTGACCAGGCCCAGTTAGTATGTGTATGTATGAATGTAAGTTAGGGACCTTAGATTGATAGATATATATATTAAGCTCGGCATAAATTGTCAGCACTATATTAGGCCCTGTAATAAATAAATAAATAAAATTGCTGCTTTAAACAGTTGACCAGCTTCTAGTTAGATACATGACTTAAAAAAAACTTTGATTTTAGTTATAGGAAGACTGATGTTATCATTATGCACAAATCAGCCTTTTACTTTGTCTTTTGCTTTCAGTTTATTGGCATGAAAAAAGATTTACATGTTGCCTTGATGTAATACAGGCCCCATGGCAGCTAATTGTTGTGCTAAATATGCAGTGTGGCTTGTGTACATTCCATGAAAGATATTCTCCAAAAGGGACGGCACACTGTGATTTGCTGTGTTCCATTTCATTATCTATTACAGAGAGTCAGATATTGTGCATTCTGATCCCCTCTGCCTTCCCACGCTAAAGGGCAGCAAATCAAAGACCTTTGTGATAGCGGCGTCCCCAGACATCCTGAGAATACACACAACGTTCTCTCCACTTTTATGTTATGTCTATTTATATAGGAGCCGCCTGGGTCGCTGACACAGTTCTACAGGAGTTTTTGAACACTTTTAAATTGTATTTAAAGCATAAAGGACAACTCAGGGCGAATATATAAAACACACCATTTAGCTCGCTTCTTTGTTCCCTCAAAAGACATCAAATCAGTTTTCAGTTTAGCTAGTGTAATTACCTGATATCTCTATTCATACACTAGCCTTTACCTGCACATGAACTTTAATGGCATCCCAGTCTTAGTCTGTAGGGTTCAATATTGAGTTGGCCCACCCTTTGCAACTATAACTGCTTCAACTCTTCTGGGAAGGCTGTCCACAAGGTTTAGGAGTGTATCTATGGGAATGTTTGACCATTCTTCCAGAAGCACCTTTGTGAGGTCAGGCACTGATGTTGGAAAGAAGCCCTGGCTCGCAGTCTGCGCTCAAATTCGTCCCAAATGTGATCTATCAGGTTGAGGTCAGGACTATGTGCAGGCCAGTCAAGTTCCTCCACCCCAAACTCGCTCATCCATGTCTTTAAGGACCTTGCTTTGTGCACTGGTCCAAACCATTTGGTGGAGAGGGGGATTATGGTGTGGGGTTGTTTTTCAGGGGTTGGGCTTGGCCCCTTTGTTCCAGTGAAGGGATCTTTTAAGGCATCAGCATACCAAGTCATTTTGGACAATTTGAAGCTCCCAACTTTGTGGGAACAATTTGGGGTTGGCCTTAGCTGTTCCAACGTGACTGCGCACCAGTGCACAAAGCAAGGTCCATAAAGACATGGATGAGCGAGTTAGGGGTGTAGGGAACTTGACTGGCCTGCACAGTGTCTTGACCTCAACCCAATAGAACACCTTTGGGATAAATTAGAGCGGAGACTGCAAGCAAGCCTTGTGGACAGCCTTCCCAGAAGAGTTGAAGCTGTTATAGCTGCAAAGGGTGGGCCAACTCAATATTGAACCCTATGGACTAAGACTGTGATGCCATTAAAGTTTATGTGTGTGTAAAGGCAGGTGTCCCAATACTTTTGGAAATATAGTGTACGTGGCTGCCATATTGTAGATTATTGCTCTGTGGGTTGATGAGGGAGAAGGGATGCACCTGTTTATTAACATTTACTTCATATATATTTCTATTGCACTTTACTCCCTGGTGACTAAAGGCTTATTCCCATGTGCGTCCAGTAAATCCAGGCGGTTGAGCCGTGGTTTTATCACACCCTTACCACAGACAAAGACACCCACACGCTCAGAGATGTACAGATGCCACGGCCACAGCAAAAGGTAAACTGCATGTTGCATTCAGCCGGTAATACTGCCACCAAATGCAACAAGCCAAGTATATGGGGCCACAATGCAACCACATGCAATGCATTTGATTGCGGCGTGGTGTTTACAGACACAGCCAATGGGATGCTGCACAAGGGAAACTCAATCCAAAAGCAGGAAGGTAATATATGGCTTTAGCCAGGTTCCTCCCAAGCCATGCCCCTCAGACACGTCTTCTTCTTTTTGCATTTGGGCTGTGTTTCTGGTGTGCGGCTCCCCATTGGTTGCTTCTGTGTACCTTCTCTGGAGCTGGGATGAGCTCTTTGGATGCCAGCACCCATCAGCTGTGTGAGACATTGGTGAATTTTACAGTGGCGCTTCAAAGAGCGCTCTAAGCTTTCTAATACATGTCACATTGGTGTTTACGGAGTTAAATTACCTGGTGAAGAGGCCTCCTCACTGCTTGTCAAACACCTCTGACAAGCGATCCACAGCAGATTACCTTTGCGAAGGATGCACTGATACTGGCAGTTGTAACGATTAAGCATACCATGCCTGGGTACAATTGGAAGAGTTGGTCCCCAGAACACTTCACTTATGGTCTGGTACAACTCCCTTCAGCATGAGAGCAAAGTATAAGTGTGCCCGGGAAACATTTGCTTATAGCCCAGTGTGTGTGTGGACCAGCGGGGGAGTGGGAAGGGGGGACAGTTCAACTCAGGCATGGTTTAGTTCAACTGTGCCCAGGTGAGTGCACCTTAGTTGGCATACAGAGACAAGTAGAGTACCTGTCTCTGTACGCTGCGTTGCAGAGTGGCTACCCCCTCCCCATCTGTCACTGGTTTTCAAGGACACTGTTGGCTTCACAGCCAACATGATCCTAGCAACCAGTGATGCTTATATGGGGACAGAGCCTGATGGGGAAGCTAAGGAACTAGTTCCCGATAAGGTCCACTCTTGTTTTTGTCTTGTGATTGATAGCAGGCAGAGGACAGATTCTACATCTAAAAGCAAGCTGTCATTTGTTTATGGAACCAACCTGCTGCCTGCTGTCAATCACTAGGAGAGCGTGCCTGATAGTGTCTCTGAATCCTCAACAGGGCCGTCTTTTCCAATGGGCATGCCCGGCGGCTGCCCGGGGGCCCCACTTGCCAAGGGGCCCCACATGGAAGGTGGCAATTACTGCCCCTGGTGGTCTAGGGCCCCCCCGTTGTCCGCCGGCCCGCCCCCCCCCCCCTGTTGTCCGCCGGCAGTGGCTGTGGCTCGAGTCTGCACTGCACAGACACTGGTTGCTAAGGCCAGCCCGATTGGCATCTAGCAACCAGTGACGTTAGCAGAGCAGACCCATGATGTACAGCGGAGGAGGATCCTCCTCCTCGTCGGCTCGTCCTCCTCTCCTCTCCATCTCCACGCCTAGAAGACTGGCTCTGCCTCCGCCTCCACCCACCTCCTCCCAGGTGCAGTCGTTGTGAAAGGTAAGGCAGCCAGCCCAGCTGCCAGGCTGCTTGATATGATATTCTTTCTTTTTTTAACTGTCTCCAATCTCCATGGCATGATCGACACAAGAGACAACTACCTGTCCTGGAGGATATACCTTACTATATATTGGTCCCTGTAATATGTATATAGTAAGGTATATATCCTCCAGGTAGTAGTTGTACTCTCTTGTAGTATAGTGTTGCCTGTAATGTGTATATAGTCTATATACATATTACAGGGAACACTATATACTACAAGAGAGTACAACTACTGCCTGGAGTATATACCTTACTATATACATATTACAGGGACCAATATATACTACAAGAGACAACTATCTGGAGGATATACCTTACTATATACATATTACAGGGAACACTATATACTACAAGAGACAACTATCTGGAGGATATACCTTACTATATACATATTACAGGGAACACTATTAGTGTTCCCTGTAATGTGTATTCTCGTGGGTGATTGTGTAGGCAGGGTGCCCCAGTGCACTGCATTGCCCAGGGGCCTATAAGGCTCTTAAGATGGCACTGATCCTCAGGAGGCTCCCCCCCACCACCCTCCCCACCCAGCTACAGCTGTAGATGTATTGACACTCCACTCTCAATCTGCATCCACATAACAAATATTTCACATTCTCTCCAGATGAAATTGGGCTGCACACTCCACAATCACATCCCAGGTGCTGACTTGACTTGCCTCCACCAAAACAGCCATCCAGCAATAGGAGTGCCGCCGGACATCAAGGTGCAAATTAATGTTGCTCCCCTATTAAAATATCCAGAAGGTACAGGTTCTATTCCAACATATTTTGTACTAGGCACAGAGGGGAAAGCACCAAGATTTGTCATGCGGAGGCAGTGCCAGAATTTTAAAGAGTGTCTTATGCCTCGTACACACGCAACGATTGTTGGCCGTGAATTTTCGGCCAACGTCCGATCAGCCGATTGTTGGCTTGTTAGTATGATGCTTCCGACAACCGACTGCGACTTTTCGGCCGAACAAAATCTGGTGTGCATGCTATAAAATTTTTGATGGCCGTCAACAGAACGGCCGATTGTTCGTCAGTCAGTACAGATTTCGGCAGACAAAAATCAGATGAGCAAGACTGGGCATGCTCAGAGAAGAAAAAACACACGGAAAGTAAACCAGCACATGACATCACTTCTGAAGTTGGTTGTTGTTGGCCGAAAAAATTTGTGTGCAGTCTAGAGCACATTTCAACCAACACAACAACACTGGACAAAAGACAGCCGATCGGTCGTCCGATAATCGTTGCGTGTGTACAAGGCATTAGACATTTTATGCACTGACCACTCTCCACAAGAGCTGCCCCTTTTCAATATTTGAAGGTCTGAGCAACATCTGTACCATTGGAAGGAATATGTTGACGCTTTATAAATAAAGATCTAATAACTGACATTATATTCTCAGCAAAATGTAGAAAATATACATAATTAATACATTAGCGTGGAAGGTTTATTGTTCTCTTACAAAAGCAGCAATCAATGTAAGCTCTGCCCACATATGCAGAAAGCAGAGGTATAGCGGTTTCCGACGCAGGCATTAAATATAACATTAATGCGCTCCGTTGATTTTGTCTTGTTCTTCCTGGGTTGACTAATAACGATTTAGTAGGCCTCATGCAGCTTGCAAATTCATTTTAATATGATTTAAGTCTAAAAGTATGCAACATGGGTGAGTCTATTATTACTGTTTCCTCCTATTAAAATCTTCGCCTCCTGTAACAGCAACAATAAAAAAAACTGTACTGAAAGTCTCAAGCCCAGAGCCTGTAAGGAATCAATAGAGTTCCCATCAGTACAGTAAATAACTCATCAAGCCACTTCCAGTAAAAGCCAGACCCACAAGCTCATTAACCCTGTGCTCACAAACAATGCAAATTTGGATTTTATCATTTTAGTGTTTTGTGTGCTAATTGTTCTGCAAAGGAAAGCTTTGTAACATATTCTTAAAACCCAACTCTAGGCAAAACCTAGACTTCACCTCCGTAACTTCTCTAAAATTCGCCCCTTTTTAACCAATGAAACCACCAAGCTACTCATTTACTCCGTTGTTATGGCTTGCCTTGATTATTGCAACTCCCTTCTCATTGGCCTACCTCTCTACAGGCTATCCCCTCTTCAGTCTATCATGAATGCTGCTGTCAGACTCATCTACCTTACCAACTGCTCAGTGTCCGCCACCCTTCAATCCTTAAACTCGTTTCCGACCGCCCACAGAATTTAATTCAAAATACTAACAACCGCATACAAAGTCATTCACAATTTTGCCCCGCATTACATCACCAATCTAGTCTCCAAAAAACATCCAAACCGTCCTCTCCGCTCCTCCCAAGACCACCTGCTCTCAAGCTCCCTTGTCTACTCCTCCCATGCTCGTCTCCAGGACTTCTCCAGAGCCTCTCCCCTCCCCTGGAATGCTCTACCCCAATCTGTCCGCCTATCTTCTACTCAGGCTGCCTTTAGGCGATCCCTAAAAACTCATCTCTTCAAGGAAGCCTATCATTCCTCCAACTAATCTTTTATCACTTCCATCAACTCAACCCCCACAGTTACAACCTTCTGTACCACTTGCCCCACCCTATTAGATAGTAAGCTCTTATCAGGGCCTTCTTAACCCTCTTATATTTTATTGTATTGTAACTGTACTGTCTCCCTTTTATATTGTAAAGTGCTGCGTAACCTGTCGGCGCTATATAAATCCTATATAATAATAAAAATAACCATGGAAAGAACATCTGTTGGGAATTTATTTTGAACTCTATGTCCTATTGGGGGATTTGCTGAAAAACAGGTTTATGAAACAGAGGAACAGAGGAGATACTGAGCAACCCCGTTAAGGCGGATCATTAGATTTGGATCTTGGGATCTTTGGCTTGAGTAGACCTGTGTGGTCTTATTATGCCTGAGATGCAGATTGCTGGAGTGCTGGCTTCTCTGTGGCGTAAGGAGAAGACATCTGGTATCTTCTTAAAGAGGTTGTAAACCTGAAAAAAAAAATTCTCTTCTTTTTGCAACCTGTAAGAGAAACACATAATGAGCTAGTATGCGCCGCATACTAGCTCATTATGAAATACTTACCTTAGAACAAGCCCCCGCCATGCCATCCGCTTACCTGTATGACAGGCGGCATGTCCAGTCGCCCGTCTTCCGGGATCGCGGCATCCGGCCATCTGATTGGCCGGAGCCGCGGTGACGTCACTCCCGCGCACGTGCGCGGGAGCTGATGGTCACGGCACGGGTCTCTGAAGGAACGGCACGAGCGGCAGTTCCTTCAGAGCGCATGCGCCAGTGACGTCATCGGCTGCATGTAAGGTAAATATCTCCTAAACGGTGCATGTTTAGGAGATATTTACACTATATATAGGTAAGACTTATCATAGGCTTATCTATAGGTAAAAGTGTCAGAGGAGGGTTTACTTCCTCTTTAACATGGCTGTTATAATCATATGTGTACAATGATAGTGGTACACCCTCGCCCCTGAGCAAGAATAAAGATTTTGAAATGTGTTGGGTCACCGAGCAGAAGGACCAATTGATTCTGCAAAGATACATGATTATAGTCCAGTCTGGGTTTTGATGGGGTTACCACATGCATGATTATGTACACTGCTCAGCCAGTTATGCATTTGTTTGTTTTGGTTATTTGGAGTATGCGTTGGTTTTTAATCTAATACAGATATTTTATATATGCATAGAATAAAGTAGAAACCTTTTGTACATCTGTCTTTGTTACCTTTGAAATCCCAAAAAAGAGGATTTTTCAAACAGTTGAAACAGGGGAGATTTATGCAATTTTCTATTGGGACAAGAAGTTATGGGAAAACTCTCCCAACTGCAGCAATTTTTTTTTGTAAAATAGATTATAATCTCTGTAGGGTTATTATGGGAGTGTGTCATGTACTTAAATGTGGAGCCTGAGTTGACAAGGATGGCTTCTCCTAGGCCTAATTTTCACGAGAAGCAAATGGGAAGCAAACATAATATAATATCTACCTAGAATGTTATGCACTCATACACTGGTAATTGACAATTGCTTGGCCTTAGTTATCTGTGAACCTTTTATAAATGCATGAAGTGTTATGCACCTTCCTTTTTAAAAATAAACAATTTATTAAAGATAATTTATTCAGAAACCTTAACCTGCAGTTGAACTTGGAGAGGCAAAAACCCTTAGGCCCTGTTCACAGCTGAGCGTTTTTCAGATCGTAAAACGCTCATCTCTGAAGTTCCAAAATGCCCAACAAGCAAATTCCCATATATTTCAATGACCCCTGTTCACATATGAGCGTTTTTGTTGCCTAAAGCAACGACAATTCTGATGTCTCTTTCTGGCACATAGCTTGTGGAATTTGGGAAGTATATCAAATGATTCTTCAGAATTTCCAATGGAGCGATGTGCCAGAAAGAGAGATCAGAATAGTCACTTTCCATACCTGATAACAAATTTTTCCACAAATCGCTATCGCATAGTTCTTCAAGTAACTCAGTTTTGCTGTCGCTATTTTCCAGTTCGTCCAAAATCGCTTTTGCGCAAAAAGAATGCTTTTTGAACGCCATGGTCGTTCTCAAGTTTCCAGGCACAAAGAACTTGAAAAGCACAGGCAGGGCACTGGAAAAGTCACCAGGTGAAATCCTGTGGTGAGATGGCATGACACAGTGTAATCCGTTAGGATCACAGCGTTGTATCATCTCATTTGTGTATTTACATTTTTTAAGAGTTACGCACCGCCAATTGCCCCACCCAACCCCTACCCTGTCCAGCCCCTAATTCCGCCCCTAAACACGCCCTCCTAAATGATCTCATGAATTGACACTGCTAAATATTTTATGCAGAATTAAGTTACAAAAATAAATATTAACAGCAACAACTTTATCAGTGCCCATGAGTGCAGCCTCATCAGTGCCCATCAATGCAGCGTATCAGTGCAGCATATGAGTGCTGCCTAATCAGTGCTGCCTCATCAGTGCCCATCAGTACAGCCTCATCAGTGCCCATCAATGCAGCATATCAGTACATTCTCATCAGTGCCCACCATTGCAGCCTAATCAGTGCAGCCTCATCATTGTCCATCAATGCAGCCTTATCAGTGCCCATGAGTGCAGCCTCATCAATGCAGCCTATTAGTGCCCATCAATGCAGCCTCATCAGTGCCCATCAATGCAGCCTCATCAGTGCCCATCAATGCAGCCTATCGGTGCTCAACAGTGCCCATCAATGCAGCCTATCAAAGCCCATCAATGCAGCCTATTAGTGTCCATCAGTGCCCATCAATGCAGCCTCATCAGTGCCCATCAATGCAGCCTCATCAGTGCCAATCAGTGCAGCCTTAGCAGTGCCCATCAGTGCCGGCTCATCAGTGCCTATCAATGCAGCCTCATCAGTGCCCATCAATGCAGCCTCATCAGTGCCCATTAATGCAGCCTCATCAGTGCCCATCAATGCACCATATCAGTGCCCATTAATGCAGTCTATCAGTGCCCATTAATGCAGCCTATCAGTGCCCATCAGTGCAGCCATTCAGTGGCCATTGATGCAGCCTAATCAGTGCCATCAATGCAGCCTACCATTGCCCTTCAATGCAGCATCATCAGTGCCCATCAATGCAGCCTACCAGTGCCCATCAATGCAGCCTACCAGTGCCCATCAGTGCAGCCTATCAGTGCCCATCACTGTAGCCTCATGGGAAGGAAGAGGAGAGGAAGAGTAGTGCCGCCGGATCACACAGAGAGGTTAACTCCGCTGTCAAAGTCCTGCCTTATGGACCGGCTCCAATAATAGAAAGCACACTACTTCAATTTCCTGGCATTGGAACAGTGTGATATTTATCATAGGAGCCGGTCCAGGAGGCAGGACCTTGTTTGACAGCAGAAATCTGTGTAATCTGGCGCTCCTCTTCTCCCTTCCCCACAGTTTACTGGCTAATCGCAGAATCCGCTCCCATTAAACCCTGCCTGGAAGTGGCGCCTGCCCCTTCTTCCTCTGAGATGGCTACTCACTCCTCAAATGCGAACAGGCGAGTTGAAATTTTGGGGGCTGTTGTACATACTGTATTTTGTCAAAAAAATAGATAAGACAAGGTATCTGCGATAACGCAGACACAGTAGGAATGTATCACATAGACAATTGGCAAGTTAGTAAATTGCCAAAGATAAATAAAATAATAACCACAGACTTTTCGCATGAATAAGTGAAAAATAGGCAGATGTAGTTAGCAAGTTGAGGCCCTGGACAGGGCTGGAGGGCAGGGAGAAGTAGATTTGCACCCAGAAGAGCCAACTGTAAACAACCTGACTCTTTTTGTGGAGGAGGCTAGAGCAGGTTGCAAAAAAACCTTTTAGGCCAGGCCAAGTGTTCCCTGGAGTGAGACTATCCACTTGAAGGCCCTGGGAGAATTGCACTTCTAGAGTTCCTCCAGAAGTTGCTAAGAGTTTCTTTGAGCTGTGGCTGATTGCCCTCCCATTTGATGGTGGTGCCTGCATTGTTCCGGTCCAATGCCACATGGCAGAGTCAACAGCATGACACGAATGATCTTTTGACCACTACTGTAAAGGAGGCATTCTTCACATTGACCACCAATGTAAGGGGCATTTTTCAACTGACCCCAAATGAACTGGTTTCAGCAGGGGTTCCTCAGGACCTAAACATTATTTCAAATGTTCCTCAGGGGTAAAAAAGGTTAAAGCGGAGTTCCACCCTAAAATTATACTTGCATCCATCTTCTTGCTCCGGGTCACCTGAAAAACAAATGGATAATCACATTTTTTTTTTTTTACTTACCTGGTTTAGAAGAAAATATACTTACCTTAATTCCTCTTCCTCCCCTCGGCGGCCACGGCGATTTGTCACTTCCTGGCTTGCAATGATTCCTGGGAGCTGAACGTCATCGCTCCCAGGAATCATTGCTCCCAGGAATCAATGCGCCTGCACCGGCCCCGACATCAGTTCCGGTGCAGGCGCCGTTATACCTTGCTAAACAGCTTCTGGGCATGCCCAGAAGTTGTGCAGGGATGACGCTGCGGCACTGGAAGTGACGGCGGGGCCGGTGCAGTGCATTGTGGGACAGAAGAGGACACAGAAGAGGATCATGCTGGCTTCAAGCTGCCCACACCTAAGATGGCAGCGCTGGACAATACATTTTCAAGGTAAGTATTTCTTCTAAAAGGTAAGTGCAACCCGGGACAGATCAGAGGCTATCCATTGTGGAATGCACTAGCCCTGACTGTCCCGGGGGGATTTTTATTAAAAAAAACTTTCCCAGGGTGGAACTCCACTTTAAGAAGAGCCACTTTAGAGTGTCAGTTGTGAATCAGATGGGGCCACTGACATCACATCCAAAATGGTATCACTTAGCAGCAGTTTCTGGGCCTTTGGATGGAGTTTTTTTAAGTAACTAACATTCATAAAACACATTAAAGGCACATGTAATCTTATATGAAGATTGTTGTTGAAATGAATGGTCTGGTAATAAGGTCATTTTAAGACTTAATTCTTAATGGCAGCATCTCTTGTTTCCTCGATCTTCCATCCTTCTACATGATAGATGTGTGAACTACCACTGAGAGCTTATTTATTCTGAATTGCCACTATTTTTCCTTCTCGTCAAGGGTGGCTATTTTCTAACATGATAAGGAGATCACACTCATGAAACGACCTAACAACTCTGACCAGCTATATCAGTGGGCAGCAAGAAAATGAACCCGTGGCCATAGATGGCAGGCGTAGGACCCAGCTGTCCGGCCAGTATGCTCTTTAAGGTCTGCACAGCATGCCCGGTCATAATTGAACAAATCTGTTCAGCTGTAAATAACAGTTCATTAGGCTAAGAGGACGTCTTGTTTTTTAAGACTCGGGCGTACATACCCTGATCAGCGAAGAGCTGATGATCGTGTTACATAGATAGCATTTGGTCGGGTGGCCATTATACTTTTCTCCTCATTAATTTTAGCAGTTGTGGAGCAACATTTGGAAGGGTCGGATATACACAGTTATTGTAATCTGATCCTCACTGTTCCGAATGGCATTATCACCAGCACATAACAAAACCAGTCATGTTTAAAGGTGGAAAACTCCACCTCTTTACGCTTTTTAAACTTTATTGTTGAGATTTTTCAGAAGACGCTACAGGTAAAGCAAACCTAAAGTGGAACTTTACATACAATAGAAAAAAAGGTGCCAACTGGAAGAAGGTTTTTTTTTTTGCAGTAAAAGATCATCGTGTGATGACATTTTAAAGTAGAACTTAAATAACTCATTCAACATTGACTATTTTTAATCCGTGTGCTGCTAACATTAGTAAATAGTTAGGAAGGTATAATATATTTTCTTGTTTCAAACTTTTTTTTTTTTTTTTTTACATCTTTTCAGTTACTTCCTGGTTTCTGGCCTAGGCAAATTATTTCATACATGCACAGAGTCTTTAGGAGGGGTGGAGGGATTTTCTAAGCTAAGCATACCCTCCTGCCTTCCTGCCTGAGCTAAGGGCAGATGAATTCCAGGAAGTGAATGCTACATGAATCATCTGCACTTATTCAAGATGGGTGATGGGTTGGGGGGGGGGGTGTTGCTTTGAATATTAAAAATGAATTAAATAAAGTTTCTCTTACGTCCTCCGACAGTCGCCGCCTCTTCATATTCGTCACATATGGGGGTATTAGACTTTGCTCCGAAGGAGTAGCTAGGCAACAGAATATGTTAACATTAAAGCTTTTAACATATCCCACCCTCAAGGGGTGGTCCCCTCAGTCAATACCCTCCTACTTCCTGCAACCATATCTCAGTTTTAATGTCTAGCTTGTCAGGAGTGGCTGGCTCTCTCTGTGCTGGGGCTTTGTGCCCCAGACTCTTTCTTCTTGTTTGATTTTTTGTTTGAGTTTTCTCTCTACCTTTACTTAGCTGTTCTTTTTGTCAGCATTAGTTAGTTCTTCGGATGAAGAGGATCATGCGGGCTGGGTCTCGGGCTGATCCCCCTGGTCGCAGGTCGTGGGTCAGTGGCTTCCCAGCCTGCCATCGAGCGTTCGCCAGGTAACGCTCCTGGCACAGTGAACGACCCATCCCTGTTCGGTGCAGGGATGATTGGTGAGGTGGCTACCTCACTGGACGCTGTGCGGTTTCTTAACCCCCATTCTGTGCGTCTTGTATGCGACTCTCCCTGCCTCATGTGCAGCGGCTTGTTCGCCTGTGCGGGTCCCCCACGCCACTGTGAGGTAAGTGTATTTATGTGGGGACCTGTCTGTCTGGGGGGGTGTCAGTCTGGGACTGTGTAACCTGCCTCTATTCACACTGTTTGTCTCCCTATCTCTCGGCTGCATGCTGTGGGCTGCAAGGGGGGGGGGGGGAGCTGTGTGACACTGTGTGTGTCAGCCTTGTCAGTGTGAGAAGCTGTGTGCTGTGGGGCATGTTTTGTGGCATGTTTGGGCATTATACAGCGATCGCTGCGGCGATCTGACATGTTTTTTTATATACAGACATGTGTGCATTACTGTACTGTGGAGCGGCGATTTCGGCGCCAAACGGCGCCATTTTGCCTACACTCGCTCCGGCCGCATGTTCTACATGCATGGCGGCCATTTTCTTGTAACCTCCCATAGGCTTTCATAGGGCGCCCTGGCAGCATCACTTCCTCTTCTCCAGGAACACCGATCGAGGCAGCAGCAGCGGCGAGGGTCTCCTCAGGTTATATCCTTCCTATCCATTGCCTGTGTCAGTTTTATTGTCCCTGTGGGGGTCTCCTTGTGCTTGTGTGTGGTGCGGTGGGCTGCGCTCGCCGCGCTTGTTAAAGGGGCAGTTAACCCTTTATTATCCGGCATTTGTTATAGGGGCAATGGATTCTCAGGAGGGCAAATTTCCTACCGCCTTGGTGGAAAGCCAGGGGACCGCTGTTTCCCCCCCAGGGGGGGATTTAGCCACTATTGTGGCTGGCCTTGCTGCTCAAGTGCAGATGCTGGTGGCTGCTCAATCTACTAAAAGACCCAGAGTTGCTCTTTCCTCTGATTCTGAGGGTGAAGGTGATGGGGTTGTTATGGCGGGGGCCTCCTTATCGGGGTCCCGCTCCTCCCTGGATCTAGTGGGGTCCGAGGTGGAGGCTGAAGTTGAAGGGGTTGATAATTCTCCCCCTGGCTCGCCTGAAGAGCTTGCAATCATGGATGAATTGATTGCTTCCATAAAACAAACGCTGCGTTTGCAGGATGAAGTGTGTCCCCCCGCTGCCTTGGCGGCTTATGGGACGCAGAGAAAACGCAGGACGCCGCAGGTTTTTCCCTGCAATGATGATTTTCAGCGCGCTGTTAAGGAACAATGGCGCAATCTACGCAAACCTTTTGCTGTACCAAGTAGGTTCAAGCTGCGTTATCCTTTCTCGCCTTCCACTGATGAAAGGTGGTGTGTGCCACCCCCAGTGGATCACGCAATTGCGGTTTTAAACAAATCCACTGCGATTCCTGCAGAGGATTCCCCTGTGTTCCGTGATGCCACGGATAGGAGATTGGAGTCTCTTGCCCGTCATACTTATTCTGTTACGGGTTCTATGCTTAAGGCTCTGTTTGCCTCTCTCATGGCGGCCCAGGCGGTCGCAAGTTGGACGCAGATGCTTAGGCGCGTCCTAGTGGCCGATTCGGCCTCGCCGGCGACCCTGGATATGGTGGATCAAATCCACCAGGGTGTCATGTATCTGTGTGATGCGGACTTGGACCTAGTCCCGTTGGCTGCACGTGTGCACAGCGTGGCGGTGTTGTCTCGCCGCCTGGTTTGGTTGAAATGTTGGTCGGTGGACCAGTCTTCACGTAAGACCTTAGCCAATCTGCCTTATGATGGGTCTCGCCTTTTTGGGGAGTCCTTGGATGTGTTAATTAAGGGGATCACCGGAGGTAAGAGCACTCTCTTGCCCCATTTCCCCAAGGCTAAGGGGGCTTCTGGGAAGAAGCATGCTAATTTTCGGCCCCCTCAGGGGTCCTTTCGTGCCTTTCGGTCGCACTACAAGGGCAAACCGTTCAAAGGTCAAGGCTCTCAGAAGAAGCCCTGGTCTGGAAAACAGAAGTCCGGTCAATCCGGATCCGCAGCCCATAACAGTGCGGCCTGAAGGGGCGCCCTCACCCAGTTTTGGGGTGGGGGGACGCTTGCTCGGTTTTCTTCAGCCCTGGTTGGCCCGCGTGCGGGACAGATGGGTTCAGGAGATCGTTCGATCTGGTTACAAGATCGAGTTTCTCTCTCGGCCGGAGAGCAGATTTTTTCCCTCAAATCTTCAACTGTCTCCAGAGCGTTTACGGGACCTGCACCTGGCGGTGCGGGACCTGAGGGCTCAGGGAGTGGTAGTTCCGGTGCCTCATCGGGACAGATTTCGGGGGTTTTATTCCAATCTGTTCACCGTGCCCAGAAAGGAGGGCAAGGTTCGTCCAATTCTGGACTTGAAGGCTCTGAACCGCTCTGTGCGGGTTCGCAAGTTCCGCATGGAATCCCTGCGGTCGGTGGTGGCTGCCCTGGTTCCGGGGGAATTCATGGCCTCCATCGATTTGAAGGATGCGTATCTTCACATCCCCATTTTCGAGGGTCACCAGAGGTACCTTCGATTTGCCATTGCGGAGGATCACTACCAGTTCGTGGCGTTGCCTTTTGGTCTCGCCTCGGCTCCGCGGGTCTTCACCAAGGTGCTTGCACCGGTTCTGGCATTATTGAGGGCCCAGGGCATTTCTGTCCTGGGGTATCTGGACGACATTCTGGTTCGGTCTGCGACCAGCCAGGGTCTGGAGAAGGACCTGTCTGTCACGATGCAAACTCTGCAGGAGTTTGGTTGGACGATAAATTTTCCAAAGTCGACACTGAGTCCGTCGGTTTGTCTTCCCTACCTGGGAATGATTCTGGACTCGGTGCAGGCGAAGGTCTTCCTGCCGGAAGACAAACTCAGAACTCTTCGAGAGAAAGTCAGGTCCCTCAGGGACGTTCCGCACTCGTCTCTGCGGACGTGCATGAGATGTCTGGGATTGATGGTCTCGGCCTTCGAGGCGATTCCCTTCGCCCAGTTTCACACGCGGGGTCTCCAAGCGGAGATCCTGTCCATGTGGGACGGGCGACCTCAATCTCTGGATCTTCAAATCTCGTTGAGTCATCGCACCAGAAGAGACCTTCTGTGGTGGCTCCAGTCCCCGATGGTGTCCGGGGGCAAGTCGTTTCGTCCTATCTCGTGGACGGTGATCACCACGGTTGCCAGCCTGTCGGGCTGGGGTGGTGTTCTGGGCGTTCTGTCCGCCCAGGGAACTTGGTCGGAGGGGAAGTCTTCCCTTCCGATCAACATTCTGGAATTGCGTGCGATAAATCTCTGTCTTCATCGCTGGACGGACCGGCTGCAGGGCTGCCCGGTTCGGGTGCAGACGGACAATGCCACGGCGGTGGCCTACATCAACCACCAAGGGGGCACCAGGAGTGCCCGAGCGGCTCGAGAAGTGGCCGACATTCTGTCTTGGGCCGAGACTCATGTCCCGGCGATAACAGCGGTTCACATTCCGGGGGTGGAGAACTGGCAGGCGGACTATCTGAGTCGCCAGACCCTGGATCAGGGGGAATGGTCTCTCCACCATGTCTCTCCTTCCAGATGTTGTGCGCGAAGTGGGGTCTTCCAGATGTGGACCTGTTCGCGTCTCGTCTCAACAACAAGGTGAGAAGGTTCGTGGCAAGGACGCGCAACCCTCGGGCAGACGCGTCGGACGCGTTAGTGGCCCCGTGGCATCAGTACAGGCTGATGTACGCGTTTCCACCGATTCAGTTGCTGTCCAGGTTCCTTCGCAGGTTACACTCGGAACGCAGCACGGTGATTCTTGTGGCACCGGACTGGCCTCGCCGGTCCTGGTACGCAGACCTCGTGAATCTGGCGGTCGACGCCCCGTGGCGTCTGCCTCTTCGAGACGATCTCCTGTCTCAAGGACCGATATACCATCCTGCTTTACAGTCGCTGGCTTTGACGGCCTGGCTGTTGAGACCGAGGTCCTGAAGGAGAAGGGTCTCTCCCCAGAGGTCGTTCATACTTTGATCAACGTGAGGAAGTCTTCCTCGGGGAAGGTTTATTACCATACTTGGAAGGCCTATTTTGCCTGGTGTGAGTCCAGGGGGTTTTCACCCCGCACGTACTCAGTTTCCCGAGTGCTGTCCTTCCTTCAAACGGGTGTCGATCAGCGTTTGGCGCGGGCTACGATAAAGGGTCAGGTGTCTGCGCTGGCCGTTCTGTTTCAACGTCCCGTGGCTTCCAACTCCTTGGTTGGCACTTTTGTTCAGGGTGTGCGGCATCTGGTTCCTCCTAGGAGGGATCCTTTGCCCCCTTGGGACTTGAATCTCGTTCTGTCTGTGTTGCAACGTGCTCCTTTTGAACAGATCAGGGAGATCTCGTTGTCTATGTTGTCCAAAAAGGTCGCCTTTTTGGTGGCGATCACTTCGGCTCGCAGAGTGTCGGAGCTGGCAGCTTTGTCCTGCAAGTCTCCGTATCTGGTTGTTCATTTGGATAAGGTGGTCTTGCGACCTAATCCTTCTTTTCTTCCGAAACGAGTTTCGGAATTCCATCTTAATGAGGATATTGTCTTGCCTTCGCTGTGCGCGAAGCCTAAACATCCAAAGGAGGTGAGATTACATTCTCTGGATGTTGTTCGGGCGATAAGGGTTTACCTTAAATCGACTGAGTCTTTTCGAAAGACGGACTCCTTGTTTGTTCTTCCAGAGGGTCCTCGGAAGGGCATGGCGGCGTCGGCCTCTACCATCGCCAAATGGATCAGGCAGACCATTGAACAGGCCTATGCCTTGCAGGGGAAGGTTCCCCCTGTGCCTGTGAAGGCGCACTCTACTAGATCTCTGAGTACGTCTTGGGCCTGTCGTCATGGGGCTTCTGTAGCCCAGGTGTGTAAGGCGGCGACTTGGTCGACCGTGCACACTTTCACAAAATTCTACAAAGTAGATGTTCAGGCATCGGCGGATGCTTCCTTTGGCCGCAAGGTTCTTAGTGCGGCAATTCCCTAGGGTCCCTTGTTGGGGACCTCTGGCTGCTGGGATAAGTGTTTTATCCCCTGGTTATTTGTCTTTTCCTGGGTTGTTGCTCCTGTTGAGCACTTGTTTTTCCTGTTGCCCAGCTGGTTTCCTTCCTTTGGTAAGGTTCCTTTCTTTGATGCGGAGACTGCGTTGCCTTTTCGGCGCGGATGCATTTCCCACCCCTCATGTTTGCACTGCTTTGGGACGTCCCCATATGTGACGAATATGAAGAGGCGGCGACTGTCGGAGGACGTAAGAGAAAACGGAATTTTTGTAAAATCTTACCTGTAAAATTCCTTTCTCTGAGTCCTCCTACAGTCGCCGCCCCGCCCCTCTTTTGGGGTTTGGTTGTATACTCTACTGCTATTCCACTAAAACTGAGATATGGTTGCAGGAAGTAGGAGGGTATTGACTGAGGGGACCACCCCTTGAGGGTGGGATATGTTAAAAGCTTTAATGTTAACATATTCTGTTGCCTAGCTACTCCTTCGGAGCAAAGTCTAATACCCCCATATGTGACGAATATGAAGAGGCGGCGACTGTCGGAGGACTCAGAGAAAGGAATTTTACAGGTAAGATTTTACAAAAATTCCGTTTGTAGTTTGTGGTGCCCAAATGCAGTGCAGTTCTGCTTTAGATATAAAACAAAGATTTGATAAAAAATATTTTAAAAAATAACAGTTGAAAAAAATTACAGTTTTAAATAAGAAAAGTTAAAAAATAACAGTTAAAAGAAATACTTTACGTATACATTTATGCTTCTCCCATACCTGTAAGCCATTTGTGCATGCAGTGAAGCCTGCCACAAAAACTTCTGCTATTTTGCACAGCTCCGTCCTGTCCTCTTCTCTAGGATGGACCAGCCATTAGTATGAGCGCCCCCCTAGCCATACAGGAGGGAGCGCCATCCTTCTTCTGGCCTCAAACATGCATAGGTGAGCTCAGTGGCTGTGGCAGAAGAGAGAGTGTTGCAGCTGCTTAGGTTATCTTTAAGAGATAGTGGTTCGTATATGCTGGGCTCAGAAGGATGCCGCTCGCTCTTGTACCACTAGAGGGCGCTTGCCCTAATACCTGGTCCATCCTGGAGAGGACAGGACCGAGCCATGAAAATTAACTGGGCAATATTCATCAGTGCAAAAATGGCCTACAAGTATGGGAGGAGCATAAATGGGTATTTTTAAAAGTGGATTACTTGAAAATTATAGAATAGTGTTCATGGACCGCATAGGGTATATTTTCAAAGGTGAACTGACCCATTACAAAGTTACAATCTGGTCCGCCTGTGAGTTTTTTTGGCAGACCTGATCAGAACCATCCATTGCTCTCTATGGGGGGCGGATGTAAACGGACATGTGTCCTATCCGGCAAAGAACAGATGGATGGCAGATTGAATCAGATGGCAGTCGGATGTAAACGGACAGGCGGTCCATTTACTTCCAACTGCCCATAGAGGAGTACGGGCTTTGTCCACTCTGCATAAGCGCAGCAGGCACAGATCTGTCACAAAATAGTATGACTATGTGACAGCGCTGCTAACATTAACCAATTAACTTGATAAATGGAAAAAACCTTGACCAAAAATGATAAGTTATATAACATATAATGTGATCAAACACCAAAAAAAAAAAATATATATATATATATATATATATATATAAATATATATATATATATACACAGTATATATATATGCAATCCAAAAGTGAGTACCTCCTAAAGTGCAACAAAAGTGCATAAACAATGTCTCTGGTATTATAAGGTGCAAGTGAACACAATAAGTCCTGAAGTGCAAAAAATATTAAATACAATAAAAAAGAAGGCACTCCTATGTGCAAAGCATGCAAACAAAGTTCAAATCTCTATAGGCGTTGCAATATGTGAATCGTTCCATATGTGTCCACTCCTTCGATCTTGTGCTGCAATCACGAGGTGAAGTGTCTGCTCACCTCCATTATTTAGGCAATATATAGAAAGATAATCACTGCCGTCCACTTTCTGGGCAACTTCACACTCCTTGGTAATGTTCCGAATTAACTCTAGGCAACTCCACAGTTCTTGACAATGCTCCAAAAATAGCACATGTAGAAACATAAAGAGACAATCTCCAATGGCGCAATACCCAAACATTTAGGAAGCAATAAGACAGATCCCAGCTTTAAACATTAAACTCCAATTTATTAAAATAAAATACAGCTTAAAAATCACAGTTCCAACAGTGATCACATTGAAGAGCGTCAAACCTGCCCACCACTTGGTACCTCTACGCGTTACACCACATCCATCATGGCTTCAACTGGAGGAGAAGACCTGTCACAAAGCTGTCACATACAGTTCCTGGTCTCTAGTTATGACCGAAAGGCAGTAGGACAGGCTCCCAATCATGTGGCCACTGTGACAGCTAATCATGGTGATCACGTGATCCTGAAGTTTGTCCCATACCATGCAATAAAACCCAGTGAAAGCCCGCAATGAGAAACCAAGAATGGGTTAAGGTAAACTTATTTAGCCCTGGAGAGAATCTGTTGTTTTCAAGCAATTGAATCCGACCCATCGACCAATTTACTAAATGTAAATGCAGTGAAAGTCCAATGAGAAAGATTATAGGCAGGTTTGATCATTTGATAAAATGGTGTGTACATATAATACGATCACATGTAAACACTAACAGCGCTTTACAACTGATCACATAGTCCATAATGTGTCATATTCAAAAAGGAGAAAGAGGGACAGTCCAGCCTGCTGGAACCATCCATGGTGATAATATCCTGTGCAAGGTATTCACGTGCTCTTATTTAAATAATTGTGCACCTTCACCACACCGGCATGCCCCCCAAGCAGTGCCCACGTACCTCACTGAGGGGGATATGAAGCCAAACAAGACGTATACTCAGGAGGATAAATCCCTCTGACACAGCTCAGGATCTCCACAAAGATGATGGCTGGATCAATAGTATCCTGAGTAAAAGCGTGTATGGATTTTGCAGAGCATGCAGCGTGCTGAGCTGTGCCGAGTTACTTCCTGGTATTGCAGCCGTAGGATCGTGCGACCAATCCCCCGTACGCGTTACGTCCGGATGGGCGTGGACTTCTTCAGCGGGGATTTTATCATTGTTTTTTTATATAACGGCTGCAGACATCCGAAAGGTTTTACATGGTTTTATGATTTTATATCATTTTATATTATTCTATGTACCTTTAATCAGATTTTGGTATTTATGGTTTTACCACTGTATTTATGCAAATTGTTTATTATAATATTGAGCACCTTAGCGCCGAGTGGGTGAGATAGACAGGTATCCCATCAGGGTGTATATGTCAGTTTTCTTACTCTTCTTCTTAGGCTTGATCATTTGCACAGTGCCCAGTTCAGTGTCATCACAGGCTGCATTTTGTGAATTTTTTTCTGCTGCAGTTGTACATTAAAAGATAACTCCAGGGCTAATAAAAAAAATGATCCTTTGAAGTGGGGCTGTGCCCCCACTGCCAGGGTTACTTGCTTATTTTTGTCTAAAGGAACAAAATAACAAGATTTACCTACCTTATCCTCCGCTCCTCCCTGCACCTAGACTAGTCAATGTAGCATATGCACCCCTGTGCTTCACTGGTTTGGAGTCCCGACATCATCATGACCAGAGCAGGGTCCATAGCCCTGTTCTATATGTGAAGACACCAAAAGACAGTCCCCTTCCGGGGGAGCTGCGCCTTGAGAGCAGAAGATTTCAGCTTTAAATTAAAGTGGTAACCCTAGGAGGAAAAGCCCCGCCTGCACAAGTACAACAGAGATCACGGTGATTTATTCCACCTTATGTTGCTACATTTGTTTTTGAAGGGAATTATAACTCAATTCAATAAGGTCTTTCAAGTCCAGCTAACTGAGGAACCAAAACAATGTTTGTTGGGAATTTTGTGTAAACTCCCACTACTAGAGAATATTCTAAAACAGGCCATAGCCAGGGGCCCGGGCACTTTTCCAGGCCCGCAAGCTTATATTAGGACACTGGACATCCACTGACCCCCCTACAGTAAAGGAGTGGATGGCTCAAATGGGAGATACCCTTAGCCTGGAAAAGTATTAATTCCAGCATAGGGGGGAGCTCTGGTAAATTTGATAAACTTTGGGCCCCCGGTGGTTGGATACACTGGGTCTGCCTCCGGTTGACCTTATCATGGATTGGTTGCCGATTGGTAGGGGGTGAAGATTTGTTCATTTTGTAGCTGTTTTTGCAAGGAGAGACATAATTGGTTGTATTCATGTGGGCATCTGCATACTCTGGTGAATGACTGTGTTGTATTGCTGTTGATCTAATACTCTTTGAGTGTTGTATGGATTATTTTGTACTACTGATGTGCATATACTCTGGAATTTGCACTGTTTGTGCACAATGTTTAATAAAGTTCTTTGATATAAAAAAATGGTAACCCAAAAGCAAACATTTATTACATTGCAGCTTATCAATTCTTAAATTTGATGGCTACATTCGTTTTCTTTTCTTTTTCTCTTTTTTAGGCTTTCTTTCTTCTGTTTTCATCTAGTTATCCAGCCAGTAAATCTGTTGTTTTTCAAAAGAACAATTTCTCCAGCAGAATGTATCAGTTACAGAGATGAGACAAACTATTGAACACTAGCAGGACTGCTTACAATGATCTGCTTTTATTTATGAAAAACTTTTATCCCAAAAGAAAAAAAAAACGTTTGCTGTATATTGAAGTTTGGATTTAATTTTTTAGTGTGTCTAAATCTGCTAGTATATCTAACTCTCCCCTCCTGCCAGACTGACAATGTTACTGTCCAAAGGTGCTCCCTGTGCTCCTTGATCCAGAGTGGGGGGGGGGGGGATGCTCTAATACATAAGGTGATCACCAGCTGAATATGGAGGGGGAAAAAGATTTAAAAAAAAAAGAAAACTAATGTAGACACCACATCTAATGATTGGTAAGCTGCTATACATTACATTTTTGGTTTCGAGTTTAACCTCTTCCTGACCGGACTATAGTCGGCTATATGACAGCTACAGCACAGTTGCACATTTACGGGAGGGAGTCTATTGACGAGAGGGTGTGCGCATCGGCAGGGATCTGTTATTCTTCGGACACAGCTGATCACAGATCGGGGTAAAGAGCCAATCACAGTGGCTCTTTACCATGTGGCCAGCTGTGTCCACTCACAACTGATCACAGTGTAAACAGGATTTGCCAGTTATCGGCAGTCCTTTCCACACGCTGACAGTGCGTGAGGAGAGAGGAGACGGAAAGTTGCAATTCACACAGGAGACATCTACACTCAAAATTGTCGCTATTTTTTTGTTTATAGCGCAAAAATAAAAATCGCACAGGTGATCAAATACCACCAGAAGAAAGCTCTATTTGTGGGAAGAAAAAGGACGTAAATTTTGTTTGGGTACGGCGTCGCACGACCATGCAATTGTCCGTTAAAATAACGCAGTGCCGAATCGCAAAATAGGGCCTGGTCAGGAAGGGGGTAAAATCTTCCGGGGCTGAAGTGGTTAGTGATTAAATACCACCAAAAGAAAGCTCTATCTGTCTCAAAAAAATGATAAAAGTTTTGTTTGGGTACAGTGTTGCATGACCGCACAATTGTCTATTAAAGAGCGACAGAACATTGACCTGGGCAGGAAGGGGTGAAAGTGCCCCGTAGGCTAGTGGTAATACCACGTTAGGCTGATCACCTATTTATTTGGAAAAAAGGAAAATGTCTTTTAGTCCCTTTTCACGTAGTGACAGTTATTGAAAACAAACTCATCATCTATCTGCTATCAGGAAACTTTTGTTCCCCCGTAATGAAAACCCAGGGTGTAAATGGAAGTCTCCATCATTCGCCTTGACAGTAATGTTACAATGTAGCACTAAACAAGA
This sequence comes from Pelophylax lessonae, assembly GCF_965119305.1. Taxonomy (NCBI): domain Eukaryota; kingdom Metazoa; phylum Chordata; class Amphibia; order Anura; family Ranidae; genus Pelophylax; species Pelophylax lessonae. Next base: position 509,143,948 of record NC_138772.1, on the reverse strand, counting down.
ATGATTCTTTTACCTTTTTACCCGGCTTATAAAATATATCCCTCTCCTTCTTTTACAGCATAATAGCCAGGCAAAATGCTTATTTTGCGTTTAATTCCACCAAAGCCGTTTTCTTTTAGCTCCCTGCTCCCCGTAATTTAATGGCGTGACACTGCTGTGGCTGCTTTAATTGTTACATCTAATTAAAAGTTGACATTTTTAAGGCGGCTCACCTTCCTCACAGCTGTCTGGTGTGAAACATTCCACTCGGTTCCCCGGTGCAACAATTGCTTTGCATGTGATGTAATTTGTGATACCCTTGTTAACGATGTCAAATTACATGAGGGAGCCTTAAATAATTTAAACAATGACTAAAAACGCACAGGATCCATTCTAATCTTAGTCGGTGTTATTGCTCACTTAAGTGTTTAATGTGCTTGAGAAAATGTTAATTACAAGCTTCTGGCCACCCTATCTTGTATATTGCTCAGGGATAAAGGCTAATATTTTTCTTATTATGGTTTTATTGTTTGGAGGCAGACTCTTTAAAGGAGAATACTAGTCGGGATAAAAATTGCCAGTAAAGATAAAATATCTGGTAAAATGCTTTTTTTTTTTAAAATTGTAATTAGCAGACACACTTGCGCAAAATGATAAATTAGAATTAAATATAAAAAAATGAAAAGGTGAACTAACACCCTACAGCCCATGCTGCATGCAGCCCTTTGGTATGTGGTGTGCAAACCTCATTAGTCTGTAGTGGAAACATTGACTAGGGCAGTGATGGTGAACCTTGGCACCCCTGAAGTTTTGGAACTATATTTCCCATGATGCTCATCTGCACTGCAAAGTGCATAGGCATCATGCGAAATGTAGTTCCAAAACATCTGGGGTGCCAAGGTTTGTCATCACTGGACTAGGGTAACAACATTGATCTCTACTAGCCTCATTGTCAGGAGCTCTCCTTGCTGAGCCATCTGAGATGCTGGACAGCAGCCTGTTTGAACCCTTGGATAATCCTGCCATGTCTCGTGTTTCTGTTGAATCTTGAACTCTTTACTCCTCCCATGAACTTTCTATTTAAACCATGTCTCTGCACTTCCTATTTGCCAGATTATTGTTCTCTCTCCAGCCAATATCTTGCTCCTGCAGCTGTCCTTATTTCCACTACCAAAATTTGGCTTGTTCCTTGACTACACTTCCACTTGATCCCAACCCCCAACCACTTGTTACCGAAATTTCGCTTGTTTACTGACTACACTTCTGTTTGTTCCCTATCTGCTATATCTGCTACTGGACCCTTGGGTTTCTCACCTGGTGGGGCAATCCTGAGGACCGCAACCTGATACTAACACACAGCAAAACCCATTTCCACCAACAGGAGCTTTGGCGTATACCAGTTAGTGTTTAGACCCCGCACCTCAGGTGAGCCCGCATCATCTGCCAGGGTGACCTGCTTGTGCACTTATCCTGCTGGTTGATGAAAGCCTCTCTACTGCTATAGCTACTGGTGCCCAAGCCTGACCCTTGACCGTGACACTAATGTAACATATTCCCAGTTTCATAGTGCCTTCTACTACATGCCAAAAAATATAGCATGTCCACCATCTCTGACCCTTATTTCCTCTAGGTCTGCAGTTGTTGACAGTCCTCGCAAGCATTTCATAGGTTGAACACAATTGACAATCACTTTCCTACAGCCTCCTTCCCCCTCTCCCCCCCGGTCCCCACTGTACTTACCTCTGTGTGTGATGACCTGTCAGTGCCCACACAGCTAATGTAATGGTCTGGGGAATTAAAATCCCTGATTTTCTCTGCAAAAAAAAAAAAAAGAGGAAGAATAGTGGGATTTATAAGTCCCCGAACCATTACACCAGCTGCATGCTCACTGACAGCTCATCATTCATGCAGTTAAGGCTGGTCATAGACGGTTCATTTTTTTTTTATCAGCCAGCGGGCTGTTTTGAAGAAAAACAAATATTCCTTCATCCACACTCCAAAGGTGGATGGAGGAATTCTCCCTGCTGTGCCTCTGCTGTTAGAATACACTGATCAGCGGCTGTAGCTAATTGCCTGCAGAAGTTGGCTTCAGATTTACTTCTATCGAGCAGGAACGGCCATAGGTGGATTGAAGTTGGGCTGGTTCCTGCTCATCCAGCTGAATTTCAATCCATATATGGGCATCTTTAGTAGAGTGGGGACCAGTGGGGTGGGGAGGGTGTGGGTTGTTAGTTCACCTTTCGGAAAAGGTGAACTGACCATTTAAACCTAAAAATAAAAAATAAGCACCTAGGAGCTTTTAGCCATAATGTGCTAGCATGCAATATTAGCACATTATGGCACACTTATCTTTCAAGGGATTCCCTCCAGCGCTGCTGGAATATTGTTCCTCTGCAGCCTCCATAAGCATTACAAAGAGGGTAGGTGTCCAAGTGGATGCTGAAGTCCCTGGTGACTTTTGGCAGCCATCTTAGGTGGGGTAACCTATTTTTAAAGAGGGGATCCTGCCAGGGTTTGGTGTGCATTTGCAAGTGCACAGGTCAGGGGCAGGAGTCCCGCTTGCTAGGGAGAAATATTATAGGGCTAGGGTAAGGTTCCTGCACTAGGAGGGATAGTTTAGGGAAACCGCTGTATATTCCTCAGGTCACAGGTCACTGGAACTGCTCTCACAACCTTCTGATAGCCTATAATAGTCGCCAGCTGAGCCCTGCCATTAAGCCAGTCAGTCACCCCCCCCCCCCCCCCCCAGCAGGTGCTGTCCTGGGAAAAGTCAGCCATGCCTGTGTAGTGCCCTACTGAGAGCTGTCCGATTCTCCTGCATATGTGTTGTTACTATGTGATACGCTGGTACAAGATAGTTATACCCTGCTTGCCTTATGCTGCCGCATGGGCCAATAATGCTGTGCCCAGACTATCACACTGAATGGAACTGTACTGTGCTGTAATAATCATACCTGTGTCACTACAACTGTTACAGCAACCGCTACTGCAAGTGTTATTCTTTCATTTCCCCCCCTCACTTTGAATTGTTTGGAATGCGCAGTGCATGTTAGTTGAAGTCATGTGTACTGCTCTAGGCACTCTACAAATACCACAGTCCATAGGCCCCTTTCATACGGGCCAGGTCCATTTTTCTCAGCAGGGTATCTGTTTGGTGATCACCTACTGAGCGGAGCGGGCAGATGACAGGTCTGTGTCTGCTCCAGTTATGCAGAGGGGACACGGACACAGCCCGCTCTGCTCTATGGGCAGTGAGATGTAAGCAGAATGTCTATCAATTTCCACCTGAATGCCCTCCGATCTGATCCGGCTAGAAAGGAGAATGTATCCGGATCGATTGAAGGTAGGCGGGTTTAAAGGGACACAATTTTGTTTACATCCGTTGCTCCATAGAGGAGAATGTAGGGTCCATCAGGTCCACCTGAAAAATGGACAGGCAGACCCGATCGGACTGTATGTGTGAAAAGGGCCATAGTCCCTAGTCCAGCTTGTTATCCAGGATTAGAGAGTAGCTACATACAGTTGGGACCATGGAGAACAGAAGTAGCCACCCTCTAACAGGAGGTCAGATCACAGCAGCACAAAAAAGGAATTTGGAGATTTGGAGGAGGCTGAGAGCAATAAAAGGGACTTTTTTGTGTTAGGAATATATTATTAAATATAATTTTCCTTTAAAAACTAGAATTTAGTGTCACTTTAAAGTACAGCTATCCTGCAAAAACCGATTACATTTTTCTTCAATAAAGGTTTTTCTGTACTGTTTTCAAAATAAGGTGAGAAGTCGCAGACCAACTGCACGATCCGCTTAAAAGCTGCAAAGGGGAGATAAAAAAAATAATTTTTAAACCTGTATTTCCCCATAAAATAAACAAATTATCCATTGCTAGCAAATAGGCAGCTGTGTATAAAATGGAACAAGCAGCCCTCCAGTTTATAAAGGAGAACATGTATGTGAGATGGGTGTTCTCTGCATAAATGGAACAGAAATGAAACACGATATTGCATATCAGAGAAAAGCAATAAACGCTGTAAAGGATGGCGTGTTCAATTCCCAGACGAAGAGTCAGACAGGAATGACAATACACGGACGACAATGTCACATTTCATAATGCTGCAGGTTACATTGCCGTCTTCACTAGATGTTTGCCAAAGGTGTTTGAATTATTTATATACATCATCCATTGTTTAAATAACCTATCTCTCATCTCCTTTTATTTTACGCTGTTAGGAGAAGATCTCACGAACAACTTGACATTCTATTCACATTGAATGGTATTCAAAAGTCTTCGGATCGTTTGGAGTTTCAGATAAGCATTGTTTTATCTGACGCCATGGCTTTAAAGATTTCGGCTCTGAAAAACTTTTCCGTGTTTTCAAACCGAAGAGCTGTTTAGATTTCTGCATTTAAACTTGAAATGTTTTGACTCTGTTTTTGAAGCTGCAATAGAATTTTTTTTTATGTAGTACTTCATCTGATCAAGATGATCACGAATTCCCAGTTAAAGTTGTGTCTACACAATCAGTTACACCTAATATAAGCTTCAACAAAATAAAGTAAACCCCCCTCCATCGTGGGGGGTTACGTTCCGGACCCACCTGTGAAAAGTGAAAATCCACGAAATAGATAGACCCTATTTAAATACACTCTAGGCATGTTTTTATAACTTTCACTGTACTTTTAAAAGCATTTCAAGGTCTTTAAACACACTTTTAAAACAATAGAAACACATTAAGCCCCCGTTCACACTGGGGCGACGCTACTTCGGACCGCGACCTCCGAGGTCGCGGTGCGAGCAGCGCGCCGGGACCTCGGAGCGGCCGCCACGGACTTCATAACATTGAAGTCTATGGCGGTCGCCTCCTGGTCGCCCCAAAGAAGCTCCGGACCCTTTTTCTGAGTCGGAGCGACTTGTGTCGCTCCTATCAGAACGGGTCCGCAGCTTCCCTATGGGAGGCGACCTGCGGCGACCTGTGAGGCGACCAGGTCGCCTCACAGGTCGCCCCAGTGTGAACGGGGGCTTAAACACATAAAAGATACTGAGAGACAGAGCAAGAGCAACGCAAAACACAAAAATATTTAATTAACAATGATTTAATTAGTAAAATAATATTAATAGGTCTTACAGAAAAAAAACACAATATATCAGGACCGCAAAAACTGAACCGCGATATAACGGGGGTTTACTGTATAGTCATTTTTCATTGGTTATGATATAGTGATTTATAACAGTCAATTTTAAGCTTTTTTAAATCTGCTAAAAGCTGAACTGGCCTGTTTTTTTTTTCTTTTCTCTTTTTCGGGTCCTTTCACACGGGCTTTCCGATCAGGTCCTCCTGTCACTTTTTTAGGCGGACCTGATCAGATGCTCGATGCACCCCTATGGAGCAGCGGATGTCAGTGGTGACATGTCCGCTGACACCCGCTGTTATCCAATCCGATCCTGTCCATGAAATCCAGACGGATGGAAACCCTATTTTCCATCCGTCTGGAGGATCGAATCGTATAGGGTCGGATGAAAACAGTTGGTCCATTTTCATCTGATCTCCCATAGAGGAGAGCGGGGCTCTGACAGGTCTGTCTCTGCAAAGTAAGCGGGGACGGACCTGTCATCCACCTGCTCAACGGGGATCGGCGGATCGATCCCCCCCACCGGGTGGAAAGCCCATGTGAAAGGACCCTTCCTGGCACACAATACTGTTGCTTCCACCCTCTCCTTTTGGGGGGAGGCTACGTATGCATTTCCCTATTTAAGTGCTTGAACATTGATGTGGTGTTCAGCTTAGCTCTGAGAAAGCGGGTGCGCCGTTGAAACGCTTTAGATTGACAACACAGCAGGATGTAATTGGAGTACGCTCATCCTGCACTGTATGGCATCTTGTGGTTTAATGGCTTTTACCAGTTGCGTTTTTGTGAATATCCATCTTTAGCAGTTTTTTGTTGCCTCAATACATTTTTGGTAATGCAGTAAGTACTTGTGCCTTCCTGTTTGTTTGTTTTTTGTAGTTTCACTTTGGATTCCTGTATTCGAGGAGGGCTGCATCCACCAAGCATTTGGATTTGCTGTCCCATAGTCCTATCCCACTGTGGAGAACTTCTTAGTGCTGGAAGTGACTGCTTTTTGCTACATAGCTTTAGATCTAAAGAAGATTTAACAGGGATTGCACATTCAGATTACAGTTTAAGGCTAGAGCAGCCATTATCAACCACGATTTCTTTGAACCCTAGGGTTCCTCCAGAAGATGCTAGGGGTTCCTTGAGTTGTGGCCAATTGACCACCCATTTGATGGTGCCTTCATAATTTAATGCCTTTTGGCAAAGTCAGCAACATGACACCAATGATCTTTTCAGCTGTCTGTGAAGGTGGCCTCCTGGCCACCACTATAAGGAGGCATTTTTCTCACTATCCATTAATGTAAGGGGCAGTGACTTAAGGAATTTATTTTAGCAGGGGATCCCTGAGTCCGGAATATAATTTCACTGCTTACTCTGGGGTAAATGGTTTGAGAAAGGCTGACCTAGAGCTACACAGGATATTTTTAGTTATCAAATAGTTTCCTTCTGTAGCACAAGCAGCATGTAGTAGCAATTAATCACAGATGATTGAACAGTGTTTACAAATGTGTGTTAATTGCTACTATTTTCTACTTGTCCTGTAGCTCACAGAATATTGAGTCATTTGTTCTATCTGTGTAGTGACTGACTGACCCCGGTGCCTGCCATTAGACTTTGTGGGCCCCCATACAACCTGCCTAACAGTCAGTGCCAGATTTCTAAGGGCCCTTTCACACGGGCGCTCCGTATGTCCCCAAATCATCCTATTTTTTTGCAGATGATTTACGGACATAATGAATGTCTATGGGATTGCGGATGTCAGCAGATGACCATCCGCTGACATCCGATTTTCTTCCTTTCAGTTCTGTTCCGTTTTTTTGGAACGGAACAGAACCCTTTTTTTCCTCCGTTAAAAAAACGGAAAGGAAGCAAAAGCGGATGTCAGCGGTGTCATCCGCTGGCAGTCGCAATGCCCATAGACTTACATTATATTATGTCCGTATATCATCTGCAAACGGATGGGATGATATGCGGACATACGGAGCGGATGACACAAATGTCATCCACTCTGTGAAAAAAAAAAAAAAGGACCGGAGCGGAGCCAAAAACTGACGACCTTGTGAAAGAGCCCTAAGGGTGGCAAAAGGTAAAATTGCCCTGGGCCTCTTGACAGAAGGGCTCTTCTCTATACAAAAAAATTATACAACAGCTTAAAAAAATATATTAAATGATTTTTAAAACATAATAAAATATAGAATAATAAAAAATTACTTTCTTTTAATAAATGTATCATGGGAAGTAAAATTTGCTCGCCATCATCTGTAAAAGTTTTTACTCTGGACTGGTATATTGTATTGTTTTTAAAAATGAATTTTGGCAGCTCGAGTAAAGCATACATAGAGTGCTATGAATACGTGTGTGCATGCATGACCTGCAATGATGTTGTGTTGTGCGTTTTAAAAATGTCTGACTGTCATTGAGAATGTACACCTTCTCTGTGTATGAGGAGTCCCCCAAACCTAAAGGGCCCCACAACGTTTAAATCTTTTAAATCTGGTCCTACCAACAGCCCCCCATACAGCCTGCCTGACATTTACCCATTTTTGTGGACAGACAGAGTAATCATCCATTCTGTGGCTCCTGATAATTAAAGTTCCAGGCCTGCCCCGGGCGATTGATATAGAAGAGGAAGTCGCTACTTTAATTGTTGGGAGCCAAAACATGGATGCTTAATCTGCCTGCTCCAAAAAGATTAGAAAAAATAATCCCTTCTCTGTCCTTGGCCCCTACTGCTGAACTGATGGGGCCTGGGGAATTTTTATTTATTTGCGGGAAGCCACAGCCTGTGGGATTACTGCACATGCACCCAAAGGTATTTAAAGAATCCCCCCTCTGCCCCTAGGGACTCAGCACAGGAGGACTAGCTATGACTCCTTATCGGTAGCCTTGACTGACCTTCTACATGATCACTCACTAGTGATTTTGGTAGCATGAATGAGCAGCTAAAAATTGTGCTTGTGCTCTTCTGCATTCTTTGTGACAGTTTTAGTGGTTAGTGATTGGCCTAGTGTTGTCACATGAGGCACTAAAAGAGCACTCAGATTTGCAGTTTACACAGGGTTCCTTCTCTTTGTGCCCAGTTACCACTGGGTAAGCACTGGGTTATGGAGAAGTGAGTATGTCTCGTTGGAGGGGTCAAGGGCCACCATTAAAGGAAACTTTTGGTTTGCCATGCATGGACAAAACATAGCTTCACTTTAACTGCATGAAGAGCTTATGAAAATAAAACACTTGAAATGGTCTTCCTGCCACACACACTGTTCTAAATGTCATTAAATACTGCAATACATGGATGACACCACAGACAATTGCTGCATGCAGTGCTTTTCAACGTGCTGATGCAAGAGAATGTCTGTGAAGTTTGTTTTGAATGTACTATTGGTATGAAAGATGATATTCTTCCATGCTAGCAATGACCAGCAGGGATGGGCTATTTGTGGCTTCCATTTGGTCACAGCTTTAATACAGTTAAAAGTAGGAAAACATAGTGTAAGATATAACGATTCTCATTTACTAGCCAAATAGAAACAGCATTCACTATGAAATATCTATACCCCTACTGTGGTATGTGATGACAGCACACTAATTAGCTAAGTTCTGCAGAAAGATGTATGGAACGTAAACTTTGGAGTTCACACCTTCACTAATTAAGGATATTCTCCAGTTGTTTGATTTCCATTTGTCCTGCATTAGTTTGAGCTGGTTATTTTAGTAGGGAGAACATAATCACAAATTCCTGTAGCACTATCATCCCAAAATAGCCTGAAAATCTTCTGAAAGGGTGAAGGGCTTTGAATATGGCACTCAAGAATAAATCTCACAAAAAATACAAAAATAAAGCATATTTATGGATTACATTAGATAAATAATACATGCAAAAGTTCCTCATACAAGCTAAAAATAACTGAGAGTAACCAATAAGATATATATATATTATATAAAGCGCCACAGTATATTTTAATTATGCTGATTCCAAACAGGTTGTGTAGATTCAGTTCACTTCTACCTCTTCACTTTTATCCAGGGGACCACAGGTGTGCAATTTTTCAGTGGTGCAATGGATACTGTATACTAAGGATACCTTTCATGCTGGTCCTGAAAAAGTAGATTCAGTCTACAAAATGAGTCGACTGCATTAGTTATTCTTGAAAACATCTGTCTCGTATTTTTTATACTTTCACAATTTTTTATCATTTAGAATTTTATCTAAAAAGTAAGAATATATTTGTCAGGTCAACAGATGGTTAATATGCCACATTTTTCTGCTCTGAAACCAAGTATGGATTGGCCAATGTGATTCTCTTGTATAGCTGTCCCATTCACATATGAAACAACAGTACTTGGTATATCCTGAGCTGAATTCCAAGCAACAGAGCCACTACTGTTAGATCTCCTCAGATATTCCAGTTGTCCTTGGTGTACTGGATGTGCTTCAGCAACAGTTCCATGTTTCCGTATGTGCAGCATAGCCAAGAGAAATTGCAAAAAAAAGATTTCTGTGAAATGGTACATGATAGGTTAAATTACAGCTTAACTTCTTGATTAGCAGCCAAAAAATCAATAATATACACCAAAAAGTGTTCAGGAAGCAAAATCTGTTATCCAGTGCAATAGGACCCCAAATTTTGTTTGCCCCGCCCTACATCTGATAATAATACCGTATCTGTACTGTAACGGAAACAGCTCAGCTGGAAGGCTTTCTAATGCTTATTCATTATTTATTCTCTACATATTTATACCTTGGCTTACTGGAAATTGCAAAAGATCTCCAGCTGCAAAAGACTTTCAGCCCTGTCAGAATTCATGAAACCTGATTTTCCTACTCTTTTCCTGTTGCTTATCATATGATGCCAGGTTATAAAACTGTCAATCACTTTTTAAACCTAAACTGTTCACAAAACATAATCTCGAAGCAGTTTAATAAAAATACAACAAACCTTTTGGCACATGTGAAAGAAAATCAGGACCTTTTCGTGGTCACGTGGTCTCAGGGAGAGATATTGTCTATGAGCTTGCAACTAATTATCTGTGATGCCCCACTTAGAAAGTTTTTGAATTTCTTTTTGCCCCCACACCACCTGTACACATTTTCTTGAAATATATATATATATATATATATATATATATATATATATATATATATATATATATATATATGTATATATGTATATACATATATATGTATATACATATATATATATAGTATATATGTAAAAAAAAATAGTATATATGGTTTGCCACAAATGTCCAATAGCCTCCATCCCATATATATGTAAAATCGTTGTTTTCATGATTGTAGAAACAGAATGGTCCAAAAGTTTTATTGAATTGAAATACTCTATCCCTAAGATACCACCTCTATGACACCATCTGGTAACCCTCTTTACACTTATGGCACCACCCTTCTTGCCCCTTTTGACACCGTCTGGTTCCCCATCTAATCCCTAGGACCTTATGGTACCATCCTGAAAGCCTCCTCACCCCTGTGACACCATCTGGTAAACCTAACCCTTGGGACCTTGGAACACCACCTGGAACCCCTCCTCACCCCTGTGACACCATCTGATACCCCATCTTACCCTGTGTCACCATCTGATACCCCTTCTCCTGAAACCATCTGGTACCATGCCTTATCCCCATAACACTATCTGACATCTCTTCTCACCCCTGTGACACAATCTGATATTCTTCTTCACCTTGTGACACCACCTGAAACCCATTCTTCTCCTTCCCTTCCGGTATCCTTATCTCTTACTTGAGCCCCCTACTGCCTCCCCCCCCCCCCACCCCTGTGTCTCCTTGGTAAAAAAAAAAAAAACTAAAATAAACAGCGGTCTTTCCCTGTGCCAGACCTGTCCTTTATACTTCACCCCCCAAAATGCAGTGCCACAACAACTCCCATATTAAAATTCCCTGAACTATAAAAAAAAAAAGATCTGCGATCAATAGAGAAATGTTAAATTTAAGGTTTCCTTATGATGACAGCTACATAGAAGTACCTAGCCAGGAGTATTCATGCTAAACAAGTTTCATTGTGGCTACACACTACCATGTAACTTACAGATAGGGAGCCCAGTGTGCCATAGACGAAATCCTACAGGCCAGGGAAGCCAGCCCAAACAGTCGAAATTTACAGGCGTCTAAAAGAGATTAGTTATTAATTTCCAGGAATATTATGGCTCGCTCAATCAGTTGTACCTGATCTTTATCAGCATCACTCACAGGGAAACCAGTGGCCTGTAAACTCCATAAAGAGGACCTTTCATCATCTGTCAGCTTGTGGGAGTAGTAAAGTTTTAAAAGAAAAAAAAAAAAAGAGCACAAAAATGTAAAAATAATATATAATAAAAAGACACACAAAAAGGGCATACACTTTGGTCACTTATTTATAGCTTTGCTCTGCTCAAATTTAAATTAAATCATAAAAAGTTTACAAATAAACATTTAACACAAGCGGACCCATGAGAATGGTTTTGCAGAGCAATATGGGTTTTTTATAGAGAGCACAGCGTTGGCTTTTTTTTATTTGGGACTGTGTGATTTATTTATTAACACAATAGACTGTTCCCTCCAAAAAGTTAATGTTCATCATGTAAAGTGTTAACCTAGTGAATTGGTGAAGTTCTGTTCACTTCAAATGTCCAATCATGTGCAAACAAACATCCTTTTGTTTTTATTTCTCTTGCACATGATTGGGTAATCAAAATAAAAAGACCCTCATTTTTTTATCCTAAACCGGGGATCTTCAAACTACGGCCCTCCAACTGTTGCAGAACTACAAGTCCCATGAGGCATTGTAAAACTGGCATTCACAGACATGGCTAGGCATGATGGGATTTGTAGTTCCTGAACAACTGGAGGGCCATAGTTTGAAGACCCCCTGTCCCAAACTAAAGCTGGCCATACTTTGATAAAAAAAGGTAGGTGGTTCAGCAGGGACCGACCAAATTGTGCTTGTATAGAAGTCAATTTACCATTTCATCTAAAGTCATAGAGACTTGAAAAATATATTGTTTATACTTATTCCATAACCTCTTTATTTTACAAAAACAAGCATTTTTTACACCTTGTGACTTTTAATATCACTGGTGTCACAGAACATTATATATATTTTAATGACAGGAACAGCAAAACCTGTTTTTAGATTATTTCTGTCTAATTAAAGCTCCATACAGTATGAACATAGTGGGCCAGGGGGTGAGGAAAAAGGGTTGATTTACTAAAGGCAAAAAGGCTGTGCACTTTGCAAGTGCAGTTGCACTCATTTCCCAGAGCCTAGTGATTGTGGCGAAGCTTTGCTGATTTCCATAATTAAATCATCTGCAAGAAAAATTATATTTATTTTTTTAATTTTTCTTGCACCTGATGTGGTGTTCTTTGCATCGTGAAGCTTTACTGCATTTACTAAGCTTTAGGGCTCTTTCACACAGGCGGACCGTTCAGATCCGCCTGTCAGTTTTTTTGGCGGATCTGAACGGTCCCCCCATGCATCCCTATGGGGCATCGGATGTCAGCGGAGACATGTCCGCTGACATCCGATCCGTCAAATCTGGACAGATGGAAACCCTATTTTCCATCTGTCCAGCGGATCCCATCTGATTCCCCCATAGAGATGTATGGGGCTCTGACAGCTGTGTCTCCGCACACAGTGCGGAGAACAGCTGTCATTCTCCTGCTCAGCGGGGGATCGGCGAATCGATCCCCCGCGAGAAAAATAGAGTCCGTCCGACGGACGGATAGTGTGAAAGGGGCCTTAGGGAAAATGCAACTGGACTTGCAAAGTGCACAGTCTCTTTGCCGTAAATCCATCCCACACCCTGGAACACCCTGTATTCCAAAGCCTTTTCAGTCTGAGGCAAGATGCAGGCTGTGTTTGAGCAGGAGGAGGCTTGTTCAAGAGGCAGGCTGTGTTTGGGAGGGGGGGGGGGGGGTAGTTGTTTCCCAAACTAATCAGTACAGGAGTTCTGTGTGTCCGCACAGTGCCCTGTACCTCTGAAAGGCCAGCCACAGATCAGCTTCTGTTATTTGTGCTATCAGTTTAGAATGAGGAAAAAAGATGACTGGCAGGATCAACTAGGTACTTCAAATGGAAGAAGTACTTGAAAATGATAAAACTATGATTTTTTAAAATACACAAATGTGAACACACAAATAGAAAAAAAAATATCTAGGGTCACATACACTTAAAAGATGAAAGCTTTGGGGATAACCTATATAGACAGGCGTTGAGGATTGCTAAGCAACTACGAGGCACTGAACCTCTGTGAAACACTGCATTAACGGTTGAAGTGATGTGTTAGCCACGAAACTCATCTTTGGTGTTACCAATAAATGTCTATTCATTGCTTCTGAAGACTTCGACCCTTCTGTCAACATCACGCCACACTACCAAGGGAGCCTCTGCTGCTCAAACCCCTGACTGATATTTTTCTAGCAACCTACGAGTTCAGAATAACTTAGATCCGTTCTTGTTGAAATTTCAAATTTTCTGCATTAATTGATTGCTAACACAGTACAATACTCTACTACTTCAGACACACTTGTACATTTTATTGACTGCAGATGGGCACGATCCTTCACACTTCTGAAAGTGAGACGGAAGTCTTTCTTCTGCCCCTTTATGATCACCCTAAAATCGCCCCTCATGCATGACAAAATACCTCTGATCACTTTTTAAGTGACTAATTGTCTCACTATGGTACAAGCTAACCTGTAATGTGTAGCTTCCAAAATAAAAAGCCTGTCGCATCATCATTTGTTGGCCACTGGTATTATTTATTAATTGCAAGCAGCTTCAGTCTCATATTTACACAGGAAAGTTCTTGGGGAACCTAACTCAGTATTAGCCAAGCCTTTATTCCTAATTTTTTTTAAGACACCTTACTGACTGATTTGAGATTAGAAGGAAAACGGTTTAATCTTAGATTGCAGAAAGGGTTCTTTGCTGTTGGAGCAGTTAAAATGTAGAACCCTCAGTTAGCAATACTATCAATACTAGAGAGTGCTGACAACTGCAAAAAAACTATAAGATGCTTGTAGGCACACGTAGTTTAGCCTCCTGGCACTGAATGGCAGCTGCTGTGCAGGAAGGCCAATGGACAAGCAGGGCTGTCTTTAACACAGGGCAAAAGGGACAGCTGCCCCGGGTCTAGTCATTGTTGTGGGGCCCAAAGCAGCTGCCCCTGGAGCCCCCAAATAGTTGATAAGTGGATTCAAGAGGGCCCAAGAAAATTTTTGCCCAGGGTCCAATCAAAAATAAAGACGGCCCTGTGGACAAGTTGGAACTAGGTTTCTCTGAGGCTTCTGTAGGTCTCATCAGGGAAGCAGCTGTCCTATGGAATGCTGCTGCCCTGATTGACTCATTGACCTTATTTTAATGTGGGCAGTGCTTATAAAAAGCGTTGTCCACTTTAGTTTGGGTAGGACAGGGACAGATCTCGTGCTGACGAGGGACATTCGGATAAGCATAGGGTCAGGATCCTGTGGAGGAGGTACAGGGGTAGGGTCTGTCGCTGTTTTTTGAACGGTAGCCTTCCTGTTAAAGGGCCTTGTTGCCGGTCTGCCTTCCAGCTGCCTCCTCTGCCGGATGCTGTCCATTGTCTACAGTGTGCACTGCTAGTTGCAGTTACTAGTTTGCAGAGTTGCTGTTTTTACTCAACATTACTACAATAATATACTGCATCAACCAGTTTCCGAGTAAGCTCTCTTCTCCTGCAGGCAGTGAGCCCAGGCCAAACGTACATGTCTTCCTCAGGAAGCAGAATATACAGGGCTATGGAAATTGTTAGAGACTAAAAATCACAAATACTTAGGATGAACTGGATGGACCTGTGTCTTTTTTTCAACCCTATAAACTATGTAACTATGAGTTGCTTAGACCTAAGGTTGACAGCACAGTTTGTTGTACAATCTCCTTTGGATTTCCCAACAGCTGTATGGCATGAAAGTTTACAGGATTGGCTATAAATTGAATGTATTGTGTAGGTAGACCCTCGTACCTCAGGAAGCAGAATATACAGGGCTATGGAAATTGTTAGAGACTAAAAATCACAAATACTTAGGTTGAACTGGATGGACCTGTGTCTTTTTTTCAAACCTTTAAACTATGTAACTATGAGTTGCTTAGACCTAAGGTTAACAGCACAGTTTGTTGTACAATCTCCTTTGGATTTACCAACAGCTGTATGGCGTGAAAGTTTACAGGATTGGATATGAATTGAATGGATTGTGTAGGTAGACCCTCGTACTATATAGTTGTTGGGAAAGTTAAATGAGATTGTACATATATTGTACTATCAGACTGTAACATGGCCAACTCAAGTCAAAGGTCAATGAGCAAAGTTTGGTAATCTTCATCGAAAACCTGTGAACAAAAAGGCAATCAATTGCGACAGCTTAGTTTTCTGTTTGTATGTTGTCATTGCACTTAGCATTGTTTAATAAATCATCCTGCAATAAACTTTTCCATATTGCTCTTTGTAGGTCGTGCTTTGCTACGACTCACAGACAAGAAGCTGGAACGGATGGGGATCAGTCCAGAGAGCCAACGGCAATATGTCCTACAGCAGGTCCTCCAGCTCAAAGTACGGGAGGAGGTCCGGAACCTCCAGCTGCTGACACAAGGTAGGCAAAGCCAGTTCTAGGCCTGTAATGCTCCTGACATATTAATATGGGAACAAACTTGCCCTTTCATGGTATGAATTACTTTCTAAAGGTCTCCGGAGGTAGTTTAAAGAAAGCGACAGTCGCTCTAAAGAACAATGCAGAAATGGGGATGTGGAATTGACCACTTGGCAGGATGAATGTCGTCTTAATCCACAAAATATCGGTGTTCTAAAGGTTTAAATGTCAAGCTGCTACGATGAAAATAGCTTTAAAGACCATATTCGAGAGCCGTAAATGTAGTCATTTGTACTTCTGTTCTCTTTCTTTTTTTCCTGTGCTGTACCTGGTCGTAAACAAGGTTCAGAATAATGTACCGAAAAAAAAAAAAACTAAAACACAACAAAAGATAAAACAAGATAGCCAGGTAATGAGATTTCTCTTTAATAGGATCTTCCTGGACACAGAGAGAATAAAAACTACCTCTAAAAGAAAAAAAAAAGGAGGAAATGTAATAAAGGCGATCTGTCATAAGGCAAAATATCTGTGTGAAGAGCCTCAGATGGAAGCTGAAGTTTTCTACCTTTCCAAGCTGCTGTGGAGTAGTAAAGTCAGCCATGGTAAAGCTGGCTAGATTTAATTTTACTTTACTCTACAGGATACAGTATGCAGCCTAGCAAAAAATGGCAGCTACTTTTACGGCTTTTCACACACTGTTTTCCATTCTTCTTCTTTTGAGTTTAAATTATAACTAAAGGCAAACTTTCTGAAGTTTTGGATAGAGCAGGGAGTGGTTAGAACACCTGTCGGGTATTATTACTATCTGTGCCCCCATTAGGGCAATTCGCACCCACTCTATCTGTCCTGTTTACACTTATCACCTAAAGTGGAAGATCCAAAATGTTGGGTTGTTACCACAACAGTAATAGAGGGAAAATCCTAAAATAGGAACACGATTTCTGGTG
This sequence comes from Pelophylax lessonae, assembly GCF_965119305.1. NCBI lineage: Eukaryota > Metazoa > Chordata > Amphibia > Anura > Ranidae > Pelophylax > Pelophylax lessonae. Next base: position 509,127,289 of record NC_138772.1, on the reverse strand, counting down.
AAATCAGGTATCACCCCACTTTGGAAGGATTTCTTCTGATTCCCTGTTTTGACTCTGGGACAGTTAGTAAAGGGAAATCTCCCCAATGGGACACTCATTACAACATTAAAACACAAAGTTTTGCCTTTAGTCTTACTTTAAATATTTTAGCAGTTTTCTAGGAACTCTAATGCCTCGTTTCCACTGAGCGGATCGGTTCGGGTCAGTTCGGTACGGTAGTCTATTTTGAGTGTTTCCATTATGAAAGTGGCCCATACAACCAAACCAAACCGCACCATTCCTGGTCCTCCTTCAGATGTAGGGCCATAGGAAATGGTACGGTATGGTTAGGGCGGAGCTACTGCCGTCACACAATACATTCCACTGATTGGCGGACAGGAAAACCTCAATGCTCACGTCAAAAGGAATTTGGTGTAAACCCCACATGGCCCCTGGGGGTCCGACTTGCAGTGGAAACGCTCACCTGAATAGGCAGGACCATTCTAACCCTTCCAAACTGTACCGACCCAGTGGAAACGAGGCATAGTAGTGCCTCCTCACACTTTTTTTGTCCTTCTTTTTCTTTGAATCTGTTTTTATCCCTATCTTTGCTCTGTCATTCCGCAAGCAATAGCGGTTTTTATGCAATTCCACCACCTTTGGCATTGTCATTTTTTTTACCTACCTGATTATCTTTACTTAAGATGTTGTTACATATTTCTATATTGGAGTCCTATTTAATATGCTTTTTTTCTGTGACATTGTTGTACCATATGCTGTTTCATTTTGGAATGAGGACAGCACTACATATTTCACTGTAACCTTTTATTGTAAAAACTTTAATAAAAACAAAAACATTTTTTTGAAAGTGTAATGACTGGGTTGCATTCAGATATTTTGTTTAAAGTTCACATTTAGCTTTGGAACAAATAATACACGTTTAAATGGAAAGAAAGACTAGACAGGTGAAGAAAATGTTATTTGCTATTCCATTCCTGCACTTTTTATCAGTATGGCATTTTTAGGGAGACATTAAGGTTGATTTACTAAGGCAAATTAATTATCACTATAATAAATGAAACAGTTACATAATTAAATAGTTAGGTCGGCCAAAGATGGAGTGGCTGAACTGGCCGAGTTTCGAACAGTTTATGGTCAGGCTTAGTCAGGTTAAAAAAAAGACACTAGTCCAGGGATCCTCAAACTACGGCCCTCCAGCTGTTGCGGAACTACACATCCCACGAGGCGTTGTAAAACTCTGACATTCACAGACATGACTAGGCATGATGCGAATTGTTGTTCCTGAACAATTGGAGGGCCATAGTTTGGAGACCCCTGCACTAGTCCATCTAGTTCAAACAATAAATTAAATAAAAAAACACACAAATAGAAAACCTCCATATACTGTACACAATCCTCTACCCATAGTTGGCCCAGAGGAAGGTAAAATAACCCAATAAAGCATGATCCAATTTGCTCCAGTGGGGGGGAAAATTAATTCCTGATCCTCTAGGAGGTAATCAAATATTTCCTGGATCAGCTACCCCTTGGGTTATGTAATTAAAAAATTAATATCCAGTTATTATTTTTGCATTTAGGAATGCATCCAGCTTTTTTTTGTCTGGTGAAGCTTTGTTGACTGTGTACATCCAATTTTAAATCATTTAGCTAAATAATATAAAAATTTTAATAATTCTAAAAAATATTTTATTTTCTTTGCACATTTTTGGGTATTCTTTGCAAAATGTAATTTCACCACATTCACTAAGCTCTAGGGACAAACCCCAGAAGAATACAACTTACATCTGTAACATTTTTTTTTACCTCTTGAAGCTTTGGACATGTGATAGCCAGAGGTGGCCAGTCCAGGAGGTGTTCTAATTTGTGCAAGTGATTGGTCATCTCTCTGACCCTCTGTACAATTGTGTGATGTCATGACCTTGGCGCTGGATGCTCTGGCCATTCGCCTCAGTGTTCACTCACTCCATGCCCTTTCCAACAAGATGTTTTTTAGTCTGGCCAAAACATTTCCCGTTATCACACTCATGAAGTTGTCCATAGAAAGAAGCATTTGTAAGGAGGCATCATGGGAAGTGTGGTGCAGAGGCTGGCGCTTGCAGTACCAGTATTTGAAGTTGGCCCTGTTGGCAGCACCCTCTCACTGTCTTAAAGTAGTATAATATGAATGCTGAAGGTCACATGACTATGGGTTAAGGAAAGCAAAGGGGCTGTTGAAGAAAATTTTTCATAATAAAGTACCAGATAAGAAGTAGAGGAAGAAGATAGCAAATAGCCTTCTCTCAACTTTTCCAGTGTTCAGCTTTACACAGGAGTGGAGTAGGACAAAAAATATTAGTTTGGGGTTTAAATGTTTTAGTTTATTTTTGAAGAGTAACATTAACCTCCCTGGCGGTATGATTCTTTTGGATTTTAGGTGCTGAAAGCGGTACCATTATTTTGCATGTAATTCTTGTGAATGAGCAGTCCAAACCAACTGTATACATTTATTATATATATTATATATATATATGTATGTATACATATATTATGTATACATATATTATATATATATATATATATATATATATATATATATATATATATATATATATATATATATATATAATGTATACAGTTGGTTTGGGCTGCTCATTCACAAGAATTACGTGTATATATATATATATATACGTGTGTATATATGTATATATATATATATATATGTGTGTGTGTGTGTGTATATATATATATATATATATATATATATATATGTATATATACATATATTTACATAAAAAGTACAGTAAAACTGCAGGAAAGGGCACTGGGGGGGCAATGTAATTTTATTTTATTTTGAACGGTATCAGTGTGTTTGGTGTGTTTTACATTTGAATTTGCCGCCGGTTCCACCCCCCGGCGGACGTCACGTCGCCGGAGACGGAAGCCGGGGCTCGCAGACGATCGGGAGGAAGCTCCGCCGCCGCACACCGCCCGCAGTCTTCGCTGGATCCCGGAGAAAAGGTAAGTAAAACCTCCTCCAGCATCCAGCGATCTTCATAGCGCTACCCCGAGTGTGACTCGGGGTTACCGCTTTTGGCACTAAAATCTTACCCCGAGTCACACTCGGGAATACCGCTAGGAAGGTTAAACACCACCATTTCTACCATTTACATCAGTGAGAATAAACATGGCCTTGGAGTTGGTGGTCAGTAGGAGGAGAAGTGCCCCATCATTGGCATAAGTGGGAGGAATAGTACCCCATGATTGATATCAGTGGAAGAAATAGTGCCCCATTGTTGGAACCAGTGGGAAGAATAGTGCTTAACCACTTAAGCCCCAGCCCTATTTCAGACACTTTTTGTTTACAAGTTAAAATCAGTATTTTTTCCTATAAAACTACTTAGAACCCCCAAACATTATATATATTATTTTAGCAAAGACTCTGGAAAATCAAATGGCGGTCATTGCAATATTTTTTTGTCACGCGGTATTTGCGCAGCGGTCTTTAAAACGCCATTTGTTTGGGAAAATTTTTGAAAAATCACATTTCACTGCAGTTAAAAAATACTAATCAGTAAAGTTAGCCCATTTTTTTTGTATATTGTGAAAGATGATGTCACGCCGAGTAAACAGATACCCAACATGTTATGGTTTAAAATTGCGCGCACCCGTGGAATGGCGACAAACTACGCTCAATAGAAATCTCAATATCCGACGTTTAGGCGACATTTTAAATTTTTTTAACGGTTACCAGTTTAGAGTTAGAGTGTAGCTCCTTTTTTTTAATTATTGCCCATGCTCTGGCGATCGTGGCGATACCTCACATGTGTGGTTTGAACATCGATTTCATTTGCGGCTCGACTTCCGTATGCGTTTTTTTTTTGAGTGCGAGCTAACGGTGACGGCGGCGGCTAAAAAATGTTTTTTCCTATTTATTTTTTTTTAACTTTATTACAGGTTTTAAAAAAAAAAAAAATCTGATCACTTTTATTGCTGTCACAAGCAATGTAAACATCCCTTGTGACACCAATATGTAGTGACAGGTACTCTTTATGGAGGGATCGAGGGTCTAAAAGACCCTAGACCCCTCCACTACACTTCCATGTATGCAAAACGCCGAAAATGGCGTTTTTGCATACAGACGTTTTTTAAATTTGCCGCCTTTTGCAGCACAGTAACCCAGAAGTGACATCATGGATGCCGCCTCCGGGTTACGTCATCGGAGACCCGATTGAAGCCGTTTCCGGCATTCATCGGGACTCCATCCAGCCGGCGGACGTGCCGGCTGGGTGCTTGGGTCTCCTGGTGCGACGGGAGGCCCGTTAAAAGTCACGGAAGGCGGTGGGAGGGGGGCGGGCGTCCCCCCCGCTCACCCGGGTAACGATCGAGCGGCTGCCGTTGGCACTAAACCACGGTACCGGGATGATGCCTCTAGCTAGAGGCATCATCCCGGTATAACCCCGCAAAGTTACCAGACGTACCCCTACGTCACTTTGCGGTAAGTGGTTAATATCACTGGAAGGAATAGTGCTCCAAGGGCCAGATAAAGGCTAGCAAAGGGCCACATCCAGCCTTGGTCCACAGTTTGGAGACTCCTAATTTAAATGATGATAGCAAGTCATTTTTTTAAACCTGTTGCAAAGTTTCTTACCTGTTGATCCTGTAAAAGCATTTATGTTGCAGGCTGACAATACTAAGCTACTCACATTTAGCAGAAGAGTTTTTAGCCCCCGTTGTGAGCACTCCTTCAGTTGGGCATTGGGTTGTCTATCTCTAATAACCAGTCCAATGGCCAAATGAAAAAGCTTGCATGGCAGGCTCACAACTCTGCTGCTAAATTTGAGCGACTTAGCGTTCCTAGTTAGTATATGCCTTTACATGCACATGAACTTTAATGGCATCCCAGTCTTAGTCCGTAGGGTTCACAAGGTTTAGGAGTGTGTCTATGTGAATGTTTGACCATTCTTCCAGAAGCGCATTTGTGAGGTTAGGCACTGATGTTGGATGAGAAGGCTCATTACGGTTCATTACTTAGCAAGTTCAGTTGAATGTCACTAACTATTGCTAAGTGTACAATGAGGTCCATTTTGATGCTTTTGTGTAAGACATTCTCAAGGGACTTAGCCTGAAGTTGTTTGAGTGAAATCTCAGGGAATACCATCCAGTGATGATGAATATTGTCCACTAAATATCACAATACTAGTTGTTGATCGGTTCCTGATTTTTAGTTATGCGATCACTTTATGGTGCATGTATGAAAATGTCAGAACTTACAGCCCTATCACAATATACACGAGGTGCAATTATGAGAGCGATCATTCTTACCTCCTGCATGTCGAAAAGTTCATCCATCTGCCCCTTTATGCCCCATGCTTATGCAAACAATGAAACTCTCTATAAAATGATTGAAGTCTTTTATTTTACACCAAAGCTGAACAATGGCATGCTATTTTTTTCCCCCCTAATGTAATGGCAGATTCACAGTTTGGTGAAGATGTATACGTGTGATTGTCAGATAAAGAGCTGAGATAATGCATAGGAGGCTGAATATTCATTTGCTCAGCAGTGCCTTGTGAATAGTCTCTGTAACAATACAATGCGAAGAACAGATGTTGGCAGATGAAGGTGTTGGTGTTAGATGAGACGTGGCAGCTTGCTGGATGGCTTCCAGTGCAGTTGTGAACTGTACTCAGGATGGAAGGAGCAGATTGCGCAGTAAATCTGTGCAGTTCCATCTTTATGTTAACTTCTAGATGGATGAGAAGACTGCTATCCTTATATTTGTGCTTCAGGAAGTTTGTGAGTTCCATATCTGATGCCTTCATGATCTTTGGGGAATGACATTAGGAACTTGCAGCAGTAGCAAGAAAAACTCTCAATGTAGTCTATACAGTATGTATTGTCATATGGGGGTTGCTCAGCTCAAAGGTAATGCCGGTCTGAACTGTGTTTACCAGGCCATTTTTACTAACCCCTTCCCACCGACTGCCTTTCCGCCCTTTAAGAGTTCTAAAAGCTGGGAGGTGGGGGAGGGCATTTGGTTCATGTGACTGCTGTGATTGGCTGTCACAGCGGTCACATGATCAGAAAGCTCTCAATCGCCAGTATGCATCAGGAGCTTACCGACACCCACTGGCTACCGCGCTGGTAGCATTCAGGGCGCGCACTCTCAGCATGGTATGTTGTTTACACAGGGCCACCTGTAGGCCGAGAGGCCTCATATAAGCGTACTGTCAGCACCAAGAGGTTAAATAAATGAAAAGGAAAGTCCACAGACACAGTTACCCATGCAGGGACTCTTCTCCAGCAATAATAGGTAACAGAAAATACCAAGCCACCTCGCTCTCTCAGCTTATAGTCCTAGCTCCCAGCTCTCTGGCTCTCTTGACTCACTTAGCCTTTAACTGCAGCACCTCACTGCAGTGCACAGGCCCACTCCTGGCCTCTTGATAGGGGTTTTTCTTGACTCCCTGGGCTCTCTCATTCTCACAATACTTACAGACTCCCTCCAGTCCCCTAGACTGACTAGTTGCCCCAGCTCTCTTAGTCCTGCAGACCTGCTCAGCACTTTAGGGTTGCCATCTGTATGGGTTTCACCCGGACAGTTCGGTTTTCCAGTCATGTGACCGGTTTTCAAGTTGCCTAAAATCCAGACACATAACTCCCAACCCTCCCAGAACCTGCAGCACTGCCCAGACACCCTGTCCTCTCCGTCTAAGCAGCGATGTGTTATTACTTCTGGCTGTCCTCTTATGGTAAGCTTCGATCTGCACACAGTAACTTGCATTGCTGAGCTTGTGTGCTGTAGCGCCCCCCTCCTCTCCCCGAGCTCTGCTCTTGATCAAGATTGTTGTGGCTGGAGGATTGCCTTGTACTGTGCAGAGTCTTGATTAGACACTAGGGATGCACCGATCCGATATTCGGATCGGATATCGGCGCCGATATGGCCATTATAGCTGGATTGGGGGATCGGTAAAATTAACAGATCCACGGGCCGATCCGATTTTGCTCTTTACATAGCTGTGAGGGAGCAGAGAACAGCTGTCAAAGAAGAAAAAAAAAAAAAAGAGCCTCCTGCAAATGCCTGTCAGTCTCCCAGTTAAGTAAACACAATGATTACAATGTATCTTTTCGTTCCATCTGCCGGAGGAGGGAAGTTTAACCTCTTAAATGCAGAATTGTTATAGGGTATCTGCCGATACCGATCCGGAAGTATTATTTTGTTATAAGCTCACAAAACAGTACTTCCGGATCGGACTCGGGATTCGGCGATTTCACAAAGCAAAAGATCGGCATCGGGATCGGCACCAAAAAAGTCGGATCGGTGCATCCCTATTAGACACACTGCCTTCTCAGCCATCATCAGTGAGTATACACTGTCCCCATATATGCCCTCACCTATACAGGCTGCTCTAGTCATACAATCCTCTACTCTGCTGGGTCAGTTGTGAAAACTCAGTTCTGATATAAACAATAAGCGTTCCACCTAAGCCTACCAAGAAGATCCATCCACCACTCCTAAAATTGACCTAAATGTCATTTCACACAGGGTGGACCCGTCAGCAGGGGATCTGTCCACTGATCCCCTCTGAACAGACCGATGACCGGTCCATGTCCGCTCCACTTATGCAGAGTGGACCCGGCACAGCCCTCTCTCCTCTATGGACGATCAGATGTAAATGGACCATCTGTCTGTTTACAGCCGACTGCTATCTGATCTGATCAACTGGACGGAAAAAAAAGGGATCCCTATCCATCTGTTTTTTTATCGCATCATATTGGATGTATGCTACACCTGCTACTCCATAGACTAGAATGGAGGTTCCAATCATGTCCGCCTGAAAAACTGACCCGATCGCAATGTTTGTGTAAAAGGGACCCAACTTACCTCTTTTATCCTCCAACCCCCTCAGTCCCTTCTTTCCTCCAAAGCGCATCATTGCACTGAACACCAGCCCCACTCCACAGAGTACAGCATGTGGGGGTGTAGGCGTTTGGAGGTTATGCTGACAATAGTACTGCGGCAGCAGATCATATATGTGTGTATATATGTGTGTTTGGGACACAATATACAACAACAACAGGGGGGAGGGACCGGGGGAGTCCAGAGCACAGGGGGAGATTAAGAATCCATGTGCAAGTCCCTGGGGGTGGGGGGCATAAAGGGACTATCTGAGAGTCCAGTAAGGGGGTCCAAGATGGTTCCAGGGGCAGATGGATGGCACTCAGGGCAGGCTTTCCAGAGGAGTGAAGTCAACTCTGCATGGTATAGGATAAAAGAAGAAGGGAGAGCGCCTCTGAGTGCAATGAAGGTTTAATATGACAATAAAAATGTAGAAACTCACATAGAAGTTAAGAGTAGCATATATCTGAGATATACCACCACCCAGAAGCCATAGATGTTTCAGATATACGCTACTCTTTTAACTTCTATGTGAATTACTACATTTTTATTGTCATATTGAACCTTCATTGCACTCAGAGGCGCTCTCCATTTTTCTTTTATCCACTCCACAGAGTACCAACCCCCCCTTCCACAGAGCACCAGTGCCCCCCCTCCATAGAGCACCAGTTCCCCTATCACCCCCACACACATTCCTGCACTATACTGTACAGACTTCTCACCAAATTGGCCATTGCCTTAACAGTTACTGATTGCTAAGCAGTCCCTGAGTATTTTAAAGGATAAGTCCAGGCAAAACCTAACTAACGCTAAACCTGCTCTATGCCTGATTCTAAACCTACTCTATCTAACCCTGTAAAGCAAAAATTGCTGTAATTACCTTTCTGCACTAGATCCGGTCCGGTCTCCAGCGGCGGAAGCTCTGTGCAGGACTGATAACGGCTGTGAAATAAATGGGAAGTGACTTCACCCATAGACATACTATGGGGCTTCCGTTGTTGAGTGCCTCTCCTGCACCTGCTTCCACGCTGAAGCTGCCTCTGACAGCTCAGCGTGGGACCAGACCAGATTGGCTGCAGAATAGGTAAGTACAGTGATTTTTGCTTTACAGGGTTAGATAGATTAGGTTTAGAATGTGGCACAGAGCAGGTTTAGCGTTAGTTAGGTTTTGCCTGGAGTTATCCTTTAATGAAGGCCTTCTTTAAGGTAGGCTCAGATAAAATGCTAGCTCTCTGACTATTTTCAGTATACGCAAAATCATATGTATTCAAAGAGTTTTTTCAAAATGAGTGTGCTGAGGTTTATCCATTTCTGTGAGACTGGTACAGCAATATAAGCATATTTTATGTGTATAGGAAAGCTTTTGTTTAATTTAGCCATACCCCTTTAAGCCCCTCCCACTGTTAACACAATTTGGCCACACCTACTGCTTGCCGTGGCGCGCTGTGCGCACTGCATTACTACTTTCCTTGGGACAATCAGGGGCAGATCGGGGGGGGGGGGGGCAATGGCTCTCCCAGAGAAAATATTACTGACTCTGAGTCCGAGGATCCCGGCGCCACCTCCTACTCTGGGATGGCAGGTCGGCAAGCCCAGATTGCAGGTTCCCGCCCTGCCATCCCCGAGCATCAGTGTGAAGAATGGAGCCGGCACTTGAGGAAGCAGAACCGATGCTTCCTGTATTGCGCCGGGTCATGTCACAGGCAGAATGATACCAACTGTACACTGCCTTTGACAGGAGCGATACGAGAAGCATCGGCTCTGCTCTCTACTGCAGCCGCATACTTCCTCCAGCACCAACTCCTGTCACACTGATGCTCAGTGGTGGGTCGGAAACCAGCCAGCAATACCCACCAGCAGTACCAGCCAGCAATACCCACCAACAGTACCCCCCAGCAGTACCAGCCAGCAAAATACTCACCAACAGTACCTGCCAGCAGTACCAGCCAGCAGTACCCACCTGCAGTACCAGCCAACAGAACCCACCAGCAGTACCAGCCAGCAGAACCCACCAGCAGTACCAGCCAGCAGCACCAGCCAGCAGTACTCACCAGTACCAGCCAGCAGTATCAGCCAGCACTACCAGCCAGAAGTACCCACCAGCAGTACCAGCCAACAGAACCCACCAGCAATACCAGCCAGCAGTACCCACCAGCACCAGCCAGCAGTACCCACCAGCAGTACCAGCCAGAGGAACCCACCAGCAGTACCAGCCAGCAGTACCCACCAGCAGTACCGGCCAGCAGTACCCACCAGCAGTACCAGCCAACAGAACCCACTAGCAGTACCCACAGCAGTTACAGCCAGCAGTACCAACCCTATAGGACAGCCAGCAGCAGCCACCAGCCATACACGCCTGAGGGACAGCAGCAGGCAGCGATACCTGCAGGAATCCTGAGGAAGAAGTGAAGATTGAGGTCAGTTGAGGTGCAGGTAAACAGCAGTGCATCCGTGTGAAAGCAACCTTAGGCCTCTTTCACACAATCGGTCAAATCAGGTCCGCCTGTCTGTTTTTTGGGTGGACCCAAATGGACCCTCATTCACCTCTATAGAGCGGCAGATATGATGTAAATGGACTTGTCTGTTTACACCTACCTATCTCCAATACGATCCACTTTAAAAAAACAGAGTGGGCTGGGTCCGTGTCTGCTCTGCATATGCTGAGTGCACACACACGTCATCCGCCCACTCCGCTCATTGTGGTCCGCGATCGTTTACCAAGACACTAAAGAGGCCCTCACTCCTCAAAAGGTTGGGTACCCATGCTGTAGGGGCATGAGTCCTAGATGGAGAAGTGTGCTGTAGCAGCTTTCCCCTTTAGTTTTTCCATGTTGTGTGAAGGAGGGAAGGAGTCCCAGGTGGAGAGGTGTGATGTACTGTAGCTCATCAGGAGACCCGCGGGGAAATCATCAAGATCTCCTGTGAAGTTGATAAAAGTGTTAAGACCGCCGCCTCTGTCGCGGCTGGTCTTAACATTTTCATTACTATGGTTGGCAGGTCTCACTATTCTTCCCTACCTCCTCTGCGCTGAGAGGAAGTGGCATCATTTTAAACGCGTCACTATTTTAAACAAGATTAGGACTGTATGATACGTTAAAAACAGTTCTGTAAGCAACACCCTATTTTCTGGCAGTGCCCCTCCTGAGACTAGACTCTGGATCCACCCCCGTTTACAATCCTATAGTGCATACTACTACAAAAAAAAAGTTGCTGTGCACCGCTAAAATGTTCAATTTTGGCTTGAAGAAAAGGTGGCAACCCTATCAGCTCTCCCAATCCTGCAGGTAGGGAATCTCTCCAACATGGAGTACTATCTCTTGGCAGGAATTCACGTCCCTCCTGACTGGAGCACACATCTCTCTTCTGGCAGGTCTTTGTCTACAAATGGGACCCATGAGCTATGGTCAGGCTTAACTTATAACTAATCTGCACACCTGTGCACTTATATGGCCTGCTGGTCCCCAGCAAGACTCTGGCACAGAATTGAAAGCTTTGTCCCACCCAAAACACTTTGAAGCCTTCAAGTTGCAGGCCCCAATCCATTATTACAAAACCTGGAGAAAGCTATACAAAGTTTCCACATAGCAAACGTGCCAGGGCCCCACACTCTGCATTAGCACGAACCCTGTGTCACTGTGACAGTGTGAGGCCCTAGTGACAGGGCCTCACACTTTCACAGTATGTATAAAAGTGGAATTAAACCCATCAATTTAACAGTTTCAAAAAACAGTTACATTCCCAGCATGTGCTGGGAACATAACTGTCACTATGGCTTGTACTGAGAAAACAGGAAAAGAGCTGCTCGGGTGTGTGTTCCAAACCCGGTGCAGGTCAGATCCGTCATCCAAGAGTAGAAGAAATCCAAGTTTGAGACCACACTCAGGGTGTTATGATGAAATCAAAGGTTTCTTTATTCCTCACAAAATAAAGTAGACAGACAGTGTACAAAACAGACGTGTCCGGTTGACGCGTTTCACGACGCTGTAGGTCGCTTACTCATAACCACACCACTATGGCTTGTACTCTCAACCAAACTGTCAAACCATCTAACGGATGGTGTCATAACTGATCACATGAAGGATCATGGCAGTTGAAGCTCTGACAGAGGCTAAGATGGCAGCTTCCTTGGCTGCAAATAATAGCAGTGTTTAGTTCGGCTTTAGGTGGATGTAAACCTCAATCAAAACACTTTTAGCTTGCTAAAGCAGTGTATCATAAACAGTTGTCTTTTTAAAAATTAAATACTTGTTTTTGCTTCTTTCCCACTGTTAAATCTCAGTGCTACTGATCTCCTCTAGCCTCTTTCAACCACTTCCTTTTGTGCATGCACTCGATCCAGTGTCAGTTACTCATCATTGTTCTGGTCCAAATTCCTGATGGTGACAACAGTCGACCATGCCTGTGTAATGTTTGTCGGCATGGCTGCTTGTAGCTCCTGGGCTGGTAGGGGCGCTTGTGACAGGATGACAATGCTAGAGGGCATTTGGTAGACAGTTGTCACCCCATAAAAGTCAGTGCCTGAACGAAGATATTTATGGCAGGATCACTTAGTGACTGCAGGGAAAAAAGGAGCAGAGAAGAGATCACTGAAAAAAATTGTACCTTCAGTTTATGGTAGCGGTACATTACATGCAAAGGTGTTGGGTGAAGCAGGACCCTGTAGAGAGGGTTAGCGCATTAATGGTCAACTTATTCAATATCGGGGGCCTCATTTGCAGACTTTGATGTAATCAAAGGGCTGCACATGATATTCAGTTTGTGTAATAATTGAAAAAAACATCAGATTGTAAACCTTCTACAGGAGATTGCTACAGGAAATGGTTAGAGATGTCGATACCACAGGCATGGTTGGCTTAAAGCAGAACTTCAGCCAAAAATAATGAGATAAAAAAGAATAGCTTATTAAAGGATAAAATAACAAAACCAGATTTTGCTCCAACATTCATCTTTAATTTAGAGATTTCCCCAGTGGTACTTTCTTTTTCTGCTGCTACATGCCCTCATTCTGATGGCCACCATCTTTAAACCCACATCCTTTGTGCCCAGTCTGTATGAAGATGTAGGCAGTTTCTTTTTTCTTAGCCCACTATTCCAATGAAAAACCTCTGACAATAACTGTATATGGCTTCCAAAGTCAGCTTTTACTCTTCTAATTGTATTATTGGGACGTTTATTTTAGGCTTGCAGGATGGGTCCATTTTGAAGCCATATTTCAGGGCCATTTACATTGTTCCGTTTAGAATGGTTTTTAAGCATTTTACCGATTTTTCTTTTTAAAATGCAATTGGACATTCAGTTCACATTAAAGAGAAGAGCTATTGACAATAAGAACTTTGAATAAATAATACATCCATTTTAATTGACATCTATTGTGTAGAGAATGTAAAGAGGATTGTATCGACCTTATGAAGCTTTTCAGATGCTGTCTCTTTTTTATTGCATTGTGTTTGCAGCCTCGCTATGTACTGTGTTCTTTGTCTGTGTTAACATTAGAGTTCCCAACTTTTTCTGCTTTAGAGATATAAGGCTTGTACAGGCAGTGCATTATGGGAAGATGTCTTTATTAATCCAAAAAAAAATTGAAGCGATCTGAGTGAGTGGTGGAGCTGGAGAAGGCACAAATGGTGCCTAGAGCTTAGAGAAACCAGTAAAAGGACCCCCTAATTCAACTACTTAGTGTCCAAATGCCAAACTGTGTGAATTTTTATTTTTGAAAAATCAAAACTTGCTTAGAAGATTGGTTCCAGTCAGTGTCTTAGCATGGGTTTTCAGCGCCTGGGGCAAGGCAAGTAATTTGTGCCCCCTAACCCGTGGACTGTGAATGGAGAAGACTGGAGCCCTTAATAATCCGTCACAGCAGAGCAACCAGTTAGTTAAGAAAGAAAGAGAAATCCGCAGAGCTCCCCTTACATCACATCAGAGTCCCTCTTACATTAGAGTACTCACTGGGAGGCAGGAGAGACAAGGGAGGAAGGGGGAACACTTTACTCACATTGGATGGATAGGTTGTCAGGCTGCACCTCTTCTGGCTACTGGCCTTAAAACTTCCAGCCCACACTTCCTCTTCTCTGAGGCACAACATTGCTGGGGAGTGTGGATGGGGCAGACACAGGAGGAGAGGGGAAAGGAGGAGCAGAAACAGCCCTCTCTCTCCTCTACAGTCCTTGCGGGGGGGGACTGTCAGTGCTGGCTCTTGGCTATGAGAGAGAGACTCTCTCAACTCAGAGCCCTGCAGCCACTGGGGAGCCACATTCTGGCCTCTTGGGGCCCCCCACAGTGGCATCAGAGCCACACCTGCCTTCTCTGATATTGGAGAGAGCACACAGGTAGCTGCTGCTGACTTTGAAAGTCTCCTGTACTCAGCCTGTTCTCTCAATCCAGCATGAGCCCACTGTCTGTCATCCAGCGCCCTACTCAATGTTGCGCCTGAGTCAACCTCACCGGCTGCTCCCCCACGCCTGGTTCATGGCAGTGTAGGAGTAACGTAAAAGTAAAAACAGACACCTTATGTTGCCTTTTATTCAGTTTTATGCTTAAGGTAGACATACACTGTTTACATTTTGGCTGGTCCTGATTAACCGGCCGAAATTTGATTAGTGGTTGGCCCCCTCCTGCCCAATATACTTTGACTGAATAATCAAAGAAGCGGAGTGGAAAATTGTTGGCCAAAAAGAGGGTGCATCAAATCAGATTCAGTATTGGAAGCTGTCAGAATACATTAGCCCAGCAGGGGGGTGTATCTATTGTAGAGATACAGCTTCAAGGTCTCTTGGATGGGAAACTTTTTCTGCATATGCACAAAAAAAATCATTCATTTCAATGGAGAGTCCATATATTTTGCTTTTCGATAGTGGATGGGTCACACAGAGAAGTTTCTGGTAAGACCAGGGACAGATGGGTATAAGAGGGGTGTTCTAGGGGTGGGCTTCAGTTAAACTATTGTGATATTTGGGGGTCCAGGTCACTAGTCAGCTGTATTTGTAAAAGCAAACTGTTTTGATTTATTCAAAACAGGCAAACAAAAATAACTTTTCTATAGCATAAACTAAATACAAACTGCCCCTAAACTTGTAGTACAACACAAAGATTCAGCTTACCACCAGCATAAACCTGCCCCACCACAGGGTTTAAAATACTAACTGGCAATCTGACCATCTTGTTCACTTTCTATTATAAGATGACACCATCCCACTATGGATTTCCAGTGGAGGCCACAAGTGAATGTGTCAGCACATATAAACCATTGTTGCGATAACCAGTTGTTGGAGTGCAAAAAGATAGGACTTGGTTACAAATAGGCTGCAGGATATCAGAAGTGATGATAAGCAACAAAGAACAGTGAAAAGGCAATTATTAATGATGCATTTAGCAAGCTAAATGTCATCCAGTTTTCACCTACTTTAAGGTGTAGCATGCACAAACATATCATTCAATTAGGGGTTTCCTCAGCCCTGCAAAAAGCATCAGGACTAGTGCAGATACAGTGCTTCGACCACAGTGTCCATGGAAATGGGAAATTATTTTAATATGCAGACAGTTACAGTCCGTCACAGTGACAGAATGAGTGGAGGAGGAAGTCAACAGGCTGCTGCTGATAAGCACATTATCATTCATTTTCTTATTACCTGGATGAAGTGTTATAGAACACTTCATTCATGTGACTGTATGATTGTATATTTTGCATTTTCATTTATGAAGGCTGCAATTTGCTTACGTGTTTTACTGTAAAGTACGTGCTCAGAAAATCTTATGTTGCTATCTGCGGACTTTCCAGGAGCCCTAAAATCCCTAAAAATTACAAGAGATTTACGCAATGTAATAATCAGGTGGCCATTGGGCAATGTAGATGTATCCCAAATGGATAATAATAAGGACTTTGTTACCACACACAGATATTTTCTAGCTTGTTGTACCATTTATTGTCTATCTGTGGAGGTGCCACATGGAGAGTCCGTTGAGTGGCATGTAGGCAGGTGCCTAAGGGTTAACGTGTTTTTCTTTCTTTTTTCCTGTTTCTCCTGTCTGTGCTCATCTACTCAAGTTAACTGAGCCAGCCAGGTGCAATTTGTTTACAATGTAGATGTACTGTGGATCCAAGGAATTCATTGGCTAGATTTTCTCTTCAATTTTCTACAGATCCACATAAAAAGGGCTTACTGAAATGCCTTGGAGACTCTGCCTGGGAAATACTGCCAAAATATTGGCTGGTATGTTAATGGACTGTGCCCCAGTGGGGGAGGGGGGCAGTTGGGGTTCCCTGAGGGGCTGGGAACCTGAGGACTCTGATGGCCTTTCAGTTACCAGCTTTATACTTACTGCCTTTAAGGATCATTGCCAATCATGGACTATAAGAACACTTACTACTGCTGTGGAGTATTTGCCTTTATAGACTCTTGCCTTAACTGCTCATGAACTTGCCACTACCTCAGGTATAATTACCTCAAGGACACTACAGCACCTCTGTACAGGATTTCATGTAAGAAGTTGCTTTGCAAAGACTTAATTTCTTCAGTAAAGACTGCTTGTGTTCCTTTAAATGCCTGGTCTGAAGTCTCTTCAAGGGGTGCATTGCATGGAGTATCTAAAGAACAGGGCTTGTAACATAGAGACTTTAGGTTTAAGGAGATACAGTACATACATGTAGTTTGCTGTTTAGTGGAAGCTATAGTGCTGAAGCTATATTGCTGTTGCTAGGGATAGCCGTATATGTGTCATTACTTAAAGCAGCCAACCAGCCAGGAAATAGATGACTTGGCAAAGGTTGACTGTTTTTCTGGTGGTGAAGGGGGTTAAATACTTGGCACCTTTACTTGCAGCTGGCTCCCCACATACTGGGACCGGACCCGCAGCACAGTGTACCTAGGGACCTAGCCAGAGAGTCACGGGAAGGTATGGTATGTAGAGAAGGGGGGTCCCTGAGAAAGAGAGAGCAAGCACTTAGTTATGAAGTGAAGTTAATTTCCTGTATCTATTTGTAACTGTGGACATGTCACTAGGGGTGGGGTGACAGGTATTGCTGGGTTGGTGGATGTCGGTGCAGGCTCTGCAGCACTGGTTCCTAAATGCTGCGCACCTTGGAGCTGGTGTTCTTTAACTGTAGTAGTGTCTGGAGTGCTTAGTGTTACAATTACAGCAAGATAGCTTTGGATTCTAGAGGTTTAACTGTGTTTATTGTGGCTTGCTTCTAAGTCTGGAGTCATGCTTTCATTCTGATTTAGAATGACTGCAAACTCCTGCCTAGAACCTAGGAACCTAGAACTTCCAGTTAGGAAGTGTAGTTCTTAGTGTCCCCCACTAGGGTGTCTAAGCCTCGCCCACATACAAATGATACATTCTGTTGTACCAGGAAATGAAAATGTGCATTGTACAGATTCCTACTAAGTATACAGGTTAAAGTCCGATTGTATATTGAGGAGACATGATACCCGATCTCTAGGAGCACAATGTGAATAATTAGCTTGATAGGAAATAAAAGTGGCAGGTTGGTCAGGCAGTATTTTACTCAAGAGGCACTGTGCCAGGAATAGTCCTGGTTGAGCTGCTGGTGGTAAACCCAATCCTAGTGACAAAGCAGAAAACAGCATAGGTCATTGTATGAATCCTCACTAGCATTCTTGGTTGAAAGACCAGTTATGGGTAGAGAAAATATGGTATCAAGGTAAAAAATAATACAGGTAAGCTAATTTAGGATATCAGCAAATGACACAGGCACACTTGAGGTGCAGAGTTCAAGGAACTTCAAATCCTCACCAGATTCTTTGAACGGAATTGTTTAGCAATTCTAGGTTGTAGCACCTCGGTGCACCCAACTGGAAACCACACGATGTCACCAGGAAAACACTAAAACACTAAGAGCAGAAATGTTGAGAGGTTATAGTCAGCAATTGATGTTAGGGGTCTTCCAAGATAGGTCAGTAATCGGTAGTCAAATAATATAGGGGAATGGAACAAGTACTAGAACAAGTACAATATCTAAAATGGTGTCCATATTGTTCCCTTCAGAGACGTCTGCGCATGATAAGGCCCCGGAGGAGTATGGCCCTGTTGGTCGTACTCCCTTTGGGGGTTTTCAACTGTGCCTCATCTGTGAAGTTGAGGGGAGGACTGGAAGTTCATGGTCCTCCATGTGGAGCAAACGGTCTTAACCACTTGCCGACCGCTGCACGACTATCTACTGCGGCGGTCAGCCCCGTACAGGCAAAGTGACGTAGTACTACGTCGCTAGCCTGAGAGCCTCTAGGGGGCAAGCGCGCGCCGCCGGAGGCACGCTCCCGCCCCCGCTCTTTCCCTAACAAGTCCGTGCGTGCGACCGGCGGACCCCCGTGTGATCTCCCCGTGGAGAGGGAGAAAGGCAGGCGGCTGATGTAAACAAAGCCGCCTGTCATTCTCCCTGATCTAACTGCAGAGATCATACGATCCTGCTATGTAGGATCGTATGTCTCTGTGGTTACATCACTAGCCACACCCCTTTACAGTTAGAAGCACGCCCCTAGGGACACACTTAACCCCTGCATCACCAATAAAGTTAACCCCTTCCCTGCCAGTGTAATTTTTACAGTAACTGTGCATATGTATAGCACTGATTACTGTAGTAATGTCACTGGTACCCCCAAAAGTGTCAAAAATGTCAGTCAAGGGTGCAATCTGTCCACCGCAATGTCACAGTCCTGCAAAAAAAATCGCAGATCGCCGCCATTACTCATTAAAAAAAAAAAAAACACCAAAAATGACAGAAATCTTTCCCTTAGTTAGTAAATGCAATAACTTTTGCACAAACCAATCAAAATACGCTTATTGCGATTTTTTTTTTACCAAACATATGTAGCAGAAATTTTGATTTTTACATTTTTTTAGGGGGAATTTCATATAAAAAAATTTGAAAAATATTATTCTTTATAAAATTGTCTGTCTCTTTTTGTTTATAGCGCAAAAAGTAAAAATCGCAGAGGTGATCAAAAACCACCAAAAGAAAGCTCTGTTTGTGGGGAAAAAAGGACGTCAATTTCATTTGGGTACAATGTCCGTTAAAGTGATGCAGTGCCGAATTGCAAAATAGGGCCTGGTCAGGAAGGTTGTAAAATCTTCCGGGGCTTAATTGGTTAAAGTGATTCTAAACACACACGGTTTCATTTACATTATCGCTTCTATTTCTGTATGTGGATGATGGCAGTGTAAATATTTTAATTAAAAAAAAAATCATCTAAGTACCTTTTTCCTAATCGATATACAGCTGTCACATAACCCAGATCTTTCCCAGCCTGTCTGCAGGCAAACATAAGAAGACGGAGCTTCTAGTCCTCTGGTGCTGGTCACATGTTCAAAACAAATAAAACAGTCTTTGGAATACAGTGTAAAAATAATCAATTAATATTAATTAATATCAATATACTGTTTTAAATTGTCATACAAATATATATTTGAAATGAAGTCTATATTATTTTTTGACAATAACATGGTGTGGGTAGATTTATGCCAGTCACAGGTTGTATCACACCCCTCCAGCCTGTGTCATAGAATAAGAGATAGTATACAAATAAAGTACAAAAGAAGAGACCATAGACTACAAAAAAAAATAATAATTAAAAGAAATTACCCTAAATGCATCCCCTCTAAATAAAAAAAGAAAATACTTTTTTTCTTTGCTTGTTTTTTTTTTTTTTTTAC
Organism: Pelophylax lessonae; assembly: GCF_965119305.1. Taxonomy (NCBI): domain Eukaryota; kingdom Metazoa; phylum Chordata; class Amphibia; order Anura; family Ranidae; genus Pelophylax; species Pelophylax lessonae. The sequence goes on along the minus strand of NC_138772.1, from coordinate 509,107,746 downwards.
ATCTAAGCAGCTCAATGAGCAAACTTCTTTGCTGCAAAATCAGATTTGATGAAATCTCCCTACTGCTCAGAGATCTACCTGACATTTCTTTACCTTCAGCGACACAGTAATTTCCACTCGGGTTTGAGATTTACAAGCGCAGTCCAGGCACGGTAATCTTTTAAAACAGAGTAGACTTCGGAGAATGTGCTACATTTCATTGAAGAAAACTGAACATCTGCCTGATAAAACAGCTGATTGGCAGAGGCGTCAAGTGGAGAACCCCAGATCAGCAATGGATGGGGCTTGAGGATATGTTCTCCAAACCGCTATAAATGTGCTCTTATATTCTGGGGATGTCATTCTTAGTGGTGTTCTCTCTTCTATGGAGAGCTTCTTGTAGCGTAAACCTTTGTAATCTCATAAAAAGCTTGTTGAGTGGATAAAGAGCACTTATAAACACTTCTTCCATTTTAAGATGTTTGAGTAAATTGTTAAAATATGTTCACATTTCACCTACAGAAGTAGTTCTGTTTTGCTGTCTGTTTTTAATCAAATATTGACTTTAAATAGAAAGAAAAATAAATCTTTCCTAATAATGAGATGATGTCTACTTATGAAGTAGTGTTTCCTTTTACTGGGTAGATAGTTCTTAGGTCATACTAAATCGCTAATTATTATTATTATTATTATTATTATACAGGATTTATATAGTGCCAACCGTTTGCGCAGCGCTTTACAATTCGAGGGAAGACAATACAGTTACAATACAGTTCAAAACAGGAGGAACTAGAGGGCCCTGCTCATAAAAGTGGATCTCCAAGCATATAAAAAACACTTTCACCCCCTTCCTGCCCAGACGAATTTTCAGCTTTCAGCGCTGTCACACTTTGAATGATAATCAGTCATACAATGCTGTACCCAATCAAATTTTTTATCATTTTTTTCACACAAATAGAGCTTTCTTTTGGTAGTATTTAATCACCACTGGGTTTTTTATTGTTTGCGATATAAGTGAAAAAATAGCGAACATTTTGAAAAAAAAATGTTGTTTCTTTTTTTTTTAGTTTCTAAGGAGGGGCAGCTGCATATAGAGCAGTTGAGGTTTCCATATTCTTCTTGCAACCGCTGAATGCCTGCAGGAGAGAGAGGAGAATCAAGCAATCGGCAGCTGAGGGAGGAATATGGAAAGATCAATTCCTCTATATGCAGCTGTCCCGTCCCACTGCCATCTAACACACAGGCAGGCTGCTCAAATCTTGGGCACTCTCCTTCTTCCCGCCCCCGCGAGCAGCGCAGCACCGACCGAGGGAGCAAGCTGCTCTCACATGAGGAGATGAGTGGTCAGCGGCGCCACTACCGGCTTGACATCCCCCCCAGAGGGTGGCACCCAGGGCGGCCCCCCCGCTGGTACGCCACTGTACCTACCTTCCCCCAGTTGAAGGGTCTGTAGTTTGAATGTCCTGCACGCTTGTCCTCGGTCCTCCTCCTCCTGCAGCAGCCGCTATAACAAAGTCCCGCCTCCTCTAATACACGTCACACTAATTCAATTTGCTGGCATTGGATCAGTGTTCTGCCTATCACTGGAGCCGGTCTAGGAGGCTGGACTTTGTTACAGCGGCCACTGGAGAAGGAGGAGAAGAACCAAGGGAGGGGAGGACAAAGGCCAGTCCTGCAGGATTCGGCAGCTAATGGGAACGGCGTTCCTGCTGTGGGAATAGTACAGGAACGTCCTTCCCATGCGTTCCTGCAGGACTCGCGCCCTGCTTATACGTCTGTTTCCCAAAGACACCCTCTGGCTATGATGCTGAGCACGTGCACTCAACTTCTTTGGCCGACCATGGCGAGGCCTGTTCTGAGTGGAGCCTGTCCTGTTAAACCACTGTATGGTCTTGGCCACCGTGCTGCAGCTTCGTTTCAGGGTCTTGGCAATCTTCTTATAGCCTAGGCCATCTTTATGTAGAGCAACAATTCTTTTTTTCAGATCCTCAGAGAGTTTTTTGCCATAAGGGGCCATGTTTAACTACCAGTTACCAGTATGAGAGAGTGAGAGCGATAACACCAAATTTAACACACCTGCTCCCCATTCACACCTGAGATCTTGTAACACTAACGAGTCACATGACACCAGGGAGGGAAAATGGCTAATTGGGTCCAATTTGGACATTTTCACTTAGGGGTGTACTCACTTTTGTTGCCAGCGGTTTAGTCAATAATGGCTGTGAGTTGAGTTATTTTGAGGGGACAGCAAATTTACACTGTTATACAAGCTGTACACTCACTACTTTATATTGTAGCAAAGTGTAATTTCTTCAGTGTTGTCACATGAAAAGATATAATAAAATATTTAAAAAGATGTGAGGGGTGTACTCACTTTTGTGAGATACTGTACACATCAGGACATGCACTGCTATATTCCAGGGGGAATTCCAGGCAAAAGGTATTTTTTAATAACTGCTCAGGCACAATTTTTATTTGTAGATGGCCCCTATAACATAGAAAATCAACACTTTTTGAGTTCCGTTCCACCACCAGAAACTCAATCAAAAATCTTCCGCACAACACACAGTGCACATAGTTACCTAAGCACAAGCAGTAGTGTGTGCAAGCTACAAGCACAAAAAAAACAACTTTCATCTGACATCTCCGGATCGAGAACACTTCTGTGAGTCAGATTTAATGTAAAAAATGTTTGCACATAAATACATGCTGAAATACAACAATCAAACCTTTTGTAAATCAGGTTGATAATGGTTCTTATGGGGTTTAACTTCTGATATTGTTAGGATGAGATTTACATTTGTATACCTGAAAGAAAATTCTCTTATTATACGGAGTGATGAGATTACAGTATATTTGAGAGATTATCAATGTTCTCAGATGCTTATGGCTTCTGTAATAATACCTAGAAAATAGTGAATTAAAGGCCACACATTCATCATTCTGTGTTGGGTTTTGATGCATCAAGACACAAATAAATCACTCTGAAAGAAAAATAGATTTGAGAGGAATGTTATTTACATGGAAATCTTTTAAGTCAATGGCACACATTGACAGCAGAGCATTGACTTACTGGCCTGCCGAGTTAAATGCCATCACCCAGAATCCTCCACTTTCACAGTGGCTTATTTGCATTGCAAAGAGACACCCTTAAAGGTTTTCCACGAATGCATACTTGACTTATTATTATAACATTTACTTGAAAGTAATGGGTTGATTTATTAAAACAAAAAGAGATCAGCTTCGAACTTCAGTTTGTTTGTAGGTAGGTTGCCTACAATGAGGATTTTTGCTTAGCTAGATAGTTAGCCTGCCCCAGCTGGGAAGGGGTTAACTGGGTTCAGACTCCTTTCCCAGGATTTTTGGGACCTGCCTTCCTTCCTTGTGCATATTTAAAGAGGGGGAAAGGCCAGGTCCCGCCCTCAAGCCACTTCCGCACATGGGTTACTGAGAAGGGGCTGTTGCGCTATATAGTTTTACTGAACATCAGAGCATCTGACAAGCTGTTGGAGGACAACAATCATAGACTTACACCTTATAAGGTATGCCTGGGCAGTCTCAGCTAGGTAGTTTGGGATGGAACAGCATTTTAGTTGTTTGTACATTGCCACAAGAAGAGTTTCAGTAAAGCTTTTAAAATGCTCTAAGCCTGGTCTGCAGCTACTCAAGGGGGTGCAGGGTAACATAGAATTTATCTGAAGAACATGGTCTGTAAAACACATATGGGGTATGGGGTAATTCAGAAAGAGAGCTGGTGTTAAAGGGCACTTGCTATGGGTAACTATGAACTGGTGGAAAGTGTAAAGCGGCCGGTCATAAAGTGCGGACCTGGCAAAGCTGGTATGTCGTCTGGTAGCGAGGGGGGTCGGTGATCCTACCTAGCGGTTAGTTCCCCAAAATAACTAGGACCGAATACGTGGTACGGAGACCAGTACCTGGCTGCCTGATATGGGAGAGGTAAGGAGTTAAGTGATAGCATGCATGAGGTCTGCGTGAGGTGCTCAGCAGGACCTAATTCCATCAATGGGAGGGAGGTGACAGTGGTATGCTGGACTGGTGGAGAGGACATGGGCTCAGCAGTGTCCCTCCTAAATGCAACATACACGAGGAAGGTGTGTAGTAATACGGGACAACATGTTTCACAGAGGAACATTTAACTACTGCAGACAGTGTATGACTCATCCCTAAGCCGCAGTACCACCATAATGTTGACTCTCACATGTATCCTGGTACCGGACATTAATGAGCACCTATACAAGAATGGTACCCCAACATGCAGGGCAAGTAAGCCCTGCCCACATGTTCAATTAAGCTTTCACAAAAATGCCTGGAAGCTGGTTGGATTCCATGCAGAGCTGTTCCAGATTTTGTGCTCTCCAGTCTTAGTAAAACAACCCCTATTTGTCAATGGGACTTTTTACATGTTGGGAATTATGGGTAGATTCACTATAGGCAAATAGGATATTCACCTAAAAAGTAATGAGGTAAAGCACTGCTGACTTTCATGATCCAATAATGTGCAAGAAAAAATGCTGTTTTTTTTTCTTTTTTTCCTCACGTGTGATTTGCCATTTTTTGCAAAGCAAAATGTCACCACATTCACTTAGCTCTGCAGCAAATTCCCTTGAAATGTGAACAGCCTGTTTGCCTTTAATGAATCACCCCAACGTACTTAGAATAGATAGGCAGTCAGTGACTTAGAACAGATAAAACAATCCCAGATTGGCAGTCAATGAGGAAATACTTCCACCCTGCATACTTGCATACCTGTTCTATGTCAGTGTTTCACTAAGTGGTAACGCAAAAATAGACCACAGTAAAGCCAGAGTGCCATTGTTTCAGTGAGGTATTGGTTGTGCATTATGGTAATGCAAAACATGACAATGAACCTATTTTACCAGCACACCACAGTACATAGAATGTTTAAATCTGTGCATTGTGGTGCCATTGTGGTGTCTGTTGTGCTGGGTAGGGGGTGTCCATTGGGATGACATTTGGAATTATTAGCTCTGCAACGTAGCACACTATGGTTCATGCATTACCCTGGATTTCTGTAACGTTCTAAAATGTCTGCATTGCTGTGACACAATATGTAAAAAAGTTTTCAAAAAGGATTCAAAGATAGTCCTTTATATATATACAGTAAAACCCCGCTCCATCGCGGTTCAGTTTTTGCGGTCCCGGTATATTGCGTTTTTTTTTGTAATGTTATTTTACTATATAAATCATTAAAAATGAAATATTTTTGTGTTTTCCATAGCTCTTGCTCTGTCTCTCAGTATCTTTTATGTGTTTAAATGAGTTTCTATTGTTTTAAAAGTGTGTTTAAAGACCTTAAAATGCTTTTACACAGTGACAGTAAAAAACATGCCTACAATGCTTTTTAATAGGGTTTTTCTATTTCGCGGATTTTCACTTTTCGCGGCTGGGTCCGGAACGTGACCCCCGCAATGGAGGGGGGTTTACTGTATATTCAGTCCTGAAAAAAATTCTGTATTACATATGTTCAAAGGGGATAAAAGGGGTGTACTATGTAATAACATTGACACCTGTGAAAAATGGTGCTACTCAAGGGCCATAAAAAAGTGGCCAGGCAGTGGGGGAAGCAAATAGATTTCTAGGATGCATCACTAGAGGGTTACCCAGCATGAGGAAGGAAGTTCTTATTCCTCATATAGTTTTTTAGTTATCACTAGAGGGGTCACCAGCAGGAGGAAGGCGGTCCTATATCCTTTATATAGATCTTTAGTTATCACTAGAGGGAACACCAGCAGGAGTTAGGAGGTCCCGATTCCCCTATATAGAGCGTTAGCTATCACTAGAGGGAATACCAGCAGGTGGAAGGAGGTTCTGATTCCTCTATATAGAGCTTTAGCTATCACTAGAATGAACACCAGCAGGTGGAAGGAGGTTCTGATTCCTCTATATAGATCTTTATTGAAACCTCATTTAGAATACTATGTCCAGTTCTGGAGACCTTACTTACAAAAAGATATTAATAAGATAGAAAGAGCCCAGAGAGGGGGTAACAACAAAGGTGAAAGTTCTGGGGGATAAAACATTTCAGGAGAGTCTTCAGGAACTTAATATGTACAGTCTGGGGGAAAGAACGGAAAGGGGAGATATGATTGAAACCTTTAAATACATCAAGGGGGTGAATAGGGTTCAAGAGGACAGGATTTTCAAACCAAGATCAAGAACAAGGGCACATGACCTCAAACCAACAGGAGGAAAGTTTAAAATTAATCTTAGAAAGTATCATTTTACTGAAAGGGTAGTTGATTCTTGGAATGGACTTCCAGCAGAGGTAGTGAGTCACGCAACAGTTAGTGGCTTCAAACATGCTTGGGACAAACATATATCTATACAGACAAAAAAGGTAAAAAAAATAAAATAAAAAAATAAAAGCAAAAAACAAAAAAATACAAAAAACTTGTTTGAATGGGAAAAAAACAGGCAGACTCAATGGACCACTTGGTCATTTTTCTGCCATCACTCTTCTATATTTCCATGGTATCCTTTACTGGGTTTATCTTAAAACCTGACATTTTTGTACCCCTATCCATCATGAAAGTCTGGTCTAGATATATGAATCCCATTTTGTACCAATGCCAATATACAATATCCAACCATATATAACTGGGAATACCAACTGTACTGGCCACCCCTGGGATGTCTGGCCTGGTATCATTGAACATTTGTGTGCCTACAAATTACATCTTCAACCATTGCATTATGATTACCTTTGTTCTCTGTGATGTATGTTTTAGCTATTTGTCTACTTCCTGTTTGATTCTGTAAAATTTGAAAACTCTTCCTTTGACAAAAAAACCTGATTTAAAAAAAAAAAGGAGGTGACTATGCAAGACTTCCGTTGGGAGACTGCCAAAACATTGTCACCCTATAACAGAAAAATTCATGGCAAAGATTAATGAAAACTGTGAATTTAAAATGTTTAAAAATAAATTTTTAAAGTAATATTAAGATTTTAAAGCGGAGTTCCGGGCACAAAATCGATCTTTTTTTTTTTTGTGCCCGTCCGCTTGTTCTCCTTCACCTGAAACAGAATTGGATAGTTAGGTTTTTTTTTTTTTTGTACTCACCTTGTAATTGTAGATCGAATATACTCACCTATTCTTCACTTCCTCCCTCTGCGCCGCGGCTCTGCCGTCACTTTCTGGCTTGCACTGATTCCTGGGAGCTGAACGTCATCGCTCCCAGGAATCAATGCGACGGCACCAGCCCCGCTCGTCACTTCCGGGGCGACGCCACATTCCCTGCTAAACAGCTTCTGGGCATGCCCAGAATCTGTGGAGGAATGCGGCGCCGCACCGGAAGTGACGAGAGGGGCCGGTGTAGGCGCATTCTGGGAGAAGAGGACGCGGAAGAAGACGTGGAAGAGGATCGCGCCGGCTTCAGCTGCCCACAAGAGAGATGGCAACGCTGTGGAAGAAATTTTATAAGTGAGTATTTCTTCTTGCAGGTAAGTGCGAACCGGGACAGATCAGAGGCTAGCCATTGTGGAATGTACTAGCCCTGACTGTCCCGGGGGTATGTTTACTGAAAAATGTTTTCTGTGCCCAGAAATCCGCTTTAAAAACAATAGGTGATTAGTGAGTGGATTTACATCTTGAATTTGTATTATCTTTGAAAAATTGGAAAATTGTAATACTTTGAATTTTTTAAGTATGTAACATTCCTATTTCTGTAGATGGTTGGTGCGTTCGAACACTTCTGTTATCTTCTTGGGGAACTGGGATAGACTATTGAAGAATGAAACACATATTTGTATGTCGATAAGCTAATATAAAAGACAGCACTGAGGTATACACTAGAAGTGACTAACAGGAAATAATGATTCCACCTATATTGAATCTGCCACTTCTGCTTCAATCAGTCGGTGGTTTTGGCACAGAGAAAGCCATTAATTCACTTATTTTTGAATTTGTCACCTTCATTCAGTGCTTGACACACATGGAAGCTACAAGTAAGAAAAGCATTTTTCCTTCATAATGTTTCGGGCTGTCACTTCATAGTTCAATTGATAAAAATGACCGAAAAAAAAACCCCTGCCAAGTCACCGTTTTGTTCCAGACATAACAGATCGTCTCAAAAATCTTTTTTTCTCCTCTTGCTTTGTCACACAATCTTTTATTCGTCTTTCTTCAAGTATATTACATTTTTGTTCAGCTTTAAAGAAATTATATTTTTCATTTTACATCAGGCTGGAACTTGTTTCCTGACAGATTTATCTAATGTTTTTCTTTTGAATTATGTTGCTTAGAAAGTTTTTCTTTTTCAATTTTTTTTTTCATTCAGGCTTTTTTTTTTTTTATATACTTTTTTGTTGTATTGTACATAACTGAGCCACAAAAACTCAATGTCTGCAGGTTGCAGTCCTTATGTTAGACTTGTCTATGGAAGAAGAGACTAAGGGGTTGATTTACTAAGGCTAACAGACTGTGCACTTTGCAAAGTGCAGTTGCACTCTGCAAGGGAAGTTGCTCTAGAGCTTAGTAAATGAGCAGAAGCTCATTATTTATTTTATTATTATTAATACTTGTTATTATTTTTCTTGCATGTGATCGGGTTTTCTTTCCAAAGTGGAGCTTTACCTCATTTACTAATCCCTGGAGCAACTGCTCTTGCAGAGTGCAACTGCACTTTGCAAAGTGCACTGTCTATTTGCCTTTAGTAAATCAACTCCTAAGGGTTTGTTTCTATGCCCTGTGCATAGTGTTTCCCCTTACACAATTCCCTGAAAGTACATTTGGATCACATGCCATTTAAGACAAGGCTAATATTTGCTATTCATAACCTGACTTTCTAGTTTCAATCGTTTTTTTTTATTATTTTTGGAAAAAACACAAGAATAAGGTGTACATATTGGTTTCATATTAGCTTATTACTAACTGGTGTTACATTTCAGATGAGGGCACAAAGTAGATTGCTAATAATCATTTTGTAAACATTACCTGCCAATGGCAGAGAGTGATTATAAAAAAATAGTAAGAGCTATGAACTTTAAGTAGACATTGCGAAGGTCAATAGTACAATAACGATTTAGACCATTACTGCATGTACAGAACAAAAAAATAGAATGTAGAAGAATAGTTGACTAACATTAGTAATAGCAATTACACTTATAAACACAGTCAGATATCTGATTTAAATAAACCAACTAGGTTAAGGGTTGGAAGGCTTTGAATAAAACCTCTGCCAGGGATGCCAATTCTTAACAACCTTCAGATGGTTTCCCGTATTATATGCGTAAAATAATTCATATGTACAGTGCGTGTTTATAATTTGTAGGGTTTCTTTCAAGTCAGGGATTGTTTTATCTTTCCAGTGTGAGAGGTTACTGCCCTTTGAGCTGGAGGTATAGTATCTATATCTAGTGATAATAATGCCATACCAGGGGATGGCATGATATGGATTCCTAGAACTTGTTCAATAAGATTAAAGATAAAGGAACAGAATTTGTTAATCTTGGGACAGGACCAAAAAAGGTGCATCAGTGTCCCCGGACCTCCACATTTCCTCCAACATTCAGGGGAGAGTCCATGGGTGAATTTAGATAGGCGATATGGGGTGAGGTACCAGCGTAACCTAATATTTTGGGACAACTCCCATAAATTGGCACTCCTGGTAGAAGCGTACGTAGCACCCAAAGCCTTTTGCCACTGTTCCTCTGAGTATTCTCTTCCAAAGTCCCTTTCCCAGGCCTTTATATGGGGTAATTTTCTGAATTCCTGTTTATACTGTAGGTATTTATATATGAATGAATTACCCTTGGTCTTCGTATTGTTGGAAAGATAATATTGAGCAATGGGCCAGGGTAGGTGGGTCCTCAAGTTGTTGAAGTGTTTTAACAGATGGGAAATGTGGATATACTTATAATATTCCATCTGGGGAATAGAATATTCCAACTGAAGGGTTCTAAATGTTTTGAGTGCGGGACCTACAAGTAGATCCTCTAACATGAGAGCTCTATCGGAACACCAATTAGTAAGAGAGATACCTGGAATTAGGAGTTAGATAACTGAATTCGGGAATTTTAAAGGAGTTGAAGTACGTTCAGATGGTGAAGCTTTGCGAAGACTATGCCAAGCCTCAATAGATGCTTGTATTTTGGGGGCTGTGTTTGTATGTGTATAAGGAAGAAGTGGGCTAGTGATAAGATAGTTATAAAGGTTGCTTCCCTTAACTTGGTGTTGTTAAAGTTCAGCCCAAAGTGTAGAGGGGCCTGGGGCAAACCACTCTTTCAGCTGCGCTAGTATGGAGGCAGTATGGTAGTCTCATAAATGAGCGTGCCCAATTCCTTCTGCTTTCCTGAGCTTGACAAGTCTGCTAAAAGCACAGCGTGCCCTCTTTCCCAGTCATAAATAACTATTTAGGTTGAATTCCACATATGTAAAAAAGGATTTGGGTACTGGGATTGGCAGTGCCCTAAACAGGTATAACAATTGCGGAAGTACTTGCATTTTGAAGGCAGCCAGCCTACCTGACCAAGATAACACACATTTTATTAAAATGTCCAGTTTAGAATGGAAGGATTGTGAAAAGGGATATAGTTTTCCTTAACAAGTTCTGATATTTTACTAGTAAGTGTAACGCCAAGATACGAGATACCCCTTTCCTTGTGTACGGGAATTTGCAGCTTATATCCTGCCTAAAATCGCTGAGTATTCCCAATCCCAAAATATATTACTTGGTCTCATTGACCTTGTAGTAAGATATTGTATTAAATAACTGTAGTGTTTGGTGTACTAAAGCCAGGGAAGTTTTAACACCAAAATGAAGTAATCCGCAAAAAGGCTGATGGTGTGCATTCTACTTGATCTGACCTGGAATCCTTTAATAGTGGGATGGTGGAGGATGTAAGTGGACATGGATTCCATTAGTAAATTAAAAATAAGTGGGGACAATGGGCATCCCTGGCGCGTCCCATTCGTGATATTGAATGGGGTTGAGAGCATGCCTGATATTTAAACTTGGACAGAGGGAGTTGTGTATAAAGCCATAATGGCCTGGTAGATCTGGCCCGTAAAACCAAACCTGGTCTGGACCTGCGCCAAGTAATCCCGGTGGATTCCCTCAAACACCTTCTCTGCATCCAGAGCTAGGAGCAGAGAAGGAATTCTTGTTCTGTTGGCTAATGGTATCATATTATCATATATCATATCATAAGGCATCTGGTGACGTCTGCTGTTTGGCAGCAGATTGGTCTGGATGAATAAGGGATGGTAAAAGATCAACCAATCTGTTTGCAAGTGCTTTGGCTTACATTTTTAAATTGCTGTTGAGCAAGGATATGGGACGGAAGTTTTGCGGTGCGTTAGGGTCTTTCCCTGGCTTCAGTAGTGCAACTATTATTGCCTTGAGCATTTCAGAAGGGAAAGAGGAGGAGGAAGCAGCATGGTTGTAAACCTCTACTAAATATGGTACAAGTACATTTCTAAATGTTTTAAAGTATTTTCCTGTAAAAACGTCCGGCTTAGGAGATTTGTTATTAGGTAAAGAGTCGATGGTATGGGAGATTTCTGTCTCGGTAATAGGGGAATTCAATTGGCTCAATTGTTCTTCTGTGATTTGGGGGGGGGGGGGGTTTGATTTTGTCAAGGAAGTTGGCAATGTTTGTAGTCAAGGGCTGGATAGTATTTGGATCTTGTTGTAGGTTATAGAGCGAGCTAAAATAATTGGCTGAATGCGTCAGCAATAGACTGGGGGTGATATAGCTTGGCCTTACTCGATGGATGTAGGATATAAGGAATTTTAGTCCTATGCCCTCTAAGGCGATTGGCTAAAAGTTTCCCAGCCTTATTGGCATAAAAAGACATTTTAAGTCGTTTTCAAAGTCGTCTAGTAAAATTTGAAGAAGGTCATGCCTGAGCTTTGTTAGATGGCTGAAAAGGGATGTGCTAATTAAATTTTGAGCTTCTAAAATTTGGATTTTAGAGGAAATTTCTTTAATTTGCGGCTCCCTCTGCCTTTTGGCCCTTGCTCCCATTTTTATGAGGAGTCCCCGCATAAACCCCTTATGAGCGTTCCACATTACAAACGGATCAGTGACAGAATTTGTGTTGTGGTCAAAAAATTCAAGCAACTCTTTTGTGAGCATAGACATAAAGGGATCTGCCTGGAACAGCCGTGGGTTGGATCTCCAAACAAATGTGGAGTTGACCTTGGGTGAGTCATCTACCATCAGCAATACCGAGGCATAATCTGACCAAGTGATAGTATTGATCTTTGAGGATTTTTTTTTACATAGTTACATAGTAGGTGAGGTTGAATAAAGACAATAGTCCATCTAGTTCAACCTGTGTAGGTATGTGTGGCTGTAATCATCTCCCATACCCCTGAATGTTCTGATCCTTGAGATGTAAGTCTAAGAGTCTTTTGAAAGCCACCATACTACCCGCAGAAACCACCTCTTGTGGTAGAGAATTCCACAATCTTGTTGCCCTAACAGTAAAGAACCCCCCGCGTTGCCTGAGGTTAAAACGCTTCTCCTCTAATCGCATTGTATGCCCTCGAGTCCTCATGCAATCCCTTCGAATGAACAATTTTATTTTGGGTAACAACCACTTGTTTGTAAGGAAAAGATCAAGTCTTGTGTAGATTTTGTGGCTTGTGAAAAAGAGGGAGTAGTCTCTTTCCGTTGCATGGAGACATCTCCAAGCATCATAGAGATCATGGGCGAGTAGCAGAGGTTGTAGGGAATGACGATATCTGCTAGGGAGTGTTGTGGAATCCATCCTAAGGTCAGGAGGTAGATTGAAGTCCCCACACATTAATAGAAAGCCCTGCTGGACCTGTTTGATCATTTTGAGGATTCTGCGCAGAAAGCAGAATTGATGCTCATTAGGCGCATAAACATTGGCCACTGTGTAGGTGGTAAAATTGATGTCACATACCAAGATGTGACGATGGCCTTGAGGATCTACCAGCTCTTTATGCAGTGTAAAAGCAACTCTGTCTCTTATGGCTGTCATCATCCTCTCTTTTTTGGATCTGCATTGGCTAAGAAGATATGCAGGTATTTAGAATGGCAACACTTAGGCATTGCTTGGTTGTGAAAGTGCGTTTCTTAAACGCAGAGGATGTTACAATTATTTTGTGTTGTCTCTTGCCACAGATATTTGAGCTTTGCAGGATGGTCGAGTCCCTTGGCGTTGATAGTTAGGAAGGTTATTGTCAATATGTAGGATGATGGAAAATCGCTGTGTAGCATGTGAGGGTAACACTTACGTATAATGGTGATCGTGTTCATGCCGTTCCCATGAAGATAGAGTCTCGGGTCCAGGTATGGATAGCCCAGGTTGTTCAAGGGAGGGATCATCTTGGTTAAAGGGTGGTCGTAGATCTAACTGTGAGAACAAACATTAGTTAAACTGCAAAACAAAAAGGAAAAGAAAATTTATAGAAAACTCCAAAGAAGACGTGATATAGGTGATAATGACCCGGTTGTAGCACAATGCCACTCAGGAACATGTGGGGTAAGAAAAGGTTAATCTTGGCGGAATTTCTCCAATGCAGGGACTGAATTTAAATGTAATGGTTTGAGTGCTAGTTGGATCATTTATGCTTACGAGCATTTCTAGGAGTGACCAAGTTCCAGTCCTCCTCAATGTGTTTAGGGCTGCATGGTTATACCTTTGGCAAGGGAATCTATCACATATTTTTTACCTTCTTTGGTGATGATTAGCGTGGTTGGGAGCCCCCATTTGTAGGAGACCTTGTGGTTCCTTAATGCTTTAGAGATGGTGCTAAGGGTCCTACGCTTTTGAAGGGTGAATTGTGATAGATCAGCAAAGAATTGCAGATCTTTGTATTGTGTAGGAAAAAGGTTTTTGTTGTGTGATGCAGACATTAGATTCTCCTTTACATGGAAGAAGGCATAGTATAATATCTCTAGGCACATTGTCAGAAAGTTTGGAAGGTTTAGGCAAGTGATGGATTCTGTCCACCATGATGTCTAATTCTGTGAGGTCAGGTAGAATAGAGGTGAACAATTGTGCAATATATTTACAAAGATCTGATTGCTGGACTGACTCAGGAACTCCTCTGATTTTTAAATTGTCCCTCCTAGAGCGGTCCTCAATGTCTGCAATCTTTGCTTTAACTGCCTCCATCACATCCTCTTTGCTTTCCTGGGCATCTACCAAATCGTTAATAGTGGTGGAAAACTCCCCCATCTTTGTTTCAATATGATCTACCCTGGAGTTTACTGTTTGGAGCTTAACTCCAAATTTGTGAGTTTTGATATGTTCAGGAAGGGGGGGGGGTGTTAGGTAGGCTGTATGGGGCCCCATGATTTTTGACAGCAGCCCTAGGATGATAGAGGAAGTAGATTGGAAGCTTATCATGGCAAAAAAAGGAGGGGAGAGTAGATCTGTAACTACAGAAGATTGTGAGAGGAGGTAGAGTATAAGCTGATCAAGGAATGGGGGAACAGGACTGGAGGAAGAAGAGTGTGATCTGACCAAGGAAAAGTGGTAGCTGCTGGTTCACCATTAGGGATGGGACAGAGCATGACTTGAGAGCAGAGGGGAAGATAATCATGGCCAGGTCACGCAGGGCCGCTGATAGGGGGGGACCACCATCCCTCTTGTAGGGGGCCCGAGCACACAGGGGGGCCCACACAGAGAGGGGGATTAGTGATGGACAACAAATACAGAAATTTTCCTCCAGCACCTGAATCTGATCTGTCCCTCTCCCTGCTATCAGCTTTTATCTGTTGAGAAAGAGACAGTTGTCCCTCACTAATCCCCCTCCCTTGTGTGCCCCCCCCCTCCCAGCACTTATCTCTGCTCAGGAGTTTATTTGTAAATTGTAACTTTGTTTCTCTCTCTCTGTCTCTCTGATCACTGAGCTCCAACTGCCCAGCCTGTATATTTTTCTCATCTCATCTTCTTTTTTATTTAACATAGTTTTTTTTTTTTTTTTAGATTTAGCCGGAATTATGTGAGTTATGTTATATTTATGTCTGCTAATAGTGATTTTGTTGTAATTTTAGCTAAATATATCTTTAATATTTTCTTGGGGGGGGCCCTGCCAGGTAGTCTGTACGGGGCCCCGCAATTTCTAACAGCAGCCCTGGCCAGGTGATAGGCCACTTAGGTATCAAGCATCTCAATGTGGGAGGCCAAAACATTATACACAGGTATGCTCCTATACATGGAAAAACTGGCCATTTCCAATGGCTCTGATAGCAGATCCTGGTGGTGTAGAAGATAAGCCATCAAATGGACCTTGCTATGTACATGTTCCATTTGAATAAAAAAATGGAGAAGCACCCTTGCTGCTGTCTTTATAGTGCTAAGTCAACAAAAGTAATACACAGGTACCATTCAGGGAACACTGAAGGATATTCCTTGCCTATTTGCACCTTTATGCAGTAGTTGCTCAGGCAGTATGTCTCTTCTGAAGCAGACACAGTTAAAAAACTTTCCATTTTATATTTTTGTTCCTGAACTTTGTGTTTCTATGCAGTTTTTTAAACTGTAATCTACTTCCAACCAAAAGTTCCTTTTGTTATTTTTTGAATCTTCCTTGGAACACGCACCACTTTCCAGAAAGGAACATTGTTTATAAAATACGTCTGTGGTGATTAATTTCAGCCTTTGTGGAAAGTTCTCACGCTGAATCGTAACTTGTGCGTATCCAGAAGATATTGTTGCATGAAGAGAATAACTACAGTGAAATTAAATACATATTTTAACAGCAGAATTCAGGAGAAGACCATTGATTAACTGCTTAAGGACCGCCCGCCGCAGAAATACTGCAGCAGGTAGCCCCTCCTGCGCGAACTGCCGTAGGTATAAGTTGGTCGCGCTCCTGCAGCTAGGGGGCGAGCGCACACCGCCGGCGGCGCGCTCCCACTCCCACCCCCCCAGCGGGGACTTCGGTGCACGGGGCGGCCTGACACCCTCGATTGCTCCCTGCTGAGAGAGAACGGTCAGCTGTTGTAAACACAGCCGACCATTCTTCTCCCTGGAATGATCACAGAGCGCCTGTGATCCTTGTGTATAGGAACACATGTCTCTGTGATAATTTCACAAGCCCAACCCCCATACAGTTAGAATCACTCCCCTAGGTACACATTAAACCCTTTGATCATCCCTGGGTTAACCCCTTCCCTGCCAATGGCATTATTATAGTAACAGTGCATATTTCTAGCACTGATTACTGTAGCAATGCCACTGGTCCCCCCCAAAAGTGTCAAAAATGTCAGTTAGGGGTCCGATCTGTCCGCCACAATGTCGCAGTCCCGCTAAAAAACGCAGATCGCCGCCATTACTAGTAAAAAAAAAAACAATAAAAATAGACGCAATAACTTTTGCGCCAACCAATCAAAATACGCTTATTACAATTTTTTTTACCAAAAATATGTAGCAGAAAACAAATTGGCCTAAAATGTTAAAAAATTTAGATTTTAAAATTTTTTTGGGGAATGTTATATAGCAGAATGTGAAAAATATTTTTTTTTTTTCAGAATTGTCGCTCTGTTTTTATTTATAGCACAAAAAATAAAAATTGCAGAGGTGATCAAATGCCACCAAAAGAAAGCTCTATTTGTGGTAAAAAAGGACATCAATTTTATTTGGGTACAGCATGTCATGACCGCACAATTGTTTGTTAAAGTAACGCAGTGCTGAATCGCAAAATATGGCCTGGTCATTAAGGGAGCAAATCCTTCCGGACCAGAAGTGGTTAATCCTGCTTTATTAAAGGGGTTGTAAAGTCAGAAGGTTTTTTTTATCTTAATGCATTCTTTGCATTAGGTTTAAAAAAAACCTTCTGTGTGCAGCAGCACCCCTCAGCCCCCCTAATACTTTCCTGACCCCATCTTTATCCAGCGATGTCCAGGAATGCCTTGGCTGTCCCAGGACTCTCTCTCCTGATTGGCTGAAATACAGCAGTGGCACCATTGGCTCCCGCTGCTGTCAATCAAAGTCAGTCAGCCAATGAGGAGAGAAAGGGGGCAGGACCAGGCCACAGCTCAATGTCTGAATGGACACAGGGAGCTGCAACTCGGCTGGGGTGCCCCCATAGCACACTGCTTGCTGTGGGGTCACTCACCAGGAGGGAGGGGCCAGGAGCACCGAAGAGGGACCCGAGAAGAGGAGGCTTTTCTATAGCATGATCATGCATTTGACCATTTAAATCAGTGCCTGTGGCAGAGGCGTAACTAGATTTCTCAGGGCCCCGGTGCAAGAAATCATGAAGGGCCCCCCCCCCCCCCCCCCCGAAAAAGCATGTTTTTGACCCTATTTTATTTTATTTTTTTTGCAATATAACAAAGTAAAACATTTATGTTTTTGGTTTCTGGTGAGGGGTGTGGGATCAGGGGAGGTAATGGTGGTGGGGAGGGGTGTGGGATCAGGGGCAGTAATGGTGGTGAGGGGTGTGGGATCAGGGGCGGTAATAGTGGTGGGGAGGGGTGTGGGATCGGGGACGGTAATGGTGGTGAGGGGTGTGGGATCAGGGGCGGTAATGGTGGTGGTGAGGGGTGTGGGATCAGGGGCGGTAATGGTGGTGGGGAGGGGTGTGGGATGGGGGGCGGTAATGGTGGTGGGGAGGGGTGTGGGATCGGGGACGGTAATGGTGGGGAGGGGTGTGGGATCAGGGGCGGTAATGGTGGTGGGGAGGGGTGTGGGATCGGGGGCGGTAATGGTGGTGGGGAGGGGTGTGGGATCAGGGGCGGTAATGGTGGTGGTGAGGGGTGTGGGATCAGGGGCGGTAATGGTGTTGAGGGGTGTGGTATCAGGGGCGGTAATGGTGGTGGGGAGGGGTGTGGTATCGGGGGCGGTAATGGTGGTGGGGAGGGGTGTGGGATCGGGGGCGGTAATGGTGGTGGTGAGGGGTGTGGGATCAGGGGCGGTAATGGTGGTGGTGAGGGGTGTGGGATCAGGGGCAGTAATGGTGGTGGGGAGGGGTGTGGGATCGGGGGCGGTAATGGTGGTGGGGAGGGGTGTGGGATCGGGGACGGTAATGGTGGTGGGGAGGGGTGTGGGATCGGGGACGGTAATGGTGGTGGGGAGGGGTGTGGGATCAGGGGCGGTAATGGTGTTGAGGGGTGTGGGATCAGGGACGGCGGTGGTGGGGAGGGGTGTGGGATCAGGGGCGGTAATGGTGGTGGTGAGGGGTGTGGGATCAGGGGCGGTAATGGTGGTGGTGAGGGGTGTGGGATCGGGGGCGGTAATGGTGGTGGGGAGGGGCGTGGGATCGGGGGCGGTAATGGTGGTGGGGAGGGGTGTGGGATCGGGGACGGTAATGGTGGTGGGGAGGGGTGTGGGATCAGAGGCGGTGGTGGGGAGGGGTGTGGGATCAGAGGCGGCGGTGTGGGATCAGGGGCAGCGGTGGTGGGGAGGGGTGTGGGATCAGAGGCGGTAATGGTGGTGCGGGGTGTGGGATCAGGGGCGGCGGTGGTGTTGAGGGGTGTGGGATCAGAGGCGGCGGTGGGGAGGGGTGTGGGATCAGGGGCGGCGGTGGTGGGGAGGGGTGTGGGATCAGAGGCGGTAATGGTGGTGCGGGGTGTGGGATCAGGGGCGGCGGTGGTGTTGAGGGGTGTGGGATCAGGGGCGGCGGTGGTGGGGAGGGGTGTGGGATCAGAGGTGGTGATGGTGGTGAAGGGGGGGGTGAGATTAGTGGCGGCGATGGTGAGGGGGGTGGGTGGATATTGGGGTGGGATCAATGGCGGTGATGAGAGGGGGTGATGGATTGGAGGGGGTGGGATCAATGGCAGTGGTGATGGGTTGATGGTAGAGAGGGATCAGTGGGGGCAATGGTGGGGGGGTGGAGGAGGGGTGGGATGTGGTGCCACCACTACCTCTGTCTTACTGATCCCATCCCCCCACTACCGCAGATCTCATCCCTACACCCCCAAAAGCTCTGTTGTAGAGGATGAGATCTGTTCTGTGCCAGGCATGGGATGGGATCATTAAGAGGCAGCAAGCCAGTAAGCCAGCAAGGGTGGAGTTTGTGAAGGCAAGTTGAAGTTCACTTACTATTAGCAGTCAGTCACTCAGGCTCAGGCAGACACAGCATTGATTCCTTCACACTCGTCTGGCAGAGGGGAGAACTCCTCCTCCCCCTGCACTCTATTGGTGTCAGCTGGTCAGCTGACTTTCAGTGACTGTCCACCCCTGCTGCCTCACTGCATCAGCCCTCTCTTGGATTGGAGGATCGGCAGGGCTGAGGGCGGTGCAGGCAGCACAGCAGCAGGATTCACAGAATGCAGGTACTCGTAGATTGCTTTACACTGACTGCACACATGACATGCCTGTACCTCTCCTCTCCGGCCCCCTCCCCCCGCACAACGATCGGGGAAGGCGGCATCCAGCCTAGTCTCTCACTCACTGAGCCACCACTAGCAAACAGTCATCAGGCGGACGGACGGCCCCCTCACGCCGCGGCCGCTGTAAGAAAACAGGGGCTGGCGGGCCCCCCCTCAGGTAGCGGAACTCCAGGGCCCGGTCGCAACCGCGACCGCTGCGACCCTGATAGTTCCGCTACTGGCCTGTGGGCTCTGGCAGGCCACTAAACCAGCAATGGGTTGATACTGCCCGGGCTAGGTATTTGCTCCTGGCCCCCCCCCCCCCCCCAAAAAAAAAACACCAATTACTCAAAAAGAAAACATGAACTGAACATTCTGATATTCATATTCCTTGCAATCTCCTGCTACCTCTACCTTCACTTCCCTATTGGCAACAAAGTGTAATGGTCTTCTTTAAGAGCCAGTAGGGAAGCCGAAGGTGTTGGGCACAGTGCAAGCAGTACATTTCTTGTCATGGCTACTTAAGTTTTGGGGCCCCAGAACAATCTAGAAATTAAATGAACATGGGTAATGTACCAGGGAGTTCTAGCAACATTATCCTGATGCAGGTTCAGTAGCCTACTAGAGCCCACAGGTTGGCCATATTGGGGTTTAGATGTGTAGCACTAGTTCCGCAGGGGTCACTGCGATTGTGTCTCAGGTTCTTTTCCCGCTGTGTAGTAGCAGCCAGGAAAATACCAACATTCACTCCTTTGGCTCAATAAACTGTCTAGGATAAGGATAGGATAGAATAAATACTCCATTGTCATTGCAATGCAAAGTACAATGAAATTTTAGAAAACTCCTCGAATGCAGAGTATATAAACATAAAAACACAACAGCATCACGCAGCATTTAGGGGTTACCTATTAACCTCTTCAGCTCCGAAAGGTTTACTCCCCCCTTCATGAGTGACCAGGCCATTTTTTGCGATATGGCACTGTGTTACTTTGACTGACAATTGCTAGGTCATGCAATGCTGTACCCAAATAAAACAAATAGAGCTTTCTTTTGGAGGTATTTGATCGCCTTTTGAAAAGAAAACAATATTTTCTACTTTCTGCTATAAAACATATCCAATAAAAAATGAAAAAAAAAATCAAATTTCTTAAGCAATTTAGGCCAATATGTATTCTGCTACATGTTTTTGGTAAAAAAAAATCAATAAGCATACATTGATTGGTTTCCACAAAAGTCATAGCCTCTACAAACTATGGTATAGATTTATAGAATGTACATTTTTTTACTAGTAAATGCGGTGATCGGTGATTTTTAGCAGAACGGCGACATTGTGCCGGACAAATCTGAGATGAAGTGACACTTTTTGGGAACCAGTAACACCAGTACAGTGATTAGTGCTAAAAAAAATGTACTGTCACTGTACTAATCACCCTGGCAGGGAAAGGGATAACGTCAAGGGTGATCAAAGGGTTAAATTTGTTCCATGGGAGTGTTTTCTAACTGTGGGGGGAGGAGCTTTGACTGGCGGAAGACAGAGATCCGTGTTCCTGCTTAGCAGAATACACAAGAGCTCTATCTTCCCCTCTGACTGAATGGCTATCTGCCTTGTTTACATAGGCAGACCGCTGTTATGCCTCTGTCAGAAACAATCGCTGGGTGCCAGCGAACATCAGGTCCGCAGGACCAGCTGATCGGCTCCCGCTGTGTCCAATCACAGCGGGAGCGGGTTTTGCTGGTGGCATGCATGCATGCCCCAAACCTGAAGAAAAAAAAAGATGTATAGGTACAAGATTTTGCGCTGAAGGGCCGCCCTGCCACAGTATATATGCGTAGGGGCAGTCCGGAAGCTGTTAAAGTTTATTGCAGAGTAATTTGGATGGGCTTGAGGAATCTATGGGATACTCCAGAACACTAACAGGAGTGTGAGGACACTCCTTCCTTTGGTATTAGCGGTTCAATCATTCCACCACCATAATGTCAGGATGACTGAAATACAATATTACAATTATTACATTGTAATATATAATGAATACCATACTCACCATAATGCAGAATCAGTGGGAACCCTGAGCTTGTTTTACTGCAAGTAGGCAGTGATATGGTGCCTGCCACCAGATGCAGTGTGTCACTTGTCACTGTAGCCTGTCACTGGATGTAGCTTGTCACTGTAGCTTGCCACCAGATGCAGCTTGTCACTTGCAACGTAGCCTGCTACCAAATGCAATGTGTCACTTGCCACTGTAGCTTCCTACCAGATACAGTGTGTCACTTGCCACTGTAACCTGCCACTAAATGCAGCGTGTCACTTGCCAATGTAGCCTGCCACTAAATGCAGCGTGTCACTTGCCACTGTAGCCTGCCACCAGATGCAGCATGTCACTTGCCACCATAACCTGCCAGCAGATACAGCTTGTCACTTGCCACTGTAGCCTGCCATTGGATGCAACATGTCACTTGTCACTTGTGACTGTAGCCTGCCACCAGATGCAGTGTGTCACCTACCACTGTGGCCTGCCACCAGATGCAGCAAGTCACTGTAGCCCGCCACCAGATGCAGCGTGTCAACACTGTGGCCTGCCACCAGATGCAGCTTGTCACTGTAGCCTGCCACCAGATGCAGCGTGTCAACACTGTGGCCTGCCACCAGATGCAGCTTGTTACTGTAACTTGCCACCAGATGCAGCGTGTCACTTGCCACTATGGCCTGCCACCAGATGCAGCTTGTCACTGTAGCCTGCCACTGCAGCCACCAGATGCAGCTTGTCACTTTCTAAAGCCAATTTGTAAGGGTTTTCTTTGTGCAGTGAAATAACTTACTACAAGTAAAGCCTCTTGAAGTCTCTTCCCAGCGCTATGGCCTCCAGGATTCATGAGCCAGTGGAAAACTGGCATATGCACTGTTGATTACACAGGGTTCCGCTCCTATGAGATTGAGAATCTCATGGAGGCAGACCCAACAGCGATGATGCAGGCGGTGATGCGAGCGATGATGCAACCAAGCTTGGTCTCTGATCGCCTGCTTCTCAGCTCTTTCAGTGTGTCCTGTGTGGCCTAGCCTTAAATAGGGGATGGACCTGCACAAGTCCGCAGCCCAGGGGTTGGGGACCCCTGACATAGGAGCACAAAACTTTGTGTGCCTCTAGGCTCCAGTAATAGAAATCCAACCCTTGCAGTTTCCATTTGTATCAGAAAAGAATTCTATAGAAAGAGTGAAACTTCCTCAAAGTGGGTGAGAGAATCCAAATGTGAAAATATCTATTAACCAAGAGACTCAAGACATTAAAATATTGTAACCAAAGAGAACCAAATAGTTTTTTTTCTAGCATAATTTATAACACATCTCTTCCTTGTTTTGCTTGTTCCAATGTGCTTTACCAAAACAGCACAATTATCTTTTTTTTTTCGATTTTCCTCATCTGTTCTGGCTCATCTCTTGCAAGGTCAGTACAAATGCTGAGATTTCCAGCGTTTCAGATCAATACGTTTTTCAGTCCGCCAGTGCTCTGCACATACAATCTCACAAAAGTTTTACAGCCAAGCTGTTTTGGCAAGAATACATGACTGCATCTGTCACTTTTGCATAAATTCATCGAAAAACAAACATCTCATCCCATCTTGGGAGAAAAACAATATGAAAAAATGTGCAAACAATAATAGCTTGGCAGCGATGTGTAACAAGATGCTGCTTCCTATACGGGGACGACAAAAGAGAATCGTGCTTGTAACTTCACTATCCACAGAATGATTGCATTTGATGTTTTGTCATTTTAATTAAATGGGAAAAACCATTATGGAATTGTCCTTCAACATATTCTGTATGTGAGCTCTCTGTCGTTATTTAAATGGAACGTGTTCTCAAATCCCAATAGCCTTCCTACATGTCATGGCGGGATGAATCATTGTCTTTACTTCTCTTGGGAAAAACATGTAGCATCTCAATGACTGGAAATAATAAGGTTTTTGTTTTAATTATTTTGAAGAATAAGTTCACTTTTAACACACCTTAGCTCCTCTGGTATATTTGGTAGACACATCAGACAGGCCTGCAGTCTTGTTGAATGTTTTCCCTTGCTCATGTTGTACTTGAGAGCTCTACTGGCATCCTTGACAGTCCTGCGAGAGTAAATTTCCAAGGGAAAATTGGTTTGTCAGTGAAGGCCATTGCCCATTTTTTGGAGGTCTCACTTTATGGTAGAGCTGCTGATATTTGGTCATTAAGCCCAACCAATGCTCCCGATTGATCGACAAAGGGTCCAGGTCAGGCACCTCACATCTACCTTTCCTTAGTTTAAATTTCCTGGCTAATAAAGCTGTCTGCAGACGTCCTGTAACTGTATAATGTACATCTGTAGTTTTAATGAACAGTATATAGGTTATGGTGGTGTGCGCTAAAAAGAATTGTAAATTAATTTCTAACTGAACCAGTGTAATGCACTGCAGAACTTTCTTAACCCCTTAATGCCACCTCTAGGTGGCCTTTTAAGTGGGCTTTAATGTCCAGGATGCAGTGAGTCTTCCATGTCATGTGACCACTTTGATTGGCCCTCGTGATCAGAAGCTCATCTGGATGTCTTCCAGTCAGAAGCCTTGAGAACTGTTGGTGACAGCTTAGCCAATGCCCTGGGAGAGCACAGTGAGCATTCTCTCAGCATACATCCTCAGGCCGCTGTGGACAAGTCAAGGTTTTACCTTGCCCCCCCTGTTGGCAGCCATCTTGGACATGTGCAGACTGCTGCCTCTTATAAACTCTGATTGCATCATCAATTGCCTGCTGCCTGGTTGTCGCACAGTGATGATGCTGCACACCTGACTATATCTATCACCTGTTGGGTTGCAGTCCTTGCCCTTGCGTTTGTGCTCCAAGGTGCATCTCTGCTAGCAGTCTTCTCTTCTCCGTGTTCCTTCATGTATGACCTAGCTTGGCTGATGACTCTCCTGGTAACAGTCTTTACCAAGCTTGACCTAAGGGCCACATATAATCTTGTAAGGCTCAAGGAGTGCGACGAGTGGAAGATCGCGTTTAATACCAGAACCAGTGAATACGAATCTCTGGTTATGCCTTTTGGCTTGTACAATGTGCCCGCTGTCTTCCAGGAGTTCATCAATGATGTATTTCGTGATATCTTGCAGAAATGCGTGGTAGTCTATTTGGTTTATTGAATCACACAACCTGGATGTCAGACGGGTGCTGCAATGGTTACGTAACAATGGGCTATTCTGTAAGCTTGAGAAATTTGAATTCCACCTGCCTCAGGTTGCCTTCTTGGGCTACATCGTTTCTGCTGAAGGGTTCTCCATGGACCCTCAAAAGATTTTGGCTGTTCTACAATGGCCTCACCCCAGTGGTCTCCTTTGCATTCAGTGTTTCCTTGGCCAAACCTATCTCAGATCTGACCAAGAGGGGCAGCGATTCCCACAATTGGATGCCTGCTGCTGTTCTCCGTATTCTTCTGTGTATGACCTGGCTTGGTGGACAACTCCGCATCGGCAGATGACCCGGCATCGGTAGACTACCCGCTTCTGGACTCGACCCCGGCTTGGATGACTACCTGCTTCTAGACTTTACCCCCGCTTGGTCCTGCTCTCACTTCCTCACTCTTGCTGTGCGTTTATTGTTGTTTGCTCCAATAAATTGCTTTATTTTATCTGCATCCCCGTGTGGTCTGGTTTCCTGGCACCCTGACAGGACAAATATGTGCGGTGGCTGGGCATCAAAGCCCACTTTTTCGAAATGTGTTACATGGTTGGCAAGCAATGCAGTGCTATCTGTAGGGTCACTTTCTTCATAAATTCAGAAATTAAAAGATAAGTTCACCTTTTGGAACATGTTAAATGTTCCACCCGTATTTAGGGTAACACGTTCCAGCAACTGCAGCCATTCCTGCTCCCCCCCCCCTTCTCTGGGTCTATTTCTGTTACCATTTTTTTCACTTTTAAATATACACTATTTTTTTTAACATTTAACCTATAGAGATTGTTTCTGGCGCAGGTGATTATTTCTTTTTCATCTTTTCCGGGTGCCCGCTGTCATTTCTTGAAAAAAAAAAAAAAAAGGTTGCTGTGTGGGGCTCCGCCCCCGCCCAGCTAAATCACTCATTCACAGTCCTCTGTAAAATGAAAAATTACAAGTCCTGACGTCCTTTGCAGCTGTCGGCTTGTAGTTTTCAATGAACTACCATGGTGCTGTTGAGCGCTGTGTTAGTTAATTTATTATTCCTGGCAGTGAGTATCTGCTTGCCCGTATGAGGCATGCAGAAACAGATACACTAACAGGTCTGCAGGAGACCTGCAAGGCATCAGCGATGCTAAGCAATACTTTCCAGGCTCCCAAAACAAAAAATAGTACATGTACATTGTTTTACTTGCAAAAAAAAAAAAAAATGCATTTATTAGTTTTAATTAAAAGGTGGACTTATCCTTTAATCCTCATTTTAGGATAGGAGATGGAGGCATGAAAATCATGGCCTTATGCCACTGCATCCAAACTGTTTGGTTACAGCACTGATCCAACTAAATATTCTAAAATCATTTATTCCAAATAGCTGTATTAGACTTGTTGGCCATCATCAGTTTAATCCATGGAAATAATGGCTTACAGTGTGTGTGTGTATATATATATATATATATATATATATATATATATATACACACAGTTGTGCGCATAAATTTACAAACCCTGGTAGAATTTATGATTTCTTGGCCATTTTTCCAAGAATATGAATGATAACACAAACAAAAACTATTCTTTCACTCATGGTTAGTGTTTTGTATAAAATTAACAGAGGAGCGCCGCATCGTCATTGCAAGTTGCCGAGGACCGCACTGCAGGTGGCCACGGCCTCTCCAATATTGGTATCGGTTTCCTGTGTCCATTAGTTAACATCTAACTGTAAGTGCACTGGATACTTTTGTTTTAATAAATTGTCAAAGGTACTGCGCTATGGTCTGATTCTGTTTCTGTGAGATACACGTGGAAGCCCTCACCTGTGCGGAGAGTAACACCCAGAACAAGAGTGGACCGGGATTGGGTTGAGACACCGAAAGATCAGTGAGACAGTCGCCTTTTGGTTTGAGCGATCCGGTAAGAGGCCACACTTACTATCTGATTATTTCACGGTGACCTCCCTGAATTCCCAAGACACTACTGGGCTGATTATCCGTCCTTAACCTCTTTTCTCTATGGTAAGGGGCTAATCCCCACAAAGGTGGTGGAACCCATCTGCACCCCACGGATCTAGAGGAACCCACAGAGTGGATTTTACTTTAGCCTGTGAGGGGACGATTGGGACTTTATGCACTTTTATATGTATATGGACTATACACTGAGGTGGCAACCATTGAAATATTGGACACTTTTTCTTTGAATTACTTGTGCACTTTGTTGGCTTATGTTGGTATCACATTATCCATTTATCATCACCTATTCACCATAACACACCCAAGTATATGCACCAGGGTGCATAGTATTTACTGTACACCCGTTCAAGTGCACATCAATTTTGGAAACACATCACAGGTATATGGGGGACACTCATTATAGTGTCACACCTTTTCCTGATTTGTGACACTAGTGAATTTTAGCGCACCTGATTTCTTTTCTACACATGGTTAGTGTTTGGCTGAAGCCATTTATTATCAGTCAACTGTGTTTACGCTTTTTAAATCATAATTACAACAGAAACTACCCAAATGACCATGATCAAAAGTTTACATACCCCAGTTCTTAATACCGTGTATTACCCCCTTTAACATCAATGACAGCTCGAAGTCTTTTGTGGTATTTGTGGATGAGGCTCTTTATCTTCTCAGATGGTAAAGCTTCCTATTCTTCCTGGCAAAAGGCCTCCAGTTCCTGTACATTTTTGGGCTGTCTTGCATGAACTGCGTGTTTGAGATCTTCCCAGTGTGGCTCAATGATTTTGAGCTCAGGAGACTGAGATAACCACTCCAGAACATTCACTTTGTTCTGCTGTAGCCAATGACAGGTTGACTTAGCCTTGTGTTTAGGATCATTGTCATGTTGGAATGTTCAAGTACGTCCCATGCGTAGCTTCCGATAACATACTGCATTCATCTTGCCATCAATTCTGACCAAATTATCTGTGCCTTTGTAGCTCACACATCCCCAGAACATCAGCGATCCACCTCTGTGTTTCACAGTAGGAATTTTGTACCTTTCATCATAGGCCTTGTTGACTCCTCTCTAAATGTGGCATTTATGGTTGTTGCCAAAAAGTTCAATTTTGGTCTCATCACTCCAAATGACTTTCTGGCAGGAGGTTTGAGGCTGGTCTCTGTGCTGTTTGGCATATTGTAAGGGGGATACTTTGTGGCATTTGCGTAGTAATGGTTTGCTTCTGGTGACTCAACCATGCAGCCCATCTTTCTTCAAGTGCCTCCTTGTTGTGCATCTTGAAACAGCCACACCACATGTTTTCAGAGAGTCCTGTATTTCACCTGAAGTTATTTGTGGGTTTTTCTTTGCATCCCCAACAATTTTCCTGGCAGTTGTGGCTGAAATTCTAGTTGGTCTACCTGACCGTGGTTTGGTTTCACCAGAATCCCTCATTTTCCACTTCTTGATTAGAGTTTGAACACTGCCGATTGGCATTCTCAAATCCTCGGATATCGTTTTATATCCCTTTCCTGTTTTATACAGTTCAACTACCTTTTCCCACAGATCCTTTGACAATTATTTTGCTTTCCCCATGACTCAGAATCCAGAAACATCAATGCAGCACTGGATGAAAGATGTAAGGGTCTGTCAGGAGTCCAGAAACGAATTGACCTTTTATTTACCTACACACTAATTATAAGCAAACAGGTCACAGGTGAGGATGGTTACCTTTAATAGCCATTCAAACCCTCGTGTCAACTTGTGTGTCGGTTATCAGGCCAAAATCACCAGGGTAAACTTTTGATCAGGTTCATTTGGGTAGTTTCTGTTGTCATTAAAAAGAGTAAAGATGGTTGATTGATAATAAATGGCTTCAGCCAAACACTAACCATGAGTGAAAGAAAGGTTTTTGTGTTATCATTCATATTCTCTGAAAAATGGCCAAGAAACCATAAATTCAGCCAGTGTACGTAAACTTATGAGAACAACTGTATAGAGAGAGAGAGAATGGCTGTGAGGAGCAATGAGGATGTATAACCAAAGAGGTCATGGTGATGTAGGGCTACATAGTTACATCCAAGATAGCATTTCCAGCATTCTTTCATGCATGCATGCTCCAAATGTCCTGAAAAGATGCGTTGTGAGCAAGCAAATTCCAAAGAACACTGAGGGTGTGTACCTGCACACTATTTTGAGAAATATCTCTGCATTGTGTGTCATGATGCGAGGGTCTTACCAGAGGGAGAGGGGGTGAATACTGGAGCAGACCAGAGCTGGGATAAGGTAAGTAATACAGCCTCCAGAACTAAACTCTCTTAAATAAGAATAACTATTTTTAACCATTTTGCTGCTAGCATTGGTAAATAGATACCAAGGTATATCATATTCAGTTGCTTTAACCTTCCTAGCGGTATTCAGGAGTGTGACTCGGGGTAAGATTTTAGTGCCAAAAGCGGTAACCCCGAGTCACACTCGGGGTAGCGCTAAGAAGATCGCTGGATGCTGGAGGAGGTTTTACTTACCTTTTCTCCGGGATCCAGCGATGTCTGCGGGCGGTGTGCGGCGGAGCTTCCTCCCGATCGTCTGCGAGCCCCGGCTTCCGTCTCCGGCGACGTGACGTCCGCCGGGGGGTGGAACTGGCGGCAAATTCAAATGTAAAATGCACCAAACACACTGATACCGTTCAAAATAAAATAAAATCACATTACATTGCCCCCCAGTGCCCTTTCCTGCAGTTTTACTGTACTTTTTTATGTAAATATATGTATATATATATATATATATATATATATATATATATATATATATATATATACATATATATATATATATATATATACGTATATATATATATACACATATACATTATATATATATATATATATATATATATATATAATATGTATACATACATACATATATATATATATAATATAATAAATGTATACAGTTGGTTTGGACTGCTCATTCACAAGAATTACATGCAAAATAATGGTACCGCTTTCAGCACCTAAAATCCAAAAGAATCATACCGCCAGGGAGGTTAAACGTTCATTTTTTTTTTACATTTCTTCAGTTGCTTCCTGGTTTCTGGCATAGACCAAAATGATGCCCTACATCCCGTTAGTTTTTATAGGCGTTTATTCTTTCTTTTATTTAAAACACACCGTCATGCCTGAGATAAGGCCAGATGGATTCCAGGAAGTAAATGCTGCATGAATTATCTTCCCTTACTAAACATGGCTGTGGCTGGCAATGCTGTTCCTTTTTTTTTTCAGTGATTTTCTAAAAAAAAATAAAGCATGGAGACATGAATGGATTTGTTTTGAATAATTTAAAAATAATTAAATAGCGTTTTCAGTTTGTGGTGCTGAGATACAGTTTCATTTAAACTATAGGCAAAACTTTTTTTTTTTTTCATTTTGGATAGAGTAGGTATGGTTATAACCCCTATCAGATATTTTTCGCCATCTGTGTCCCATTGAGGAGATTTCCCTTCACTTCCTGTCCAATAGCCAAACATGAAGTGAGATGAAATCCCCGCAAATTAAAGCGGAGTTCCGGGCAAAAATACATTTTTAAGTTAAAAATATCCCTCTAATCCTAACATATCCCCAATTACCCTAACACTAACCCCACATTACAGGTCATTACAGTTATTGAATAAAGATAAACTCTTACCTTTAAAATTGATTGCAGAGCGCGGCCATCTCCGGTGTGGGCATCTGAAGCCGTGGTGTCCCCCGCTGCGTCCCTCTTCCTGGTTCTTGGCTACCAAGAATGCCGATCGCAATCTCGCGCATGCGCTGTAGATTGCGATCGGCAATCAAACGGCCTGCCGTTCCCATTGCATCCTGGGATTTATGACGCTCATCTCCCAGTAGGCAATGCAAAGGAGGAAGTGACGTTGGGGGCCTCTGCCGCACAAGGAGGAAGGTACGTTTATTTACATTAAAAACAAGGTAAGTGACAAAAAAATATATTAATCATCCAATTCTTTTTCAGGTTTTTTTAAGTTAACGGACGGTGCAAAGTTCATTTTTAGGGTGGAACTCCGCTTTAAGGGAATTTCTTGGCTAGCCCCAGATCACCAGAACTAGTGTCCCCATTGGAAAATTTTCCCTCTAATACTTTTCTGGGGACAACCCACAATTTGGGTTTTCTTTTACTTTCAATGATAATGATAAACAGGACAAATAGAGTAGGTGAATCTCCCTAACGGGAACACAGGCTGCAATAAAAACTGACAAGGGGTCTAATCCCTCTCCACTCCATCCAAAAAAAAGTTTTACTCTTATACTTTAGTTTCTGCTTTAACCTTACTAAGACCCTATGGGCTTTTACCCACTGTAGTGAGATGGGGGGAGGGGGGCATTGCAGGGGTAGAGTTTTTCTAATTCCCGGACTTTCCTGCTAGTTAAAGGTCAAGTACAGCCAAAGCTCGTTTGGCTGTACTTCTCCTGTTGATCACAGGAATGCAGTTCGTTCTGCACTCCTGTGACCCGTTTGCAGCGGGCTGACGGCTGTCGGCTGATGCCACAGAGCTGGTCCAGGCTCAGGCAAGATCATGGCAATGAAGTTGGGATTCCAACGCATGCCTGGACTGGCACCTGGCCCAGCCTCTCAGCAAGCCTGGGCCTTGCTGCTCTCGCCCTCTCCACAGCCCAGCTCTCCAGTGAGCGAGGGGAAGGATGAGCAGAGAGCTGGTGACTGACAGTCACCAGCTCTCCGCTGAGGGAGCCTTGACAACCGAGCGATCAGCGGAGTTTGATCGATCGGTTCTCAGTCTTAGAGCCGCAGAGGGACAGATGCAGTATCGGACCGATGCTGCAATCACCTAGGTAAGTATGTGTACCACCCTACAGGTAGGTGCTAGGTAAAGATATAGTGGGCCTTGTCTGCCTAACAGCAGGGCTGTGATTTAATAGTTAGGGTGTCAGGGTTTCCAGGTGTGCCTGCTGAATGGGGAGTCTCCCCACTGGCTCCTGTGAGAGGCTTCTCATAGGGCGGTGGAGGAAACCCAATCAGGGGACACATCCAGGCTTGTAACTACCCTAGGAGGCAGATTGTGCTGCAATGGATTCTGGGAGTGGGTATAAGTTTGGGGGTGGCACATGTCACAATGTCTTTGGCGGGAACAGAGTCCCAGGAAGGAGAGTGCGTCTCTCCTCCTGTCTGAGGAAGGCGGATGTCTCGGGGTGTCGCCTGAATGTCCAGAGTGTGCTGAGTGAGCTGAGTGGATCCGGTGTGCTGAGAGCCCGGGGACAGAGAGAGGGGTCCAGTCCTAGGAAAGCCTACACAGGTCGTGAGTACTGAGGATTGCCCCTGGGGGTCTGCCTGAAGTTAGAGGGGACCACTCCGGAAGAGTTTCTGGGATCCAGTGCCAGCTAGTTGGAAAGGGGGTACTTAGGTTGAGGACCTTGAAGCTACAGAGGGGGTACATGTTCAGTGGACCCTGAAGAGTTCAAGTTAAAGGGGGCACCTGCGGTTGGGCCCTGAATTGTACAGAGTGTGTCAGTTGCCAGTACAGCTATACAGAGTTCTACTTCATACTATCTCAAGCTAGGCAAAGCGGGGGACAGTATTCAGTAACTTCTACAGAACAACAGTGTCAGGAGTTCTACAGTTCTCAGTCCTGGATCTTCTGGACTAATAGTCGAGGATTCAGCACTTCTGTGTTCTACAGGATATTTACAGTGTTAGAGAGCGTTGGCTGGCACCGGCTGGCGTCAAGGAAGCGCCAACGGCCATTTTTCAGGAGTAAAGTCCCACATGTAATTAGTTCAAGCCTCAAGGAGTATCCCACTCATTCCCTTCTCCCATCCCCTTTAAACCAAATAAAAACCACAAACAAAGATTCCGGAGTGGTCGCTGCTTCAGTTATCACACTCAGGGCCGCAGCTCACATGGGCTGGAGAGATTACCAGTACTGATGGCAGAACCACATCAGGCCACAGGCCTGGAAACCTTGCTACATATGATTTTGAAAAAACAAAAAAAAAAAATAATTACTTCAATGTTAGGAACATAATAATACTTGAATGTCCATAGCCTGGTCACTGGTTCACCTAAAAGGAACCTATCACCAATTATTGCATGTAAAAGCACTTAGGAATCAATTACCGTATTTTAAATGCTCACTAGCAGCATTTTTTTTTTAATTTACTTGCAATGTACCTTTTATCATGGTTGAAAATTAGATTACTCCAGGAGAATACAGCACAGGGTGGGAGCACAGCCTACTCCCTCCTGCCATATCCAAGCCCTCTCTTCTAGGATTGTCTAATTACTTTCTGTGCTGACCCAGCTTCTCCACCCTGACTTTAACTTCCAATATAAACTTTTTGTAGCTGCTGGAGGGGAATACTATAAAGAGCTATATTCAATAGAGAGTTCTGAGTCTGCTGGGCCTGCTAACATCACATCCAAGATGGCTGCAACCAGGCCTCAGTTCATGCATAAAATATCTTATATAACTTCATGGGAGGGTTTTTGTTGAATTAAATGGTGTTGCAACAGGGTCTCTTTAACCACTTCTGGACCGGAAAGATTTGCCCCCTTCCTGACCAGGCCCTATTTTGCGATTCGGTACTGCGCTACTTTAACGAACAATTGTGCGGTCATTCGATGCTGTACCCAAAAAAAATTGATGTCTTTTTTTTCCCAGAAATAGAGCTTTCTTTTGGTGGTATTTGATCACCTCTGCAATTTTTATTTTTTGAGCTATAAACAAAAAAATAGCGACAATTCTGAAAAAAAAAGACAATATTTTTCACTTTCTGCTATATAAAATTCCCCCCCAAAAAAAAAGTTAAATCTAAATTTTTAACATTTTAGGCCAATTTGTTTTCTGCTACATATTTTTGGTAAAAAAATCGCAATAGGCGTATTTTGATTGGTTTGCGCAAAGGTTATCTATTAACTACGGGAAAGATTTATGTCATTTTTATTGTTTTTTTTTACTAGTAATGGCGGCGATCTGCGATTTTTTGCGGGACTACGACTTTGCGGCGGACAGATTGGACCCCTAACTGACATTTTTGACACTTTTGGGGGGACCAGGGATATTACTACAGTAATCAGTGCTTAAAATATGCACTGTTATTGTAATAATTACACTGGCAGGGAAGGGTTAATACTGTGGGTGATCAAGGGGTTAAATGTGAGCCTAGGGAAGTGATTCTAACTGTGGGGGTTGTGGCTCCTGAAATGATCATAGAGACCTGTGATCCTACATAGAGACCTGGGATCCTATATAGAAGGATCACAGCGGCTCTATGATCATTCCAGGGAGAAGAAAGGTCAGCTGTGTTTACAAAAGCTGACCGTTCTCTCTCAGCGGGGAACGATCGCGGGTGTCAGTCGGCAATTGGAGCCGTCTGCCCTGTGCATCGGCTTCCCCGCTGACGAACTGGGGCGGGAGCGTGCCGGCCGCGGAGCGCGCTCACCCCCTAGCCTCCTGAGAGCGAGCGCCGTACATGTCCGGTGATTCGCGTGGGAGCGGCTGCCTGCTGCGGTATATCTGTGGCGGGCGGTCGTAAAGAGATTTAAGGGTTTCAGTGCAAGGGAGGAAACATATCTAAGAATGACCCCGAGGAAGTTCACCTAAAGCAACTTCCATGGAAGGAATGCACCTGTCAATGGACATAGAAAGTTAGTTTTGCTGAGAAAGCAAAATTCTCTATTCTTTTTTTTTGCTGTTGGTTGCAGATTTGTTTATTAGCAGTTAGCAATTGTTTTCTATGTAAATAAATGTGGGCTTACAATAGATAGAGATTGGTTCTATGGAGGCAGCCGGATTTTCCGTGTTTGTACTAAACCATTTTCATGAAAAGTGTTGTTCTGTGAATAGGAACTGTCTGGCTCCAGCTCGCTACCATCTATAATTATTGTTAAATGCTGACTGCAAGTTCGGGCAAAGGCAAAATTACTTTGCAGAGAAAAGAGTGGTTACAGATTAGTCTGTTAGGTGGGATTTGAATGTTCTACATTGTTCAAATATTTCAGGAATTGCAAATTAAACTATAATATTATGTACGGAACAATGCAGCAATATCAGGTGAGGAAGAAGTGGGACTTGTAAGTCATGTCTTACAGTTCAGGAATGAAATACAAAGCCGTCAAGTCAGAGTTCTCGGTTTATTCACTTGCTCTACTGGCGCTAGACACTTTTAAAGGGATTCTAAAGGTTCATTTTTTTTAAAATAATAAACATACTTACCCACTCTGGGCAATGGTTTTGCATAGAGCAGCCCCAAACCTCCTCTCCTGGGGTCCCCCGTCAGCACTTCTAGATCCTCCACCCTCCTGGGTGCCCTCAAAGCAAGTCGCTTGCTATAGGAGCAGTCATGCGGGCTCATTACGGAGCCGAGCTATGTGTGTCCATTGACATACACAATGCGGTTTGGCCCTGTCCCCTGCCCCCTGCTTCCTCCTCCACATAGGATTTGATTGATAGCAGCAGGAGCCAATGGCTCATGTTACTGCCTCTATGTCCAGTGGGGAGAGAGAAAGCAATGTTGCTGCTCTCAGGTACAGTGCTGGATCGAGATAAGGATCAGGTAAGTATTTAGGGGGAAACTGATCACGGAAGATTTTTTAATGTAATGCAGATAATGCATTAGGATATAAAAAACCCTTGTGTACCATTTTAAAGAAGGAATCTGGATATAGATATTTTTACATTTTCCAGCTTGGACCAATATAGCTATGCATAAACCATACCTGTGGAAACCCTCTAGAACAGGGATCTCCAAACTTTCTAAAGAAAGGGCCAGTTTACTGCCCTTCAGACTTTAGGGGAGGCGGACTGTGGCCGGTGGGAGTAAACAATGCTGATCTTTGATATTAGGGGGAGAAATATTTGATGTTGTTGGGAAGAATTTTGCACCATTTTTGTTGTCAGCAGAAGGAATTTCTCCCCTATTGTTCATGTCAATAGTAGGAATAGTGCCCCATTGTTGGTGTCAGTGGCAGGAATAATGGCTCAAGGGCCAGATAAAGAAAAGAAAAGGGCCTCATCTGGCCCCAGGGCCATAGTTTGGAGGCCACTGTTCTAAAACCTGGAAATCACAGAAGTAGACACTGCTACCTCAGTGATCTCCACTAGCTTCCTGTCCTGTGCCAATGTAACTATGTAAAATATCCATTTCAGAAATTCTTCTTTTAAAGTGCACCTGTCATGCCATAAAGATACCTAACAAACACCACTGTACAAAAGGAACCATAGTCCTATGCGGATACCTTTCTAATTGAACAAATTCTCTTCTGTTTGCTAGGAGAGCGCTATAACTGTGACATTGACTTCAGTTCAGAGTCAAAGTTAAAACATGAACAAAAGAAAATCAGCACAAGGAGCAGTACTTAAATTTAATGTGAAGTGTCCCTTGTGCTGATGGCTGCGGTTTTAGTTGAAATCCCCTGTCTTCTGATCCCATTTTACCCCTGCGGCTGTAATCTTGTTATATGTACTTGTCAAGATTACCCTCTATGCTCACCCTCTCTGCCTCCCTCCTTTATTCATGGGAACTTTATTAAAGCTTCTGTAGCACCCTCCTAGTCAGGTGCTATGTAGCAGGTATAGTTTTTGGCTTTCTCTGCGTAACAGAAAAGCATTAGGCAAAGCATTTGTGCCCTCTGCCTATCAGGGAGCTGGATCTGCAAGTTAGGCCTGCTCCATGTGTCCAATGTGTGATTCATGTGGGCTGAGGGAGTGCCCCCACTGTATCCAATAGAGAGGTACATTCTCTACAGAGAGGAAACCCAGCCAGTGACACACTGGCTTTGATACTATCCCATGGGTTTGGCACAGAGAGTGGTGCATCATGGGATAGGGTATAAAAACCAAGGGGACATGAGGCAGGAGATCTTTGGGTGGGAAACCTGGTCCCAGAAGGAGGTTGATGGCTGTCACCTCTTCTGTAGCAGTGGATGGTGGTCACAGGCAGTCGGCCTGGTGAACCAGAGTGTGTGGCTGAATCCAGAGTTCCAGGACGAGCTGACTGGCGGAGTTGGGGGCAACGGTGACTCTGGAAAAACAGTGTCCGTGAGTACAGAGGAACTTGCCCAGGGGTCTGCCCAGAAAGGGGACCACTCCAGTGTATAGAGTCAGTGGATGGGTGTCAGCACAGAGAGAGAGAGAGAGAGAAAGAGGGTGCCAAGTTTAGAACTCTGAAGAGAATTACAAGCAGGAACACTTAAAATATCTTCATTCCAGTGGCAGAGTGAAGCAGCGGCCTTGCTGCATTCTCAAGTCAGATGTCCTTAATACTGTGAATAGTTACTAGTTGGAGTATCCCACTCATCCCTTCTCCTATCCCAGTTCTAAATAAAACTACAAAACATCCCCTGGACTGATCATTGACTGAGCCAAGGACTTAAAGTACCAATTTTCTGCAACCAGTTACTATGGGTAACCAAGAGGAATCCTAAAGGTGTAATATTCAGCAGTCCTCTAGTGGGCAGTGCTACACTTTCATGAATGGAAAAGCATATATGCACGGAGGACGGTCAGGTGATTGAAAGGTCCAACTCCCTTCAAGGATTGTTTTTCTCTCATGGAAGGTTATTCATTTATACAAGAATAATGAGCTTTGCACTTTGAAACAAGCCTGTCAGTGTGTTGGTGACATATTGCATCCATGTTGTACACCATGGCCAGTCGGGAGTCGTTGCAGCACCCTTTTAATCACATGGTCAATTCCAGTATGGTGAGCAAGTGTTCAATACCACATGGTTGTGAAGATAGGCAGCTCTCATATTTGAAAAAGGGTAGGCCTTTCCCAGATGAGAGGTGAATCCTGGGTCCTCTTGAGGTTTGCTGGGTATTGGCCCGAGGGGAAAGTGAGGTTAGCCACCTATGTACAGATTGAGAGTAGGACACCGGCCTGGAGGTGTGGAGAGTTTTGCAAATGAATTGTGCCAAAGTCCTGTTCCAGATCCACTACAAACAGCTCACTATGATGGTGTCAGGATTCAGCAGCTGGAAGACCAGATAGATGTAACTACACCAAGAAAACTGGGACCAGAGCATGTATATATACACAGCAGTTAAAATAGGTATTGAACATTTCATAATTTTTCTTGATAAATATATTCCTAAAGGTGCTATTGACATGACATTTTCAACACATATCAGTAGCAATCCATACATACAAAGAAACCAAACCAAATAAGTTCAGAAATTAGGTTATGTGTAATAAAATGGAATGACGCAGGGAAAACGTATTAAACACGTAAAAGAAAGGGAGGTGTAAAAAGGCATGAAATCCAAGATACCAGCTAAAATCTATCAGCAATTAGTAAGCAATCCTGACCCTTGTCAGTGCAAATTAAAATCAGCTGGTTCAGTCTCAACTGATGGCCTATAAAAAGGTGTCTCATTACCAAGGTGTCACACAAGAAACATCTCATAATGAGTAAAAGCAAAGAGCTCTCTCAAGACCTTTTCAACCATATTGTTGTAAAACATACCGATGGCATTGGTTACAGAAGTATTTCTAAACCTATGAGTGTTCCAGTGAGCACTGCTGTGGCCATAATCCAGAAGTGGAAAGAACATTATTTCACCATAAACCGGCCATGACTAGGTGCTCCTCGCAAGATTACTGACAGAGGAGTGAAAAGAATTATCAGAGGTGTTGTCCAAGAGCCAAGGACCACTTGTGGAGAGCTTCAGAAAAACCTGGAAATAGCAGGTACAATTGTTTCAAAGAAAACTTTTAGTATGCACACTCACCATGCAAGACTCCATTGCTGAAGAAAAAGCACGTTGAAGCT
This sequence comes from Pelophylax lessonae, assembly GCF_965119305.1. Lineage (NCBI taxonomy): Eukaryota > Metazoa > Chordata > Amphibia > Anura > Ranidae > Pelophylax > Pelophylax lessonae. Next base: position 509,069,590 of record NC_138772.1, on the reverse strand, counting down.
CATTTAAAGTTTGCTGCACAACATTTAGACAAGCCTGTGCAGTACTGGGAAAATATAGTCTGGTCAGATGAGACCAAAATTCAACTCGTTGGATGCCATAATACACACCATGTTTGGAGGTCAAATGGCACTGCACATTACCCCAAAAACGCCATACCAACACTGAAGTTTGGAGATGGGAACATCATGGTGTGGAGATGTTTTTCAGCATACGGCACTGGCAAACTTCATATCATTGAGGGAAGGATGAATGGAAAAATGTACCAAGACTTTCTTGATAAAAATCAGCTGCCATCTACCAGGATAATGAAGATGAAATGAGGGCGGACATTTCAGCAAGACAATGATCCCAAACAAAAAGCCAAGGAAACTCTCAATTGGTTTCAATGAAAGAATATAAAGCTGCTAGAATGACCCAGCCAATCACCTGACTTGAATTCAATAGAAAATCTATGGAAAGAACTAAAGATCAGAGTTCAAAAATGAAGCCCACGGAACCTTCAAGATTTGAAGACTCTTTGTGTGGAAGAATGGGCCAAAATCACACCTGAGCAATGCATGCGACTAGTTTCTCCACGCAGGCTATGAATGGTTAGTTTCAGTTAGGCGTGTTCAATACTTTTGCCCCGTGTCATTCCATTTTATAAGACATAACTTAATTTTTCAACATATTTGTTTTGGTTTCTTTGTATGTATGTATGTATGTGATTACATGGGCTGTTACCAACATGTGGTGAAAAAGTTTGTCAATAGCGCCTATAGAAATATATTTACCTAGAAAAATGGTGAAATTTTCAACACTTATGTTACCTGCTGTATATATTTAAAGTGAGGTTTATTTACAGTGAACTATTTAATAACCACACACCAACAGCAATAAGCATAAGAACGCATGACAATCAAAACTGAATGACAAAATGCCACACCAACAACCTAATGCCCCGTACACACGCAACGATTATCGGCCGACCGATCGTCCGACTTTTGTCCAAGTTGTGTTTTGTTGGTTGGAATGTGCCTAGACTGCACACAAATTTTCTCTGCCAACAAAATTCTACTTCAGAAGTGATGTCATGTGTTGCTTTGTTTTCTTTGTGTTTTTCTTCACTGAGCATGCCCAGTCTTGCTCATCAGATTTTTCCCTGTCGAAATCTGTACTGACTGCACGAAAATCGGCCGTTGTGTTGACGGCCAACAAAAATTTTATAGTCTTCACACCAGATTTTTTTCGGTCGAAAAGTCGGAGTTGGTTGTCGGAAGCATCATACTAACAAGCCGAAAATCGGCCGATCGGACATTGGCCGAAAATTCCCTGCCAATTTTCGACGCGTGCTTAACTAACTATATACAGCACATACAAATGTACAAATAAGAAACACATGAGGCAAGGAAGAGCAAGAAGCAGATGGGAAGGGAGGAAACAAAACTGGGATGGGAACAAGGCAGCAGAATACTGGATGCTGGTCAAGAGCAAGATCAAGAGAAAATGGCTACAGAGTCAGGCAGCAACACGGCAAACAGGGTAAAAGCAGGAGCAGACAAAACACTGAGGCCAGGAGCAATAGCAGAAGTGGAATATAAGTATCCTCCCAGCAGGTGTGGGCAGGTGGAGCTGATTGCTGGAACCTGCTGGCTGCTGGCAGACACCAAAACTTCAGCTTTCCACCCAGAGCACCACAGTGCCACCAGCAGCGAACTCAGTCCTAACAGATGATCTGCTTAGCCCTGTATATGGCTAACCTGTGAAATTTTATTTCAGCTTGGTGGGTGTGACTTCCCTGATGCTTCCATCCACATGGGACTCATTTTAAAGCAAATCGCAAAGAATATTACCATTGTGCTCATTCCTGGAAATGGCCTGAAGAAAATGAATGCTGTATACCTACTGGAAATCAGTGCCAACACAAGTCAGAGCATACAGTATATTGCCAGCAACACAATGGATCTGCAAAATAAGTGCAACATTTTGGGGCCAAGCCAGATCCCCTGTGAAAATCCATGCCTAATGAAGGGGTCCTGCATGGCACCAAAATTTTGCACCTTTACCACTGTGATGTGATAACTATAATAAATGCTTGAATTTTTGCAGACATCCGTGGGGTGCTGGGGATGTATGCTCAGACTCACTTTAACCACTTAAGGACCGCCCGCTGCAGTTATACTGCGGCAGGCAGCCCCTCCTGCGCGAACGGACGTAGGTATACATCGGTTGCGCGCCTGCAGCTAGGGGGTGAGCGTGCGCCGCCGGCAGCATGCTCCCGCCCCCACTTGGCAGCAGCGACTCGGATGCATGGGGTAGGCGGCTCCGATTGCCGCCTGACACCTGTGATCATGTTGTAAACACAGCTGACCATTCCTCTCTCTGGAATGATCACAGAGTGCCGTTGCTCCTTCTATGTAGGATCACAGGTCTCTGTGATCATTTCACAAGCCCCGCCCTCCCACAGAATCACTCCCCTAGGCTCACATGTAAACCCTTGATCACCCACAGTATTAACCCCTTCTCTGCCAGTGTCATTATTACAGTAAGAGTGCATATTTTTAGCACTGATTACTGTAGTAATGTCACTGGTCCCCCCAAAAGTGTCAAAAATGTCAGTTAGGGGTCCGATCTGTCTGCCGCAATGTTGCAGTCCCGCTAAAAATCGCAGATCGCCACCATTACTAGTAAAAAAAATTAAAAAATTGTGACATAAATCTTTCCCGAAGTTAGTAGACGCGATAACTTTTGTGCAAACCAATCAAAATACGCTTATTGCGATTTTTTTTTACCAAAAATATTTAGCTGAAAACAAATTGACCTAAAATGTTAAAAAATTTAGATTTTTACATTTTGTTCTGGGGAATGTTATATAGCAGAATGTGAAAAATATTGTTTTGTTTTTTTTTCAGAATTGTCGCTTTTTTTTGTTTATAGCGCAAAAAATAAAAATCACACAGGTGATCAAATACCACCAAAAGAAAGCTCTATTTGTGGGAAAAAAAGGACATTCATTTTATTTGGGTACAGCGTCGCAATTGTCCGTTAAAATAACGCAGTGCTGAATCGCAAAAAATGGTCTGGTCATTAAGGGGGAAAATCTTCCAGTCTAGAAGTGGTTAAAGCAAGATGACATCATTTGTACAAAGCAACTTGAAGAGCTGCTGTTCATATTGGACATGTTCTATTTTTTAGAGTACTGCATTTGATGCTTCTTCTGGCTGATTTCTTTCAATGGACTACAAGCGTCAGCAGAGAGGTGAACTGTTGAAGCAGAACAGATGTGCTTTTTATTCTTCTGTTCCAGCTATCCTACAGGGTCACAGAACAGTCAGCCATTGCTCTGTGCAGCTGTTACTATTACATTATAATAACTGCAGGCTCAGAAATGTCCAGCCAGGGTCTTCAATGTCCTTTCCTTTTTGTTCCAAGCTGCCTCATCCTAGTGTCTGATTGCATTATGATGTTACAAAGTTAGTTTAGCTTATTCTGAATTTAATATAATCTTTTGCAGCCAGCAAATGCAATGCTCTGGAGTGAATAGGGAAGACAAAAAAATGAATTGTAAATGTTAAATTAAAAAATAAATAAATAAACATGTTATACTTACCTGCTCTGAGAAATGTTTTGGGATCCTACACTTCTGGGGTCCATCACCGGCATTCTCGGCTTCTCCCCCCCCCCCCCCTGCCGAGTGCCCCCATTGAAGCCGCTTTCTATTAGGGCACTTGTGCGGGCCTGACCCCAAGCAGCGCTGTCTGTGTCTATTGAGACACACAGAGCAGCTCGGCCCCACCCCTGCTTCCTCCTCACAGGCCATTATTGATGGCAGCAGGAGCCAATGGCTCCCGCTGCTTCCTCCATGGTCAGTGAAGAGAGTGAAAAAGCAGAGAGAGTCGCTGCTCTCGGGGATATCGCTGGACAGAGATCGGGCTGAGATAAATATTTAGGGGGGCTGAGTGGATCCTGATCAGAGAAGGGGTTTTTTTTTTTACCTTAAGGTGGTTGAAATATGAACAAAGCATATCTGTCTATAGTGTGTACTTGTCTCTATTAAGAGCACTGTGTCATTTCTGTCTGCTGCCCCCTTCCTCTGCTATCAGCATGAATAACTTCTGACAAGTTTCCCTGACACCAAAAAAAAAAAAGTGACAGGGGAGGCAGCACCAGCTGATTGTGAGTCTCAGCTCTTTTCCTGTGTGCTGTGTGAATGTGGGGGGTGTCCCTTCCCTTCCCTTCCCTCCAATCAGCTTGAAGACCTTTCCCCTCAGAGCTCTGCAAAGTGTAACTTCACCTCTCTGACAGCTCAGACAAGCTTTAAAAAATTCAAAACTTTAACCACTTTAAGACCCAAAGTATTTGCCCCCTTCCTGATCAGGCCCTATTGTGCAATTCGGCACTACGTTACTTTAACGGACAATTGCGCAGTCGTGCAATGCTGTACCCACATAAAATTTCCTTTTTTTCCCCACACAAATAGAGGTTTCTTTTGGTGGTATTTGATCACCTATGCAATTTTTATTTGCTGGGCTATAAACAAAAAAAGAGCGACAATTTCGAAAAAAATATATATATTTTTCACATTCTGCTATGTGAAATTCTCAAAAAAAAAATTGAAAAATTAAAATTTTTTAACATTTTTAGGCCAATTTGTTTTCTGCTACATATTTTTGATGAAAAAAAATTGCAATAAGCGTATTTTGATTGTTTTGCGCAAAAGTTATCACGTCTACAAACTACGGGAAAGATTTATGTAATTTTTACTGTTTTTTTTTTTTTACTAGTAATGGCGCCAATCTGCGATTTCTTTGTGGGACTGTGACATTGCGGTGGACAGATCGGAGCCCTAACTGACATTTTTGACACTTTTGGGGGGACCAGTGACATTACTAGAGTAATCAGTGCTAAACATATGCACTGTAACTGTAATAATGACATTGGCAGGGAAGGGGTTAACATTATGGGTGATCAAGGGGTTAAATGTTACCCTAGGGGAGTGATTCTAGCTTCTAGCTGTGGGGGGGGCTTCTGAAATGACCATAGAAACATGTGATCACACAGGCTCTATGATCATTTCAGGGAGAAGGACGGTCGGCTTTGTTTACAACAGCTGCCCGTCCTCTCTCAGCAGGGAATGATTGTGGGTGTCAGACGGCAATCAGAGCCGCCCGCCCGCTGCATCGGCTTCCCCACTGACAAACGGGGGCGGGAGTGCTCCGCCGGCGGCGTGCACTTGCCCCCCCCCCCGAGAGCGAGTGCCGTACATGTACTGCGATTCGCCTGGGAGCGGCTGCCTGCCGCAGTACATCTGCGGCAGTCGGTCGTAAAGAGGTTAAAAGGACGTAGAGTAGAGAAGCCTGCAGATAATAAGCTTTACATGGCTCTTGAAGAGATTTTGGCCAGAATGGAAGGGGTCTTATACCAACAAATGATGGCGCTGTAACACAAACACAGGAGCGCTGCTACACATCTTCTGGGAATGCCCTTTACTGCTTCCATTTTGTCAGCAGGTAAAGCTGGCTATAAATTAGAAGATTTTCAAATTAATGTACATAAAACATTTCTAAATACATTCGATGACTTGACAAATTTGTTTAAAGGTACTTCAAAATGTTGTTTGCTTTTAACACTTGGCTTTGGAATTAATGGAGATTAAAGCGGATTTCCGGCTTCAAAATCGAAAAAAAACGATTTTGGGCCATCCGCTTGCTAAGGGCCACCTGAAAAAGAAATGGATGCTCCCAATTTCTTTTTTTTTTGGTCACTTACCTTGATATTGAAGAAAATATACTCACCTTCCTTCCACTTCCTCCCTCTTCGGCTCCGTGCAGTCACTTCCGGCTTGCGATGACTCATGGGAGCTGAACGTCATCGCTCCCAGAAGTCAATGCACCTGCACCGGCCCCACTCGTCACTTCCGGTGCAGGCACGGCATTCCCTGCTAAACAGCTTCTGGACATGCCCAAAAGCTGTGCAGGGATGACGCGCCCACACTGGAATTGACGAGCGGGGCCGATGAAAGTGCATTCTGGGAGAAGAGGACACGGAAGAGGACGCAGAAGAGGACGCCCTGGCTTCAGCTGCCCACATCCGAGATGGCAGCGCTGGAGAAGAAATTTTTAAGGTAAGTATTTCTTCTAAAAGGTAAGTGCGACCTGGGACAGTTCAGAGGCTATCCATTGTGGAATGTACTAGCCCTGACTGTCCCGGGGGTATTTTTATCTAAAATTCACCCCAGAGGCCGGAACTCCGCTTTAAGGGGGGATATGATCAACATGTATAAATACATAAGGGGTCCATATCGTGAACTTGGTGATGAGTTGTTCACTTTAAGGTCCACACAGAGGACAAGGGGGCACTTTACGTCTAGAGGAAAACAGATTTGGGGGAGCAGTCAATCAGATATTTGACCATGTAAGACTATTCATAGTCTTTTTCTTAAGTTGCAATGACTTATTGAGATTTACTAATACCATAGCACTCAGAACCTGGTGCAGCTGTGCATGGTAGCCAATCAGCTTCTAACTTCAGCTTATTCAATTAAGCTTTGACATCTAAACCTGGAAGCTAATTGGTTTCTATGCAGACCTGCACAAGATTATCCACGCTCCAGTTTTAGTAAATCTCCCCCATTCTGTCTCTGGACAGTTTAGACCACAGGTGTCAAACACAAGGCCCGCGGGCCGAATGTGGCCCCCCAGGCCATTTCATGTGCCCCTTGCACCTCTCCTGCAACTGTGGCTCACCCCTTGTCTCTGCCCCACCTTGTCTCTGTAGTTGGCAGCAGAGAGGACCGAACTCCTTTGCCAGATCCTGCATTCCTCTGTGCAGCTGCAGAAAGGCTCATCTTTGCCCACCTCCACTTCTCAGTCTCAGTCCGCAGCAGAAAGGAGGGCAGAACTCCCCCTACAGATCCTGCACCTTTCTGTGCAGGCACAACAACACCTTGCCTTTGCCTCCCCTGGTCTCAGCATTCAGCAGACTCTGAAAGTAGACTCCAGCCCTTCTCTGGTTCTTCTCCCGACCCTGCACTTCTTCCCAGATCCACCCGCATTTTCTTCATGGCAACAGCACACGGTAAGGTGGTGCATTGTGATGTAAGAAAGGGTGGGTGACTTTTGACTTCTGATGGTGGGGGGGGGGGGGCTCTTGACATCTCACATGTAAGGGGGCGTGGGGTGCTCTGGACATCTAATCTTAACCTGCCCTTTGTTGGCAGCCATAATACTGATGCGGCCCGCAATGAAATTGAGTTTGACACCCCTGGTTTAGACCTTTGACCCTCTCAGAGCAGTAGAGAATCCTTCCTACAGTGTCCAGCAGTAGCATCTTCTACTTCTGCTTATGTGTGACTAGTGCAGAAGGACACATGTTATGCTTAAAACCTTTTTGCAGGCGTGGCATTCTGTCACGGAACCATGAACCAAACGTACAACAACAGATAAGTGAAAATAAGAAGGCTTTATTGAAAATCAAGCTGTAAAGCAAAAGTCCAAACGGATGGCGAAACCGAGGCAGAGTCCTTGCGAAGCCAGAGGTCAGGAACCAGGAGGGTAGTCAGACGAAGCCGGGATCAGGAACCAGCAGGGTAGCCAGACGAAGCCAGGATCAGGAACCAGCAGGGTAGCCAGACGAAGCCAGGATCAGGAACCAGCAGGGTAGTCAGACGAAGCCAGAATCAGGAACCAGAAGCAGCAGCAGTCTTAGAAGCATGTGAACACAGGAGGACCAAGCAAGGAACTGAAGCCACAGACCTCCTATATATATGAGCTAGGCATCCAGCTCCTCCCAGTGGGAAGGAGGAGCCGCAGAGTGGGAGGCTACAAGAAACCCAGAAACCAAGATGGCCGCCAGCACATGTCAAACGAAGGAGAACAGCAAGAAGGTAAGACCATGACAGTACCTCCCCCTCAAGGGCCCCTCCTCCGCGGAGTAAAGAACGGTTTCTGAGGGAAGCGTGCGTGGAAGGCACGGAGCAAGGCAGGAGCATGGACATCTGCGGAGGGAACCCAGGAACGCTCCTCTGGACCATAACCACGCCAATGAACCAAAAACTGCACCCGACCGCGGACCAGGCGTGAGTCCAGGATATTGCTCACCTCATACTCCTCACGATTGCCCACTTGGACCGGACGAGGCCGAGGAACCGAGGAAGTGAAACGATTACACACCAGTGGCTTCAACAGGGAGACATGAAACACGTTGGAGATCCGCATGCCAGGAGGAAGCGCAAGGGCATAGGCTACCGGGTTTACCCTGCGAAGCACTCGGAAGGGACCAACAAAGCGAGGCGCCAGCTTGGGAGTGGGCACTCGAAGGTTGAGGTTGCGGGTGGACAACCATACACGGTCTCCGGCCTGGTAGGAAGGAGCAGGCGCTCGTCTGCGATCAGCCTGGAGTCTCTGGCGCTGCGCAGAGACCTCAAGGGACTTCTGGATCTGTACCCAAGAAGCACGTAGGACGGAAAGGTGATCCTCCACAGCCGGAATATCCTGGGGAGAGAATACCTCCGGTAACACGGCAGGTTGGAACCCATAATTGGCCATGAAGGGAGACGTCCCAGAGGAAGAGTTCACCGCCGTGTTCCTGGCAAACTCAGCCCAAGGCAGGAGGTCAACCCAATTGTCTTGGTGATCGGAGACATAGCAACGAAGGAATTGCTCCAAGGCCTGATTGGATCGTTCTGCGGCCCCATTGGACTGAGGGTGGTAGGCCGAGGAGAAGGAGAGATGAATCCCCAACTGGGAGCAAAAGGCGCGCCAGAACCTGGACACAAACTGACTCCCCCGATCCGACACAATCTCCTTGGGCAAACCGTGCAACCGGAAAACCTCCCTGGCAAAAATCGTGGCCAACTCCTGTGCAGAGGGTAACCTCTTGAGAGGAACACAGTGGCACATTTTGGAAAACCGATCCACAATCATGAGAATGACCGTATGGCCTCGGGATGCAGGGAGGTCCACAATGAAATCCATCCCCAGGTGTGACCATGGGCGCTCCCCGGTGGCTATGGGTTGCAGAAGGCCCAACAGAAGGTGCCGAGGGGACTTACTCTGGGCACAAACGGAGCATGCCGCTACATATGCGGCGATGTCGGAACGTAGGGAAGGCCACCAGAACAGATGTGAAACAGCCCAGGACAGCTGATTCTTTCCAGGATGCCCCGCGGTCTTGGAGTTATGGTAGGTTCGCAACAACCGAGTGCGCAACTCCTCAGGCACAAAACATCTGCCGTTGGGTCTCCCAGAGGGAGCACCAGATTGAGCCGCCAAAATCTGCTCACCCAGGAGAGAGGTCAGGCTGGTGCGAATGGCGGCCAGGATCTGATTCGGAGGTATGACCGAAGTCGGAATCGACTCCTCCCTGGACAGGTCGGAGTACTGCCGTGATAAGGCATCCGCCCTGATGTTCTTGGAACCGGGTAGGTAGGAGACCACGTAATTAAAACGTGACAAGAACAGAGCCCATCTGGCCTGACGTGGTGTCAATCTCTTGGCCTCAGAAAGGTAGGTCAGATTCTTGTGGTCCGTCAGGATGAGGACCGGAACCACCGAACCCTCGAGCAAGTGCCTCCATTCTTTAAGGGCCTGCACGATGGCCAATAACTCCCTGTCACCAATCTGATAGTTGCACTCCGCGGAAGACAGTTTTCGGGAGTAAAACCCACAAGGAAGCAGAGGACCCTCTGGTGTTCTACGCTGAGACAGAAGGGCGCCTACTCCCGTCTCAGACGCGTCCACCTCGAGGACAAAGGGCAACCCAGGGTTGGGATGCGACAGAATCGGAGCCGACACAAAGGCGGACTTTAGAGCCTCAAAAGCTCGGATGGCCTCGAGCGGCCAGACCTGGGAATTACTGCCCTTCCTGGTCAGATCCGTGAGAGGCTTGGCTAGCATGGAAAAGTCCCTGATGAACTTCCGATAATAATTGGCGAAGCCCAAAAAGCGCTGCAGGGAGCGAAGACCACTGGGCTGGGGCCACTGTAAGACAGCCGAAACCTTCTCAGGATCCATGGAGAACCCCTCAGCGGAAATGATGTAACCTAAGAAGGTTACCTGGGATCGGTGAAATTCGCATTTCTCAAGCTTACCGAACAGCTTGTTCTCTCGTAACCGTTGCAACACTCGTCTGACATCCAGAATGTGGGTCTCCATGGATTCAGAATATACCAAGATGTCATCCAAATAGACCACCACACACTGCTGCAACAGGTCACGGAAAACATCGTTGATGAATTCCTGAAAGACTGCGGGCGCATTGCACAACCCAAAGGGCATAACCAAGGATTCATAATGACCGGTCCTGGTGTTAAACGCGGTCTTCCACTCATCGCCCGCCTTGATCCTTACGAGGTTATATGCCGCCCTCAGGTCGAGTTTGGTAAAGACCGTGGCCCCTTTAAGGCGATCGAACAGCTCGGAAATCAAGGGTATCGGGTAAGCGTTCTTGATCGTGATGCGATTGAGACCCCTGTAATCGATGCAAGGCCTCAACTCACCGCCCTTCTTTTTCACAAAGAAAAATCCAGCCCCTGCCGGGGACGAGGATTTGCGAATGTGTCCGCGTGAAAGCGCCTCCTTCACGTACTCCTCCATGGCCTCATTCTCCGCTACCGACAGTGGATAGACCTTGCCACGAGGAGGAACGGCACCAGGTTGTAACTCGATGGCACAATCGTATGGGCGGTGCGGAGGTAGGGCAACCGCGCGCACCTTATCGAATACATCCCGGTACTTCTCGTATTCAGGAGGCAACAGAGAGTCTGAGGAAGTACACAGCAACTTGACAGGCCCATGGATGCAACTAGCCCCACACTGTGGTGACCACGAGAGGATCTCGGCCGATCTCCAATCGAAAGTCGGATTATGCTTCTGGAGCCAGGGGTACCCCAAGACCACCGAGTAGTGTGGAGACGAAATAACCTGGAAGCAGACCGACTCTCTGTGAACGGCACCAATGGCTATCCCCACTGGAAGGGTCTCATGAGTCATGTGTGGCGGCAGAAGGGGTCTGCCGTCTATCGCCTCAAGAGCCAGTGGAGAACCTCGGGCCTGCAGAGGAATGGAATTGGCGGCAGCGAACACACTATCAATGAACAAACCACCAGCACCAGAGTCCACCAACGCCTGGGTCGTCACTGAGCCCCCGACCCAGGAGAGGACAACAGTGATCAGTGGTTTGTCAACACGGGAAACCGGGGACGAGGAGACTCCACCCAAGATCTGCCCCCGACAGGATCTCAGGTGCGAGCGTTTCCCGGACGGTTCGGACATGCCAACCGAAAATGCCCACCGAGACCACAGTACATGCATCGGCCCTCGCGTTTCCGGAGTACCCTCTCCCCCTCGGACAGGCGAGCAAAGCCCAGCTGCATGGGTTCATCCCCAGCCAAGTCATCCCCAGGAGGCGTGGGGGGAGAGGGAGGCACGGGTGGGACAGCAAAGGTAGGCGCCAATCTGTTAGGAGGCCTCCGCAGACTCTCCTTAAAGGAAGGTCTCTCCCTGAGTCTGGTGTCAATCAAAATCAGGAAAGAAATAAGAGACTCGAGCTCCACTGGTAGGTCCTTAGCTGCAACCTCATCCTTCAAGGCATCCGAGAGACCATGAGAGAAAGCAGCGACCAGAGCCTCATTATTCCAGCCCACCTCTGCTGCCAGGGTACGAAACTCAATGGCGTATTCAGCTACGGATCGTGAACCCTGTCTGATGGACATAAGGAGCTTCGCAGCAGAGGCAGCACGAGCCTGCACATCGAATACCCTCCGAAGAGAAGCAACAAAACCGGAAAACTCGGCAACCACCGGATTGTTGTTCTCCCATAAAGGGCTGGCCCAGGCCAAGGCCTTGTCCGAGAGCAGCGAAATTAAGAAGCCCACCTTTGATCTCTCAGTAGGAAAGGCATGTGGCAGCAACTCGAAATAAATGCCCACCTGGTTAAGGAAACCTCGGCACTGAGTTGGCTCTCCCCCAAAGCGCTGTGGAAGGGGGGCAGAACCGGTCATACCCCGAAACACCGCAGGCGCAACAACAGGTGTCGGGGTAGACTCTGGCGCAACAACCGGAGCGGCAGTAGGAGCGGGCCCAGGAGCGACAACCGACCCATCGGCAACGGGAGCGAAATGAGCCGTGCGTTCAAGCAGGGTCTGCAACGCCACGGCGAACTGACCCAACAGGTGATCCTGCTGATCAAGTCTGGCAACCAGCGTGGGTAGCGAGGATGGCCCTGTACCGTCAGAATTCATGGCTTGGTCCTAATGTCACGGAACCATGAACCAAACGTACAACAACAGATAAGTGAAAATAAGAAGGCTTTATTGAAAATCAAGCTGTAAAGCAAAAGTCCAAACGGATGGCGAAACCGAGGCAGAGTCCTTGCGAAGCCAGAGGTCAGGAACCAGGAGGGTAGTCAGACGAAGCCGGGATCAGGAACCAGCAGGGTAGCCAGACGAAGCCAGGATCAGGAACCAGCAGGGTAGCCAGACGAAGCCAGGATCAGGAACCAGCAGGGTAGTCAGACGAAGCCAGAATCAGGAACCAGAAGCAGCAGCAGTCTTAGAAGCATGTGAACACAGGAGGACCAAGCAAGGAACTGAAGCCACAGACCTCCTATATATATGAGCTAGGCATCCAGCTCCTCCCAGTGGGAAGGAGGAGCCGCAGAGTGGGAGGCTACAAGAAACCCAGAAACCAAGATGGCCGCCAGCACATGTCAAACGAAGGAGAACAGCAAGAAGGTAAGACCATGACACATTCCCTGCTAAACAGCTTCTGGACATGCCCAAAAGCTGTGCAGGGATGACGCGCCCACACTGGAATTGACGAGCGGGGCCGATGAAAGTGCATTCTGGGAGAAGAGGACACGGAAGAGGACGCAGAAGAGGACGCCCTGGCTTCAGCTGCCCATATCCGAGATGGCAGCGCTGGAGAAGAAATTTTTAAGGTAAGTATTTCTTCTAAAAGGTAAGTGCGACCTGGGACAGTTCAGAGGCTATCCATTGTGGAATGTACTAGCCCTGACTGTCCCGGGGGTATTTTTATCTAAAATTCACCCCCGAGACCGGAACTCCGCTTTAAGGGGGGATATGATCAACATGTATAAATACATAAGGGGTCCATATCGTGAACTTGGTGATGAGTTGTTCACTTTAAGGTCCAAACAGAGGACAAGGGGGCACTTTACGTCTAGAGGAAAACAGATTTCATCTCCAAATACGGAAAGGTTTCTTCACTGTAAGAGCTGTGAAAATGTGGAATAGACTCCCTCCAGAGGTGGTTCTGGCCAGCTCACTAGATTGCTTTAAAAAAGGTCTGGATTCTTTCCTGGGGTACTTAATATACAGTAAGTGGGTACTAAAATGTTTTTTTAGGAAAAGTTGATCCAGGGAATATCCGATTGCCTCTTGGGGGATCAGGAAGGATTTTTTTTCCCTGCTGTAGTAAAATTGAATCTTGCTTTGCTGTTTTTTTGGGTCTTCCTCTGGATCAACTGCGGGTATAGGATTGTGTATATGGGATTGTATGGTTGGGTTTTCAATACTGTTTTTTTTTGGTTGAACCAGATGGACTTGTGTCTTTTTTCAACATGACTAACTATGTAACTATGTAACTATGGACTTTCCTGAATGAAAACCACATTGACTTTTAGAAATTCATTCAAGAATTATTTTCCGTCCTGCTTCTTCAAATCTTTACTGTAGTTTACAGCAAATGTCGTTTAGAAAAACAAAATTGACAAAATTCTACTAGTCTTTGGGCAGCTTTAGAAAAATCTTTATACAGCTCGCTGACGACTCTTTAGCCATGAACCTAGCAGAAATTATTCTGAAGTTGACACTTCGCCAGGAAAAAGTACAGGAAATTGTTTTTTATTCACTTATTGAATGTCGCCAGGGCATGTATCTCCAGGAACTGGAAACAAGATAATCCTCTCACCTTAAGCCAGAGCTTTACCAGGGTGAATGACATCATGTCTATGAAAACCTCACTTCTACTCCTAAAGACAAGACAGAGGAACATACAATGACCTTGTTCTACTGAGTACAATTAACACTCCACAAATACGTAAAAATGTGTGACTTAAGCTGCCCATACACTCTTCCAATTTCTGCCAGCTCCTGATGAACTGGCGGAAATTGGCTTACTGGGTGGCCCTGTCAGCAGCCTGCCGGCTCACAATTCGTCGGTGGAAACGTGTGAATCCTGGCTGAAAACTGTGTAATTCTTGTGTGTGAACATTTATATGTGTAGCACAAGTCTTCTGAGGGTGGTATGGAATGACCCACAAAGTAATATAGCAGGCTAGCAGTACTTACTATTCTGGGTGTATCCACTCTCAGGGAAGAATCCTTGGCATGTAGTGGAGTGATTAAGTTGGGTTCTAATCGCTTTAAACTTTTATTGTTTTTTTATTGCTGAATAAAGTTTGGAAGAAAGGTTTAGGGATATAGGACAACCAAAAGTCATGGCAGCAAATGTGGCCTACACAGCTAGCAGAATGCAACTTCAATTTAGTGTAGCTTGTGTTTGCCTTTCTCTAGCTTCATTGAGATTTACTAATACCATAGCACTCAGAACCTGTTGCAGCTGTGCATGGTAGCCAATCAGCTTCTAACTTCAGCTTATTCAATTAAGCTTTGACATCTAAACCTGGAAGCTAATTGGTTTCTATGCAGACCTGCACAAGATTATCCACGCTCCAGTTTTAGTAAATCTCCCCCATTCTTTCTCTGGACAGTTTAGACCACAGGTGTCAAACACAAGGCCCGCGGACCGAATGTGGCCCCCCAGGCCATTTCATGTGCCCCTTGGACCTCTCCCGCAACTGTGGCTCACCCCTTGTCTCTGCCCCACCTTGTCTCTGTAGTCGGCAGCAGAGAGGACCGAACTCCTTTGCCAGATCCTGCACTCCTCTGTGCAGCTGCAGAAAGGCTCATCTTTGCCCACCTCCACTTCTCAGCAGTCCGCAGCAGAGAGGAGGGCAGAACTCCCCCTACAGATCCTGCACCTTTCTGTGCAGACGCAACACCACCTTGCCTTTGCCTCCCCTGGTCTCAGCATTCAGCAGACTCTGAAAGTTGACTCCAGCCCTTCTCTGGTTCTTCTCCCGTCCCTGCACTTCTTCCCAGATCCACCCGCATTTTCTTCATGGCAACAGCACACGGTAAGGTGGTGCATTGTGATGTAAGAAAGGGTGGGTGACTTTTGACTTCTGATGGTGGGGGGGGGCTCTTGACATCTCACATGTAAGGGGGCGTGGGGTGCTCTGGACATCTAATCTTACAAATATAACCTGCCCTTTGTTGGCAGCCATAATACTGATGCGGCCTGCAATGAAATTGAGTTTGACACCCCTAGTTTAGACCTTTGACCCTCTCAGAGCAGCCACAGGTACCTTACTCTATAACAGTGAATCCTTCCTACAGTGTCCAGCAGTAGTATCTTCTACTTCTGCTTATGTGTGACTAGTGCAGACGGACACATGTTATGCTTAAAACCTTTTTTTACTGCGATTAGTAGTCAACAAACATAGGACTGTTTCAGTAGTGCAATAGGTATACAGTGCTTACATTCAATAGGTTGGCAAAGGCTTGATACCCGAAGCAGATTTGCTTGTGGTCAATCACTGTGACCTGCTAAGGGGGATGCTCCACTGTACACCAGTGCACAGACTCGCACCAGACTGGTTATGCTGATTGCATGCTTAGAAATATCTTTTAATTCAAACACTGGGTACAAAAATAAGGTGTCTGAAATGTCTCTAGATTGTCTATTTTCCATAGAAACCTGCCCCTATGCTTAGTCTGTCTCTTCCTCACAAATAGGGAACCCCAAAAACACAGCAGGGCTATATATCCCCACTGTCACATAGATGGCTGCCCAAATCTTGAAAGAACTCAGACAGAGGATCCCTCAAGATTTTGCCTGGTGTCTTTGGCAGAGGACACACTGGTGCCATTCTTGACTTTTCCATAGAGGACAGAACAAAAGAGAAGTACTTGAACATGTCTCCATTTAAAGTGGAATTTCCCCTGGCTATAGGTTACTCACACTTATGTATCTTAATATTCTACTGCTCTATGATAGTACAAAGAAAATAGACCCGAGAACCTTGAGTATGCTGGAGATCTTGGTGTGCTGGTGACATCTCTCTCTTTGAGTATTTTAAAGACAATTGTATTATGGAAGGGTGAGCAAATGCAATGCATAGAACCAATAAACACCACAAAAGAATATGTTGGAGTAACTGGCAAGCAGGTTAGCCTCACCTTATGCCACAATAAGGCTAAGCCCCATTACACTAGTCCACCCAGTATCAGTATGTATAGCATCAACCATGAAAGCATTAATGGCATAAAATAAATCTTACTGTAATTCTTACCAATAGCTACTCAAACAACGTTTCTAGGTGCACTCTGCAAATACAGCCTTAAAGGCAAGTGGGTGTGTGCATTACTGGCAAAAGGGTACCCCTGGTGGTGTCTAGAGTACCTGGCACCTAATTGTCAAGATTAGCTGGTTGTTGTTAGGGCCCTTCTTTAAGGTGGTGCACATGTAGCTGTATCTTTTATGCTGTTGGCTAATGGGCTGTTACGGAAGGATCTGTCTCTATTGCATTAACTGGTGGTAGTAAGGGAATAAACTCTGTAGTTCTGCTCACCAATCCTTGCATGGAACAGATCCGTTCCATACACTTGGCAGCCAGTTGGTCCAAAAGTCTCGACTCCGATCAGGTAGTCTCTGAGGTGGGCACACAAAGAAACCAGTCTACCCAGCTTGAGTTGCAAAGCACAGCAACTCTCTCTGTGGCTCAGTCTCTCGTTCAAGTTCTCAGAGGCTCTGTCCTCAGTGTAGGTAAGCAAAGAACAGATCCACTCACATTGGTTTCCCCACACCATCTGCCTGGTGTCCTGCGCAGACCTAGCAACAGGGCTCCCTATGCGGTTCTACCCCAGATCTGGTAATTTGCCTGGGAAAAAGCTTGTATCTCTCCTCCTCTGTCATTCTCACATGACCCAGTAGATCACTGCTGTTACAGTAACAGCTAGCGCCCCCTCAGGTAGAGAGGCAATAACACTAGTAGATTTTTGAACAAACATTCAACTGCAGTTTAAATTGAACATCAATTTGACCCCACTAATGATTAGAAAATAGAATGAATGTTCTTAAATTGAACATTTTTAAATGAAAATCGACAACAAAGCTGCAAACTGGACCAATGTACGTATATAATAAACATCATTCCTGGAGTCCAGCTTAATGCAGGATCCCTTCATATGGCTTTGTTGATCCTAATTATATGAAGCGAAATGATGATTGACAAAAGCTGAAGAATGGGGCCCCAGAATCCAGGCAACCAGCCCATTTTACATATTTCTCCAAGCTGAGCTTTGCAAACTGCTCCTTTGTCATAATGCAGCCCTGTACATCTCTAGTCTTTGGAACCAAAGGATCATTTTCCATTATTACTCTCCACAAAGCAGAGACTCAATATTCGGTTCTACAAATAAAAAGCTATGCAAATTAAAACCGACATTCTAGAGAATGATTGTAAAATATATTTAGGAATAACATTCATCTGTTGGAACACCTGTACCTGCTATATTGACGTGTATCGATGTCCAGTGTTCTGTGCAATGGCTGTTAAAGCTGTATTAAACCCCCCAAAAAATAAAATTAATATATTACAGCTTACCAATCCTTAAATGTAATGGCTGCATTCATTTAAATTACCCCAAATGTAGATTTTGTTCAGAGCATATGCCTCTGTGTACTTACATCCAGGGCTGCTGTTAGAAATCACGGGGCCCTGTGCAGCCTACCTGGCAGCCCCCCCCCCCCCCCCGAATTTTCTATTTTCTAAGACAATAATTTCACTTAAAATACACTAAAATCATTATTGGCAGACACAAACATAACATAGAACCTGTGTGAATTAGCTATTTTATAATAGTTTTTTACATTTTAAAAAAACAAAATGTATTATTTATATATATATATATATATATATATATATATATATTTTTTTTTTTTTTTTAATGTTAAACATTTTTACAATTATTTTATTTTACATTTTTTTTTATTATTTATTACAATGTTTAATTGTTATTTTTTTTTTACAATTTGTTATTTTTTTTACAGGACAGGGAAGCCTGCAGCACCCCGGGGGGCAGCACAGAGAAAAGGGGGCACATGGGGAGGGGGGGGTCAGAAACAGGCAGAACAGGGAGGGGGATCGATGTCGGAGAATCAATTACAGAAGCGATGTGTCTTTCCCTGCAGCAGTTGAAAGCAGGCAAGAGGGGGAAAAACTTGCTTTCAGCTGCTGCAGAAAGCAGCACAGCGCTTCCTTCTGTAATTGCCCAACTGCACCAATTCTCCATAATGTTGGGGCCCATCTGTGTGCCGGGGCCCCCTACAGGAGGACTGGTGTCCCCTCCCCTGCTTACATCACTGAATGCAAGTACTCCTGGGATTTTTATCAGTATATATGTATAGCTGCTGTATATTTCAGCTTGCCATTGATTTTCTCCAGGCTGCTGAAAGCTGGCTGTAAGCAAGACCTGTGACATGCGGGCACCGAAACACCCAGTTTTTACAGCATACAGCTCTAAACACCCCTGTGCATGACCTCTTAGAAAATGAGATTGCAGCAGCAGGAACAATAACACCCAGTGTCACCAGGCAAAAATAGACTCCCCAGCAGCATTAGAGGACCCCTACACAAAAATTCCCCAGCAGCAGCAAAAGATTCCCTTAGCAGCAACAATAGATTCCCCAGCAGCAACAATAGCTTCATCCAGCAGCAACAAAAGCTTTCTCCAGCAGCAACCAAATATCTCCCAGCGGCAACAATAGCTTCCTCCAGCAACAATAGATTTCCTAGCAGAAACAATAGATCCTCCGCCAGCAACCATAACTTCCTCTAGCACTAACAATAGACCCTCAGCAGTAACAATAGCTTCCTTCCAGTAGCAACAATAGATCCTTCAGCAGCAATTATAGCTTTCCCCAGCAGCAACAATAGGCCCCCCAGTAACAGCAATAGCTTCCTCCAGCAACAATAGAACCCCCAGCATCAACAACAGATCCATATTCCCTGTGTAGTATACACAATCATGGTGGTCTCTCATTCAACTGTGGGTAAGGGCTGTGTAGCGAAAAAATATGTCAATTCAAATATCCACAAAACAGTGCACTCGGTGCAATAACTACAAAACAGTGGGCTCAGAGTTAGCAACAATAGATTCCCCAGCAGCAACGATATCTTCCTGCAGCAGCAACATAAGAACCCCAGCAGCAACAATAGCTTCCTCCAGTAGCAACAGTAGCTTCCTCTAGAAACAACAATAGACTTCCTAACAGCAACAATAGCTTCCTTCAGTGGCAAAAATAGAACCACCCAGCAGCAACAATAGATCCAAATTCCCTCCTATGCAACCTCAACAATCATGGTGGTCTTTCATTCAACTGTGGGTTGAGGCTTGGTAGCAAATAGTATGTCCATTAAAATAACCAAAAACAGTGCAGGAGAGGAGTCCAAACACCAGGAGCGGGCAGCAGCACCAAAGCACAGCTGAGCTCAGTTGCCTGTCTCTGTCCCTCATGGTTGCTGCTTTACAACCTCAAAAAGTGAGGAGGCCACGGGCCTTTATCACTACAAGGAGAGGTAAAGGGCAGCTGTATATCACTCGGCTGGGAATTGTCTCAGGGCTGCTGGAGCCACCAGGCAGGAACTAAAGTGGTAGTATCGGCAAATGCACCCACTGCTCACCAGAGTGGGCCAAATAAAAAAAAGTCCCAGCAGTGTTACTTTGTTTATTGGCAGGGTTGCCAGTTTGTAAACCTGAAAAAAAAAGTCCCGGACAACACACCTACCTCTCTTGTGGCCCCTGCCTGCTATTTACTCTCCATTAAAGGGTTTTTGAAATGACGTAAACATGTTGAAGCTTATATCTGAGTTTAGTGGTTGGGTTTGTGTATACTTACCTCCTTCCTGCATATATACAAATACATGCGGCCACTGCACTGGGCTTTTTTCCGTGGGGCCGCATATATGCGTATCCTACTTTGTACTGGGAGTTTGCTGCATAGCCTGCTCCCAGCACAGAAACCGCAGCCTCACTGAGAGCCCTGGGCCCCGTACTAACGATCGGGACCCGAAACTCCCAATTCTGGGTCACCTGATCTCTGTGGTAGCACCTGATTGGCTACCACAGTGATCAGTCACTGTGAAGCCTGCCCCTGTGTTTCTCTCTCCTTGTGAATGGAGAGGAAAGATACAATATATCTTTCTCTTTCCTTGCAGAGAGGGAAAAAAAGTGTGTAAAAATAAATAAATAAAATAAATACATTATAAAACAAAAAAATAAAGAATAATAATATCTATAAGCTGAAATACCGATCTCTGTGTGCCTTTCACAGAGCCCTTCCCCCACACAGTTAGTAAGCACAATTTAGGAGCACATTTAACTCCTTGATCACCCTCAGTATTCACCCCTTCCCTGTCAGTGTCATTTATACAGTAACAATGCATATTATTTAGCACTAATCACTGTATTGGTGTCACTGGCCCCCTTAAAAGTGTTAGATTTGTCTGCCACAATGTCGCAGTCCCGCTAAATATCGCTGATCGCCGCCATTACTAATAAAAACAACAAAAAACATAAAAAGTCCAAAAAATCTATCCCACAGTTTGTAAATGCTATAACATTTGCACAAACCAATTAATATACGCTTTTATTGATTTTTTTTTTTTTTTTTTTACCAAAAATATGTAGCAGAATACAAATTGGCCTAAACTGATAAAAAAGTATTTTAATTGGGAATGTTTTATAGCAGAAAAAAAAATATATATTTTTTTTCAAAATTGTCGCTGTTTTTTGGTTTATAGCACAAAATCTAAAAACCACAGAGGTGATCAAATACCACCAAAAGAAAGCGCTATTTGTGGGGAAAAAAAGGACATCATCTTTATTTGGGTACAGCGTCGCACGGCCGCGCAATTGTTTGTTAAAGCAACGCAGTGCAGAATCGCAAAAAATGGCCTGGTCGTTAAGGGGGTAAAATCTTCTGGTCCAGAAGTGGTTAAGGGAGGGAAAACCCTCCGGGGCTGAAGTGGTGAAAACGTTTTTTTTTTACTATTTTGGGACAGTTTTCTTTTTGATAATAAAAAAAAAATCAGAAGATATCCATAACAATTTAACCACTTAAGCCCCGGAAGATTTTACCCCCTTCCTGACCAGGGGGTATTTTGCGATTCGGCACTGCGGGACTTTAACGGACAATTGCGCGGTCGTGCGATGCTGTGCCTAAATGAATTTGGCGTCCTTTTTTTTCCACAAACAGAGCTTTCTTTTGGTGGTATTTGATCACCTGTGCGATTTTTTGATCACGCGCTATAAACAAAAAAAGAGCGTCAATTTTGCAAAAATAGCAATATTTTTCACATTTTTTTATATGAAATTCCCCCCAAAAAAAATGTAAAAATCAAAATTTTTTAACATTTTCGGCCAATTTGTTTTATGCTACCTATGTTTGGTAAAAAAATCGCAAAAAGCGTATTTTGATTGGTTTGCGCAAAAGTTATCGTGTTTACTAACAAAGGGAAAGATTTTTGTCATTTTTGTTGTTTTTTTTTAACGCGTAATGGCGGCGATCTGCGATTTTTTTTGCGGTACTGCGACATTGGGGCGGACAGATCGGACCCTTGACTGACATTTGTGACACTTTTGGGGGTACCAGTGACATTTCTACAGTAATCAGTGCTATACATATGCACTGTTACTGTAAAAATACACTGGTAGTGAAGGGGTTAACTTTATTTGGGAGGGAGGGGCTGTGTGTGTCCCTAGGGGCGTGCTTTCTACTGTGATTGGCTGTGGCTTGAGCTGTAAGGACACTGATCAACGGATCTACATAGTAGATCCATGTGATCAGTGTCTTTACAGCGAGGAGAATGACAGGTGGCTTGTTTACACAAGCTGCCTGACATTCTCCCTCTCCCCCGCCGATCGCCGAGTGACCGGCGGACATCGGGTCCGCTGGTCACACGCGCGGGGGGGTCCGTGACCACACGGGAGCGGGAGCGCGCCTCCGGCGGCGCGCGCTCGCTCCCTAGACCCTCACAGGCAAGCGACGTAGACCTACGTTAGTTTGCCTGTGAGGGGCTGACTGCCGACGTAGATAGTCGTGCGGCGGTCGGCAAGTGGTTAATGAAAGCCCAATTTGTCCTGAAATAAACACAGTATAATCCACCTGAATGCACAAAGCAGTTGTGACGCTATGTACAATTTTTTTTTTCCATGTACGGTTTTACTAACACATGTCAAAGTTGCAAAATTGTGCTTAGGCATTAACCACTTAAGCCCCGGAAGATTTTACCCCCTTCCTGACCAGGGCCTATTTTGCGATTCGGCACTGCGTGACTTTAACGGACAATTGCGCGGTCGTGCGACGCTGTACCTAAACAAATTTGACGTCCTTTTTTCCCCACAAACAGAGCTTTCTTTTGGTGGTATTTGATCACCTGTGCGATTTTTTGACCATGCCCTATAAACAAAAAAAGAGCGTCAATTTTGCAAAAATAACAATATTTTCACATTTTTTTTATAAGAAATTCCCAAAAAAAATGTAAAAATCTAAATTTTTTAAGATTTTAGGCCAATTTGTTTTATGCTACATATTCTTGGTAAAAAAAAATCGCAAAAAGCGTATTTTGATTGGTTTGCGCAAAAGTTATTGCGTTTACTAACTGAGGGAAAGATTTTTGTCATTTTTGTTGTTTTTTTTTAACGCATAATGGCGGTGATCTGCAATTTTTTTGCCGGACTGCGACATTGCGGCGGACAGATCGGACCCTTGACTGACATTTTTGACACTTTTGTGGTTACCAGTGACATTACTACAGTAATCAGTGCTATACATATGCACTGTTACTGTAAAGTGAAGGGGTTAACTTTTTTTGAGAGGTAGGGGTTATGTGTGTCCCTAGGGGAGTGATTCTAATTGTGATTGGTTGTGGCTTGAGATGTAAGAACAGTGATCAACGGTCCTACATAGCAGAACCGTATGATCACTATTCTTACACAGGGGAGAATGACAGGCGGCTTTGTTTACATTAGCCGCCTGCCTTTCTCCCGGTGTAACGGACGATCGCGAGTGCCCGGCAGACATCGGGTCCACCGGGCATACGCGTGGGGGGGTCCGTGACTGAGCGGGAGCGCGCATCCGGCGGCGCGCGCTCGCTCCCCAGAGCCTCACAGGCTAGTGACGTACCCATACGTCACTTTGCCTGTGAGGGGCTGACCGCCGCAGTATATGTACTTGCAGCGGTCAGCAAGTGGTTAATATTTGTTTTACCCTTAGGCGTGAAGGGGTTAAACCAAACAAAAGTGTTCAGCGTAAGGTAACTTACACATCAAGGACTTTTTATAATTGCCTTCAAGCCATCTTTTTGGTCATCAACAAATGTGGGATGGCATGCATTAAATGCCATTATTTAGTCCCCCTTCAGCACTGTCAGCTTGTTATATGCAGATGACCCCCGCTGAGTTCAAACGACGCAGAGTGGAAAACAGTAAACAAACTAAAGTCTGTCTTTAGTGGATTATCCACAATTCAATTTACCATAAAATACAGAAAGGAAACGGCTACATATTCTAAACAGAAATGATGGCTTCATGCTTCACCTCAATAAGAAGCGTGTTTGGTAATCGCATTATGGAGAATATGACTCAGAATAGCTGGGATATTTTGTAGAGTGTAATATAAAATGGATTACGGCTGGTGCGGGTTCCTCAGTGGGCCCCGTCTTGCAGGTACATCGCGCAAATCTCTCTACCAATTTCCTTGCCTGGGTTTCGTCAAATTTGCTAAATGGAAGGGAAGATAAACGACAATAGGTGAAGCTTATGTTCTGCAGCTGCGACTTTTCCCGAGACGACCGAGGAAAACGGCTGGATCCGTACCAGCTTATTTCATAAGTTGTGGAGACGTAAACAAAATGTTGTTGCTCGTTTTCCCTGTTTGGTTTTGTTTTCTGAGGAGGTAAAAGTCTCATAACAGTGCCTGGATACACAGGTAGGCCAGATACGTATAGCGAGGTAATGATGAGCAGTGTGGCCCTTTTACATGACATCAAAACAACATTAAAGCGGTAGTATACTCAGCCCTTAGTCTCTCCAACTCAATTCTAAACCTGTAACATGTCATTATAAATCAAATAGCATGTAAATAATATAATAAAAATGTTCCTTACATCTGTAATTTGTTCCGTTCTGGTGGGTTTTTTTCTCCATACTTGCCAACCGTCCAGTTTTTGCCGGGACAGTCCCAGCAAATAGGAGCCTGTCCCGGGTAATTTACATTGACCCGGCAATGTACTTATTTACACTTTGCACTTTGCATTTACTTACTTAGAGTCGGTTCACACTAAGGCGACACGACTCCTTACTACTTCGGGGGCGACTTGTGCATTACCATGCACCACGACTTCAGAGCGACTTGCAGGGACTTCACATAATGGAAGTCTATGCAAGTCGCTCCGAGGTCGCCCCGAAGTAGTACAGGACCCATTTTCTAAGTCGGAGCGACTTGTGTCGCTCCTATTAGAACGGGTCCTGTAGTGGTCAATGGACCGCGAGGGAGCGTGACTTGTCAGGCTGACAAGTCGCGGCAGTGTGGACCGGCTCTTGTAATGTACTTATTTTCACTTTATTTATACTTACATATTACATTTTTTGTATGGTCACACCTGAGCACATTTGACAATTGCAGGGAATTGAAATGAGAATTTTAAACTTAAGGCAGAAGTAGTGCAGCTGAATGGGAGAATTATTCCAACTCTGCTACTTTAGCCTCAAGTATAAGTGCCAGTTCACACTTATGCGATGCAGGAAAGCTGCGAATTCGCAGCCTGTTCCCGCATCGCAAACGCACCCCTGGCAGTTCACACTGCCATATGCGATACGCTGGGGGTGTCAATGTAATCTTAACGACACCCCCAGTTTGATCGCATATCGCAGTGCGATCTTGCAGTTCGTACAGGATCGGATCGCACAAGTGTGAACCGCTGTGCGATCCGATCCTGATGCGGCTGCAAAAAAGGGTCCTGTGCGTCTTTGCTGCGGGTGCGGTGCAAATTTAGCCATACAAAGTGTATGGCTAAACTCGCACCGCACAGCCGATCGCATGTAATGAAGGAGCAGTGCGCTCCGACATTACATGCGATCGCCACAGCCGCATCAGTGTGAACCGGCACTAAAATGTCCTTTTCAATTTCCTGTAATTCTCTTTTTATTGAGTAGACCCTATAATCTGATGATAAGTAGATGGAGATTAATTATGTGGAGTGAGCGGAGCTTCATGAAAGTGGATGTGGTAAGTACAGTGCCTTGCGAAAGTATTCGGCCCCCTTGAACTTTGCAACCTTTTGCCACATTTCAGGCTTCAAACATAAAGATATAAAACTGTAATTTTTTGTGAAGATTCAACAAGTGGGACACAATCATGAAGTGGAACGAAAATTATTGGATATTTCAAACTTTGTTAACAAATAAAAAACTGAAAAACTGGGCGTGCAAAATTATTCAGCCCCCTTAAGTTAATACTTTGTAGCTCCACCTTTTGCTGCGATTACAGCTGTAAGTCGCTTGGGGTATGTCTCTATCAGTTTTGCACATCGAGAGACTGACATTTTTGCCCATTCCTCCTTGCAAAACAGCTCGAGCTCAGTAAGGTTGGATGGAGAGCGTTTGTGAACAGCGGTTTTCAGTTCTTTCCACAGATTCTCGATTGGATTCAGGTCTGGACTTTGACTTGGCCATTCTAACACCTGGATATGTTTATTTGTGAACCATTCCATTGTAGATTTTGCTTTATGTTTTGGATCATTGTCTTGTTGGAAAACACATCTCTGTCCCAGTCTCAGGTCTTTTGCAGACTCCATCAGGTTTTCTTCCAGAATGGTCCTGTATTTGGCTCCATCCATCTTCCCATCAATTTTAACCATCTTCCCTGTCCCTGCTGAAGAAAAGCAGGTCCAAACCATGATGCTGCCACCACCATGTTTCACAGTGGGGATGGTGTGTTCAGGGTGATGAGCTGTGTTGCTTTTACGCCAAACATAACGTTTTGCATTGTTGCCAAAAAGTTTGATTTTGGTTTCATCTGACCAGAGCACCTTCTTCCACATGTTTGGTGTGTCTCCCAGGTGGCTTGTGGCAAACTTTAAATGACACTTTTTATGGATATCTTCAAGAAATGGCTTTCTTCTTGCCACTCTTCCATAAAGGCCAGATTTGTGCAGTATACGACTGATTGTTGTCCTATGGACAGAGTCTCCCACCTCAGCTGTAGATCTCTGCAGTTCATCCAGAGTGATCATGGGCCTCTTGGCTGCATCTCTGATCAGTCTTCTCCTTGTATGAGCTGAAAGTTTAGAGGGACGGCCAGGTCTTCGTAGATTTGCAGTGGTCTGATACTCCTTCCATTTCAATATTATCACTTGCTCAGTGCTCCTTGGGAATTCTTTTTGTATCCAAATACGGCTTTAAACTTCTCCACAACAGTATCTCGGACCTTTAAAAGACAAGGAAAAGGAGGAGCTTGACTCCCGAAAGGCGTTAGCGGTCGCATTTTCCAGGACATGTTCCAACACACGTGTGATGGGAATTTGCAATACGATTTCAAATCTTCATGTTTGTGAGTATGCATTCAGCATTTTATTAAAACATTTTATACAGTACCATGGGTAAATGCACTAGGTGTTTGCGCCTTCTTTTCCTTTCTTTTATGCACCCGTTTGGAGTTCCCTGCCTGAGGAGAGCAGCACGCCAGTCTTCCCCTTTGGAGTGAGCGCTTGGCTGAAATATTTGTCTGGAGTATCTCGGACCTGCCTGGTGTGTTCCTTGTTCTTCATGATGCTCTCTGCGCTTTAAACAGACCTCTGGGACTATCACAGTGCAGGTGCATTTTTACGGAGACTTGGATTACACACAGGTGGATTCTATTTATCATCATTAGTCATTTAGGTCAACATTGGATCATTCAGAGATCCTCACTGAACTTCTGGAGAGAGTTTGCTGCACTGGAAGTAAAGGGGCTGAATAATTTTGCACGCCAAATTTTTCAGTTTTTTATTTGTTAACAAAGTTTGAAATATCCAATAAATTTAGTTCCACTTCATGATTGTGTCCTACTTGTTGTTGATTCTTCACAAAAAATTACAGTTTTATATCTTTATGTTTGAAGCTTGAAATGTGGCAAAAGGTCGCAAAGTTCAAGGGGCCGAAAACGTTTGCAAGGCACTGTAATTTATAGCTGTGCTGCAAAGTGTCCCTTGAAATTTTTTTCAAATGTTGGCAACTATGTTTATCCTGTTTAGCGCCGCCATCCTTGCTGTGGTTTCCGTCTCCTCAGACTCTGTGTGTTTACTGCTGCTGCACCACACTACCTCTCCCCACAAGGTTATCTTCACACACACCTGGTGAATCCAGTTTTGGTCTGCTGGGATCTGCACAGCCTCCATCTTTGCTTTTGATGTTATCAGAGGTCGGCTGTCTCTTCCGGGTTTAAACAGCTGGCCCCTGATGACATACACCAGTTCTGCCTTCCTTTAGCCATTGTATTGCAGATAATAACTCTTGGGATATGAAATATGCATTAGGGATCGACCAATATCGTTTTTTTCATTGCCGATAACGATATTTTGGTCATCGCGTATCGGCCAAGTTTGGCTGTTTTGAATGCTGTAATTTTTTTTTAATCTGGCGCCAGTACCCGGAACTTCCAGAAGTGATGTCATGACATCACGTCTGGGATTTTGCATGGAGCCGAATGCAGCTTTGATCGGGTCTTGGGTGGGACGGGAGACCCGGGTGAGCCACGAAAGGCGGCGGGAGGGGGGGGGGATGTCCCCTCCCACTCCTTGTAATGACAGCCAAGCGGCTTCTCAGCCGCATCGGTTGTCATTACACGACAGCCGACCGTGGGCTATGGACGCCGGTACCAGGGTGATGCCTCTAGCTGCAGGCATCACTCTGGTACAAGTACTTTCTGAAATATCGGTAATATCGGCCACGCTGTGTTTAGCAATTATCGATTTGGATTGTGAATGAATGCTGTTTTTCTCCTATGTTACATGTGAATGGTTTTATCTACATATCTAAGTGGATATTGTAATAAATATTGCAGTGAGCACTATGGTATCTCTTCTTTTTTGAGCCATGCTGTGTAAAAGGAGGAGTTGGTCCTTTTATCTCTTGTGTGTTCACATGCTGTAAACAATGAGTTGGAAATTTTAACCCCTTTGTACCCATTGCGTGTTTATGGATCTCCTATAATTAAAGAGGTCTACACCCATAACTGCACAGAACTGGTGCACTGTGTGGGGAGTGCGCACACACTATTATTCTTTGTTCATGGAAAGAGCATTGTGGAGGTTGTGAATCATTTATGATTGGTTAGATTATTACAAAGGAAGTTGTGAAATGCAGCTAAGCCACATGGAAGCTGCTACACTGAAATCTTCATGTAGATACCACTTGTTTGTCTTGGTACACTATGAGAGGTTCCTCTTCTGTCCTCCTTTTTATGTGAGCCATAGGTTGAGTGTTTAAAGGAGCAGGAGCGCCGTATTGCTGGTTCTGGATGCCCTCCTTCCTGTATATTTGGGTTTCTGGTCAGATACGAGTGGATAGAAGTGGAGTATCCTGATCTTAGAGTCTGATGAAAAACCTGCCAACCAAAGATTACCACAATGCTGTTTTTGACTTCCTGTAATGGGGGTCAAGAGGTTCTGGTGAGTGAGTTGTATATCCATATGTCGGTGGAGAGGAAATACAATTACTCTCTTTGGTGTTTAATCATCATGTTTTTGATTGGATTCACTTTGGACTTTTTTTTTTGTTTAAAACGGACATTATTTTTAGTATATATGTTGCATGAAAATTGCACATTCATATTTTTTTCTGGTGAATAAGAAAGCACATTTATGTTTAGTGGCACAGTTATTTATAATTTTAATTTTTTGATGGTAATCATTTTTTATATGATTTAAGTGGCAACACCCCACATGGGGAATTGAGAGCATGGTTATTAATCTATTTCATCTTGCCATTTTTACACTAAATTAGCTTTATAACGAGCAGCTCCTAACACAAATCACATAAGTATTTAGTAATATTTGTATTATTATTAATAGCACTATTTGTTTTTTATACATCATTTCACTGTCTCTTCTTGCACAGATGTAGGACTCTATAGACCTACCATTTAATTCTGATTTTAAAGTTCGCCTGGAATATTTGTACAGGAAGATTGTGGAGGATTGTGGACTATTTGATATTGCAGTGAGCACTATGGTACCACTTCTCTTCTTCCAAGTCATGTTATGCATAAGGAGGAGTTTGAGATTCCAATCCTTCTGTGTCCATAAACTGTATATGAGGAGGAGTTGGAGAGTTTAACCCTTTTTTCCATTAAACAGTTATAGACCTCCTGTAACTTAAGAGGTCTATATTCAAAGATAAGCGGGTTTGGAGCACGGGGTGGAAAAGGTACACATTTCTGCCGTCAGGGGCTGACTGGGAATTTTCAGCCCAGGGGGCAAGTACAAACCAGAGGCCCATAGTGCAGCGACTCTGTCCCCCTCCCACTCTCCCTCTTCCTGTCCTACTCCTGTCCAGGCTGAAGCTCTGCT
Source organism: Pelophylax lessonae (assembly GCF_965119305.1). NCBI lineage: Eukaryota > Metazoa > Chordata > Amphibia > Anura > Ranidae > Pelophylax > Pelophylax lessonae. The sequence continues at coordinate 509,039,913 of NC_138772.1, read as the reverse complement.
CTTGGTACTCTCTACTCACTGGCTGAATCCTGGTTCCCAACCTGTCCAGCAGACGGTGGTTGGGGACAGCTGGGACAGCTCGGTTGGGGCTGGCCAGGGGAGGAGAGTCTCAAGGGGCATGGAACAAGCCTCTGCTCAGACACAGTTTACACCATCCATGCTAGGGGGGCTGCGCTCTGTCCTTGTCTTCATCCCGCACTCAGTAGGTCCGCGATGGAGACTTTTTTCTTCTCTTCACCAGGAATCCTTTAGGCATGTCTGTGGCATAAGCAGTGCAGCCTTTTTACAGGACATGAGAGTGGCCCAGGGGGCAATTGCCGCCCTGGCCCAGTCCCCCCCTGTCTGCCGTTGTCTGAGGATGGGAAGAGCACTGTGAAGATTACCTGGGAGCTTTTATGCAGAAATATTGTGAGAGATTGTCCTGCACTGTTTCACTGGTTGGATCATTGGTTTAAGGTTTAGGAATCATTGATATAAATGTCATTGTTTTCTGTATTGTTTCTATATTTTTTTTCGTGAAATTGCGTTACTTATTTTCCTAGATTTCAGCTTTAAAAATCTGATCTATTTTCACTGCAACAAATGAGGTGATAATTGTGCTCCACCGTTCATTCTGTATTTGAGTACTCACCACTTTTGGCTGGCCAGTTTACCCGCGTTATCATTCGTAGTTGAGTAACTTAAGTAAATCCAGTTCTTTAGTAAGATACGTTTTTATTTTCTTCTAACGGACGCCAAATGAATTTTGACAAACATTTCTATCTTTTTTTCTTTGTGCAAACAAACATTTAGCAATTTAGTTGTTGACAGGAAGAGTAAATTATTGACTAGGTGTGTTATAAGCTATCTCTGAAGCATTTTGCAGACTTTTGTTCTCCAAATCTCTGCTGATCTTTTCAATAGTTTAACTTCAATAAGCTCAGACATGCCTTGTAATAATTTCTCATTCTATGATTGTACGGCTGCCAGAAGGGCACATTTAGTATGTCTGCTGCTGTTTTGCAGAATGGAGCATGTTTCGCTGTATCCTCAATATTACTGAGCCCCACTTCCAAGGTTTGCTTCCTTCCTGTATGTGAATGGGAGGGCAGTTTAAACAAAACAGCGTCTCTTCTGCCTTAGGCCCCTTTCACATGGACAGACCGATCGTTTATTTTAGGCGGACCCGATCGGACCATTTATTGCTCTCTGTTGAGCAGCGGATGTCAACGCACATGTGTCTCAGCTGACACCAGCCAGCATCTGATCCTGTCCGCTAAAAACAGACAGATGGGGTTTAGATGACAGTCGGATGGAAACGGACAGGCAGTCGCCGTTGCTCGTGTCCATTGTCCGTGTCCATGTCTGCTCTGCATCAGCATAATGGACATGGACCTGTCATCTGCCTGATCAATGGAGAGATCCCCTGTTGAGCAGGCGGACCCACTGGCCTTTTTCACAACAATTTAAAAAGGGAATTAGCACCCTACACCTTCCCCACTACCTGATTCCCTCTGGACTTACCTCCATGGGCGATTATCTTTCACTGCCCATGCAGCAAGGACAAAGGTCCGGGGCTTTGAAAGTTGTGGCATCCTTCCTTTACTTTTCTTAGGAGCCAATCAGAGCAATTCTGATTGATCAAGCCTGCATGTGATCAATGAGAATTGCTCTGATTCATCTTGGAAGATAACCAAGGCTTTCAAATCCCTAGACTCCTGCACCGCCTGATTGGGCAGTGAAGCTAAACATATACAGAGGTAAGTACAGCAGGGACCAGGGGGGGTTGGAAGGTTGTACAGTGTTAGTTCACCTTTTCATTTTTTATAAAAAGGTAAACTTACACTTTAGGGCCTCATGCACACAGGGCTTAAAAAAACTTTTTTAGCACTGAAAGTGCCTAAATGTGTGTAGATGTGTCTTTAAATACTAGACACATTTAGCACTTGATCATTGATTTATTCCAATGGCCAGAATAAATATTTTTTTTCTGACCGATAAAAATCCATAAAAGCCCAAACCACGGCTTTAAAGCGGAGTTCCACCCTCAGACTGTACTTTTCCCCGTCCACTTGCTTTTTTCCACCTGAAAAACAATTGGATAATTAAAATGTTTTTCTTCATTCACTTACCTTGTTTTTAAAGAAAAAATACTTACCTTCCTCTTCCTCCCTCTGCATACACGGCCATCGACGTCACTTCCTGCTTGCATTGACTCCTGGGAGATGAACGTCATCGATCCCAGGAGTCAATGCGCCTGCACCGGCCCTGCTCGTCACTTCCGGTGCAGGCGCATTATTTCCTGCTGAACAGGGATGACGAGACTGCCCCGGAAGTGACGAGCAGGGCCAGTGCAGGGCATTCTGGCACTCCAAATCACCAAAGAGGACACCGAAGAGGACGCTCCGGTTTCAGCTACCCACACCTGAGATGGCAGCGCTGGACAAGACATTTTCAAGGTAAGTATTTCTTCTAAAAGGTAAGTGAAATAGGGGACAGTTCAGAGGCCTTTCGTTGTTTAAATGCACTAGCCCTGACTTTCCTGGGGGTATTTTTATCTAAAAAAAAATTTTCAGGGTGGAACTCCGCTTTAAGCTAATTTTTTAAGAGCAGCAAATTCTCTGCTAGGAGAAAAGGTGTTCAGGGGAGCTGAGCAAATGCTCAGTGTGCATGAGGCCTAAAGGGTATCTAAACCCAAGAACAGAAAAAGAACAGACAAAGCTCAAGGAACCCCTGATAACCTCTGAAGGTACCCTGGTTGATAATGGCTACTCTGCAGTGATTCCAGCATGCCTGAACATTGATGGCTATATATAAATCCCAACTCCAGGCCAAATTTTGCAGTGTTGGACAGAGCATGGAGAGGTTAGATCCTCAAAAAGTTTTTTATTTGTTCCCCATTTGGTAAATTACAAAAATATGTCACCCATCCACACACTGTGTTGGCATATAGTGAGCTCTTTTTAGTAAAAAATGGCTTCAGCTTGATCTCCTACCCATGGGAGAACCGTCTTCAACATGCTTTACCCAGTAGGGGCTCTACGATTAAGGGGGTTCTCCCATGGGACGGAGACCAAGCTGAAGCCATTTATTACTAAGTAGAGCTCACTATATGCCAAGGTAGTGTGCAGAGGGGTTCCATCTGGGTGAATCTAGGATGGAAAAGGACTTGGGGGTACTGGTAGACAACAGGCTTGGCAGTGGCATGCAATGCCAAGCCGCTGCAAGTAAAGCCAACAGAATACTGGGATGTATAAAAAAGGGGATTCACTCCAGAAATAAAGAGATTATTCTCCCGCTCTACAAGACTCTGGTCCGGCCACATCTGGAGTATGCTGTCCAGTTCTGGGCACCGGTCCTCAGAAAGGATGTGTTGGAACTGGAGAAAGTCCAGAGAAGGGCAACAAAAATAATTAGGGGAATGGAGGACATCAGCTATGAGGAAAGACTACAAGCACTGAACCTATTCTCTCTGGAGAATAGACGATTGAGGGGGGATATGATATCAATGTACAAATACTGTACTGGCGACCCGAGCATAAGGAACAAACTATTCAGGGAAAGGAGATACAATAAGACATGTGGCCACTCACTAAAACTTGAGGAAAGGCGGTTTAACCTTAAAGTGCGTAAGGGGTTCTTCACTGTGAGAGAGCGGTAAGGATGTGGAATTCTCTTCTACAAGCAGTCGTATCAGCAGGGAGCATTGATAGTTTCAAAAAACTATTAGATGGACACCTTAAAGACCACAACATACAGGGGTATACAATGTATGGTTAAAAGCAAACACACAAACACATCATAGGTTGAACTGAATGGACTGATGTCTTTTTTCAACCTCACTAACTATGTAACTATGTAACTATGTAACATTTATTGTAGTCCTAAATGTGTTTGATGAGCCAGTACTCAACCTGATCAGCACCTGCAAGCACTGTGGCAGGTCAGCTGGGATAACAGATTGGGGAATTTGAGCCGTATCTATTTTATGCAATTTGGGAGATTGACCTAATCCTTTCTGGACAGAGAATTATGGAAATTTCTCTAGTTGGGACAGAGACTGTAACAGAACAGTTTTTTGAGTAAAATCAGAAAGGGTTAGAGCTTCTGGTTATAATTACTCAAAAGTATAGTAATAATAAGATAGCATTTGTAATGTGTATCCCAATAATAAATATGAAAATAGTGTAAAATAAAAAATAAGCTAATCAGTCCATGTGATGGTTCTGTGCTTGAGGCCATTTTCCCTCCCCGGTGTCATGTGACTCGTTAGTGTTACAAGGTCTCAGGTGTGAATGGGGAACAGGTGTGTTAAATTTGGTGTTCCAGCAACCAAGATAAACTTATTTGGTTCGAATGGTGTCAAGCGTATCATGGCCTGGGGCTGCATGGGTGCTGCCGGCACTGAGGAACTACAGTTTATTGAGGGAACCATGAATACCAACATGTACTGTGGCATACTGAAGCAGATCATGATCCCCTGCCTTCAGAGACTGGGCCGCAGGGCAGTATTCCAACATGATAACAATCCCAAACACACCTCCAAGATGACCACTGCCTTGCTAAAGAAGCTGAGGGTAAAGGTGATGGACTGGCCAAGCATGTCTCCAGACCTAAACCCTATAGAGCATCTGTGGGGCATCCTCAAACAGAAGGTGGAGGAGCACAAGGTCTCTAACATCCACCAGCTTCATGATGTTGTCATGGAGGAGTGGAAGAGGACTCCAGTGGCAGCCTGTGAAGCTCTGGTGAACTCCATGCCCAAGAGGGTTAAGGCAGTGCTGGAAAATAATGGTGGCCACACAAAATATTGACACTTTGGGCCCAATTTGGACATTTTCACTTAGGGGTGTACTCACTTTTGTTGTCAGCAGTTTAGATATTAATTGCTGTGTGTTGAGTTATTTTGAGGGGACAGCAAATTTACAATGTTATACAAGCTGTACATCCACTACTTTACATTGTAGCAAAGTGTAATTTCTTCAGTGTTGTCACATGAAAATATATAATAAAATATTTCCAAAAATATGAGAGGTGTACTCACTATTGTGAGATACTGTGTCTGCTGTCTTCGGCTTTCTATATTCTTTAGAAAGTGCACATCATGTTAGAAATGTTTCTTCCTGTTTCAGCAGTGGGAGGGGAGTCTAGGCATATACCACTGTGTGTGTGAGATGGTTGGAGGAAAGGCACACCCCCCCCCCCCCTTCATATAGGCAGAGGAATGAAGAAACTTGCAAAGCTGTACTGTGAATAGACACACTCTTTACTTAAATGTCTCTAAGTTACCTCGCCAACACAAATTTCCAGCTGCTTTTATCTCCTGTGTTGGAGAGCTTGTCAGAACTTATCATGCTGATAACAGAGGAACGGAGCAGCAGAAAAACACAGGACTTAGGAATTTGGGGAGAGATAGGTAAACACTACAGATATATGTGCCTAGATCAGATTTCATAAATGGAGTTTACAACTTTACATCCACTCTCTTTTCCTCCAGATGTAAAGAGTGCCCCCTTGTCCTCTGATGACCCTAAAGTGAATAACTCAACACCTAGTTCACTATATGGACAACTTATGTATTTATACATGTTGATCATATTCCCCCTTAATCTCCTCTTCTCAAGAGAGAATAAATTCAGTTCCTCTAATCTTTCCTCATAGCTGAACTCCTCCATGCTCCTTATCAGTTTGGTTGCCCTTCTCTGCACTTTTTCGAGTTCCCCCGATATCCTTCTTGTGAACTGGTGTTCAAAACTGAATTGCATATTTCAGATGAGGTCTTACTACTAATTTGTACAGGGGCAAAATGATCTCTCTCTCTCTCTCTCCCTCTCTCCCTCTCTCCCTCTCCCCCTCTCTCTCCCCCTCTCCCCCTCTCTCTCCCCCTCTCTCTCCCTCCCTCTCTCCCCCTCTCTCTCCCTCTCTCCCCCTCTCCCCCTCTCTCTCCCTCTCGTCCATCTCTCTCTCTCTCGTCCATCTCTCTCTCTCTCGTCCATCCCTCTCTCTCTCTCTCGTCCATCCCTCTCTCTCTCGTCCATTCCTCTCTCTCTCTCGTTTATCCCTCTCTCTCTCTTCCATCCCTCTCTCTCTCTCTCTCTCTCTCGTCCATCGCTCTCTATCTCTCTCGTCCATCCCTCTCTCTCTCTCTCTCTCGTCCACCCCTCTCTCTCTCTCGTCCATCCCTCTCTCTCTCTCTCTCTCTCTCTCTCCTCTCGCTCTCTCTCGTCCATCCCTCTCTCTCTCTCGTCCATCCTTCTCTCTCTCTCGTCCCTCTCTCTCTCTCTCTCTCTCTCTCTCTCTCATCCATCCCTCTCTTAATACAAGAAAGGACTTTGCTCGCTTTGAAAACTGCAGCTTGGCATTGCATGTTGTTATTGAGCTTAGGATCTACCAGAACACCCAGATCCTTCTCCACCATTGATTTCCCCAGTTGTACCCCCCCCCCCCCAGTATGTATGATGCATGCATATTCTTAGCCCCCAAGTGCATACATTTACATTTATCAATTTTTAAACCTCATTAGGCACATAGTTGCCCAAATAAACAGTACATTGAGGTTGGCTTGTAAGTTGAAGACAACCTGTAAGGACGTTATTCCACTGCATAGCTTGGTGTCATCGGCAAAGATTGAAATGGTTGTGGCGGGACCATCAAAAGAGAAAGGAAAGCCTCTCATAGTGATTATTCAACCTCACATAGTAAAATATTTTACACTTACAATCAGTCAGGGCAAAAACTGAGTAGCCAAAGTGAAATCACTCCCTACGCGTTTCATCATTCATGTGCGAGGTTATAATTACTGCCTATGTTTTTTGTGCCACTGAAACATCCAGTCCCCTAATTTCTTGACTTGCTGTCATTTTTTTAAAGCTGATTTAAACTGAAAGTTCTAATTTACTTTAATATCCTATAGTAATGAAGCTAATACATCACTTTTGCAAAATGTAGACAATAATTATAGACAATTCTTTATGGTCTATTTTAGTGATGGCGAACCTTGGCACCCCAGATGTTTTGGAACTACATTTCCCATGATGTTCCGCTACACTGCAGAATGCATGAACATCATAGGAAATGTAGTTCCAAAACATCTGGGGTGCCAAGGTTCGCCATCACTAGTCTATATGGTGGTAAAGTGGTCATTAAAAAGATTAAACATTCTGTAATGTTACTGCCGAAAAAAAAAAAAAAAGTTTAAAATATTTTCAGTGTGGCATCTTTGCTGCTAAGTGGCACAGATTTTGGGGTCTTATCTGATTGGATGTCTGATCTGAAGAGCACATTCTGCTATAATTTAGGACACGGGCAGAATCACATTATTTAAACCATAACTTCCTGAACACGGATTGAACAGGAAAATGTAAATCAGTCGTTAAGAGCCGTCTCACTGTTCCATTTATTTCTGTTATATATTTTCACAAGAAATAGCTAGAGGCGAAGACTTAGCAGCTGATATTATTAACCTCTGCCTCCCACCGCCTGGAACGGAATGGAAATAGACAATAACACCAAACTCCAACCTACAGCCGAGCTCCCATTAGAAGATGCTGCTATGAGAAATAACTGTAATTGTGACCTTTCTGCCTTAAAATGAAATAACAGTCTGTTTTGAATGATTGCGCCCAGGAAGTTTTCATTATGGGTTTGGGACGGGATATTTTTGTAATATTAACCTGGAGGTTTCTGATCATTTATTTTTCAATAATTCAGCAGCCACCCTTAACAAGCATACATTTTATTTTGCAATGCCCGGTCCCACGGTAATCCCATTAGTGGAGAAGGAAAATTGAAAAAAATCGCCTAACCTCGTAACCTAAGTAGCTATGCTACCTAGTTAGTGTGCTTAGGGCAGAACTCCAGCCAAAAATATAAATACATTAAAAAGTAATTGCCTGTTAGAAGGTACAAAAACAGCTTTTGCAGAAATATTTAATCTGGAGCTGTACTTCTTTTCTGCCACTAGATGTCCTCAGGCTTTTCATTTAAATGACAGCCAGCATCATTCAACCCACATTCTTTGATCCCAGGCTGTCATGGATTCAACCCAGCCTTTGACTGGACAGTGAATAAAGAAGCAGCACAGTGATGAGCTCACCTGTCTTTCTCCCTGCTCTCTCCTCCTTTCAGATTATCCATCCGTTCCCTCTGCATTGTTCAGTGCGGGTCACCGAGCATTATATTATAATTATGTGAAATACCTTTGGTACAGCGCCGCTCAGCACTCCCGTGTTCCCCAGCTGTCAGCGGGGGAGAAGAGAAGGAAGAGCAGCGGGAGATCAGCTAAACACCGAGCGGTGCTGTACCGAAGGCATTTCACACTATTCTAATATAATGCTAAGCGCTTTTGTGACCCGCTCTGAGGGGAGGGGCTGAGATTCCCCTACTGACAGCTATGGGAAGAAAAGGAGAGCAGAGCAGGAGATTAGCTGAGCGGCGCTGTACCAAAGGTATTTCACACCATTAGATTACAGAAACACACTGGACATTATATAAAACACTAATAAAGTGGATTCTAGGATTTCACAAACAGGGGATTCCTAATAGGCAGGTAGGGAGATAAGCCCTACTGTGTCTTTTGGTGCCAAAATTAATATAAGACCCAGGCTTATTTTCGGGGAAACACGGTAGTAAAAAAATAAATAAAAATTACATAAATCTCTCCCCTAGTTTGTAAACGCGTTAATTTTTGCGCAAACCAATCAAAATACGCTTATTGGGATTTTTTTTACCAAAAATATGTAGCAGAATACAAATTGGCCTAAAATGATGAAAACATTTGATTTTTAATTTTTTTTTATTGGGAATGTTATATAGCAGAATGTGAAAATGTTTTTTTTTTTTTTTTCAGAATTGTCGCTCTTTTTTTGTTTATAGCGCTAAAAAAAAAAAAAAAATTGCACAGGTATTCAAATACCACCAAAAGAAAAAAAGGAAATCCATTTTTGTTGGGTACAGTGTCGTACGACCGTGCAATTGTTTGTTAAAATAACGCAGTGCTGAATCGCAAAAAATGGCCTGGTCATTAAGGGGGTAAAATCATTTTGGTTCAAAAGTAGTTAAGGAGCGCACGCTGCTGGATCAACTTACGGATGCTGATACCCTGCAGAAGTTCATGTTATCCAAGCCACTTATCATTGAGCTTTATACCCAACTCATAGGGTACCTTGAGCCCTCAACACAGAGAAGCCATGCCATACCAGCCATGACTAAATTGCAGGCTGCCTTACATTTTTTTGGGAAAGCATCATATCAGATGCTTGCGATAACTTACCGCAAGGTTTCATGCGGTATTTAGGGCATACTTCAGAAAGATAACTCATGCTAGATTTTAACCACTTGCCGACCGCCGCACGACTATTTACTGCGGCGGTAAGCCCCTCACAGGCAAAGTGATGTAGGACTATGTCGCTTGCCTGTGAGGCTCTAGGGGGCGCCCCCTCTTGCTCCATAACATTCACGCCGTGTGACCGGCGGACCCGATGTCCGCCGGTCACTCGCGATCTCCCCGTGGAGAGGGAGAAAGGCAGGCGGCTAATGTAAACAAAGCCGCCTGTCATTCTCCCCTGTGTAAGAACAGAGATCATACGGTCCTGCTATGTAGGATCATATGTCTCTGTTTTTACACCACTAGCCACACCCCTTTACAGTTAGAAGCACGCCCCTAGGGACACACTTAACCCCTGCATCATCAATAAAGTTAACCCCTTCCCTGCCAGTGTCATTTTTACAGTAACAGTGCATATGTATAGCACTGATTACTGTAGTAATGTCACTGGTACCCCCAAAAGTGTCAAAAATGTCCGTCAAGGGTCCGATCTGTCCGCCGCAATGTCGCAGTCCCGCAAAAAAAAATCGCAGATCGCCTCCATTACACGTTAAAAAAAAAAACAACAAAAATGACAAAAATCTTTCCCTTAGTTAGTAAACTCAATAATTTTTGCGCAAACCAATCAAAATACGCTTATTGCGATTTTTTTTACCAAACATATGTAGCAGAAAACAAATTGGCCTAAAATGTTAAAACATTTTGATTTTTACATTTTTTGGGGGGGAATTTCTTATAAAAAAATGTGAAAAATATTGTTATTTTTTTTAAATTTACGCTCTTTTTTTGTTTATAGCGCAAAAAGTAAAAATCGCACAGGGGATCAAATACCACCAAAAGAAAGCTCTATTTGTGGGAAAAAAAGGACGTCAATTTTGTTTAGGTACAGCGTCGCACGACCGCGCAATTGTCCGTTAAATTCACGCAGTGCCGAATCGCAAAATAGGGCCTGGTCAGCAAGGGGCTAAAATCTTCCGGGGCTGGAGAGTTTCTTTGTGAATTGCACAGTTTTTTTTTCCGGAACGTTGTGCGTTATTTTCCCGCATTTAGTAAAATATCGCTTAGTGAATTGTTTCATTATAAATGACATTAGTCTCATTATATTGATAATAATACAATAATAAGTTCAAGGCAACTTCAAGAGTTTTTGCCTTTTTTTTTTAAATGTGATTAAATTTCAGAAGTTCTCCTCAGTCCTCCCCATACTGAAGCAGGATATTAGCGGGAGCTCTTGTGTGATTTAGTGATTTAAGAAAATATCCTTCTACTCTTAGAACAAATTGCTGACTTTGGAAGAAAGAAAAAAGTCTCTTAACTAGTTGAAAATTCCACAGCTCAAAAGGTAGAAGGAATATTAAGTGTTCTGAAAAAAAGAAATCTCCATTAATAGCTCAGAGAAAAAAGGGCTTCAATGTCTGAGATCCAGAGGAAATTTTTAAAAGATTTTATTCTGATTTTTATTCTATTTTATAGGTTTAGACCAAGCAGGCACAATACAAGGAATCCAGCTGCAAAGTAACAACAAATACCAGCACGTCTTTTCCAATTGATACCGTATCAAGAAAATAATATGGTTTGGTTGTTATCCTTGTTCTTCTGGCATTTTTAACCACTTAAGCCCCGGAGGATTTGGCTGCTGAAAGACCAGGGGGTATTTTGCAATTCGGCACTGCGTGACTTTAACGGACAATTGCGCGGTCGTGCGATGCTGTACCTAAACGAATTTGACGTCCTTTTTTTCCCACAAACAGAGCTTTCTTTTGGTGGTATTTGATCACCTGTGCGATTTTTTGATCATGCGCTATAAACAAAAAAAGAGCGTCAATTTTGCAAAAATAACAATATTTTTCAAATTTTTTTATATGAAATTCCCCCCCCAAAAAAATGTAAAAATCAAAATGTTTTAACATTTTCAGCCAATTTGTTTTATGCTACATATGTTTGGTAAAAAAAATGCAAAAAGCGTATTTTGATTGGTTTGCGCAAAAGTTATCGCGTTTACTAACAAAGGGAAAGATTTTTGTCATTTTTGTTGTTTTTTTTTTTAACGCGTAATGACGGCGATCTGCGATTTTTTTTGCGGTACTGCGACATTGCAGCGGACAGATCGGACCCTTGACTGACATTTTTGACACTTTTGGGGTTACCAGTGACATTTCTACAGTAATCAGTGCTATACATATGCACTGTTACTGTAAAATTACACTGGCAGTGAAGGGGTTAACTTTATTTGAGAGGGAGGGGCTGTGTGTGTCCCTAGGGGCATGATTCTAACTGTGATTGGCTGTGGCTTGAGCTGTAGAAACAATGATCAACGGTCCTACATAGTAGAACCGTATGATCATTGTTTCTACACAGGGGAGAATGACAGGCGGCTTGTTTACACTAGCCGCCTGCCTTTCTCCCTCTCCCCCGACGATCGCTGAGTGACCGGCGCACATTGGGTCCACCGGTCACACGCGCGGGGGGGTCCGTGACCGCGTGGGAGTGCGCCACGCGGGCGGCGCGCGCTCGCTCCCCAGAGCCCCACAGGCTAGTGACGTATATATACGTCACTCTGCCTGTGAGGGGCTGACCGCCGCAGTATATGTACTTGCGGCGGTTGGCAAGTGGTTGAAGAGACTCTATCACTGACTTCATGTGGAATTTAATTGTATCTGGGCACCACAAACTGAGCATGTCATTTAATTTATTTTTAATATTCAGAGGAAACTCACCCATTCTTCCATGTCTCCATTCTGTATCTTGTGGAGAAATCACTAGAATTTTTAGGAGATGTAAGGGAAGAATATTCATGAAGCATTTAATTCCTTGAATCCATCTGCCCTTTGCTCGGGCAGGAGAGTGGGCCTAGCTGAGAAAGCCCCTTCTCTGCTCCTCCAGATGAAAGAAAAAAGATATGCCCATGAAGACTCCTGGGATGCATGATATCATTTTGGCCTAGGCCACAAAACAGGAAGCAACTGAAGAAATGTAAAAAAAGAAATTAAATAAGTAAATATAATATACCTTCTATATATTTACTAATGCCGGCAGAATAAGGATTAAACATAGCTGATGTTGACTGAGAGAGCTTAGTTTGGCTTTAAAAAATGGCAAGCCCTGAAAAAACGGAAAGGATTTTAAATGCAATGTTTTTCTTTTCCATAAATGATGTTACACTAGGGTGACCAGATGCCCCTGGACTGAAGACCACTGTCCCCGGACCAAGTGTGTCCCCGATGATGTATAGCAAATATATCAGCGCAACCTGAAAAATAAAAAAGCTGCTGTACACTCTGGTCAAAATACACAAAACCAGCATAACAAATTCCACAGTAATACAGTGCAGCGCTAAGATAAAATAATATAAAATAAAATAGTCGATGCAAGAAGGCCCGTGATGAAAGGTGCTAGACACACACTCCTCTTGGTAAGGGGTAATAGGTGTTCCACAGTGCAGTTATCCTCCACCACATAAATTAAACTCTCACCTTAAGGACCTGATAATAAGGCATATAGATCCACGTTAGAGCTCCAAGGTACAGGGACATGCACAGATGAACACACCAGCAGGAAGTAGGAATAGCCTCAAGGGAACAATGACCCAAAATAGCTCTCTCCAATTGGGCAAGCTATCCTCTCCACAGTACCATTAAACACAGAAAGGAGCGGACCATAATGTGATACTGATATAACACTTTTTATTAAAATATAGATAAAAAGCCTCTTACTTGGTGATTGAAATCATTACAGCAAACAAACTGCAGCGTTTTGGCAAACAGACAACGCTGTTTCTCTTCCTGGATGACAGCAGGTGACGTCAGTGGCTCCTCCCTTATGGACCATCCATCCAGCACAGTGTCAGTGAGAGTGAGTGGAGCAGAGCTGTCAAATCGAAGCTCTGATGTTGGGGATGGGCGGGCTAAAATGTGGCGCTCCTCCTCCCTTCCATCCACAGCCAGTCAGCAGGCAGTATAACACTCCTCCCCCCGCCCCTCTCCAGCCCGCCAAATTTGACTGTGAGCAGGGCTGAATGGGGGCACCAGAAGAAGAAGATGCAAAAAGGTATGACTACAATTAGTGCAAGCACTGTCACATGTAATGCTGGCCGGCTGCAGTCTCTTCCAGATATCTGTGTGTTCAGGCAGTGTGCAGGTTACCAATCAGCCTCCTCTCCCTTATGTTTTTGTATCTGCCTAACCTGACCTGACATTGCCTGATACACTGATAAGAAGACGCTGCAGCAGCATTCTCTAAAACCAGGGGCACGTGGCTGTTAACCATTTCAGCTATTTAGCCAGAGCTCTGTGTGTGCTGCATGAGTTTTTTTATGTTTTTTTTTTTTTTTGGAGGATTTACTGTTGGTTCAGGCTAGAAGCTTCACAGACCCATTAACTGTTTACTCTCCTCCACTAATCTTGAGCAGTTAACTGTTTGTAATACAATTTTTATTTTGAAATTGGATGTGCTGCTGTCTTCTGTCACTTGGTTGTACTTTCAAAGGAGGATTACTGCCTTGATCTTGCAGATATGATTTAAATAGAGTGGAGCAGCCCTGCGATACTATACACTTTTACACTGAGTTCAGCCTTAAACTCAGTCCCTGACCGTCTCCTGAATCAATCATGTCTGCAGTCTCTGACCATCTCCTGTATCATATCTACAGTCTCTAACCATCTCCTGTATCATGTCTGCAGTCTTTGACCATCTCCCGTATCATGTCTGCAGTCTTTGACCATCTCCTGTATCATATCTGCAGTCTCTGACCACCTCCTGTATCATATCTGCAGTCTCTGACCATCTCCTGTATCATGTCTGCAGTCTCTGACATAGAAACATAGAAACATAGAATGTGTCGGCAGATAAGAACCATTTGGCCCATCTAGTCTGCCCAATATATCTGAATCCTATGAATAGTCCCTGGCCCTATCTTATATGAAGGATAGCCTTATGCCTATCCCATGCATGCTTAAACTCCTTCACTGTATTTGCAGCTACCACTTCTGCAGGAAGGTTATTCCATGCATCCACTACTCTCTCAGTAAAGTAATACTTCCTCATATTACTTTTAAACCTTTGCCCCTCTAATTTAAAACTGTGTCCTCTTGTGGTAGTTTTTCTTCTTTTAAATATGCTCTCCTTCTTTACTGAGTTGATTCCCTTTATGTATTTAAAAGTTTCTATCATATCCCCTCTGTCTCTTCTTTCTTCCAAGCTATACATGTTAAGGTCCTTTAACCTTTCCTGGTAAGTTTTTTCCTGCAATCCATGACCATCTCCCGTATCATGTCTGCAGTCTCTGACCATCTCCCGTATCATGTCTGCAGTCTCTAACCACCTCCCGTATCATGTCTGCAGTCTCTAACCACCTCCCGTATCATGTCTGCAGTCTCTAACCATCTCCCGTATCATGTCTGCAGTCTCTGACCATCTCCCGTATCATGTCTGCAGTCTCTAACCACCTCCTGTATCATATCTTCAGTCTCTGACCATCTCCTGTATCATATCTGCAGTCTCTGACATCTCCCGTATCTTGTCTGCAGTCTCTGACCATCTCCCGTATCCTATCTGCAGTCTCTGACCATCTCGTGTATCATATCTGCAGTCTCTGACCATCTCCTGTATATTATATGCAGTCTCTTCTCCTGTAATAATGTGTCTGCAGTCTCTGACCATCCCCTATTGTGTCTCTGTGGTGTGTGAGTGATGTGAGGTGTATATGTTCTATACAGGCTGTGTGTGAGTGACGTTAGACAGACACACCCACACACAGAAAAAAATATTCACACATATACTGACATGTAGCATCCTCCTGCACGTAGCATCCTCCTGCGCATAGAATCCTCCTGCACCCTGCACATAGCACCCGCATACAGGGGGCACACTGACCACCAGCACACAAGGGGCACACTGACCACCAGCATACAGGGGGCACACTGACCACCAGCACACAAGGGGCACACTGACCACCAGCATACAGGGGGCACACTGACCACCAGCATACAGGGGGCACACTGACCACCAGCATACAGGGGGCACACTGACCACCAGCATACAGGGGGCACACTGACCACCAGCATACAAGGGGCACACTGACCACCAGCATACAGGGGGCACACTGACCACCAGCATACAGGGGCACAATGACCACCAATATGCAGGGCCACTTGTTACCAGTCTAGAGAGGACATAACAAATCAAGTAAAACAACTACCAAACTAAAAAAATCTCAAAAGCAATAAAATAATCTTGTTAGCTGGTTCCCTCATCTAACGTGCAACAATAAAAAGCAAAAAATGCAGCACTGCTCTACACTTCATCTATAAAATTGTACAAATGGACCTATAAGTGCAATGGTAAAACCTATAAATGATAATCCAGTGCAAACCTACCAGTGTATTACAAAATAGTAGTGATGGTGTCACCCTCTCTGCAAAAATATTTTGAGAAATTGCAGAGCTTCAATGTGCAAATAATGGTGAAACCCCCACATACAATAATAATAATAATAACAGAGATGCAAATCAACCAATGTGATAGAACATAGAAGTGATGGTGTCACCCTCTCCGCAAAAGGTAAGAAATATTGCAGAGCTGCAATGTGCAAATAGTGGTGACCCCCCCCCCCATATATTATCATAATATAATGTACAATTGATGTGCATATTTTACATTGTATTATTATGATTATTATATATAGGGTGTTTTACCACTATTTGCACATTGCAGCTCTGCAGTATTTCTTACATTTTGAAGAGAGGGTGAGACCATCACCCCTGCCCGGATTGGATTTGAATTTTGCCGCCCCATCACTCCCTCCAAGTTTTTCCTCTATCTTATCTTCTTAACATTTGGTAGTCACATCCCCAAAAAATTCTAAGAAGTACCTTTTTTCTTCTATCTCATGGACGAATTGTGAGAAATAACGTATATATCATACAATCATTCCATAAACACATACCACATACACTGCATATATCATTTCAAGAAAATATGCTTAAAAAATACTTTACCATTTGCCAATAAAAAAAAAAAAAAAAAAACGTCATTTAATTTTACAAATGTTGTCACCAGGGTCTATTTTCTCAGAAAATAGGTGCAGGAACTCAACCAAGGCCCCCCACCCTTTAAACCGCATTAAATAGTATGGTCAAATTTCACTTAAATACCAGGAGTGCATTATGTACAAAGTACAAAGTTCGGGGGGAAGAGGTTATATACAAAGTTCAGAGTTCATGGGTGCGTTGCATACAGAGTGCAGAGTTCAGGGGTGCGTTACACACAGAGTGTCAAGTTCAGGGGTGCGCCGCATACAAAGTGCAGAGTTCAGGGGTGCGATACATACAGAGTGCAGAGTTCAGGGGTGCGTTACACACAGAGTGTCGAGTTCAGGGGTGCGCTGCATACAAAGTGCAGAGTTCAGGGGTGCGCTGCATACAAAGTGCAGAGTTTAGGGGTGCGCTGCATACAGAGTGCATAGTTCAGGGGTGCGATGCATACAGAGTGCAGAGTTCAGGGGTGCGATGCATACAGAGTGCAGAGTTCAGGGGTGCGTTACACACAGAGTGCCGAGTTCAGCCTTCTTCCACAGCTGCTTACCTCTGCATCCCCCATCCATAACTCAATTTCATCCCTCTTCAGCTCTGACCTCTGCATGCAATCCCATCTCCACTGTCCCTATCTTCTCCCCACCTCCTAAAAGCACCACCATCGAAATGTCTTACTTTTGTTGCTGTATTAAGCTGAAGGACCTGAGCCAGAGGTGGTGCATGAGTGCCTCTGAACCTGGTAATTTTGCTAGAAAATGTGGCTACTTCTGGAAGCACAGCCCCCTTCCTTCTTTGCGCGTAATAGTCCTCTCTTCTTCTGGGAGTGTCTAACTACTGTCTGTACTGACCCAGCTCCTCTGCCCCTCCCCTTACCACCCTACAAAACTTTTTATGTAGCCGCTAAGGGAGAAGTGAAGGGGAAAACTATAGAGTCTCCCGGGGTTGGGACTTCTAACTTTTAGGCTGGAGTGTTGCTTTGCAGTAATGTGTTATGCGTATTGGTGCGCTGCGGTGTAATTCATTCTGAATTGCACTTCAACTGTGGCGGCTGCAGTAAAAAAGTTTAACCTTTAAAATGGCCTACAGGTTCACTTTAATTTTTTAATTTAAAAAAAATAAGTGACAGCTGCAGTCTGATCAGTTGCTATAGTTATCCCCTCCACTTTGCTTGAACTAGTTTTTTTATATAAATATATATATCTATATATTATCTTCTCTATCTTGACATATTATGTGATATAAAAAAAAAAAGTCTAAACTGCAAAATTACTGAGCAAACTTCACAATCCAATCTTGGCCGTCATTACTCTACAGATGTCATATAAAAGTTTCAGCTGTTAGCGTCTGGGTTTAAAGTGACCTTATACTTTCCTTTTCTTTTAATATTTCTGTCTGGGATTCGGATGACATTATTTCAGTAGATTAAAAGAAGAACCTCGATAAGGATGTTGTATTCTGAATATAAAAAAAAAAAATTCCATCTCTAGCTGCTCACAGCTAATATACTTGATATCCTTACTGTCATCCTTCACTTATTTTTATTGTAATTATTTTTTAAAGCGTATCTAAACCCATGAATAAAAATGTCCTGTTTTGCAGCTTACTAGTCCTAAAATGTTGTGGCTGCATTAGTCTTTATTTTAAAGCTTTTTTTATTTTATTTATATCTAGTTATCCTGCCAGTAGCCCGTTATGAGGTCACAGCGCTCACTCAGGGGTGTCCAACATTTTGACCTTCCTGGTCCACATTGGAAGAAGACGAATTGTCTTGAGCCACACATAAAATACACTAACAATAAGGAGAGCTGATGAGCAGAAAAAGTCGGTCAGATCACAGGTTAACGATCACTGATATATATATAATGTACCTATAAGAGTAATAAAACTTTATAAAAGTCGAAGGGGGCAACATAAAACTAATGCCATATAGGACGCTGTTTTTGATAAACAAACGCATCTATATCTGGTTGGATGGACTGAGGAGCAATTCTCAATGAACTCCCAAGGTGCTCCTCAGATATTTTGGTTCAAATTTTGCCCTTCGTGTGCTTCATCCCTAAAAATAGTTGCTCACAAATATAGGTGCAGCCGAAAACTGATGACATGAATAAGGCGCGATTGTGAAGAGTGGAAGATTTTTCTTTGGTAAGATAAAACTTATAAATGTCCAGTAAAGACCACGGCACTACCTGCCCAGAGTTTGCATGTTCTCCCTGTGCCTGCGTGGGTTTCCTCTGGGTACTCCAGCTTCCTCCCACACTACAAATACATGCTGGTAGGTTGATTGGCTCCTGTATAAATTGGCCTTACTATGTGTATGTACGAATGTGAGTTAGGAACCTTAGATTGTAATCTACTTGAGGGCAGGGATTAATGTGAATGTACAAAATATATGTAAAGTGCTGCACAAATTGATGGTGCTATATAAGTATCTTTAACCACTTTACCGCTGCTCACTGGAGCTCTACTGCGGCAAAGTGGCTCGATAACGTCTGGCGACGTAGACCTACATCGCCAGACATCCCCCTCTCTCGGCGGCGCGCGCGCGCCGCCGTAGGCTCGCTTCTGCTGTATTCAGTCACAGCAGGAGTCGGGCCAGGGGAGGAGCGGCGGTGATCACCGCCGCTCTTCCCCGATCATCGGGGAATCGAGTGTGGAGATCTGCCCGCTTGTGTAAACAAAGCGGGCGGATCTCCTAAGTGACAGGCAGGGTCAGATTGCAGGGTTCAGCATAGCTGAACCTGCGATCTGTCCCTGTGTCACTCAGTCACCTCCCCCCACACACGTCAGTAAGCACCAGGCATACATTAACCCCTTGATCACCAATAAAAATTAACTCCTTCCCTGCCAGTGTCATTTTTACAGTAACAGTGCATATTTATAGCACTGATTACTGTAGTAATGTCACTGGTACTCCCAAAAGTGTAAAAAATGTCAGTCAAGGGTCCGATCTGTCCGCCCCAATGTCGCAGTCCCACAAAAAAAATCGCAGATCGCCGCCATTACTCGTTAACCACTTAAGCCCCGGAGGATTTGGCTGCTAAAGGACCAGGGGTTTTTTTGCGATTTTTTACTGCGTGACTTTAACGGACAATTGCGCGGTCGTGCGACGCTGTACCTAAACGAATTTGACGTCCTTTTTTTCCCACAAACAGAGCTTTCTTTTGGTGGTATTTGATCACCTGTGCGATTTTTTGATCACGCGCTATAAACAAAAAAAGAGCGTAAATTTTGCAAAAATAACAATATTTTTCACATTTTTTTATATGAAATTCCCCAAAAAAAAAAGTAAAAATCAAAATTTTTTAACATTTTTCGGCCAATTTGTTTTATGCTACCTATGTTTGGTAAAAAAAAAATCGCAAAAAGCGTATTTTGATTGGTTTGCGCAAAAGTTATCGCGTTTACTAACAAAGAGAAAGATTTTTGTCATTTTTGGTGTTTTTTTTTTTAACGCATAATGGCGGCGATCTGCGATTTTTTTTTCGGTACTGCGACATTGCGGCGGACAGATCGGACCCTTGACTGACATTTTTGACACTTTTGGGGTTACCAGTGACATTACTGCAGTAATCAGTGCTATACATATGCACTGTTACTGCAAAAATGACACTGGCAGGGAAGGGGTTAACTTTATTGGACAGGGAGGGGTTAAGTGTGTCCTAGGGGCGTGCTTTCTACTGTGTAGGGACATGGCTATTGGTGTAAAAGCAAAGATCAACCGTTCTACATAGTAGAACGGTCAGATCTTCACTTTTACACAGGGAGAACTGACAGGCAGCTTGTTTACACAAGCTGCTCTGTCTTTCTCCCTTCACAGGAGCGATCGTAGTGTGGCCGGCGGACATCGAGTCCGCCGGTCACACGCACTGACTTGCCTGTGAACGAGCCGCGGCGGGCGCGCGCCTCGGCGGGCGCGCGCCCGCCCGCTATAGGCTCGCAAGTCAGTGACAGGCGTGTGACGTACCGATACGTCACTCTGCCTGGCCGGGGCTGACCGCCGCAGTATATAGTCGTGCGGCGGTCGGCAACCGGTTAAAAAAAGAAACACCAAAAAAACGACAGAAATCTTTCCCTTAGTTAGTAAACGCAATAATTTTTGCACCACAAACCAATCAAAATACACTTATTGCAATTTTTTTTTACCAAAAATATGTAGCAGAAAACAAATTGGCCTAAAATGATAAAATATTTTGATTTCTACATTTTTTTGGGGGGAATTTCATATAAAAAATGTGAAAAATATTGTTATTTTTTCAAAATTGTCGCTCTTTTTTTGTTTATAGCGCAAAAAGTAAAAATTGCACAGGTGATCAAATACCACCAAAAGAAAGCTCTGTTTGTGGGAAAAAAAGGACATAAATTGTGTTTGAGTACAGCGTTGCATGACCGCGCAATTGTCAGTTAAAGTTGCACAGCGCTGAATCGCAAAAAGTGGCCCAGACGTAAGACAGCAAAATCCTCCGGTGGTAAAGTGGTTAATAAATAATATAAACAAATAAAATAAAGAGACACTGTCAATTTTTTCTTTGGCCACATGTGTTCGCTAAGTGTAAAGCATTTTTACATAAAATTCGGAAAAAAATAACATTTTTAGGTACACACCAAAAAATCTCTTGCTAGCCAACTGAATATGATACAGTGGGTATAGAAAATAATTACCCCCTTGTGATCAGCTGTGGTCATTTTGATTACCTCAGCATGAAAAAACTTTCCTGGAGCCTTTCAATCCCTGGTAGGGCAACTGGAGCAAACAATCAACTACGGGTGGCAAAGCACTGTCACAGGATCTTCTGGATAAAGTTATGGACAGTCAGGATATAGATACAAACAAATTTCAAAGACTTTATCAATGCCTAGAAGCACAGTGAAGTCTATTATTAGGAAATTAAAGGCATTTGGTACAACACAGACTCTCCCTGGATCAGAACGTCGCTCCAAACTGGATGAAAGAGCCAGGAGGAAACTGGTCAGAGAGGCTACCAAGAGCCCTACAGCAACTCTGAATCAGTTGCAGGAATTTATTGTGTTCATGTGACAACAATATCACATATTCTTCACAAATGTGGCTTGTATGGGAGGGTTGCAAGAAAAAAGTCACTCCGCAAGAAAGGCCACATGTGGTCACCATTGGGCTTTGCCAAAATACCATCATATTCTTGAGGAAAATCCGCTGCCCTCTGCCAGAAAGTTGTCAATTGGAAGAAGGTTTACCTTCCAACATGACAATGACCCAAAGCACACAGCAAACATGACCACACAGTGGTTGAAGGAGAAAAAGGTGAATGTCCTTGTATGGTCCAGTCAGAGCCCAGACTTAAACCCCATTGAAAAACTTTGGAATGACTTGAAGACTGCATTCCACAAATGGTCACCATCAAATTTAACTGAACTTGAGCAGTTCTGCAAAGAAGAGTGGGCAAATGTTGCAAAGACTAGATGTGCAAAGTTAGTAGAGACAAATCCCAACAGACTAAAGGCTGTAATTAAAGCAAAAGAGGGTTCAACGAAATACTGACACAAGGGACCGATTCTTTTTTCAACTCAGTGATTCTGTTTTTTTTTCTGACATGTTGGTGTTAAATCTTTCACTTGGTTGTTATAAGTTGCACTGAGTAAATACAGTTGGATAAAACAAGAACTGTATCTGTCTTCCTTTTTAGGCTGCAAAGTAACAAAATGTGATTATTTTAGAGGGGGGAGGGGCGATTATTTTCTACACCCACTGTATGTGCTAAAATAAAAAAAATACAAAATCAAATAAATGCGTTGCTACTAGTTACTGTCATATGTTTCCACATCTAAATATATAATGCAATAAACTACCACCCAACCAAATCATACAAATAAACATATACAGTACATGCGCAAAAATTCAAACATGCAAAATTAATATGTGCAAAATATAACTGAAGAAAAAAACGGTTCAAACACTACAGTTTATCAAGAGTGATAAGTAATGAGATCAGAAAACAATAGAAATCGTGACCCACTCCAATTGATGTGTATAACCAAGGCCTAAAAGCAGATCATCACTGCATCTGAGCACCACAAAACAAAAACACTATTTTAATCTATTTTTAATATGCAAAGCAATCTCCCCCGTTCATCCATGTCTCTATGCTTTATTTTGTTAAGAAACCACTTTGAAAAACACCCCTTAGCATTTCTGGCCATGGCCATCTTGAGTAAGGGCAAATGGTTCATGTAGCATTTACTTCCTGTAATCCATCTGCCTTTAGCTCAAGCATTTATGCAGGAGAGTGCGCTTAGCTGATGTAGGACCGGACTACCATTATCAGCTAATACAGACTTATTTGCTGTTTCTTTTGACTGTCTCTGCATCCCTCTAGTGTTGGTCTCAGGGTTCATACATCATATTGCTGAGACTGGGAGAAAGGCATTGTGGGAATTGTGGTCCTCTATAAGGCTATGACTGTATTGCTGGATTGTTTAAGAACTGCATTTCCCAGCAAGCTGTGGATTACAGGAAAGCATCTTGGGGGAGACTATAAAGGTATCTGCTGAACAGGCCGGCGCCCTCTTGCTTCCCGGGATCCATTGTGTGGACATCAGTCTGCTGTACAGAGAGAGATAGCAGACTGCAGCCTTCTGCACACCCCCCATCTGCCTGTAGACCTAGCCCTGGCGGGACGGATGTTCATCGCAGCATCGCAGATATCCTTGCAGCCTCGCTGATCGGGTGTGGTCGGCGGGACACACTGGGACAGCAGAGGGCAGCCATCTCGAGGCCACAGAGCGTGGAGGATTGCCATCGCCTGTTCTACCAGGACCCTCATTGATGGACATCAGGATTTGGTGAGAGGGCATCTGCTCAGAGTTCAGACCGCATTTATTATAGTTCTTGTTACTCTGAACATAGACACTTTGCCAGTGAATCAGCTACCAGATCTTTTAGGATTATAGTTACCTATTCTGCATTGCTTTCGGTACACTGAGTCACATTGGGAACCGTTCATTTTATGAGCTCCAACTGCCGGTGAAGATTTTAGCAAGGCCTTGCAAGTAGAACACTATCATATTATTGCTTCTTAAAGGGGACATGTTACCGGTATCGAGATTACCTCATCGCTCATCAGGATACAGGTGATATAGGCCGGTCCGGGGTTTCCCTTTAGTTAGAGTGTGTTACAGTAATAATAGTTTTCTGAGAGATGCATATACATAGTTCAGAGACTGTGTTTATTGGTATCATTTTGTGTTATTAAAACCTGTTTCTCACTGTCTTTTTGATGTCAGTTCAACTGATCCCTGGCTGTTTATCCAGGGTCTAGTTCAATGATATATCTTTGCAAGTTCTTCTTTTGAGTAAAGTTAAACTCATTCATATTGTGTCAGTGTGTTACTTAAAGGTATATGCAACATGTCTGAACCTAGAGTGTCAGGAGGGCTTTACCGTTCGCAGGGTCAAAGCAGCACAGAAGAACATACACTTACCAGCAACCCTCAAGGGGGTAGTGCTACACTGAGAAAACCCCTCCCCCTCTTCTCCCCTCCTGAAGACTCCTGGGATGTATCCTAGCAGGAGAAACGTCACCTAAAAACGTGGTAAAAGCTGCATTTTGCACATGCGTTTATGTACGTTTCGCAAAATGTATTCTATTGGGCAGAATATTAATTTACATTAACGTGCTCTCGCCCCTAAACATGTCTATCGTTAAGGCACGCTTGCGTGTTTTTCTCCCCAAACGCTCCTCTCCTGATGGCGTTGGTAACGTTTTTTTCTTTTTTCAGCCTGTAAAGCCCTAAAATGCCTATAAATGGCGATGTGTGCATAGACACATAGGTTAACATGTAGGTGTGTTTACAGACTGAAAAAAAAAATGCCTGTAAAAGCAGCATTTCTTTCTTCCCAGTGTAGATGAGACCTTAGGAGTTACATATGCTTTCATTCTGAGCATATGTGTCAGTTTTGTAGGATAATCTTCACTTTTTTATATTATTAAAAGCACCTTTCTCAACTAAACTGTCAAGGAATACGTAATAACCCCAAAAATACAGCTACAATCTGATTATATTTTACGTTTAAAAAAATTATGATTTTGTCTATTTTTATTTTTATATGGCATAAAAGCATAATTTATTCTTGTGTGCTTTTGTTTAAAAAAAAAAAAAAACTAATAAAAGCATGGAGAGACAAAATAAAAAAAGCCAATAAAGCGAGCATAGAGTTTTTCCCTTGAGCCGCGCGTTTGTGAAATCTCTCGGCCAATTAAAAATGAATGTGGAAAATGCTGGCCGTGCTGATTTTGTTTTTTCACTGGGGTAGGAAAAACTAGTATATGAAAATATGAAAAGAAGGCACAATCAAAGCAAGATGAAAAGCGTGTTGTCTGTGCCACTAGTTATTCTTCACGGCCGTATGGGATGGCTGACAGGCGTCTTGTCATCGTCCGCTTTAATATTTTCTTATTCAGAGCGAAAGGAAAATAATTGCATTTGCTGTTTTATACATAAATCGCGGGAGATGTGTCACGGTCACATTTCTGGGCTGTTTTCATCACTGCGGCGTTTTATTGGAGACTTTGATGACTTGTTCAGTCAGGAAGGGAATAGGTGAGAGTAACCCATGGCAACCTATCAATTTTTTTTTTTTGTAGTCAAAAATGTTATTATTTATGAATGGTCACCATGATTACCAAACTTTGAACCCCATCAGTGCTACAGGGTTACTTCTAAACTAACCAGCCTGTAAAGAGCACCTATGCTCATGCATCCTTGTACAAGTGTAATAACCAGGGGCGTAACTACAGGGGTTGCAGGGGTTGCAATTGCTACCGGGCCCCATGCTCCAGGGGGCCCGGTAGCAAACCAGTGGGTGAACTTCCAGGATCTCAAAGGTCACACTTGCGACCGGGCCCTGGCATTGCACCACTGTGGGGAGGCCCCAAGATTGCAGGAAGGGGGCCCACTGCAGAACTTGTGAAAGGATCCTGCTGCGGGACCATAATAAAAGGCCATGCAATGAGAGTAAAGAGCCCCACGATCAGTGGGAAGAGCCCCGGGCTTGAAGGGAAGGGCCCCGGCCAGGGGTCTGGGGGGCCCTTCATGGTTTCTTGCATCGGGGCCCTGAAGGTTCTAGTTACGCCTCTGGTAATAACATAGATGTACAGTTACGGACATACAGTGGTGGTGTTGGACAGCCTGCCATTGTTTTGTACAGGCAGCTGGCTGCAGCTGTACAGTGACACCTATGACTCCTGGGGGCAGAAGTATGGTAAATTCTTGCGCTGTATGCCTGAAAAAGTTCATGTGCATGAGCCATTGATGCTACCAATATTCTGCACCATGGCCACCACAGGTATTCCACACTTGTTTTTCAAAAGAAAGTTGCCAGTGGTAGTCTACATATTCTCGCTGTTCGGGTTTCCTTTACTCAATGGGAATTGATCTATTAAAGCAGGGTTTCTCTACCAGGGTTCATGGAACTCTAGGGTTCCTCCAGAGGTTGCTATGGGATCCTTGAGCAATTAGCAATTTCTGCCTCTCAGATAAGTTCTCACCGATCTTTTTAGCTAGCTGTAAGAGGGAATTCTGAGATTACTCACTTGCAGAATGTGCTAATTTGAAATAAGGAATGTACAGTGCAGAGTTTACGATGGTGGGTAGTATGTGCAGGAGAGGATTTCGGAGTGTATGGCGGTGGGTAGAATGTTCAAGTTAGGAGTGTGGAGTGTACGCCGGTAGGTAGTATTTGCGAGATGGTGTCATTGCAAATTAGGGCAGTGGACAGTGTCAGTAGAGCAATGGACACTGTCATATTTTTTTTCATTTTTATTATATTTTTTCATTATATTTTTACAATTTTTTTCACTGGACGGTGTCAGTAGGGCAGTGGATGGTGTCAGTAGTTTTTTATTTTTAATAGTTTATTTTATTACAATTTAATTTGTTTTTACAATGCTTTTTTTTTTTTTTTTTTGGCGGAGGGGGGGTTGGGGCACTGGACAGTGTCGGTAGGGCAGGGGAGGTCAGTAGTTTTTTTATTTCATATTATTTTTTACAATTTTGTATCATTTTTTTTTACAATTTAATTTTTATAATATTTATTGCAATTTTTTGAAGTTTAATTTTGCAATTTTTTTTTCTCAGCCCTGTTGGTGGCTTTGCTGAGATATCAGGGGTCTAAACAAATCCCAAATTTTGTTTTTTCCCCAGAACAGTAATAGGGGGGATAATTTCCAATGGGGACACTAGTTCTGGTGACCCTTGTGACAACCTGGAAATCCATTACTTCCAACTGGCTATGGCCAGGTTGGAAGTAATGGACACATATGGACCCAGTTGGACACATATATCAAAACAAAAACCATACAAGGGTTATAACTCTCCCTTACTCAATCCGAAATCCGAAATGGAAAAAAATTGCCTTTTGTTCTATTTTAAATAAATTATTTGGGTGTGAACTGTGAAGAACCTCAGCATAATTTGGGTAAAAACACCATCATGCTCGGGATGATTGTAGACATTTTATTGCACTTGCAAGAAAAACAATGGAGTACTAATGTGATACTTTTATTATTTGCCGTAACATTCCAATTTATAGGATAACCTTTTGAGTTTTACCCCAACTGCTTGGGCATTGAAGAAGGGAATACACCCAAAAGCTTTTCCTGAAAATTGGAATGTTAGTGCAAATAAAAAAAGTATCACGGACAGTACTCTGTATGTATTTTTTGGCAAAAGCACCAAGACCTTGACCAATCGAGACATGGCCAACTTATACAGACCAATGCATGTCTTACGTATAATATGAACTCTGTAAACTAAAATATAATATGCGACCAGGTTCTAGTACTTAGCTGTTGATGGATCTGACTCCGTATCATCCATCATGTTTTTATGTTGAATTCCAGGAAGGGGGAAAATCCTCCAGCAGTCAACGAGGCCTTCCGGAGCATTCGATTATCCCATAATAGCATTAAAAGCCTAGGGACTATATGTAATGGAAAGGGAAAGTCATATTTATTTATTCGATGGGCATAACCCATTGGAGACACAGAAATACTTCGGCTTCAATACACGGGCCCATACATTATGAGGTGTCCTCACACAAACAGTTTGGTATTATACGGTGTGTGACTTGCACCATTTGTCATTGCGACATGATGTGTTATGATGTATTGTTATGAGTTATGAAAGCTTTGCTATTAGTGCAATGGATGAAAGTGCAGACTCGGGTCACTTGTGTAATTACAACACTTTGTACATATCAATGGAGTTCCCCGGCAACTGCTGCAAATATCCCTTTCTGATACGCTAACCTGCTACACGTTAAGGCTGCCCACCCTGACATCTGCGTGCCTTGTTCTGTGTAATTGCTCTTGTTTTTGTCTAGCGTAGTCATTGCAATCTTCATTTACTGAACTGCCATACAGCCAGGTGTGCCAAAACCTTCTTCTGTAATCGATAAGAAAGGGCAGGTCAGCTGGAGATAAGGCTGATGTTACTTTCTGGATTACATTTAAAGGAAAACCTCATTTTCTCAATACGAAAAAAAAAAAAAAAAATTGAAAACCAAAAAAAAATGATTTCCTCTCCTTATCACTCTGCCGTCAACTTCTATTTTTCAGAGCTGCTGGAATAGTTCAGTGTTGTAAGCATTCCAGTGATGGGTACAAACAGTGTACAAAACACCTCCAGTAATGTGATTTCCTGTTCACATAAGTGGGTCACTGGCTTTTCTGGCAGTTTTTAAGCTATTTCAGTATCCTGTAGCAGGCCGACCTGTCTCTATTTACAGAGTAGAAGCAGGTAAGAATTGTTTGTAATCTAATTATATAATTTCATTTAAAATGTATTTGACCGACAAAAGATACTTTTTATTAATAAAAAATGTTTATATTTTTTATATATATATATATATATATATATATACAGGCAGGGCTGCTGTTAGAAATCGCGGGGCCCCATACAGACTACCTGGCAGGGCCCCCTCAAAAAAATATTAAAGATATATTTAGCTAAAATTACAACAAAATCACTATTAGCAGACACAAATATAACATAACTCGCATAATTCCTGCTAAATCTAAAAAAAAAAAAAAAAAAAAAAACTATGTTAAATAAAAAAGAAGATGAGATGAGAAAAATATACAGGCTGGGCAGTTGAAGCTCAGTGATCAGAGAGACAGAGAGAGAGAAACAAAGTTACAATTTACAAATAAACTCGTGAGCAGAGATAAGTGCTGGGAGGGGGACCCACACAAGGGAGGGGGATTAGTGAGGGACAACTGTCTCTTTCTCAACAGATAAAAGCTGATAGCAGGGAGAGGGACAGATCAGATTCAGGTGCTGGAGGAAGATTTCTGTATTTGTTGTCCATCACTAATCCCTCTCCATGTGTGGGCCCCCCTGTGTGCTCGGGCCCCCTACAAGAGGGCTGGTGGTCCCCCCCCCCCTTATCAGGGGCCCTGTATACAGGTGCATTTTATAAAATTAGAATATCATCAAAAAGCTAATTTATTTCAGTATTTCTATTCAAAAAGAAAAACTCATATATTTTATATATTGTAGATGCATTACACAGAGAGTGATATATTTCAAGTATTTATTTCATTTAATTTAGTTGATTAATGCTTACAGCTAGCAAAAACCCAAAATTCAGTATCTCAGAAAATTAAAATATTACATAAAACCAATAAAAAAAGGATTTTTTTAATACAGAAATGTTGGCTTACTGAAAAGTATGTCCATGTACAGTATAGTATGCACTCAATATGTGGTCGGGACTCCTTTTGCATGAATTACTGCATCAATGCGGCGTGGTATGGAGGTGATCAGCCTGTGGCACTGCTGAGGTGTTATGGAAGCCCAGGTTGCTTTGATAGCGGCCTTCAACTCATCTGCATTGTTGGGTCTGGTGTCTCTCCTCTTCCTCTTGACAATACCCCACAGATTCTCTATGGGGTTTAGGTCAGGCAAGTTTGCTTGCCAATCAAGCACAGTGATACCATGATTATTAAACCAGGTATTGGTAGTTTTGGCAGTGTGGGCTGGTGCCACCAGACCCAATATACAGACGAGCTGAAGACCGCTATCAAAGAAACCTGTGCTTCCATAACACCTCAGCAGTGCCACAGGCTGATTGCCTCCATGTCATGCTGCATTGATGCAGTTATTCATGCAAAAGGAAGTCCAACCAAGTATTGATTGCATACTATAATGTACATGGATAGACTTTTCAGTAAGCCAACATTTCTGTATTAAAAATCCTTTTTTTTATTTGTCTTATGTAATATTTTAATTTTCTGAGATACTGAATTTTGTGTTTTCACTATCTGTAAGCCATAATCATCAAAATAAAAATAAAGAAATGCTTGAAATATATCACTCTGTGTGTTTCACATTTTGAACTGAATTACTGAAATAAATGAACTTTTTGATATTCTAATTTTATGAGATGTAGTGTGTATGTATATATATATATATATATATATATATATATATATATATATATATATATATATATATATTGTAAAGTTTGGGGGTTCTAGCTCCACCGGATTGAGTGCACAACCGTTTAAAACATAAACAAAAAGGCTTTATTTCAGCAAACTTAAACAGGCTTCCAGCAGTGCATAAATCAAACACAAAATAAAGTCCGCTTTTCTTCAGCACAAAGGAATAAAGCAAGAAAAAAGGCACATACGGTTTTGTGGATGGGTCTTCACCCCAAGGTTTGTAACAGTCCTTAATAGACCTCTCAGCAGCTTCCAGCAAACTTGCAGCTCCTTCAAACAGGTGCAACCACCAAACTACTCCTCCCCCACACTCACCTATTGCTGCTTCCTGTCTCTTAAGGACTGCTTCTCATGGGTCTTAACCCTGTGTGTGCTGGAATCCCTTATGGTCAGGGGTGGGGGCTCTTTCCCACCCGAATATCACTACAGAGCCCCCCAAATTCCGGGTCCCAAATATCTCTCTATTCAACCCAGAGAGAACTGCGATTCAGTCCTCCTGATTTTTGCTATTTCCAGGAATTTCTCACCCGTCTTGGGTGACCCCCTGAACATTTCCCAACTTCCCTTAAAGAGACCACAACCCAAACACAGGAGATATATAGCGACTGTCCAGGACCCAACCTTGGCGTCCTGTACATATCCCCCCCCTCTGCCTCAACGCGGAGGTGTTGGAGGCACCACTCGACAGCATACAGTGGACTCAGGAGAGGGCATCGGCATTCTGATGCTGTCTCCCGGGTCTGTGTTCTACCACAAAATTAAACTCCTGGAGAGAAAGGAACCACCTTGTCACCCTGGCATTGGTGTACTTGTTCTGTCTCATCCAGGTCAATGGGGCATGGTCTGACACCAGGCGAAACCTCCTACCTAGGAGAAAATACCGTAGGGAGTCCAAAGCCCACTTGATGGCAAGACACTCCCGCTCCACCACAGCGTAGTTTCTCTCTGCTGTCGTTAGCTTCCTACTCAGAAAAACCACGGGGTGTTCTTCCCCATTGACCACTTGAGAGAGGACCGCTCCTAATCCTTCACTTGAAGCATCTGTCTGCACTACAAAATCCTTGGAGAAATCGGGAGCTACGAGCACCGGATGTTGGCATAATGCCGCCTTAAGCTTCTGAAAAGCTTCTTCGGCATTCGCGCTCCACTTTATCATCACTGACTTTCTACCTTTGGTCAAGTCAGTCAATGGTGCAGCAATGGTGGCAAAGTTGGGGACAAACCTCCGGTAGTAGCCAACTATGCCCAAAAATGCTCTGACCTGCTTTTTGGTTAGGGGACGGGGCCAGCCCTGTATGGCTTCTACCTTATTCATTTGGGGTTTAACCAGCCCTCTACCCACAATGTACCCTAGGTACTTGGCTTCCTCCATCCCAATTGCACATTTCTCTGGATTGATGGTGAACCCTGCTCTTCTCAAGGAGTCTACGACTGCCTGAACCCGGGGAAGATGGGACTCCCAATCAGTGCTGAAGACGACTATGTCATCCAGGTAGACGGAAGCATATCTTTGATGTGGACGTAAAGTTTTATCCATGGCCCGTTGGAATGTGGCAGGGGCAGAGTGCAGACCAAATGGCATCCTTTTGTACTGGAAGTGGCCTTCCGGGGTGGAGAAGGCTGTTTTCTCCCTGGCCTCCTTGGTTAGGGGAATCTGCCAGTACCCTTTTGTGAGGTCAAGCGTGGTGATATACCTGGCTGGACCCAACCTCTCAATTAACTCGTCTATCCGGGGCATAGGATATGCATCGAACTTGGAGATTTCATTAAGCTTTCTGAAGTCATTGCAGAAGCGAAGAGTGCCGTTGGGTTTAGGCACCAACACAATTGGACTCGACCACTCGCTCTGCGACTCTTCAATGACATCAAGCTCAAGCATTCTTTTTACCTCCTCAGACACTGCCACCCTATGAGCTTCTGGGATACGATACGGCTTTAACCGGATTTTTTCATTGGGCTCGGTTACAATGTCAGGCTCGATGACATTGGTGAGACCAGGTAACCCTGAAAACATGTCCCTATTTCTTTGCAGAAATTCTTTTGCCTGTTGGGTTTGGGGCCTAGACAGGGTAGCAGCAACCTGCACCAGGTCAATCCCTGCAGGGTCCCCTGACTGGACACCTATCACTGCAGACACCTGTTCTCTGTCTCTCCAGGGTTTCAACAAATTTATGTGGTAGATCTGGTATGGCTTTCTTCTCCCAGGCTGGTGTACCTTGTAGTTCACTTCCCCCATTTTTTCCACTATCTCAAACGGACCTTGCCACTTGGCCAAGAACTTGCTCTCCACCGTTGGTATTAGGACGGCCACCCGGTCTCCTATTTGAAATTGTCTGATTTTAGCCGACCGGTTGTACACCCTTCTTTGGGCATCTTGAGCCTTCTGCAGATGCTCCCTCACCAACGGCATTACCTTAGCCACTCTCTCTCGCATTTGGGAGATATGCTCTACCACAGTTTTGTGTGGGGAAGACTCACTTTCCCATGTCTCCTTTACTAGATCTAGCAACCCCCGGGGCCTTCGCCCATACACTAACTCAAACGGTGAGAAACCCGTTGATGCTTGTGGAACCTCCCGGATGGCAAACAACAGGGCAGGGAGTAACATATCCCAATCCTTCCCATCTTTCTGGACCACTCTTTTTAACATGCATTTTAAAGTTTTATTGAACCTCTCGACTAGGCCATCAGTCTGCGGGTGATAGACGGACGTCCGCAACTGCTTAATCTGGAACAGTTTGCACAAGTCCGCCATCACTTTGGACATAAAAGGGGTGCCCTGGTCCGTCAATATTTCTTTGGGGAACCCCGTTCGGGAAAACATTTGAAATAGTTCCCTGGCAATGGCCTTAGAGAAAGTTTTCCTTAAAGGGACTGCTTCTGGATATCTAGTGGCATAGTCTAGAATGACTAGTATATATTGGTACCCCCTTGCTGACTTCACCAGGGGTCCTACGAGATCCATTGCAATTCGTTCAAATGGTACCTCGATAATTGGCAAGGGTACCAGGGGGTTTCTGTAATGGGACACCGGGGCCGTTAACTGGCAAGTCGGACAGGACACACAATACCTTTTAACCTCGGCCTTTACCCCTGGCCAGTAAAACCGGTCAGTTACCCTGGCCTCTGTTTTTTCTGCCCCCAGGTGTCCTCCCAGTGCATCATTGTGGGCTAGATCGAGAAGCATCCGCCTATAAGGCTGGGGAACCAGCAACTGCTCAACAGTTTCCCCTCGGCTTTCAGCCACTCGATAAACCAAGTTATCTTTCAATGCAAAATGAGGAAACCTCTGGTCTGCACCTGGTATTTGTGGGATCCCATCAATAACAGAAACCTGCTCTCTAGCATTGACCAAGGTAAGATCCTGCAATTGAGCGGTGCCAAACGCACCCCTGGATACGTCCAGGTCTGGATGCACTGGCCTTGAGGAGGTTTCCCCTTCACTCTCCTCAACCTGGGACTGTGGTGGGGAGAGTTCCTCATCATCCTCTCCCAGCATAACCTGTAACGGGGAGACTTCCCCCCCCCTCAGAGGTAAGCTCGGTCTTGCGACCTGAAACAGAAACAATATCGTCCACTTTAACATTTTCTGCAATGTCATTGTTAGTGACAGGTACCTCCCCATCAGGGGGTTGTGTTGTGGGGATTTCAGGCCCGGACCCCTCAGACTCTGTTCCTTCGAGGCCGAGGGTCCCCAGTCCCCTTGGTTGTCCAGGCTGTTCACACTGTACCTGGTTCCATAGTTCAAAAAACAGTGGGCAGTCCCGCCCCACTATGACATCATGTATCAAATTTCTTACCACCCCGACTTCTTGTGTCACGGAGGTACCACCATAGGCAACAGTCACTGGCACCAGGGGGTACTCTCTGGTGTCCCCATGGATACATACTACCCGTAGAGTCTTACTTACTGGGCCGAGTCTTCCGATCACCCTGGTATGTACCAGCGTTACCATGCTACCAGAGTCCAGCAGAGCCTTGGCAGGAAGGTGGTTCACCCATAGTTCACATTCAAACTGTCCGGCCGCTATATCAAGATGGGTGGCACATGCTCTTTGCACATAAAAAGAGCTTCTCCGAACAGTCCCGCACTCCATAGGCTCCTCCTGAAGTGGGCATTGTGCCCGGGTATGCCCCCAGGACCGACATCGCCAGCACTGTATGTCTCCAATCCTTGGGACAGGAACCAACCTCCGTGGTTCTGCTGAAGAAGATACCGGTTTGTGGGTGACAACGTCTGGCGGAGCTTCTCTCCTAGGTGCTGTGGCTGGCCTGGTTGCCCTATGTGTGGGTTCCCGATGCTTGGCAGGCCCGAGCAGGTCTTCCACCACAGTGTATCTTTCGACCAACTCTACCAGCTGGTCAGCGGTTGCAGGGTCGCCATGGCTTACCCAGCGCTGTAGGTCATCTGGTAGGGACCGCAGGTACCAGTCCATCACTACCCGTTCCACCATTTGCGGGCCTGTCAGCTTCTCTGGTTGCAGCCATTTTTTCACCAGCTGTACCAGTTCGTGCATCTGGGACCTGGGTGGCCGATTAGGTTTGTACCTCCAGCGGTGCACCCTCTGAGCCCGGACAGCTGTGGTCACCCCCAGGCGGGCCAAGATCTCTGCCTTCAGACGCTCATAGTCGCTGATGTGCTCAGTTGGAAGGTCAAAGTAGGCTTTTTGCGGGTCACCAGTAAGAAAAGGGGAGATAATGCCAGCCCATTGGTCACGGGGCCACCCCTCTCTCTCCGCTATCCTCTCAAAAGTTGTGAGAAAAGCCTCCACATCATCACTGGGGGTCAGTTTTTGCAAGTAATGGCTGGCTCTCACAGATACTGGGTTGCCATTGGCAATGACTGCTTGCTCTCGTCCCTGAGCCAAACGCTGTACTGCCTCCTGCAAGGCAGCCACCTGTGCTTGAGTGGACTCCTGCTGGGCAGTAAACTGAGCAGCTAGCAACCGTGTGCTTTCCTGTTGTGCCTTTACAGCCTGTGCCAGGGCTTGCTGCTGCTGAGCCATTGCTTCCTCATGGCGACGGTTTGCCTCTACTGAGGCTTGCTGCTGGGTCACAGTGGCTTGCACCAGTGCTTTAATAACCTCCTCCATGCCTGCTGTTTGCAGTGTCTGAGCTGTTTTCACCCAAGACATGCCATAGGTATACTGTCTCTTTAAATGTCAGTTTTTGGTTTTAAACGGCTTTTGCGGCTGCAAAATGCACTCTGCCCGCATCCGAGACACCAGTTGTAAAGTTTGGGGGTTCTAGCTCCACCGGATTGAGTGCACAACCGTTTAAAACATAAACAAAAAGGCTTTATTTCAGCAAACTTAAACAGGCTTCCAGCAGTGCATAAATCAAACACAAAATAAAGTCCGCTTTTCTTCAGCACAAAGGAATAAAGCAAGAAAAAA
This sequence comes from Pelophylax lessonae, assembly GCF_965119305.1. Lineage (NCBI taxonomy): Eukaryota > Metazoa > Chordata > Amphibia > Anura > Ranidae > Pelophylax > Pelophylax lessonae. The sequence continues at coordinate 509,004,698 of NC_138772.1, read as the reverse complement.
GGCACATACGGTTTTGTGGATGGGTCTTCACCCCAAGGTTTGTAACAGTCCTTAATAGACCTCTCAGCAGCTTCCAGCAAACTTGCAGCTCCTTCAAACAGGTGCAACCACCAAACTACTCCTCCCCCACACTCACCTATTGCTGCTTCCTGTCTCTTAAGGACTGCTTCTCATGGGTCTTAACCCTGTGTGTGCTGGAATCCCTTATGGTCAGGGGTGGGGGCTCTTTCCCACCCGAATATCACTACAGAGCCCCCCAAATTCCGGGTCCCAAATATCTCTCTATTCAACCCAGAGAGAACTGCGATTCAGTCCTCCTGATTTTTGCTATTTCCAGGAATTTCTCACCCGTCTTGGGTGACCCCCTGAACATTTCCCAACTTCCCTTAAAGAGACCACAACCCAAACACAGGAGATATATAGCGACTGTCCAGGACCCAACCTTGGCGTCCTGTACAATATATACACTGTGTGTATATATGTGTGTGTATATATATATATATATATATATATATATATATATATATATATATATACACAATTTTCTTTCTTAATAAAAATAGGCTTCTACAGCCAATTGTTAGTATTTCCTATTGCCAGGAGCATTTAGTTTGTTGATGTGGATGGAATTTCCCAGAAATCTCATCAACCTTTTGTTTCTTTAATTTACTTCCTTCCATTCCCATGCCTGAGCAGAGCTTTAGGGACAAACTACTGGCATACCCAGCAATGTCCAGCTCTAAAGGATTTGCAATAAGAGTTGCATGCATAGAGTGCAGTGTTTCTTAATGTGGTTGTAAACCCTAACATATACCCAGTGAGGTGGCTGGCCCCATGTGATACACAGAGATGAAACAAATCCTCCTACATATGTTGTACCTGTTTATCTGCTCTTTTCTAAATCAGATCAAAGTGCTGAATTTTAAAGAGGTATTAAAGGCTTAGCTTTAAAAAAAAAAAAAAAAAAACAAAAACAAAAAAAAAACATATTATACTTACCTGTTATATGCAGTGGTTTTACACAGAGCAACCCTGAACCTCCTCTTCTCGGGTCCCCCGCCAGCGCTCCTGGCTCCTCCTTTGACCTGTGCCCCCATTTAAAGCCATTGCTATGGGGGCGCTGATGTGTGCTCCGTCCCGAGCCCTGCTGTATTAGTCCGGAGGACACATAGAGCCACGACTCTGCTTGTCCCTGCCCCCTGCTCTTTCCTCATTTGCTCAATGGTTGTGAATAATAGCAGTGGAAGCTAATGACTCACACTGCTGTCTCATCCAATTAGGAGTGGGAGTCCCAGGACAGCTGAGGCTCTTGTGCACATTGCTGGATCGACAGGGAGCTCAGGTGAATATTTAGGAGGGCTGTGGGAGGAGCAGTACACAGAAGAACATAGAATGCATGAAGGCAAAAAAACCTTCATTCTTTACAACCACTTTAAAGCTTGTCTGAGAAGCTGAGGTTACACTCTGCAGAGCTCAGTGAAGAGAGTGCTGAGAGATGATTGGATGGAAGGGACCATTTTTCTCTTGGTGTCAGGAAAACTTGTCAGAAGTGATTCACGCTGAAAGCAGAGGAAGGAAGAAGCAGACAGAAATGATACTTAGTGCTCTGGACTGAGACAAGTACACACTGTAGAGGGATATGCTTTGGCTGAGGTTTACAACCACTTTAACACTGGGAATGATTTTGTAATAGTTGAAGACAGTTCACAGAATTTGTTGCAGTCCATGAAGAAGCCTACAATGTCCTTATAAGGGCTTTCTTACACTTGCGTTGATTAATAACACATGTGAAAGTTCTTACACGTTTTTTAGTTGCTTTTTTCAAAGCTTTAATGACACTTGACAAATGCCCTCTGTGTTTTGGTTTTCTAATTTTTCCAATACATGAACTACAATGTGAAGCTAACTCTGAAGTGCCCCTCTACTGCTGCAGGTGCAGCTAGGGAGCGCTGTGATAGATGTCTATGGAGGCTTTGGAGATGCGGTAAACCACCAAGGAGGAAACAAAGGGTATCATTTATGACGCAAAGAAAAGCAGAGCAAACTCAACCGTATGTATAAAACTGTAAAGTAACCATTTTATTTAGTGATAGCTTATTTGATTGGCATTTCAAGCGCTTCAAAAATGCGGGTCAAATGCCACATTTTGAAGCAAGTGTAAACAAGGCCTAACAGTTACACCAAGGGGTGGAAAGGGCTGGAAACCAAATAATTTTAGTAGTATTAAGAAACCGATGCACTCAGAGGATATGCACACAAAATGGGTAGAAGATGCAAAGTCAAGACAGAGAGGAGTTTATTTACTAAGACTAGAGAGGGCAAAATTAGTCACAATTCTGCAGTGAAAACCAATCAACTTCTTACCTCAGCTTGTATTAAGTAATAAAGATGAGTGTCCAAAAGTAAACCGCACCATATCCTAGGAAATTTTTAAATTGAAAAGGTACAAGACGGTAGGGTTTTTAGGGTGCCAAAGAAACAAAACAGTACGTTATTTATATATGCAAAAACATTTGGTTTTATTGATACAAAATATTAAAAGCCATAAATAAAAGAAAGCTTTTACATTTTAGTCTAGCAGAAAATCCATTTTTTTCTTGACATGTTTCACTATATAGAGATAGCTTCTTCAGGAGAATTATTTCTGGATATTGCTCATGTAAACTGACAAGAAGCCTTCACAAAAAACATTTACAAATATTTTATATCAAAAGTATATATATAAATAATGATGCTCACATTAGTAGGTCCACAGTGAAGATAGGCAATCTTACTACATCAATGAAGGAGATCTCAAGAAATTGTATGAATGTAAAACCAAAATGGAGTTACCATGTCATGCCGTCAACACATTACAGATTTCCTGGACGTACAAATCTTTTTGAATGTGGATAGAAGTTTGGGCTCTTCACTATATAGAAAGCCCTCATAGGGGAATACCATCTTCCATGAAGCCAGTTCCCATCCCTCCCGTTTGGTCAAAAGCATACCATATACCCAGTATCTAAGGCTTAAAAGAAATTGCAGTCATCAACAAGATTTTATAGTTGAAACAAAGGCTTTACAAACTAGGCTATTGGCCAGGGGCTATAGTCAATTGTGTCTCAAAAGAGCCTATCATATGGCAAATGGCCAGGATAGAGACAAACTAATAAACAAAAAAGGATGTTAGATTAATCACAAGGTATTCGGGCCATCATGATCAGGTATGACGTATTATGAAGAAATATTGGCACTTATTAATAACAGATGATACTGTGTCCAAATATGTAAACACACCCCCAGATTATTTTCAGAAGATCCTCTTCATTAAAGGATTATCTGGTTAAGAGCCATATAAGAACAAATCAGGATTTCTAATCTCAGAGACTAAGGGAACCAGACCATGTGGTAGATGTAACTTTTGTAATTTAGTTATGAATGCCCAGGAGGTGGTTCTAACGAACGGACAGATTCATAAACCGAATTTTCAAGCAAATTGCCAAACCATTGGGATTCGCTATTACATGGTTTGCGAATGTCTTGCATTCTTTATTGGACAAACCCTTTCCATAGGATAAGAGACCATGTGTCACTGATCTCCGGAAAGAAAATGCAGACATCAATCAGTAGACACATAGGGGTGGGGATATTGATAAATTGCTTTTGCAGCTAAAATCCAGATGGATTTATACCCTATTAGCTACAACGTTTCCTGGACTCAATGAGTCCATGAGCTTTAGGTCGTTCCTCTAAAGATGGTTCGTCGTATTTTTTGCTTTTTGTTTTGGTTGTTTTTGATTTTCCTTTTTCTTTTTCTTTTCATTTCTTTTCTTTCTTTTTGTTGGGAAAATAAAGACAATATCTTACAATACTTCAATATGGGGTATTGATTGGCATTTGTGAGTTTGAATAATGCACGTTTGATATTTTGTGATTCTTTGTTAAAAATATAAAATATATATGATTGCTTGCATTTTTGTAAAGGCCCCCCAGTAAAGATCAGGTTTCCCGTTATAATTTATGACCACTAGGTGACATTAATCCTTTTTTCCAATTTATGTTGTGTGCTAAGGGAGGGATGGGTGACTATACAGACGCCCGGGACATGGTATGTACAGTTTTGATGGGCTATATGCCTGGCCTATCTTGGTGTGCATTAAATGTCCCATTTTGGCCCTCAGCTGTTCCATCTTTAGATTCCCTTTGCCAGTTACTGTCAGCGCGGTGTGCTGCCATGATTGATGGTCAGAATTTCCAAAATGGTGCTAGTGGACTCACGGCGCATGCATTAGCCATTGGCGTCAATGTACACTGGAGGTGAGGTACAATATAAAAGGAGCTCAGAAGCAGCGTTATTTGAGCCTTGCAATCACCAAGGAGAAGGACATATAGACACTGTAGACACTCTAGGTAAATACTAATTAAGCCATTATAGTTAATTGGATCTGTACATTGTAGACTGTGGAGTCCATCTATGTTTTCCCCTTTTTGGATTCTCTAGGGGTGGTTGAGGCCTAAGGGCTCTTTATCATCCAAGGAGAAGACATGTTTATGACATAATAAAGTATAGCTGCTGAGCACAGGAGAACAGAGGAACAGACAGGGATTTCTTCAGAATAACAAAAGACTCCGCGGTGGATGCTGTTTATGCCCCTCATTGCTTGAGTACCATCCAAAGGCTGCACTTCCACTCAGCGCCGATCCGTAGCTATTCTACATCTCGCTGGTCTCCTTACCTGGACCCATTGAGGATCAAGTTGAATGGTACACTCTTTACCATTATCTGGAAAGCGTATTGGCTTGTCACTTTAACGGACGCACCGCGGAGGAACACAATACTGCTGTGGTGGAGGACTTCACAATTTTTCCCACACTGCTATTTCACTTCTAATTTTGGGACTTTTATAACTTTAGTTATTTTTAGTATTTTATTTACTTTCCTTTCCAGTACTGTGCACCTGATCATATTAAGTTGCACTGTTGTTATACTTGGCCCCAGAGCCGAGTTGCATGTTCATTATAGCTGTGCACATGTATACACCTGCTGTGTGCACCTGATTATATCAAGTTGTACTATTGTTATACTTGACCTTAGAGCCGAGTTGTATGTTTTTGTCTTTTCCTTTCATTATAGTTGTGTCCATGTATACACTTGGTTGTATTATTTCATGTCAGAGTATTTCACTTTAATTTATTCGACATTTTTTAACTACATATACATTTATAGATTTTTCTATTTATCAAATTTAGTGCAGCTATACTTTATTTATTATATCTAGGTGCTTTCCACTTCTAACTGCAGCTGTCAACTTCTTTTTGGGTGTTTTTAGTGCAGTAATTTTTAGTATTATTTGAATCTTTATGACATCATCGCCCTTCTAAGGTAAAATCACCTTGTACAGCCTAAAGGCTTTGTTTTTTTAGGGGACATTAGGTAAATCATTATTTATCTTTATTTTTGCTTTGTGTAAAGGCATGAGAGTTGTTTTTAGTTATTAGAATATAACATTAAAATGTACTTAAGTACTCTTTGTGTCCTCATACAGGTTTTGAAATTCTGAGCTTTATTGTCCCTTGTGGCATACTGATATCTGCCCGTAAGCACTTTTATAACAAGGCGTGAGTGTCTCCATTTTAGTTTTACATTCATACAATTTCTTGAGATATCCTTCATTGATGTAGTAAGATTTCCTATCTTCACTGCAGACCTTGTAATGTGAGTATCATTGTTTATTAATATGCTTTTGATATAAAATATTTGCAAATGTTTTTTGTGAAGGCTTTTTGTAATGACTAATTGTATGTTACTGTCTTGTCAGTTTATATGAGCAATATCCAGAAATGTATATCTCCTGAAGAAGATATCTCTATATAGCGAAACATGTCGAGAAATAACTGGATTTTCTGCTTGACAAACATGTAAAAGCTTTCATTTATTTATGCCTTTTTATATTTTGTATCAATAAAACCAAATGTTTTTACATATATAAATAATGTACTGTTTTGTTTTTTTTGGCACCTTAAAAACCCTACCATCTTGTACCTTTTAAATTTGTTTAATTAGGCATTAGCAATAAAACCTGGAAGCAGATTGGTTTCTCTGCAGAATTGTGACTAATTTTGCCCTCTCTAGCTTTAGTAAATAAACCCCAGAGTGTCTCTGCTGGGAACTTTATCAAGGAAGCCAGTGCTGCAATGTAACAATCCTACCCAATAATTCGGGGCAATTATGGCCTAAAGAAGGAGCACGCATGCTTCAAACATGAAGCCGCCTCACCCGCTCCTTACCCAGATGTCATCCCCGAGCCCTCAGCGTTCTCAGCTATCCAGACCGAGCTGTCAGTGCTGGAATCCACCCACATGAACTGCCAGCTGGAACACAGAGATTCAGGAACAGCGGGACTTCCCCCCAGGATCTCCAAAACGGGTCTTCCATGTGTCACAAAGTGTTGTCCCTATTTTCAATTGACTGAATCCATAGGAGTGATACCTGGATGACCATAATTGTGCAATCATCTGTCTCTGAGGGGATTCTTTAAATAGACCTTAGGAAGACGTTGGCCTGGGTTGTTTGGCCACATACCCTGTTGACCTTTCTCTAACCAGAAGGTCATATGAAGCTGGTAAGCTTGCATTCTTTCCATTAGGTGGCGGTGTCACAGCCAGAATCTTTTCAATGGTGATGGACTTCTATTGTATGCACAGATTTTTTGAGTATTTATGAAGAGGACCTTATTCTCCAAATTTTCCAATTTTTTAATTTTTCTATATTTCTTTTTCACAAATTTGCTCTTGCACTTGGGCTCTATTTGGTGTATATGTAACCGCATGTATTTTTGTTCAGTGTTGATTGCATGTGTTACATACAGTATCTCCCAAAAGTAAGTACACCCCTCATATTTTTGTAAATATTTTATTCTATCTTTCTATCTATGTGACAACGCTGAAGAAATTACACTTTGCTACAATGTAAAGTAGTGAGTGTACAATAGTGTAAATTTGCCATCCCCTCAAAATAACTCAACACACAGCTATTAATGTCTAATCCGTTTGTCCGTTTACATCCATTTTTCGTCTGATCCGTTTTTTTGACGGATGAAAAATAGGGCATTCATCCGTTCCAAAAAACAGACATTGACGGAAGCGGATGAAAACGGACGTTAATGGATGATCATCCGTTGTCATCCGTTTTTACATAGAGATGCATTGATGTCCGTTTTTCATCCGTCAACGGATGGATGAAAAACGGACAAACGGACCTATGTGTGAAAGGGGCCTAAACGCGCTCATTCATGTCTCTATGGACCTTGCTTTGTGCACTGGCCCAAATAATTTGGTGCAGTTGTTACAGCTACTACTGCAGTGTTTGTTGAACAAGAGGAGGTGCAGAGGAAGAGAGAGTGTAGGTACTGGGTCCCATCCATTCATTTTAAATAAGGAAGTGAGAGGTTAATTCTGGGTCATGTATAATGACCATTGTGCAAATGAAGAACAGTTCTTCAATTACACACGCATGTCAGTAAAAATGTGCTTATCCTCATTAGATTAGTTTGGGGAAGGATGTGCCTTGATGGAGGAGTATAGTTGGGGTTAAAAGGCACTGAAATTGCAAAAAAAAATGCATCAAAAACGTGTCAAGTCTCATGTAGATGCAATTTCGGTGCATTTCCATTGAAGTCTTTGGAAACACAATTGCGCTGGAATTGCAAGTGGTACAGGACCCTTTTCTGAAATTGTGTCATGTTATGCTGCATTGATGTACAGTAAATGGTCACTAATAAAACCAGTAATTTCCATTGTCATGAGATTCTGTGTGGCTCAAGTCACATCTGGAACTATTGTGAACCAGGCCTTAAAAAGATTTGTTTATTCTGACAACACACCAACCAAAGTAGCACAATGACAGCAATGCTACTTTGCACAGTGGTAAAACAGTGGCAAAAAAATAACAGTTTGCAAGCAAGATAATAATAGTATCATGAATAATAGGTATCCAACAACCTAGTCCAAGTTTAGTCCTTCAAGACCCTGACTTAAGGGGATGCCCCAATTATGCGAGATACACACTAGGGCTACAAAGATACAGTCTCTACCAATCCCCCTCCCAATGACCAGTGGTAACAGCTGTCGTGGCTGGCGTTGGGGCCCAAACTCTACGTTGGTCGATCTAAACAGAGTTATTCCAAATAAGGGAAAATAAACTTTCCAAAGAACAAAGCCCTGGGGGTCCTGAAAGGGGTAGGGCTGTTCATTAGGCTATGACAAAGAAGGTGGCCAAAGGCCTCTCATGTCTCTGGAGTCACTGGATACAAGGGACAGGCTAACTCTCTGCTCCTCTGTGCACACACAGCAGGCACATGTCAGCGGCAGTCTCTGGGCAGGTTCAGCAGTTCAGTCTCTCCTGCAGCAACACAGTGCAGCACCAAGGTTTTTCAGCAGCACTAGGAACTTCCAACAGCACGGCCACCCTCCTCTGACTCTCTACATGAGACTGTTCACAACAGTGGGGGTTTTCTAGACCCCGTTTTCCCTTTCTGAGGCACAGTTCTCCTGGGACTTGTATTCCCACACAGTCTTTCTCTCCTCAGGACTACACACTGGACTGCAGACCCCATCAGTCCTCCCAGATCATTGGGCAGTCTTTCCTCAGACTGTGAATGCAGCCAATGACAGCATCCTTCTTCTCTTTTATCAAGGCAGGGAAAGCGATAAACAAAGGCAGCAGCATGAGTGGACCTGTGACCGCCGGGTTGAGCACATTAGTCTACTGCTGGTATTACCCTGCCCAATCACAGGGTGGAGCATAGATGTGACCAGAATGAAATGCTTATCTGCAGTACAGAGTAGTCAGTTTACCCATCTTTTTGATTTGACAGAGCTTTGTAAATCTTAGAAATGGTTGGGCAGAAATAAAAATCCTTTGGCAGGTAAAATACCTATATTTCTATCTCATCTCAGTATTATGTGGAGCTCCACTTTACCACGTCCACTAGATTTACACTCACAGGCCACTTTATTAGGTACAGCTTGCTAGTACCGGGTTGGACCACCTTTTGCCTTCAGAACTGCCCTAATTCTTTGTGGTACAGATTTAACAAGATGTTGGATACATTCCTCAGGGATTTTGGTCCATTTTGACATGAAAGCATCATGCAGTTGGTTCAGATTTGTCGGCTGCACATCCATGATGCAAATCTCCCACTCCACTACATCCCAAAGGTGCTTAACCAATTTACCACTAAGCCTATTTTTGACACTTTTTGTTTACAAGTTTAAATCAGTATTTTTTGCTAGAAAACTACTTAAAACCCCCAAACATTATATATATTTTTTTAGCAAAGACTCTGGAGAATAAAATTTTCGGTCATTGCAAAATTTTTTGTCACGCGGTATTTGCGCAGCGGTCTTTAAAACGCCATTTTTTTGGAAAAAATTTGAAAAATCACATTTCACTGCATTTAAAAAATACTAAACAGTAAAGTTAGCCCATTTTTTTGTATATTGTGAAAGATGATGTCACGCTGAGTAAATAGATACCCAACATGTTACGGTTTAAAATTTCGCCCCCCCCGTGGGATGGCGACAAACTACGGTCAATAGAGATCTCAATCTGCGACGCTTTCAATTTATTTAACGGTTACCAGTTTAGAGTTAGAGTGTAGCTCTTTTTTTAAATTTTTGCCCACGCTCTGGCGATCGCGGCGATACCTCACATGTGTGGTTTGAACAGCGATTTCATTCGCGGCTCGACTTGCGTATACGTTTTTTTTTGTGCGCGAGCTAACGGTGACGGGGGCTGCTACTTTTTTTATTTTTTTTTCCTATTTATTTTTTCTTTTTTTTTAACTTTATTACAGTTTTTAAAAAAAAAATAAAAATCTGATCACTTTTTTTGCTGTCACAAGCAATGTAAACATCCCTTGTGACAACAATATGCAGTGACAGGTACACTTTATGGAGGGATCGAGGGTCTAAAAGACCCTAGACCCCTCCACTACACTTCCCTGTATGCAAAACGCCGAAAATGGCATTTTTGCATACAGCCATTTTTCAAATCTGCCGCCTTTTGCAGCACAGTAACCCGGAAGTGACGTCATGGACGCCGCCTCCGGGTTACGTCATTGGAGACTCGATCGATGCCGTTTCCGGCATTCATCGGGACGCCATCCAGCCGGCAGACGTGCCGGCTGGGTGCTGGGGGCTCCCGGTGGGACGGGAGCCCAGAGCAAAGCCACGGAAGGCGGCGGGAGGGGGGGGGGACGTCCCCTCCCGCCCCCCGGGTAACGATCGAGCGGCTCCCGAGCCGCATCGGTCATTACCGACGGAAAGCCGACCGTCTGCTTCAAACAACGGTACCGGGATGATGCCTCTAGCTAGAGGCATCATCCCGGTATAACCCACGCAAAGTCAGCCGACGTAGGTCTACGTGGCTAGACGTTAAGTGGTTAATTGGATTAAGACCTGGTGACTGTGGAGGCTATTGGAGTACATTTAACTCATTGTCTCAGATAAAAAGCAATTGAGCTGCAAGTTTCAAAATGACTTGCTAAGCTATTGCTAGACTTGTCAGGCTTCACAAGTTTGTTGCACAATTGCAGCGAGTCCGCATTGCATGACTCCAGATAAACTTTCTTTGCAAACATTCTGCAAATCTGCTGCAAGTTCTGGTTCAGTTATGTTGTGCGATAGTCATCCCACCACAGGGGTCACTGTGGCTGAATTTTCATGCTGTAGACTTGCTGTAGAATCACCACTGCAACTTTGCTCTTGCTGGAGACTTGCCACGCAAATTTGCTACAAATTGTAAAAGTGTCAACAAGAACTTGTGCTTTAAGTGCTCTGCAAGTGTACAACTTGCCAGTGAAAGTGCGCACCAAGTTAACAAGATTTACAATTCAACATTGCCACAAATGTGTAGCAAGTTATCCTTGCTATATGGGTTTATGTTCAAGAAACCAGTGGTGAGATGATTTTAGCTTTGTGACATGTCCATTATCCTGCTGGAAGGAGCCATCAGAAGATGGGTACACTGTAGCCATAATAGAATGGACATGGTCAGTAATGATACTCAGGTAATCAGGAAAATGCCTTGGTGTTTAACCACTTTACCACCGGAGGATTTTGCTGTCTTCCGTCCAGGCCACTTTTTGCGATTCGGCACTGTGCGACTTTAACTGACAATTGCGCGGTCATGTGACGCCGTACCCAAACGAAACTTACGTCCTTTTTTTCCCACAAACAGAGCTTTCTTTTGGTGGTATTTGATCACCTGTGCGATTTTTACTTTTTGCACTATAAACAAAAAAAGAGCGTTTATTTTGAAAAAATAACAATATTTTTCACATTTTTTTATATGAAATTCCCCCCCAAAAAAATGTAAAAATCAAATTTTTTTAAAATTTTTGGCCAATTTGTTTTCTGCTACCTATGTTTGGTAAAAAAAATCGCAATAAGCGTATTTTGATTGGTTTGCGCAAAAGTTATTGCGTTTACTAACTAAGGGAAAGATTTCTGTCATTTTTGGTGTTTTCTTTTTTTAATGCGTAATGGCGGTGATCTGCGATTTTTTTTGCGGTACTGCGACATTGCGGCGGACAGATCGGACCCTTGACTGACATTTTTGACACTTTTGGGGGAACCAGTGACATTACTGCAGTAATCAGTGCTATAATTATGCACTGTTACTGTAAAAATGACACTGGCAGGGATGGGGTTAATTTTATTGGAGAGGGAGGGGTTAATGTATGCCTGGTGCTTACTGACGTGTGGGGGGGGAGGTGACTGAGTGACAGAAGGGCAGATCAGATGTCCAGCTATGCTGAACACTCCGATCTGTCAGTCCCTGTCACTATGGAGATCCGCCCGCTCTGTTTACACAGGCGGGCGGATCTCCTCACTCGATTCCCCGTCGATCGGGGCAGAGCAGCGGCGATCGCCGCTGCTCCTCCCCTGGCCCGACTCCCGCTGTGACTGAACGCAGCGGGAGCGAGCCTCCGGCGGCGCGCGAGCGCCGCCCACAAGGGGCGGAGTCCAGCGACGTAGGTCTACGTCGCTGGACGGGATCGTGCCACATTGCCGCAGTAGCAGCAATGTGAGCAGGGTTTAAGTGGTTAAACAATGTTCAATTGGTACAAAGGGGCCCATAGTGTGCCAAGAAAATATCCCCCACACCATTACACCACCAGCATGAACCACTGATACGGATGATTGATACGCAGCTGAAATCGAGACTCATCAGACCAGGCAACATTTTTCCAATCTTCTATTGTGTGATTTTTATGAGCCTGGGTGAATTGTAGCCTCATTTTCCTGTTCTTTGCTGACAGGAGTGGCACTCTGTGTAGTCTTCTGCTGCTGTGGCCAATCAACTTCAAGGTTCGATGTGTTGTGCATTCAGAGATGGTATTCAGCATACCTTCGTTGTATTGAGGAGTTATTTGAGTTACTGTTGCCTTTCTATCATCTCGAACTAGTCTGCCCATCCTCCTCTGACCTCTTACATCAACAAGGCATTTTCTTCCACACAACTGCCACTCACTGGATATTTTCTCTTTTTCGGACCATTCTCTGTAAACTCTAGAGATGGTTGTGGGTGAAAATCCCAGTAGATCAGCAGTTTTTAAAATACTAAGACGAGCCCATCTGGCACCAACAACCATGCCACGTTCAAAGTCACTTAATTCCTATTTCTTCCCCATTCTGATGCTCAGTTTGAACTTCAGCAAGTTGTCGTCACCAGGTCTAGATGCCTAAATGCAATAAGTTGCTGCCATATGATTTGATTTGCTGATTTGTGTTACCAAGCAATTGCACAGGTGTATCTTATAAAGTGTCTGGTGAGTGAATGTCACAACAGTGAACAGCATTGTTGGCTTCCCTCCTCTGAAGCTTCAAACACATCTGATAAAACCTTCTAGTTAGTAGATGGGGGTTGCAAATGGAGCAAACACATCCAGGACCTTTGATCCTGATGGGTTGCAGTGGGCAACAGATGCATTTGATGTTAAATTTCATCAACGGGAACCTGGATGTTTCGTTTAGCAGTAATTCTGTCTGTTATCAGAATCCTGTGTGCCCACAAGCCTAGTGCTGGAGGAGTTAACTCATTTTTCATCCTTATTTTTTTCCCTTTAAATCCAATTCGACACCGTGTAGCAGGGCACTGTTATTGAAAGATTGAAGCACCAGGTGTGATTAAATAAGATCACACATTTCATTCTCTCCTTAATTTCACATGACTCTTCAGCAGATGTCTCCCTGCACCGGGCGCTGTGCGTATTCTCATTTACAGCGTGTACGGGGGGAATAATGCAGAAATGGACTCTAAAGTGTTCCTCGTAGCCCTGCTGAATCGATTCTCGTTGGATGCATAAATAGTTTAAGATTAAGTGGCAGGATCTACAGAACCTTTCCCTGCATAATTTACGAGGCTGCAATATGGTTGTTTTATCCACTATTTTCAGTCAAAAGAGGCTATCTTCACTGTTATCGTTTTTTCTAATGTTGAGTCTACAGAATATATTTTACGGAATAATCTGTAAAGATCTGTGATGTTTGTGATATCATGCCCAAAGTGACTCAAGCTGAATGCTAGATCAGGATGCAGGAAATCTCTAGCACTTGTTTAGTAGATATACATTTTCAGCTATTGGTGTAACATCAATCTGAATGTCATTTTTGATTTTAAAGTCACATTTTTTCTTTGATGTTCCATATTTGATTATTTTACTTTAAATACAGGTTTGTGATTATATACCGTATATACTCGAGTATAAGCCGAGTTTTTCAGCACATTTTTTTTGTGCTGAAAACGTCCCCCTCGGCTTATATTCAAGTCAACAAAAAAAAAAAAAAAAGTTTCCAGCCGCTCCGACGTGTTTAAGATTTAAAATGGCGCCGCCCCGGCATATACATGTCACCGTGCATGCGCCGCCACCGCTCGGGATAGGCCGCAAATAGCCGAACGTATACCAGCTGTCCCGAGCGGCGGCGGCGCGTGCGCAATGACGTGTCGGGGCTGGGCGGCGCCATTTTTAAAATGAAGGCGCCTCTGGAACAGGTAAGTATGCCCGCAACCTCTTGTACCATGCTTGCCACCCTGAATTCCCCTGTACATGCCAGCCACACTGCATTCTCCTGTACCATGCCAGCCACACTGCATTCTCCTGTACCATGCCAGTCACACTGAATTCTCCTGTACCATGCTTGCCACACTGCATTCTCCTGTACCATGCCAGTCACACTGAATTCTCCTGTACCATGCTTGCCACCCTGAATTCTCCTGTACTATGCCTGCCACACTGAATTCTCCTGTACCATGCCTGCCACCCTGAATTCTCCTGTACATGCCAGCCACACTGCATTCTCCTGTACCATGCCAGCCACACTGCATTCTCCTGTACCATGCCAGTCACACTGAATTCTCCTGTACATGCCAGCCACACTGCATTCTCCTGTACCATGCCAGTCACACTGAATTCTCCTGTACCATGCTTGCCACACTGCATTCTCCTGTACCATGCCAGTCACACTGAATTCTCCTGTACCATGCTTGCCACCCTGAATTCTCCTGTACCATGCCTGCCACACTGAATTCTCCTGTACCATGCCTGCCACCCTGAATTCTCCTGTACCATGCCAGCCACACTGCATTCTCCTGTACCATGCCTGCCACCCTGTATTCTCCTGTACCCTGCTTGCCACCCTGCATTCTCCTGTACCATGCCAGCCACACTGCATTCTCCTGTACCATGCCAGCCACAGTGCATTCTCCTGTACCATGCCAGCCACCCTGCATTCTCCTGTACCATGCCCGCCACCCTGCATTCTCACCCTAGGCTTATACTCGAGTCAATCATTTTTCCCATCTTTTTGTGGTAAAAGTAGGGGCCTCGGCTTATACTCGGATCGGCTTATACTCGAGTATATACGGTAAGTGCTAATACACAGCGCAAAAAGGTAGTGATGAAAAGTACCACCAAATTGCATATATCAATAAAAAATTACATATATTAATAGTGTGACCCAAATAAAAGTACAATGTGCAAAAATGTGCAATAATTGCTGTGAGAATAAATCTCAATCACATAAATAACACACTAAAATATCACACTAAAAATGAACAATAAATATCTCCACGTGAAAGTCCAAATATATATATATAAAGTGCATTCAGCAAGTGTCCAGTGTCCTCCCCCCTTTGGATGTTCAACTTACCGGACTGAAATGACCCCTGGGCAATATAGCATAAGGGTCAATATTGCCCAGGGGTCATTTCAGTCCAGTAAGTTGAACATCCAAAGGGAGGAGGATCTGCACCAACACTGCACTGGATTGCTGACATGATTTTGCACTTTTCCATTGGCACCTTAGCACTTTGGATTCTTTCACTGGACACTTGCTGAATGCACTTTATATATATATATTTGGACTTTCACGTGGAGGTATTTATTGTTCATTTTTAGTGTGATATTTCAGTGTGTTATTTATGTGATTGAGATTTATTCTCACAGCAATTATTGCACATTTTTGCACATTGTACTTTTATTTGGGTCACACTATTAATATATGGAATTTTTTATTGATATATGCAATTTGGTGGTACTTTTCATCACTGTTTCATCACAACCTTTTTGCGCTGTGTATTGGCACTTATATAATTTAGGAATTGTTTACAATTTTTTGAGCAGCAGCATTTTGGTTTTCAGCACATTATTTATCCATAGCGCAGAACACTTTTGTTAGTTCAACACAGGTTTGTGATTGCTTCCTATAGGGGTGTATCAGAGAATGATATAAGCAGTCTTTCCTAATCTGGTCAAACACTTGTAGATTTTCATGTGAATACATGGAGTACACACTTGATGAATGTTGTTCAAAAGTACCTAAAAATTTCACTTGATTTTAACAAGCATTCATTCAATCAATCGTTTTAACAATCATTCATTCAATCAATCAATCAATCAATCATTTTAAGAATAAATGGAGTTTAATAAAAAAAAATATAATCTCTCTCTGTGAAAAAAGTTTTCCATCCTGTCCTTTTATTGTTTTCGTCAGTACAATTGAAAGCAACCATTAGTTTGAACCACTAACCATTGGAAAATCAAACTAAATTTCCAAAAACAATTATTACCTAATTAAATTCTACAGGTGTTGGTCAGCTTTAGGGGCGGTTGAGATAAACTCATTTAGCTTAAAGTAATACTAAAGTTTTGGCAAACAACCATTAGTTTGACTTCCACTAACCATTGGAAAATCAAAACTAAATTTCCAAAACCAATTATTTTCTAACTAAATTCTACAGGTGTTGGTAAGCTTTAGGGGCGGTTGAGATGAACTAATTTAGCCTAAAGTGATACTAAAGTTTTGCCTTTTTTAAAAATAAAATAAAAAAGAAACATGTAATTTGTAATGGTAATCTGTGTAATGGTTTTGCATAGAGCAGCCCCGATCCTTCTCTTCCTGAGTCCCCAGCCAGCGCTCCTGGCTACTCCCCCTTGCCGAGTGCCCTCAGAGCAAGCTGCTTTCTCTGGGGACACTTGTGAATGCACTTGTGCATGCTTGCTCCATAAAACACACAGAGCGTGGCTCGGCCCGGTAGAGCTTCTGCTCTTGTGCACATCTCTGGGTCGAGATCGGACTCTGGTAAGTATAATTGGGGGGAGGGGGCTGCACAGAATGCATGAAGGTAAAAAACCTTAAGCCTTTACAACCACTTTCAAAATCAGCATAAGTGGCCAAATATTTACTTGAAAATAACAAGAAGGCATTGACCTGGGGATCGGTTTTACCTCTTCGCCTCTAAATCAATTGCTGCACCACATCTTTAGTCTGTTTTTACAAATGTCTTCCTTTAATCAACGTGTTCCCTGGCTTTAGTCTGTCACAATGGCTACAAGTCTCTCCTTTTAGTTGACATGGTTCACACACCCTCATTCTATAACTACAAGTGCTTACCTTCTGTCAAATCCATACACTTCATAGGTTTCTGGGGCAACAACCTGAATAACCTTGGCAAGTGGAACCAAACCAATGGAGGATAAGACTTGGTAATCCAAGTAACTTAACAGTAAAAAAGGTACTTTAAGTAATGAAGTGCAGAGACCTAGAAGTTTCCCTTTAACCTATCCCTGCCTATCCACTTACTACATAGGTTGTTGTGGCATCATCGCCCAGCACCTTCTTCTGTTTTCAGGTTCTTCATTTCCAAGTGGCTCCAACCATTACTCCCTTTGCCAAGAAATGCTCTAATGCACCCCTTCCATCTTTGAATCCAAATGCCCCTATTAGAGGCATAACTAGAAGCTTCAGGGCTCAGGTGCAAGTTTCCCTGAACTTCGGGGGCCCTTTCCATCGGTCATGGGTTCTTGTCCATCGCTCCCAGGGGCCTTTACTCCCGTTGCAGGACACTTAGCCCTGGTTTACATTGCTGTGACTTATCATGCAACTTGCGACACATTGACAAGTCAAAACACATTATTTCAATAGGTGTCATCTTAATCAATGCAACTCAAGTCACAGGGACAAAAAAAATGTCCCTGCACTACTTTTCTGTGACTTTGGTGAGATGTGAGTGCCATAGACTGCAATGTTAAATTAAAAAAGCTGCAGGCAAATTGCAAGGAAATCACAAGCAAGTCACACAATTTTGGGGTCGCAGCAGTGTGAACTGAGCCTTACAGGCCACACTGGGACCCCCTTCCTGCTGTCTTTGGGCCTCCCCCCACAGTGGCAGAACACCAGGGCCCAGTCGCAAGTGCGATCATTGCAACCCTGGTAGTTCCACTACTGGCCTTTATTCCATGGGATTCACCCAATACACAGATTGCAACAACCTCAACCACCCTTTCATTGCATGGTTTCAAGTGTAATATCCCCTGTTGCGATCTCTACAAGGTCCAGCCACTCATAGACTCTTTATCCCTCGATTCATCACCAATTCAGTCTATTGCTATAGTCCTTTCTCTCAGTTGACGTGACCTGGCCCAACCTAAAGGTTACTACATCACATCCCTTTTCATGGGCTTAGTGGCAAGTGCCAGAGACAAAGCAGAGCCTAAACACCTGAGACACTGATAGGGATACCCAGAGGGGAATGTGATTCCTTACTAGCAAAATGTGCGGCACAAGAGGCAGTACCTGGCACATAGGGCAACCTGGCAGTAAAATGCTAATTCATTGGGTTTAATTGCCATTACATACACTATAGACAGGGACACGCTGAGAACAAGGACCCTGTGCCAGGGCCTCTTTCAAATGGACTAATGACATAAATTTACATCATTTTGAGATGCATCTGAGAACATTCAAATTTCATTTGACCTGCAGTGGACCTCCCTTCTGATCTGCTTCAAAACAAGTTTTGCAGATTTTGCATTCCCATTGACCTGTTTGAAGCAAAAGGCAGTCAATGCAGTCCCTAAAGTGGAAACTTGGTCAGGGACATCCTGAGTAGAAGAACTGATTGAGGATGGTGATTTGGGTTTCTCTGCCAGGAACATATTGAGAATGTATACCAGTATGCTAGGAAACACCTCTGCTCCATTTCAGATGAAGCTGCTGGATATACATCGGGGTCAGAATGGTTCTGTATTCCTAGATCTGTTTCCATGGAGATGGCTTAATTACTTACCAGAATAAACCCACTTTAATGGACAAGGTTTTTGAGACTTTCATAGTCATTGATAAGATTAGCTGTTTACATCTCTCTATATTGGGAATCGACAATCGATTTCTAAAATGAGTAGCTGTGGAAATCCCTACTTATAAACAGTTACTAATTAGTAGCAATGCAGGATTCTTAGACATTATGATCAGTTTGATAAAAGAAGTCTATCTTTCAGAAATATTGTGCACTATATATTGCGCTATTGGACAGATGGATCAATAAGTATTCTATCACATTAAAAATAAAATTATGGATTCTAATGTAAAATCTGGTGGAATTAATAAAATGCGTCATTCCTTTTTCGTGTCAAGCAGTTGTTTTAATTTAAGAGATCATATCATTCTGTCTATAGGCTACATTATATAGCTCATATTAGGAGACGTTCCTAATTTACCAGGTAGAGGTTTTTTACCTGGTTCAGGTCCGATCACTAATCACATGGGGAAATAAATTCTTTTATAAGACGATGGCTAAGTTAACCTCCCTGGCAGTCTGATTATGTCCAGATTTCTGTGCTAAAAGCGGTACATTGTTTTGCATGGAAATCCGTTGTGTTACATTTTAAAACTCACCTTCCCTTGCGATCCCCCGCCGTCCTCCTCCACCGTCCTCCCCCGCCGTCCTCCCCTGCTGTCCTACCACTGTGTGCTCAGCAGATGCTGGCACCTGTCTTCTGGTTCCCTTCCCTGCGAGCGTTGCGACGCTGGAGGGGTGGAATCGGCGGCAATTTAAAAAATGTAAAGACACTAAATTACATGATTCAAAGTTCTGATCCTAATGGATTACACTGTATCATGCCATTTCACCACAGGATTTCACCTGGTGACTTTTCCAGTGCCCTGTCTGTGCTTTTCCAGTTCTTTGTGCCTGGAAAATCAACCATGGCGTCCAAAAACTGTTCTTTTTGCACAAAAGCGCTTTTAGACGAACTAGAAAACAGCGACACCGAAACGGAGTTACTTGAAGAACTGAGCTATAGCGATTCGTGGAAAAATTCGTCATCAGGTATGGAAAGTGATGACAGTGACTATTCTGATGTCTCTTTCTGGCACATCGCTCCGTTGGTAATTCTGAAGAATCATCTGATATACTTCCCAAATTCCACAAGATATGTGCCAGAAAGAGACATCAGAATCGTCACTGTCGTTCCTTTCCGTACCTGATGACGAATTTTCCCATGAATCGCTATCGCTCAATTCTTCAAGTAACTCAGTTTTGCTGTTGCTGTTTTCCAGTTCGTCTAAAAGCGCTTTTGCGCAAAAAGAATGCTTTTTGGACGCCATGGTCGTTCTCTATTTTTCCAGGCACAAAAAACTGGAAAAGCACAGGCAGGGCACTGGAAAAGTCACCTGGTGAAATGGCATGATACAGTGTGATCCATTAGGATCACAGCTTTGTATCATGTCATTTGTGTATTTACACTTTTGAATTTGCCACCGGTTCCACCCCCCTGTGTCGCAACACTCGCAGGAAAGGGAACCAGAAGGCAAGTGCTGGCAATCGACCGTGCACAGAGTGGGGAGAGAGTGTGAGGACGCCGGGGAGGATGGCAGGGAGGATGGCGGGTAATCGCAGGGAAGGTGAGTAACATTCTGGGGTAATCCCGAGTGTGGCTCGGGGTTACCGCTTTTGGCACTGAAAGTTAACCCCGAGCCACACTCGGGAATACCGCCAGGGAGCTTAATAGAATGTTTTTCCCCTACATTTGTAAGGGTTTCCTTTTAATACTCCAGTTGTCTGAAATGTACTGGTAGGGCAAAGTTTTATTCCAAGCAAGGGTAGTAAAATTATGTATATGCGGAAATTTTACCTGCCAGAATATTTCTGCTTCAGCCATATTAGTGTGATATTTAGAAAATAGGAATAGAAAATCCTTGTTAGCTTTCCAAGTGAGTGCTAAACATGGCAAGCCCTAGTCAGAGATTGTACAACAGAAAGGTATTAACAGAAGCAGTAAACATACATAGTTACACAGTCAGGTTATAAAAAGTTGTCTATTGAGTTAAACCAATATTATATATCTGGCATATAATGAAAATATAGTCACCAACCACCAAAAATACACTATAGGGTTGATTTACTAAAACTGGAGAGTGCAAAATCTGGTGCAGCTCTGCATAGAAGCCAGTCAGCTTCCAGGTTTTATTTTCAAGGCTTAATTGAACAAGCTGAAGTTAGAAGCTGATTGGCTACCATTAACAAGATGCACCAGATTTTGCACTCTCCAGTTTTAGTAAATCAACATATTGTATAGTTATATACTATATTTTAGAATGAATAATGCATTAAGTTAGGGAAGAATACATAAACCTGGAGCAATAAAAAAATTATCATAAAAAAAATAAAAGTAAAAAGTACAAGAGGAGAATACAGTTTGTTGGTTCTGCAATTGCATAATGAATAAAGAATAAATTTAGAGAAGAAAGAAAAATAAGAAAACAAAAGAGGTACAGTATATATGAGTCCTACAATTGTGTAATAGTTAAAGAGAATAGAATCCTGAACAATAAAAAAATAAATAAATGTATTCTATATTGGTCCTACAATTGTGTAGTTGTGTTATTCAGCTTCCTTCACTCTGGAAGCAGATACCAGGTATTATAGAGAATTGCACAGAAGAGCAAAACGACACTGGCTTAGGTGCATACTGGAACTGACTTTATTGTAAATTCACATAGAATATATACCACACATAATCAGGTGAGAGCTTGATCACATTACCCTAAACAATGCAAACTGTAAACAGTAATGTCAGTACATCTAATGATCAGCTAACATAAACATAAACAATAAGTTAACTAAACAGTAAGCTAATTAACAACTAGTCACCTAGACAAGTCTAGTTGACTCAGGTCACTGCCCACCCAGACAGTTTGGTACCAGTATTCAAGAAGACCGAGTGCTGTCTAAATCTCATTAACAAGCTTTCTTTTCACATCCATCTTCTCTCTGAGTTTCAAGTTGGCAGAGACCATCATGGCTTCCTTGAATGTTAAATGTGGTAATGTCATCTTGCATTATATAACAGGACATCTTTCTAAATTCTTGTAGCTCCCACAAATGCCAGGGCCTATAGTCAGTAAGCAAGAGGATACCCTGCAGTCCCCTGAAAAAGCCTCTGTCCTGGTTGGGTCTGTCACAGTAATGAATAAGGAATACAGTTAGGGAAATCCAAATCCAGATCAATTAAAAAAATAGAAAACATTAGAGGTATGTATCAGCCCTACAATTGTATAATAATTAAAGTTAGAAAATAAGAAAAACATTTCCTGAACAATAATACATAAATAAATAAATAATTAAATGTATTGTATATCAGTGCTGCAATTGTGTAATGAATAAAGAATACAGTTCGAGAAAAATATACAAATGAACAATTTAAAAAATAAAAATAGAAAACAATAGTGGTATGTATCAGCCTTACAACTTTGTAGTAATTAAAGTTAGAAAATAAAAAGGGAATCCTGAATAATAATAAATAAACGTATATCAGTCCTACAATTGTGTAATAAAAAAAAGAATACAATAAGAGAAGAATATACAAACCCAGAACAATTTAAAAAAAAGTAAACAATAGAGGTATGTATCAGCCCTACAATTGTGTAGTAATTAAAGTTGGAAAATAAAATAAGAATCCTGAACAATAATAATGAAATAAATGTATTGTATATCAGTCCTTCAATTGCATAATGAATAAAGAAATCAGTTAGATAAAAATATATGCACCTAGAACAACTTAAAAAATATAAGTAATAAAAGAATAAAGTTAGTGAAGAACATGAGAACCTGAGCCATCTGTTGGAGGATAAACCTGTGTTATACTGAAAAGTGGATTATGGGAACCCAATATAAAAACAGACTTAAAGTAGTTAGACTAGGTTAATTAAAAATATATTTATTGGGTTTTTAGAAACACAGCACTGTATCAAAGCATATTTAAATCCCACTCCTGCCCCCACCAAAAAAAAAATAATAATAATAATAATAATAATAATTACAGCTTAGCAGTCTTAAGGTGTGATGTCTATTAGTTTTAATCTTTCAAGCGTTCTTTTCCTTTGTCTTCACCTGGTGATTCTGCATGTAACACACGTCCTGTTCTATTGTGACAGTGCTCACTCAATGTACTGTATCTGGAGATGCAGGAATACAGAATACCGCTTGCTCTTTTCCTTTCCATAACATAGGGGGAGGTCTTCTGTAGTCCCCAGAAATAACTGATAAGGATGGTAACTGATAAGAGAGCAGAGGAAGTTATCAGCTTGTAGGCAGGTGTAGTTCTCACTCCATCTGGAAGGTGATGCCTTTGCCGTTATGTAGATAGAATAGAGACTCAGATCAACATTGTTTCACAGAAAAAGCAGCTTTGCGATTGGACACTGTGATCCCTGGTGACGGTCCACGGCCATCTTGGTTAGGTCAGCCCTTTTAAACAAGGTTTGGTACGCATTTTGCGAGTGGCTAGTGAGGGATGTTGTTCCTCTGGAGCCTCCAGGACCAAACATCTAAACTACAAGTATTCTAACTGCATAGTCTACCTGCTTTTTTTCAGTAGGTACTCCAATAACTTTCTCAAACTCCAATCTAAATGGGAAGGTCAGTTTTAGAAAATCATAGTTTGTTGCAGTTGAAATGTAAAGGATGTTTTAAATACCATAACATTACAAAATGGCTAGTGTAGTGGTTCTTTAATGTACAGTATATATATTAACAGTGTCTGATTAAAAGTTGATGTAGCATTATCCCCGTAGGGCTTGCTGTATGATGACTTATTGGGCCTCCTCTGATTACCTGCAGACAGTCACTTAGGGACAGTTCACACATCCCTCCTTACTCCCAATGGCTCATTACTCAATAAACAGTTCAGGGGTTTTGGTTTATGGTATTTGTTGTGGAACTTGAATGGGAGAAGGGAATAATGGGATACTCCAACTTGAGCTATTTACAGTTGATGAGGACAACTCTCACTTGGCCTTACCAGGTTACTTGTGGAAGCAGTCACACTGCTTTAACCATACTACCACTTGTCAGAGGTGGGGGACTCGAGTCACATGACTTGACTTAAGTCAGACTTAAGTCACCAGTTTGAGGACTTGAGACTTGCTTGACTAAAATTAATAAAAGACTCGACTTGACTTTGACTTGGTATTCATGACTTGAGACTTGACTTTGACTTGGTATTCATGACTTGAGACTTGACTTTGACTTGAGACATATGACTCGAAATGACTTTACTTTTATAAGTTATTAAATATTTGCATTTTCTCAAGCTGTGTTAAAGCAAAATGAATGTGCCTGTTATGTTTCTGACACCACAGTCTCTTAAAACACCCCAGGGTGTTCTGATTTTTAGGACACTGGCTGTTTAACAATGGAAATACTTAACATGTTTTTAGTGGTGTTGAAACATGACCGGACGAAGGATTTTGAGCTGTTTGGGCATTCAAAGTGTTTCTTTAAAATGCCAAGAAAAAAGCACTGAGCAGTTTTCTTAATGTTGAAAATAAAACCAAACCTTTCCTGACCACTGACTTTTAACTGATTTAAAGGTGAAAATTGGGGTAGATCAGTATTTTGACTTGATTTGTGACTTGACCAAAATAAATGACTTGACTTGACTTGCTGCACTTCTAGCAGGGACTCGACTTGACTTGCTTGCTTTTCGCCATAGTAACTTGGGACTTGCTTGAGACGTTAAGGTTAAGACTTGCTTGTGACTTTCACATGTGTGACTTACTCCCATGTCTGCCACTTGTATGGAAGGGTTTAAGTCCTTTTGCTCTCTCTCCAGCAACAGACTTGATGCACTACATTATCTTCCGTAAACTCTCTAGCATCCCCTTTACTGACACCCGTCCACTGACTCTTTTAGCTGCAGGGATGGCCCCCCTCAGGTCAGGACCCATGACACAGATCTGTACTCACTGTATGCAGAATCAGATCCTTTCCAGTGTCTCTCTTACAATCAGCTCTGCAGGACCTCCGGGTTCAGTTCCTCTCTAACTCTCAGGCCCTCAGGTCAACCATGTGAGGCCGCATGGCAACCTCTACAGAGGAGGGGCAGACGCCCCCTCCCCTGGGACCCCTCTCTCCAGCTGAAAGACCCCGAGCACATGTGCCTTGGCATTTATACAGTATCCCAGCCTGCACAGAGGCACTTTCCTCTGCCAATAACTAGGGCTGTACTACATACCTGTGCACTCATTTGTCTGGTTTCCTCCCACTGTCCAATATGCCTCCCTATTGAACCAATGTGAAACACTTCAGACAAACTGAGCTGCACCAAGAGCAGACCTGACTAGCAGATCCTGATCTCTGATAGACAGAGAACGATATAGATTTACTTGGCAATCTTTCTGGTAAGCAGAAAATATCCAAAACTATACTCTCTCTCTATCACCTACCTAGGAGGGTGCTACATTGAGTTTTCATTTAAATCAATATAATAGTAACAATGTAAAGCTAAGCTTGTTTTCACAGAAAGGTTTGTAATTCCATGGCCTTTTTTCATGAATACGACCCTAGTGTTCCTAGTCCTAGGAGTGCATACCTTCGTGTAGGTGCAGATCATTTATCAAAGCATCTGAAACAATTCTCCATGGTGTGCCTTGACTTTCATTTTTTTTTTCATTACATTTGTTTTGTTTGTTTTTTGCAATGACCTTGAACCATTTTTGTGATTAAATATTAATGTAAAATGTGATGTTTACATGGATGTGTGAAAACCCCACTGGGGATATGCTTTATGCGTGTTTTTAAAACTGCTCTCATTGATGTAAGATCACAATGGCGACTGAATGCTTTTTATCAAGAAAATTCCTATTTTTCTTATCTAGAACCTTTGACACAAAGCTGGTCATTTGTGTGTTGACCAAGACCATAAGTGTAACTAGAACCTTCAGGACCCTGGTGCCAGAAACCATAAAGGGCCCACTTGGCCTCCGACCGCGGCCTTTCCCACTGACCCCGGGGGCCCTTTATCCCATTGTTGGACTCTTTATTACGGTCCAGCAGTGGGCCACCTTCCTGCCATCTTGTGGTCTCTCCACAGTAGCAAAACGCCAGTGTGTGACCTTTTCAACCCTGATAGTTCTGCCACTGGTTTCAGTAGTGTTTTATTTTTGTTGTCTTATTTTTTTTATTCTTTTTTTACCATCTTTTTTTATTTATTACTTTTTTTTTTTTACAGTTTATTATTTTTACATATTTTTAGGACCCCCATTGGGGTGCTTTGTTGAAATATCTCAAGTGATGTCTCACTTTTGAGACAGAGATAGGGACTGAAGACAAATTAATCAGTCTCTTTCTCTGTAGCCTCAGCTGCACAGAGTGAATGAACAAAAACAGCTCTGTACAGACTGAGGCATAGTAATCACTGTTTACTATGCCCCAGCTATAGATTAATAAAAATAACAAAAAACAACGGAGTCAGTGATTGGTACGGAAGGGGCTGGTAAATGACACATTTGCAGTGCTCCTTCCCTACTATCCATCCTGACAGATCCCCCTCAGCAGCTGGCGGAAGGTCAGAGGAGGAAACCGCGCAGCACTGCTGGGGGTGAGGGGGGCCAGGGAAGCACACAGGAGCCCAGGACAGCAGGACAGTAATAGAGAGGTGGCAGGAGCGGCAATGCCCTCCATTTTTCCCTCCTACAGCTGCTGAATGTCTGCAGAAGAGAGGGGGGTATCTTTATCCAACCTTACCAACTATGTTTATAACTATGTAACTATATGTGTAAAACTGCTCTGTTCTATTTATTTCATCTGTTTAGGTATTAGTTTGCCTTGAGTTAATCTTTAATTCCATAGAACGGGTTGAGGGTAACCCTTTGCAAGGGAGGAAATGCTTGGGCAAGGATCCCTTACCTAACCAGTTTAAATACGCCCAATGTAGCTTGGTAGTCTATGGCTGCAGTTCTGCCATAGATCATTAAAGTGTTGCAAGAGTGGACCAAAAATCGCCAGATATGGACCATATCAATCTTTGGGTATCTTAAAGGGGCAAGTCCACCCTAACACTAAATCCCTGCATCTATAGACCTCCATGATCTAACACTAACCTATCTAGCCCTGTAAACAAAAAAATCAGTATACTTACCTTTTTTGAAGCCGATCTGACCCAATCCCATGCTGAGCTGTCAGCCGCGCCTTCTTTTGGAGGCGGGTGCAGAGGACACAGCCGACAACGGAAGCACCATAGTAAGTCTATGGGTGACGTCACTTCCTATTCATTTTACAGTTGTTGTCAGCTGTGTGGTCTGCAGAGCTTCCGCCACTGGAGATCGGGTCGGATTGGCTTCAAAAAAGGTATGTATACTGTTTTTTTCTTTACGGGGCTAGATAGGTTAGTGTTAAATCGTGGCGATCTATAGATGCAGGGCATTTAGTTTTAGGGTGGACTAATCCTTTAAGACAGGAAACTTATCGCATGCACAGACACATATGGGTAGATTTCCTAAAACTGGAGCGTGCAAAATCTGGTGCAGCTGTGCATGGTAGCAAATCAGCTTCTAACTTTGTTCAATTAAGCTTAGACATAAAAAAAAAATGTGGAAGTTGATTGGTTTTTATGCAGAGCTGCACCAGATTTTGCATTCTCCAGTTTTAGTAACTCTCCCCCATAACACCATAAACAGCAGCGCAGTAATCCTCTTACGTGTAAGTCACCCTACTTCAATAATACAAATTATATATACTCACATCATATGAATGCAACAATTGTGCAATATGCGCAATAAATAAATAAAGTGCAATAAATTAGCCGCTACCTGTGGTATTACTGAATTAATCTCCAATTAATTATGTATAAAGTGCATAACCTAAAAAAAATATTGGTATAAAGTGCATATATTTATGGACAAGTGCTCCAGTGCTCTGTGCAAATATCAAATCAGTCCTTTAACTTGTGCTATGCCTTGCATCAGTCCATGTACATTCCTAGGCATGCAAAAGGATAGTGATGGTGGAAACCTCTTGAGTTTAGTAGTGGTGGGAACCTCTTGTCACCCAATAGTGGGAACCTCTTATCCCCCAATGCACCTCGTGAGTAAGGTGGGGGCTTACCGGAATAAATTAAACTCAAGTTTTGTTTCAATAAATATTCATTTGCATACAGGACAACTCCCAAGCATGTGTGTCCACTGCCTATGACGTTCT
Source organism: Pelophylax lessonae (assembly GCF_965119305.1). NCBI lineage: Eukaryota > Metazoa > Chordata > Amphibia > Anura > Ranidae > Pelophylax > Pelophylax lessonae. Next base: position 508,976,890 of record NC_138772.1, on the reverse strand, counting down.
GTGCACCTCCGCCAATGTCTCCTACACAGCTCAGGCAAAAAACAGCAAGGGGCTCCACATAGCGTAATACGTTCTTAAAATGTGTTTATTTATCAATATACCAGTTAAAATACACGATCAGTTATCAAAGCAACAACCACGCTAACCGCACTCCGCACTAGTCTCGTATGTCTGCTGTATCTGCTCTCAACACAATTGATCTCCGGCAACTGGCAGGCGGGTGAACGTAGCTTGTCTATCTGATTCAGAAGTCCATGGTAGGCGTGTCCGTCAGCTTTACATGTTTCGTCATTACGTTGACGTCCTCGGAAGCTTTCCCCCCATAGCTTACATGTGCAAAAAAATAGTTTAGTTTTGTTTTTGTTTAATTACTTATTTTTTAAATTGTCATATCATTCGTCATGATTGGCATTCGTTACTTCAGACAGTTCGGAACGTCTGATGCATTTGTATTCATTAATTCCATTGGTTTAGATGCTGCATTCGTTCCTTCAGATAATTCGTAACTTCGGATGCATTCATATTCATTACGTTCACTAACACTTAGGCCCCTTTCACACAGGCGGATCATCCAAATCCGCCTGTCCAAAACCCTATTTTCCATCCGTCCATTGGATCGGATCGGATGGGACCAGATGAGAACAGACAGACGATCCGTTCTCATCCGATTCCCCCATAGAGAACAGCGGGGACCTGACAGCTGTGTCTCCGCACACAGCACGGAGACACAGCTGCCATCCACCTGCTCAGCGGGGATCGGTGGATCGATCTGCCGCTAAGAAAAACGAAGTCCGCCGATGGACTCCTATGTGTGAAAGGGGCCTTACTTTAACCAAATTTGAAAGGAAATTCCAATAAAAACGTAAATCTAACCTATCTCAAATTAGCTGCTATGGTGCAGAGACCTGAATAGAAGAATTTCTGACTTCAGTTATTTTACCTATAATTTCCTTTAAATTAATTTTCAAATTTGACTCTATTCTTTTTAGTGAATAGATTCTTAATATTTTATCATATAAGTAGCACAGTTTTTATTACTGGTCATAGAAAACATTTTTTATTACATAAAGAAAACAAACTGGTGATGTGTATATATAAGCCATAGTTACTCTGGTTAAATAATTTTTTTTCAATGCAATTATTTCTTCACTTATTTCTTTATATTCAGCGATAACGAATAGTCAGAAAGAATGAAAATCCGAAAAACAAAATTATCCGAATGTAATCGATTAGTTAAACTCGTAAGTTAAATTGTTTTTTCGTTCTTTCATATTTTTGTATTTTTAGATTTTCATTCTTTCAGATTTTCCTTCTTACTGACAATTTGTTTTTCAATGCATTCGTCAAATAGTATTTCATTCATTCGGATGCTACCAAATGAATGAATATGCCGAATTTTGTCCGAAAACAAATTTGGAACGAAACGAATTGCACATGTCTACTTACAACTAAACATATTTTGCACTGACTGTGTGCTACAGCTGTATAGTGCCCTCGGCATTCACCATATTATGCATAGCAACCATCATTTGTGTAGGTATTTATCAAACTAGTATAGAGATTTTATATTCATATTTCTTCCTATATACTGTAAGTGGCAGTGCAGCCATTTCCATCAATTCAGGGGGGCACTAAGTAAATCAATGGGCCCCCAATCCAACCATTGCCTCCATACAAAATGTATTCACCGTGTATAGCTAGATACATACATATGAATAGTATAACCAGATACTCTGAGCTTTGAAGAATTTAGTGGCCATAACGGCTTCTCCTTACTTTGCAGCTGATAACATAGCTCAGTCATACAAAAACAGATGAAACCTGATGTCCCTTACCAACATGACTTGACTTGTGAATTTCCCTTTTGACCACTAGATGTCACTGTGCATATAGCAAGTACACTATCTGCAGCACCAATAGGAAAAACGTTGTAGTAGAGATGCTGGGGATGCTGGAATTTATCTTCCTGGAAGCTGTGATTAATTTGCACACAACTGGCTATTCTCATTGTCAAGCATAATAGGCAAACACATTTCAGCATTTTAGCATGTACAACAAATAAAACAATTATCCTATGCTATATTTGCATCCTGATTATGTAAGCAAGAATATATTTTATCGGTTTTAATTTTCCTATAAAAATGTTCTGCCACTTTAGACATTCAGGACAAAATGGCAGGGCATCTTGATAAGGCATCCCCACCACCCACTTATACCCACCTTTGGCACTCTTCCCAAATTCTCAGTTTGCCTGCCAGCGTTAAGAATTACCCATTATTTCTGGGTGATGGAAAACATGTGAACTTCTCCCTTTTCTCCCAGGATGCAGTGCTACACTCACCTAATGACATGTGAGTGCCAAGAGTACTCTGAGCCCATGCAGTGTGATGATGCTGCCCCAGGGGGCTGGTCCATGACAGCCTGGACTCACAGTCTAAATGTTGTTGAATCCGAAAGACTAGCGGCATCTAGTGGCAGAAAGCAAGTACTATGGGGGACTACTTTGCATAGAAGGTCTTTTTTATTTTAACAACTGCAGGGGATCAACTTAAAAAAGGAAAGGTAAAGTAATTAAATATAGCTCAGAGAATGAGAAATATACAGAAAGTATATTACTGGTAGAAAATGTAAGAAAGGGGACTTAGACGTAAGATACTGAGAATTATGGATTCATAGCAGCTAAAGCCCTGATTTGCTTAATTTATATTATGGGAACACTCTGCTATATACCATTTCATTAAAACTGCAGTTTAAATAAAAGAAACTCCTGCTGTCATATATCTGACAGGTCCACTTTAAGTCACACTTAATGAGCTCCACTCTCTCCTAAAATAATACTTGAGACTGCAAGGCACTAATTACCTCTCTTGCAGTCTAACTATATGCACAGTTCTTTATAATGTTCAGCCGATAGCTTACTTGATTGCTGTCTGAGAGTATCAGTTTGTCGACAGGCAGTGGGAGTTTGGAGAAATGTAATGTTTTGCTAGGTACCAGGACCTTTGTATGTGCAGGGCCCACAGCACTTGTATAGGCTTACAGTATATGTCTACAATTACATTCTTGGCTCACTTAGTGTCTCAGGAAGAATTGCTAGGTGGCACAGTGCATTGTACATCACAGGATGAGTCAAAATGGGTGTCTGTCCTTATAAACTGCATTCCCTAGCTCTTATTTCACAAGGAAAGCTCTGATGTAAAAAATAGAGTGACCCAAACCAACCAGTCAATATTCATCATTTGATGTGACTTCAGAAAACTGATATCTAATTGGTTGCTTCGGGCTAATACGCTGTGAATAGCATCATTGTTCTGTATGCTGGGAACATACAGTGTTTTTTTTTTCTTTTTCATATAAATAAATTTATTAAAAAATAGTATTGTTTTATATTATATTATATTATATCTGGACAGAGGCATAATTTCTATACATATACACATATATATTGTTAACTAAACTGGAGAGTGCAAAATCTGGTGCAGCTCTACATAGAAACCAATCCGCTTCCAAGTTTTATTGTCAAAGCTTAATTGAACAAGCTGAAGTTAGAAGCTGATTGGCTACCATGCACATCTGTACCAGATTCCGAGTGCACCAGTTTTGGCAAATCTCCCTTAACGTGTCCAAAAGGTTTTGGACACCTGACTGACCATCCCTTCTACACTATGGGATTGATTTACTAAAACTGGAGAGTGCAAAATCTGGTGCAGCTCTGCATAGAAACCAATCGGCTTCTAGTTTTTTTTTTTTGTTAAAGCTTAATGGAACAAGCTGAAGTTAGAAGCTGATTGGCTACCATGCACAGCTGCACCAGATTTTGCACTCTCTAGTTTTAGTAAATCAACCACTATATGTCCAAAAGGATGCAGATACCCTACCAAATGATTGATTTTAGGTTTAAAGGGTACTGTCAATGATACAGTATACAAAGACATTTTAGACACTTGCCCATCACATTACCAGCTCCATGAAGGCATAGTCATGCTCTCAACCCTACTGGACACCACAACCATCCTTACAAACGTAAGTGTAGACTTGGAGGAGATCGCGCTGCATCTCCCTTCCAAGTCTAACCTTTGTACTTCACTCAAAATCATTGAAGTTTTTCCTTTCATGATGTACTTCACCTCACATGATGTACCAATTTACAATACTCCCTTTATATATTCCAAAACAATATAGACAATCTCTATCAAAGTGGAAAGTATAGCCACATTGAATCCTTGGACCCGAATAAACGTGGCCCAAGAAGTAATTGATTATTTTTTACTACTATTACTTTTTTAATTTTACTATCCTTTCAAGACAAATCACACTATTTTTCACCCAATACAGCATTTGTTCCCGCAGTTCCCGGAGACACTCGGGGGAGGCAATATTTTAGGAAGTGGACAAAAAACATGTATGTCAAACCACATTTTGTATATATCCAAATCTGACCTACAGTATACATTGCTATTACTGACAATTTATTTCTATCAATTCTAGAATCGGTAAACATATCCTTGATAAAGGCCGCAACAGGCTGAAACATGTCGGATTACTGATCAGGCCCTCTCTCTGCATCTACCCCTATCTTTTGATACGAGGAACAGCAGAGCAGGACCATCTACTATTTATGTTCAAGTCACTTATTATCACGTGTAATACACACTTCATTACTTCCTCTTCACCAGCACAATGGGACTCTACCCATTAGTTCACTCGAATCTTTGTATATAACCTATACATGTAAATAAATTTTATCTATAATTTGCACTATTACCTTGTACCTCTCTTACTCCTGCCCTTAAAATCCCATACCTGACTTGAGGCACCACAAATCGACAAACTATACTCTTGGGATGGTGGCAGAAAACTACTACTCATTTCCAATGTAAAGATCCAAAAAACCTATTTTTCCACCATTGGGAGGAATTGGAACACTGATGGCCAAGTCTTCTCATACAATCTCAGTACCTGATCTCAAAAATGCTCTTTTGGCTGAATGGGCAAATACTCTGTGGAAGCCTTTCTAGAAGAGTGAAAGCAGTTGCAAAGGGGCAGAGGGGGTCAACTCCATTTTAATGCCTATGGTCTTAAAATGGGACATCAAACACATTCCTATAGATATGACCGTCAGGTGTCTACAAATGTTTGCCCGTGCTCTCTATATATATACATTGGGGTAACCATATTTTCTCATTGCGCTGCAGGGTTTGTTTCTTGTTTAGTGGTTCAGCACAATAGTTTACTGTTCATGTTCTTGAAATCAAGACTGTGGGTATCTATGGGCAAGGTCTGACGTGGGTGAAAGCACACTGCCTATAAGCCTCACAAGCAAATGACCACTAGAGAGAATTGGTGATAGCCAAGCTGTGTCGGTGCCCAACCCGCACCGCCCAACCCGCATCATTGACATCTATGGTCAGGCTGGGCAGAAAGAGTGGCCAATAACTTGTTTTGTGTGGGTACTGTAGCCCCTTGTCCTAAACAACTACCATGTCAATTTAGATTTTGGCAGGACTGTAGTTAGCTCAGAGTGATTGTATAGTTTTTCAACTGTTTTTTTCCCTAAGCTTAGGTTGGCTTGTGATTTCTCACTGTAGCCAGTAGTTATCACTGGTCATAGTATGAGATTTGACAAACAAAACTAAGCTATGAATATTTGTATTTTCTACAGCCAGTCCAGTAGCGGGTTTAGGCCAGTGGTTCATGCTGTGTGAGGATATAAATATTTGGGACACGCCATGTGCTCTCTCTCTCTCTCTCTACCGTTCTGCAATAATACTTTAAAAAGACAAAAGTGATTGGTACCCAATATCCTTTCTCAGTTCCCTCATTTTACTCATGGACTCTGTCCCGAGAAAAAATTCTAGCCCACCCTGGCCTCTGGAGGCGATATCCTGCCTTTGGGGTGTCAGAGGGGTGCTCCAGTACAATCATTTGATCTTAAAAAGTTGCACTGCTTTTATGTTAAAGTTTAGATGCAAATAGTACTTTAAAGGATTCCTCACTATTAAACCATCAGTTACATCAGTATGAAGAAGAAGCTGCAATTACTCAACTTTTAGAACATTTGAGGCAGATGGAACGTCCATCTGTCCATGAATCAACTAGCCTCAGTTTTGAGTGGCTGGATCGTATTTGACAGGACTTCACTAATAGGGCCTGTCTTCTTACATTCCCGGGTGTTCAGGGACAGAACGCTGCTGTCTACTGGCATTCTATATGATTCTCTTCATGTGACAAAAGAGGGGACATACGTTCAGAATAGAAGTTCAAGTTCACCAATTTCACATTTTCTTACCATGACATATTTTGCATTGCTTTTCATCTCTCAGTACTGTTTAAAGGAGAAGTATTGCCAAAGCTTGTTTGGCTGTACTTCTCCTATGGATTACAGGAGTGCAATTCGTTCTGCACTCCTGTGACCCATTTTCAGCAGAGAGCGTCCACTCTCTGCTGATGTCACAGAAGTCGGTGCAGCCACTGCGTCATCGTGACAATGGATCCGCCAGGTGCCTGGACCAACACCTGGCTCAGTATCTCAGTGAGCTGCTAAGGGCCTGAGCTGGCCGCTCCCAGCCACTCCACAGCTCAGCTTTCCAGTGAGCAAGGAGGGGGCAGAGTGGAGAGCTTCTGACTGACAATTAGCAGCTCTCAGCTCGCGGAGCTGTCAGAATTGAGCGATCGGTGGTGTTCGATCACTCGGTACTCAATGTAGAGGCACCGGGGACAGATACAGCATCAACCTAGGTAAGTATTAATCTAAAAAAATGCCCAAACCTATACTTCTCTTTTAACATCCAATTCCAGCAGTCCTCCCCCTGGCGGCCCCCTTTTGCATGACATTTTTAGATTTTTTTTGTGTATAATTACTTTTTTTCGATTTTTATCTGGTTGGTCATATGACACTCGGTTTTCTTCATCTTGGCTTCTTTTCTGGCACTGAGCTTTTCTCAACAAAGTTATGATATCAATGACGTTCTCTGCACCATTGCATTGTGAGCCTGGGGGCAATGTGATGATGCACCACTGGAGCCGCATCTATGATGCCCTGGGCTCATAAAATGTGGGTTGAATGAGCCTGAGTGTCATTTAACTCAGAAGGGGACCGGTGGCAAAACACACAGCAGTAAGGCTTTGGGGGAGAGCAACACCACCCCACCCTTTTCAAATTCTCTTTTGGTTGTCAAATACTATCTGCATATGCTGTATATATTACATTGAGAATGACTCAGCCTCTGGTATCAGATATATTGGCCTAAAGCAAGACATTAAGTATTTTATTTCCCCTGCATTATTTAACACGCAAAATGTTTTTTGTTCAACGCTTGAAAAGTGGCAAACTTGAATTGAGGTTTAGCCAAACTTTTTAAAATGCATGTACTCTTGAAATATGGTATTTCTGAACTAGAAGTCACATTGAAGTCAATAGAAATTCCAATCCAGCAAGTGATATTCAAATGATAGGAAATATGTCCAGAAAGTCAGCAATGCCTGATGGGGTGACGGGGCCAAAAAACACCCTACACAATACCCTTAGGGTACAACTAAAAGCAAATTTTTTTTTCTGTTAGGGAGATTCATTCTCTCTATTTGTCCTGTTTACCATTATCATTGAAAGTGAAATTAAAGGGTAACGTCACTTTTGTGGGGGAAAAAAATAGCAAATAAAGAACAAATAATATAGTGTATACAATTTCGACCCAAGTCATATTGTAATCAGTGGCGGAGCCAGAGGGTTAGCTGGGGTGGCAATTGACACCCCAGAAGAAATCCTTGCCACCCCTGTTGCCACCCCAATCCTGGGTGGGTGGATGACAGCGCCGCAGCGGAGGAATCACAGGGGATGAGGATCACCGTACTGGAGGCGGGAGCTGCGGAGGGAGGCGGATCGGATTCGGATGGAGAGCTGGTAGGCAGTGGGAGGGAGGCGGAGCGGAGGAATCACAGGGGAGTGCCCTGGGCGGTACCATTTACTAGAGGAGGGGGCACAGGTGAAGTGCTCGCAGTCCGCAGAGTACACTGTATGTGTGTGTATGACTACTACACACCATCCGCTCAATGCAGCTGCAGCCTGCAACGATGTGCCGAGTGCGCTCCTGCACTCGGCACAAGCCTAGAACAGAAGAGCCCTTCCCCTTCCCTGTCAGCAAAGACACTCCCCCCTGACGTGACGTCACTGAGATGCCGGCGCCGGCGGGATGAGAGAGAGAGGAGGACTCACAGTCAGAGGAGAAGAGTGTGCTGCCAGGGCTGCCAGAGGAGGAACCAAGCTAGTAAGGCACAAGTAAGCAATACTTAGGATTGGGGGGGTGGGGGGGCTTGGGGAGAGAGAGACTAAGGCTGTGGGGAGGTTCATTGCCAATGATATTTGTAATATGCAGCATGAGGAGGTAATTAATTTCCACTAGTCATTGATGCATTAGTGACCGACCACCAATGGCTGTTAATTAACCCCTATTTGCTGCATTAGTGGCACCAGTGTCAGTGTTAACACTAACATTGGTGCCACTAATGCAGCACATAGGGGTTAATTTACTGCCACTGGTGGTCGGTCACTAATGCATCAATGACTATTGGAAATTAATTACCTCCTCATGCTGCATATTACAAATATCATTGGCAATTAACCACTTGCTGACCCGTTGCAGTATATGTACTGTGATGGGGTGTCAGCTACAGGTGTACGTCCCTGCCTGTTTCAAGGTTTCTGGCACATGCCCCCATCCACTTACTCCCCTGTGATTTGACACAGCAAGAGACTGTCAGCAGATCTCAGCCAATGATTCACAGCCGAGACCTGCTGATCGGCTGTGTACAATCACAGCCCAGAGCTCTGTGTTGACAATCAATACAGGGCTCTTTACAGAGGGAATGATCGATTTTTCTTTCTTTTCCCTGCAAAGCAGAGAAAATAAAGAAATCGATCTGTAGTAACAAGCAGCACATGTTACACATTGTTAGGCACACAATTAGCCCCTTGATTGCCCCTAGATGTTAACCCCTTCTTAGCCGGTGTCATTAGTACAGTGACAGTGTATAGTATTATCACTGATCACTGTATAAGTGTCACTGGTGATGTGGCAGTTAGTTCCCACAAAGTGTCAGGCCCGTGTCACGATCACAGTCCCACTATTAGGGTCCTTTCACAAGAATGATCTGATCAGATCCGCCTGTACGTTTTTCAGGTGGATCTGATTGGATGCTCCATGCATCCCTAAGGGGCAGCGGATGACACCCGCTGCTATCCGCTTCCGATCCTATCCATGAAATCCGGACGGATGGAAACCCTATTTTCCATCCATCCAGCGGATCGGATGGGATCGGATGAGAATGGACAGACGGTCCATTCTCATCCGATTCCCCCATAAAGGACAGCGGGAATCTGACACCTCTGTCTCCACACACAGAGCGGAGACGGAGCGGTCATCTGCCTGCTCAGCGGGGATCGGCGGATCGTTCCCCACTGAGTAGAACGGACTCCGTCAGCGGATGCGGACAATGTGAAAGGACCCTAAGTTGCTGATCACCACCATTTCTACTATATATAAAAAAATAAAAAATTCCATTATATATCTCATTTGTAGGCATTTTAGCTTTCACACAAACACATTAATATACACTTATTTTTTTTACTAAAGACAGCAGATTTCATTTTGGTCTAAATTATGGAAGAATTTTTTTTTTTTATTGGATGTTTTATAGCAGAAAGTAAAAAATATTTTTTTTTTCAAAATTGTTTTTTTCTTTTTTCATTCACATAATAAAAGCGAAGACACACCAGTGGTATGCAAATACCCTCAAAAGAAAGCTTTTTTTTTTTTTTGTGTAAAAAAATTACATAAATTTTATTTGGGTACAGCGTTGCATGATGGGGGTAAAATCTTCTAGAACTCAAGTGGTTAATTAACCTCCCAGAGAGTTAACCACTGCAGCCAGTTCACATGGGGATCGCAGTCACTGCCATCAATGCTGGGGGTTATTAAATAAGCTAGCACCATTGCTGGGGATCATTGTTGCAGAAACTGATGCGAATGCTGTGGATTATTATTGCGTAAATTGGCTGCTGTTTTAAGTATTTTCTTGTTTTGAAATTACACTAAATCTTTCTTTACACCTGGGGGGGGGGGGGGCAGTTTGCCACTGCATCCTGTCCGCCAGCTGTATCCTGTCCGCCACCTGTATGTATTTATTCTGCCACATATTTTTTGTAAAAAATCCTAAGTGTATTTTGATTGGTTTGCAAAAAGTTATTACATCTAGAAACTATGGAACTTTTTATTTTTTAATTGTTTTTACTAGTAATGGCAGCGATCAGCAATTATTAGAGGGACTGCGACATTGCGGTGGACAAATCTGACACTAAATGACACTTTGTATATTGACCCCCCAAAATAATATCTTGCCACCCCTTTGCCACCCCTGTTTTAAAAGTCTAGCTCCGCCACTGATTGTAATTGAATGTTATTAAAAATTACCTTTCCTTTTCAATCTGCAGCCACGGTAATTTTCTGAAAATGTAATGCAATATGGCTACCTGGAGCTGTTCTGTATACAAAATGTCCCCCAGAAACATTATTTCCTGCTTGTGTGATTAACTCACCAATTTTCCCAGAAGTGAGAGATAGAGATGTATAGAACTGTTCGCCGGCGAACAGTTCCCGGCGAACTTAGCATGTTCGCGTTCGCCGCTGCCGGCGAACATATGCGATGTTCGGTCCGCCCACCATAAGACATCATTGAGGCAAACTTTGACCCTGAACTTTACAGTCAGCAGACACATTTCCAGCCAATCAGCGTACCTCCCTCCCACACCCTCCCACCTCCTATAAATAAGCAAGGGCAGCATCCATCTTAGATCATTCTGAAGCAGTGTGTGTAGTGAGAATAGGGAGAGAGCTGCTGCTGCTGCTGCTGCTGTTAAGCTAGGGACAGTTAGTCAGTGTTCCTGGTCTTGCAGTGTTCTTGGTCCACTACTGCTGTAATATCAGCACCCCAAAAAGCCCTTCTAAGGGCTGGTATTTGTGTTTTTTTTTATTTTTTTATATATATATATATATATATACCTAGCGTCCCCAAAAGCCCTTTTAAGGGCTGGTAATTGAGTTGTTTCTTCATATATATATATCTATATCTATCTAGTGTCCCCAAAAGCCCTTTTAAGGGCTGGTAATTGAGGATTTTTTTATTTTTATATATATACATATATATATATATATATAGTGTCCCCAAAAGCCCTTTCAAGGGCTGGTAAGGTAATAGATTTTTTTCTTTATATATATATATATATATATATATATATATATCTATTGTACACTGCAGTTGCCTGCCCGCTGTGTGTGAGAGGCCACAGACCTACCACAGACTGTACTGTGTGCACACCACACTCATTTCGGGTGGCACAGGCACAGTACCTGGCATTTTAAAAAATATTTTTTTTTTCTCTGTCATAATTGCAGTGAGTGCTGTGTCAGGTCCACAGAGTGCACTGTACCCACTGCAGTGCACTGCCCACCACTGATATATATACGTTGGCACAGCATCTTGTTGCAATAAATTGAAAAAAAAAATATTTTTTATTATTGCAGTTGCCTGGGCTGCCAGTGACTGTCAGGTCCACAGAGTGTACTGTGCCCACTGCAGTGCCACTGTGTGCCCACCCACCACTGATATATAAGGTGGCACAGCAGCTTGCAAAGTAAAAAAAAAATATATATTTTTTTAAATTGCAGTTGCCTGGGTGCCAGTGACTGCTGTCAGGTCCACAGAGAGTGTACTGTGCCACTGCCCACCCACCACTGATATATAAGGTGGCACAGCAGCTTGCAAAGTAAAAAAAATATATATATTTTTTTAAATTGCAGTTGCCTGGGTGCCAGTGACTGCTGTCAGGTCCACAGAGAGTGTACTGTGCCACTGCCCACCCACCCACCACTGATATATAAGGTGGCACAGCAGCTTGCAAAGTAAAAAATATATATATATTTTTTTAAATTGCAGTTGCCTGGGTGCCAGTGACTGCTGTCAGGTCCACAGAGAGTGTACTGTGCCACTGCCCACCCACCACTGATATATAAGGTGGCACAGCAGCTTGCAAAGTAAAAAAATATATATATATTTTTTAAATTGCAGTTGTCTGGGTGCCAGTGACTGCTGTCAGGTCCACAGAGAGTGTACTGTGCCACTGCCCACCCACCACTGATATATAAGGTGGCACAGCAGCTTGCAAAGTAAAAAAAAATATATATATTTTTTAAATTGCAGTTGCCTGGGTGCCAGTGACTGCTGTCAGGTCCACAGAGAGTGTACTGTGCCACTGCCCACCCACCACTGATATATAAGGTGGCACAGCAGCTTGCACTCATAGTACAACAGTAACAACACATTAAAAAAAAAATGACAGGCAGAGGCAGGCCACCCCGCAAGGGCCGTCGTGGTCGTGGTGCTGTGATTTCCTTAGGCTCTAGAATAATGCCCAGTGTTCAGAGGCCACCACAGCCCCTGAACTCAAAAAATTCTGAGGCCATAGTTGACTGGCTTACACAGGACACCCAATCGTCTACAGCTTCCGCTCGGAACCTTAATGCACCATCCTCCTCCAGCTCAGCTTCGGGCACCTCTCAATTTACCACTCGCCAGCCCGCCGGCACCACCACCAACACTAGCACCACAGCCGCTTCACTTGATCCGTCAGAGGAGTTATTTTCACATCAGTTTGAAGAAATAAGTGATGCGCAACTATTAGTGCCAGAGGATGTAGATAACGGGGATATGTCTCAGTCAGGCAGCATTATACACATGGACGTACATTGTGATGATGATGATGTTGTACCTGCTGCTGCTGCCTTTGCTGAGTTGTCAAGTGAAGCGGCTGATGATGACGATGTGTCTGTGGATGTCACCTGGGTGCCTGCTCGAAGAGCAGAAGAAGAGGGGGAAAGTTCAGATGGGGAGACAGAGAGGAGGAGGAGACGAGTTGGAAGCAGGGGGAGGAGGTCATCGCAAGGAGCTAGTGGCGCAGTCAGACAGCATGTAGATTCGGCACCCGGGGTCAGCCAGACAGCACGCCAATCAACGCAAGCTGTTGCCACCACCAGAATGCCGTCCTTGCAAAGCTCAGCAGTGTGGCATTTTTTTTGTGTGTCTGCCTCTGATATCAGCGATGCCATTTGTAACCTGTGCCAAAAGAAACTGAGTCGTGGGAAGTCCAACACCCACCTAGGTACAACTGCTTTGCGAAGGCACATGATCTCACATCACAAACGCCTATGGGATCAACACATGAGTAAAAGCAGCACACAAACTGAAAGCCACCATCCTCCTCCTGGTCCAGCATCTTCAGCCACGTCAACCACTGCTGTCCTCCATGCCCCCTATCAACAACCCGCCCCTCCGCCTCTCACCTTCAGCAGTTCCTGCTCGTCACCTGCCCACAGTCAGGTGTCTGTGAAGGAAATGTTTGAGCGCAAAAAGCCAATCTCGCAGAGTCACCCCCTTGCCCGGCGTCTGACAGCTGGCTTGTCGGAACTCTTAGCCCGCCAGCTTTTACCATACAAGCTGGTGGAGTCTGAGGCCTTCAAAAAATTTGTCGCTATTGGGACACCGCAGTGGAAGGTACCCGGCCGAAATTATTTTTCACAAAAGGCAATCCCCAACCTGTACTCTATTGTGGAAAAAGAAATCATGTCACGTCTGGCACACAGTGTTGGGGCAAGGGTCCATCTGACCACTGATAGCTGGTCTGCAAAGCACGGTCAGGGCAGGTATATAACGTACACTGCGCATTGGGTAAACCTGCTGGCGGCTGCCAAGCATGGAATGCGTGGCTCTGCTGCAGAGGAGTTGGTGACACCGCCACGACTTGCAGGCAGGCCTGCTGCCACCTCCTCTACTCCTCCTACTCCATCCTCTATGCTAACCTCCTCGGCTGAGTCCTCTTCTGCTGTTGCGTCTTGCTCCACACCAACTGCACCCCCCCAGCTCCCCAGGGGCTATTCCACATGCCGGATACGACAGTGTCACGCTGTCTTGGGGTTGACTTGCCTGAAAGCAGAGAGTCACACCGGACCAGCACTACTGTCCGCCCTGAATGCACAGGTGGATCAGTGGCTGACCCCGCACCAACTGGAGATCGGCAAAGTGGTGTGTGACAACGGGAGCAATTTGTTGGCGGCATTGAATTTGGGCAAGTTGACACATGTGCCGTGCATGGCACATGTGTTGAATCTGATTGTGCAACGTTTTGTGCAGAAGTACCCAGGCTTACAGGACGTCCTCAAGCAGGCCAGGAAGGTGTGTGGCCATTTCAGGCGTTCCTACACGGCCATGGCGCACTTTGCAGATATTCAGCGGCGAAACAACATGCCAGTGAGGCGCTTGATTTGCGACAGCCCGACACGTTGGAATTCAACACTGCTAATGTTCGACCGCCTGCTCCAACAAGAAAAAGCGGTCAACGAGTATTTGTATGACCGGGGTGCTAGGACAGCCTCTGCGGAGCTGGGTATTTTTTTGCCACGCTACTGGACGCTCATGCGCAATGCCTGTAGGCTCATGCGTCCTTTTGAGGAGGTGACAAACCTAGTGAGTCGCACTGAAGGCACCATCAGCGACATCATCCCATATGTTTTTTTCCTGGAGCGTGCCCTGCGAAGAGTGCTGGATCAGGCCGTAGATGAGCGTGAAGAGGAAGAGGAAGAGTTGTGGTCACCATCACCACCACCAGAAACAGCCTTACCATCGATTGCTGGACCTGCGGCAACACTGGAAGAGGAGTGTGAGGAAGAGGAGTCAGAGGAGGAATGTGGCTTTGAGGAGGAGGAACACCAACCACAGCAGGCATCCCAGGGTGCTCGTTGTCACCTATCTGGTACCCGTGGTGTTGTACGTGGCTGGGGGGAAGAACACACCTTCAATGACATCAGTGAGGACGAGGAATTGGACATGAGTAGCTCGGCATCCAACCTTGTCCAAATGGGGTCTTTCATGCTGTCATGCCTGTTGAGAGACCCTCGTATAAAAAGGCTGAAGGAGAACGACCTGTACTGGGTGGCCACGCTACTAGACCCCCGGTATAAGCAGAAAGTCTGTGACATGTTACCCAATTACCGGCAGTCGCAAAGGATGCAGCAGCTACAAAATAAGTTAAAAACTATGCTCTACACAGCGTATAAGGGTGATGTCACAGCACAACGGGAATCCAACAGGGGAAGAGGTGAAAGTAATCCTCCTCCTACCACCACAACCACGCCGGCAAGGACAGGACGCTTTACAGACGTCTTGTTGATGGAGGACATGCGGAGCTTTTTTAGTCCTATGCATCGCCACAGCCCTTCGGGGTCCACCCTCAGAGAACGACTCGACCGACAGGTAGCAGACTACCTTGCCTTAACTGCAGATATCGACACTCTGAGGAGCGATGAACCCCTTGACTACTGGGTGTGCAGGCTTGACCTGTGGCCTGAGCTATCCCAGTTTGCCATTGAACTTCTGGCCTGCCCCGCTTCAAGTGTGCTGTCAGAAAGGACCTTCAGCGCAGCAGGAGGTATTGTCACTGAGAAGAGAAGTCGCCTAGGTCAAAAAAGTCTTGATTACCTCACGTTTATTAAGATGAATGAGGCATGGATCCCGAAGGGACTGACAGTGGGGGATGCATTTGACTAAAAAAGGCCTGGTGATGACTGAGATGCCTTGGCCTAAAAATGGTCCACACGCTGCTGTATATAATCATTCTCTGCATGCCGGATGACTTACGTGACGTCTCCGCCACCAACTACGGTTCAAGCAGCAATGTTTTAGTGCACTTTCTGCCTTAAAACCTCAATTTTTCAGGCCGCTGCTACAGCAGCGGCTGCAACAATACCTACTTTTTCATGCATGTGTACATGCCTAATTTTTCTGGCCTCTGGTGCTACACTGTGGCTGCAAAAAAACAAAAAACAAAAAAAAAGGCACATACATGTGTCAATTCCCCTTCGTGATCGTTACCTTGTCGTGGTGAAGGGGCTTGCGTATCACAATGAAGCGATCACCTCTAGGATTGTGTTGGCACACCCCAGATGATAAGGTCGTTGCTTCATTGTGTACAGACCAAAAGCGATCCGCAGGATAATTTTTCATAAAAAAAAACATTCATTTTCTTTCATTCTTTCTGCGGAGCTGGGTATTTTTTGGCCGCGTTACTGAATGCTCATGAACAATGGCTGTAGGCTCATGCGTCCTTTTGCGGAGATGACAACCCTGGTGGTCAGTCGAACCCAAGGCAACATCATCGACCTCATCCCATATGCGTTTTTTCTGGAGCGTGCCCTGCGAAGAGTACTGGATCAGGCTGTAGATGAGCATGAAGAGGAAGAGTTGTGGTCCTCATCACCACCAGAAGCAGCCTTGTCGTTGTCAATTGCTGGACCTGTGGCAACGCAGAGAGAGGAGTCTGAAGAAGAGAAGTCAGAGGAGGAAGGTGGCTTTGAGGAGGTGGAATACCAGCCACAGCAGGCGTCCCAGGGGGCTTGTTCTCACCTTTCGGGGACCCTTGGTGTTGTATGTGGCTGGGTGGAGGAAGAGACCTTCAATGATGTCAGTGAGGACAAGGAACGGGACATGGCTAGCTTGGTATCCAACCTTGTGCAAATTGGGAGTTTGCGGTTGTGCAAATGGACTGACTGACTGTTAAACGGGGAGTTTGGTCTGTCAGAGTTTGGTCTGTCACTGTGAAGCGGGCAACGGGCGTAACCCTTACACTACTTGACCGATAAAACATCATACCTGATCGTATTCACACACTGGATGTTTTAGTGCTGGTTTACACTGCCGCTACCACTAAAGTAGCGTCGCTTCCAGTGCGACTTTGGCGCGACTTAGCGCGACTTTGGCGCGACCTCATCGCGAGGTGACTTTTTATTTGGCCAATCACAATATCATGTTTTGTTACCGTCACCTAATTTCCTTTTCCTGTTTTTTGTTTTACATATTTCCCCATGTGTGCAGTGTTGTCTGTGTCATAGCTCAACTGATAGGCATGTTTGCCTTGGCATATCATATTTCAGCTTGCCAGAAAGAAAAAAAGACAGCTGGAAAGACACTGCATTAGTTTTCTACTAAAAATCATAAGAAAAATGCTGTTTTTTTTGGGTTGTGGACATACTACAGAGCTGAAACTTGACAGGTACACTTTTTAGACCCCCCAGACACTAAATACAAAAAATGACATGCCTGCCTAAAAAAATGCCCGATAAATGCCTGCAAGAGAAAAAGACAGCCGCAGAGAAGCCGTATTCCTGAAAATATAAGAAAAATGCTGTTTTTTAGGGGTTCTGGACATGCTACAGATCTGAAACTTGACAGGTACACTTTTGTGACCCCCCAGACACTAAATACAAAAAATGACATGCCTGCCTAAAAAAATGCCCGATAAATGCCTGCAAGAGAAAAAGACAGCCGCAGAGAAGCCGTATTCCTGAAAATATAAGAAAAATGCTGTTTTTTAGGGGTTCTGGACATGCTACAGATCTGAAACTTGACAGGTACACTTTTGTGACCCCCCAGACACTAAATACAAAAAATGACATGCCTGCCTAAAAAAATGCCCGATAAATGCCTGCAAGAGAAAAAGACAGCCGCAGAGAAGCCGTATTCCTGAAAATATAAGAAAAATGCTGTTTTTTAGGGGTTCTGGACATGCTACAGAGCTGAAACTTGACAGGTACACTTTTGTGACCCCCCAGACACTAAATACAAAAAATGACATGCCTGCCTAAAAAAATGCCCGATAAATGCCTGCAAGAGAAAAAGACAGCCGCAGAGAAGCCGTATTCCTGAAAATATAAGAAAAATGCTGTTTTTTAGGGGTTCTGGACATGCTACAGATCTGAAACTTGACAGGTACACTTTTGTGACCCCCCAGACACTAAATACAAAAAATGACATGCCTGCCTAAAAAAATGCCCGATAAATGCCTGCAAGAGAAAAAGCCAGCCGCAGAGAAGCCGTATTCCTGAAAATATAAGAAAAATGCTGTTTTTTAGGGGTTCTGGACATGCTACAGAGCTGAAACTTGACAGGTACACTTTTGTGACCCCCCAGACACTAAATACAAAAAATGACATGCCTGCCTAAAAAAATGCCCGATAAATGCCTGCAAGAGAAAAAGCCAGCCGCAGAGAAGCCGTATTCCTGAAAATATAAGAAAAATGCTGTTTTTTAGGGGTTCTGGACATGCTACAGAGCTGAAACTTGACAGGTACACTTTTGTGACCCCCCAGACACTAAATACAAAAAATGACATGCCTGCCTAAAAAAATGCCCGATAAATGCCTGCAAGAGAAAAAGCCAGCCGCAGAGAAGCCGTATTCCTGAAAATATAAGAAAAATGCTGTTTTTTAGGGGTTCTGGACATGCTACAGAGCTGAAACTTGACAGGTACACTTTTTAGACCCCCCAGACACTAAATACAAAAAATGACATGCCTGCCTAAAAAAATGCCCGATAAATGCCTGCAAGAGAAAAAGCCAGCCGCAGAGAAGCCGTATTCCTGAAAATATAAGAAAAATGCTGTTTTTTAGGGGTTCTGGACATGCTACAGAGCTGAAACTTGACAGGTACACTTTTGTGACCCCCCAGACACTAAATACAAAAAATGACATGCCTGCCTATAAAAATGCCCGATAAATGCCTGCAAGAGAAAAAGCCAGCCGCAGAGAAGCCGTATTCCTGAAAATATAAGAAAAATGCTGTTTTTTAGGGGTTCTGGACATGCTACAGAGCTGAAACTTGACAGGTACACTTTTGTGACCCCCCAGACACTAAATACAAAAAATGACATGCCTGCCTAAAAAAATGCCCGATAAATGCCTGCAAGAGAAAAAGCCAGCCGCAGAGAAGCCGTATTCCTGAAAATATAAGAAAAATGCTGTTTTTTAGGGGTTCTGGACATGCTACAGAGCTGAAACTTGACAGGTACACTTTTGTGACCCCCCAGACACTAAATACAAAAAATGACATGCCTGCCTAAAAAAATGCCCGATAAATGCCTGCAAGAGATAAAGCCAGCCGCAGAGAAGCCATATTCCTGAAAATATAAGAAAAATGCTGTTTTTTAGGGGTTCTGGACATGCTACAGAGCTGAAACTTCACAGGTACACTTTTTAGACCCCCCCAGATGCTAAATCCAAAGAAATTTTTTATTTTTATTTTTTTTTAATTTTTCCAATAATTGGCTCTCTATCAAAAAATTATAATTTTTAAGAACTTTTTTTTGCGTGATCCCTCTCCGGCATGCCACAGTCCAGGTGTTAGTCCCCTTGAAACAACTTTTCCATCACTATTGTGGCCAGAAAGAGTCCCTGTGTGTTTTAAAATTCGCCTGCCTATTGAAGTCTATGGCGGTTCGCCGGTTCGCGAACATTCGCCGATGTTCGCGTTCGCCGTTCGCGAACCGCGAATTTTAGGTTCGCGACATCACTAGTGAGAG
The DNA here is from genome assembly GCF_965119305.1 of Pelophylax lessonae. NCBI lineage: Eukaryota > Metazoa > Chordata > Amphibia > Anura > Ranidae > Pelophylax > Pelophylax lessonae. The sequence continues at coordinate 508,957,434 of NC_138772.1, read as the reverse complement.
ATAAGTCATATTTCAGGCATCCCCTGCATGTCATTTTTGGTGAGATACTCTCAATAGGAACATGTCTAAAGGGATGCAGGCCCATCATATTTCCCCATGCTCTGCAGCAGCTGATTGATAATTATGAAATCACTCCCATTAGACCCACTCAGCACAGAGGCACAGAAGAACAAACAATAATTTCTTCAGAATAACAAAGGGTAGGAATCTGCAACAAAGGTTGTTATAATCCTTGCAAGTATTCAATTTTCCTTGCTTTTTTAACCAAAAAATAAAATTTGCAGATTCACTGGTTTTCAACACCTTTCTCATGTGCTTCATTAACCACCTGCCGACCGCTGCACGACTATTTATGTCGGCGGTCAGCCCCTCACAGGCAGAGTGACGTAGGGATACGTCGCTAGCCTGTGAGGGTCTAGGGAGCGAGTGTGCGCCGCCGGAGGCGCGCTCCCGCGTGGTCACTGACCCCCCCGCGCGAGTGACCGGCGGACCCGATTTCCACCGGTCACTCGCGATCGTCGGGTGGAGAGATAGAAAGGCAGGTGGCTGATGTAAATCAGCCGCCTGTCATTCTCCCCTGTGTAGAAACAGTGATCATACGGTCCTACTATGTAGGACCGTTGATCACTGTTCCTACACCTCAAGCCACAGCCAATCACAGTTAGAATCACACCCCTAGGGATACACATAACCCCTCCCTCTCAAAAAAAGTTAACCCCTTCACTGCCAGTGTAATTTTACAGTAACAGTGCATATGTATAGCACTGATTACTGTAGAAATGTCACTGGTAACCCCAAAAGTGTCAGAAAATGTCAGTCATGGGTCCAATCTGTCCGCCGCAATGTCGCAGTCCCGCAAAAAAAAAATCGCAGATCGCCGCCATTACGCATTAAAAAAAACAACAAAAATGACAAAAATCTTTCCCTTTGTTAGTAAATGCACTAACTTTTGCGCAAACCAATCAAAATACGCTTTTTGCGATTTTTTTTACCAAACATATGGTAAAAAAAAAAATTGTCCCAATATGTAAAAAAATTTTGATTTTTACTTTTTTTTGGGGGGAATTTCATATAAAAAAATGTGAAAAATATTGTTATTTTTGCAAAATTGACACTGTTTTTTTGTTTATAGCGCAAAAAGTAAAAATCGCACAGGTGATCAAATACCACCAAAAGAAAGCTCTATTTGTGGGAAAAAAAGGACGAGAAATTAGTTTAGGTACAGCGTCGCACGACCGCGCAATTGTACCTAAACGAATAAAATCTTCCGGGGCTTAAGTGGTTAACTGCTTAAGGACTGCCCCATATACATATACTGGGCCAGGGCAGCCCTTAAGCGCAAAATTGGACACGGCGGGAACCAATCAGCGGGTCCAGCTGAAGCCCAGCAGTCATTCGGAGAGAGGCAGAACGGCAGTCTGCCTATGAAAACAAGGCAGACCGCGTTCTGCTAGTAAGGAAGACAGAGATCTTGTGTTTCTGCTAAGCAGGAACACGGATCTCTGTCTTTCTTCAGCTAAGCCATCCCCCACACAGTAAAAAAGCACTCCCAGGGAACACTGTTAACTCTTTGAATGCCCCTGATGTTAACCGTTTCCCTGTACCATTAGTACAGTGACAGTGCAGTTTTTTTTAGCACTGATCACTGTATTGGTACCACTGGTCCCCAAAATGTGTCACATAGTGTCAGATTTGTCCGCCACAATGTCACAGTAAAAATCGCTGATCACCGCCATTACTAGTAAAAACAATCAAAAAAATAAAAAGTCTATAAATCTATCCCCTAGTTTGTAGACATGATCACTTTTGTGCAAATCAATCAATATACCCTTATTGGGATTTTTTACCAAAAATATGAAGCAGAATACATATTTGGCCTATACTGATGAAGAAATTTGATTTTTAAAAATAAATTTTATTGGATATGTTTTATAGCAGAAAGTAAAAAATTTTGTTTTTCTTTCACAATTGTCGCTATTTTTTTTGTTTATAGCGCAAAAAATAAAAACCACAGAGGTGATCAAATACCATCAAAAGAAAGCTCTATTTGTGGGGTAAAAATGACATCAATTTTATTTGAGTACAGCGTTTCACGACCGCGCAATTGTCAGTTAAAGCATCACAGTGCCATAACGCAAAAAATGGTCAGGAAGGGGGGAAAAAACCTTCTGGATCTGAAGTGGTTAAAACAGTATTAAACCCCAAAGCAAACATTTATTATATTTCAGCTTACCAATTATTAGATGTGATGGCTGCATTTGTTTTGTTTTTTAGTCTTTTATCCTTCTGATTTCATCTGGTGATCCAGCTAGTAAATCTGTTGTTTTTCCAGCAGAATGTATCAGTTATAGAGATAGGATAAATAATTTAACAATGACAGGGGTGTTTACAATTATCAACTTTTATTTCTTTATGTAAAACCTTTATCATAAAAAGGAAAAAAGTGTTTAATGTAACTGATTATAACGTCTTAACTGGAATTTGGCTTCATTTTGTTAGTGTATCTAAATCGAATTGTACATCCAACACTCCCTTCCCCCGATATTAACAATGCTGCTGTTGAAAGGTGCCCCTGTGCGCCTTCATCCAGAGTGAAGGTACTCTAATACAAGAGGTATTCTACTGGCCAGATCACCAGGTGAAAACAGAAGGAAAAAACGCCTAAACAAAGAAAACGAATGCAGTCACCACATCTAAGGATTGGTAAGCTGCAATTTAACCACTTCTGGACCGGAAGATTTCCCCCCTCAATTACTAGGCCATTTTTTGCGTTTCGGCTCTGAATTACGTTAACTGACAATTTCGCGGTCGTACGACGCTGTACCCAAATAGAGCTTTCTTTTGGTGGTATTCGATCACCTGTGCGATTTTTATTTTTTTGCGCTATAAACAAAAAAAAAAGCGACGATTCTGAAAAAAAAACAACATTTTTCACTTTCTGCTATATAACATTCCCAATAATAATAAAAAAAAAAAAAATCGAATTATTTTATCATTTTAGGTCAACTTGTATTCTGCTACATATTTTTGGTAAAAAAAAATCCCAATAAGCGTATTTTAAATTGGTTTGCGCAAAAGTTATCGCATCTACTAACTAGGGGAAAGATTTATGTCATTTTTATTTATTTTTTTACTAGAAATGGCGGCAATCAGCGATTTTTAGCGGGACTTCGACATTGCGGTGGACAGATTGGACCCCTAACTGACATTTTTCACACTTTTTGGGTGACCAGTGACATTACTACAGTAATCAGTGCTAAAAATATGCACTGTTACTGTGTTAATGCCATTGGCAGGGAAGGGGTTAACCCAGGGGCGATCAAAGGGTTAAGTGTGAGCCTAGGGGGTGTTTTCTAACTGTGGGGGGGAGGGACTTGTGACATCAACACAGAGACCTGTGATTGTAAATAGGAGGATCACAGGCGCTCTGTGCTGATTTCAGAGAGAACAACGGTCTGCCGTGTTTACAACAGCAGACCGCCGTTCTCTCTTCACGGGGAGCGATCGCGGGTGCCCGGCGACAATTGTCGCTACCGCCCCCCCCCCCCCCCTCCGTGGATCGGCTTCCCTGCTGGCGAGTAGGCGCGTACAGGTACGGTAATTCGCGGGAACCTCTACGGCGGCTGGCCTGGTCGGCAAGTGGTAAAATACATTTTTGGTTCTGGGTTTAATACCGCTTTAACGACAGATTATTTCCTTCAAGTATAGAAGAGAATGGAAAAGTCATCCACTAATTAACACTGATAAAAGGAAGGCAGGAACTTGTTAGTGACTTTGGAAATGGCACGGTTTGACGAATAGCTATTATTTAATGGAATGCCGAGCTTCAGGAATGGCGAAAGTGATGTGCAAAATAGCTACAGGGGTCATTTAAAGATCATTGCTCTGTGCTGCAAACTAGGCCTGGCAGTGCAGCGTGCCGGCATTGATAAATGGCTCTTGCTGATGTGTATCATGCTGTATCTCAACTACACAACACAATAAGTATATGACAGGCCTAAAATCATTTCAGAGCTCCGTGAAGGGAGCCTTGCAGAACACACAGCCCTTCACAAAGGAAGAAAACAGCTACACGGCTCCCTGGTTTTGAAATATCCAAGAGAACACTTTTTATTGTACTTAAATTTTCTAGACTTTATATTAAAAAAAAAGGAAAAAAAAATTAGACAGCATGTGAAATCAGTCACTGGTTGTAAACCGCTGCACTTTTTTTTCACTTACCTGCAAGGCAAAGGCATAATGTGCTAGTATGCATCGCAGAAGAGTTGAAGCTGTTATACCTGAAAAGGGTGGGCCAACTCAATATTGAACCCTACAGACTAACATTGGGATGCCATTAAAGTACATGTGCATGTAAAGGCAGGTGTCTCAATACTTTTGGTAATTTAGTGTGGATATATATATACATATATATATATATATATATATATATATATATATATATATATATATATATATACAGTTTCTCACAAATGTAAAGCAGTGTACAGCTTGTATAACATTGCAAATTTGCTGTCCCCTCAAAATATCTCAACTCGCAGCCATTAGTGTCTACACCGCTGGCAACAAAAGTGAGTACACCCCTAAGTGGAAATGTCCAAATTGGGCCCCAATTGTCAATATTTTGTGTGGCCACCATTATTTTCTAGCACTGCCTTAACCCTCCTGAGGATGGAGTTCACTAGAGCTTCACAGGTTGCCACTGGAGTCCTCTTCCATTCCTCCATGATGACATCACAGAGCTGGAGGATGTTAGAGACCTTGCGCTCCTCCACCCTCCATTTAAAGATGCCCCACAGGTGCTCAATAGGGTTTAGGTCTGGAGACATGCTTGGCCAGTAAATCACCTTTACCCTCAGCTTCTTTAGCAAGGCAGGGGTCATCTTGGAGGTGTGTTTGGGGTCGTTATGTTGGAATACTGCCCTGCAGCCCAGTCTCCGAAGAGAGGGGATTATGCTCTGCTTCAGTATGTCACAGTACATGTTGGCATTCATGGTTCCCTCAATGAACTGTAGCTCCCCAGTGCCAGCAACACTCATGCAGCCCCAGACCATGACACTCCCTCCACCATGCTTGACTGTAAGCAAGACACACTTGTCTTTGTACTCCTCATCTGGTTGCTACCACACACGCTTGACACCATCTGAACCATATAAGTTTATCTTGGTCTCATCAGACCACAGGACATGGTTCCAGTAATCCATATCCTTAGTCTGCTTGTCTTCAGCAAACTGTTTGCGGGCTTTCTTGTGCATCATCTATGGGAGAAGCTTCCTTCTGGGACAGCAGCAATGCAGACCAATTTGATGCAGTTTGCAGCGTATGGTCTGAGCACTGACAGGCTGACCACCCACCCCTTCAACCTCTGCAGCAATGCTGGCAGCACTCATTTGTCTATTTCTCAAAGACAACCACTGGCTATGACACTGAGCATGTGCACTCAATTTCTTCGGTCGACCATGGCGAGGCCTGTTCTGAGTGGAACCTGTCCTGTTAAACTACTGTATGGTCTTGGCCACCGTGCTGCAGCTCAGTTTCAGGGTCTTGGCAGTCTTCTTATTGCCTAGGCCATCTTTATGTAGAGCAACACAGATCCCCAGAGAGTTCTTTGCCATGAGGTGCCATGTTGAACTTCCAGTAACCAGTATGAGAGAGTGAGAGCGATAACACCAAATTTAACACACCTGCTTCCCATTCACACCTGAGACCTTGTAACACTAACGAGTCACATGACACCAGGGAGGGAAAATGGCTACTTGACATGTTCACTTAGGAGTGTTCTCACTTTTGTTGCCAGCAGTTTAGACAATAATGGCTGTGTGTTGAGTTATTTTGAGGGGACAGCAAATTTACACTGTTATACAAGCTGTACACTCACTACTTTACATTGTAGCAAAGTGTAATTTCTTCAGCGTTGTCACATGAAAAGATATTATAAAATATTTGCAAAAAAGTGAGGGGTGTACTTACTTTTGTGAGATACTGTATATATTTATATATATATACAGTATATATATATCCTTTTTTCCATAAGCTAGATCAATTTCATATCCAGCTCCAACGGTAAAAAAGTTCTAGATAGAGTGATGAAAAGTTAACATCAGTCTGTGCTTCTGTCTGTGACTCCATTGCTGAGCTCAATAGAATATGTCCCCAGTACATCAAAGTTTGTGCAGTAAATCCACTATTTTTTTGCATCGTAAAATCATAGCAGGATGCATGCTCTCAAGGAGCTTACAATCTAAGGTCACTATCTCACATGCATTTATATACTAGGGCCAATTTAGACAGGAGCCAATTAACCTACCAGCATGTCTTTGGAGTGAGTGAGCAAACTGGAGTACCCAAAAGAACCCCGCACAAGCACAGGGAGAACATGAACACTCCATGCAGCATTTTCACTGGGGAACCCATATTTTTATTTGGCACATCATAAATCTGAAAAGTCCCACCAAAAATTGTTTTCTGATAAAATATAGCAATATACTCTTGTTTCCCTTCAGATGGTACACTTCAATACATCACAGTGGCTCGGTGGTTAGCATATTTGCCCTAAAGCACTGGGGTCATTGGTTCAGTTCCAACCACGACACTACCTGCATGGAGTTTTCATGTTCTCCTTTCCTCCAGGTACTCTGGTTTCTTCTCACACTCCAAAGTCCTGCTGGTAGGTAAATTCACCCTAGTGTGTGTATACATGTGAGTTACGGGTCTTAGGTTATATGTTCCTTTAGGGCCTGATGTCAATGTACATTTAAGCTGGCCATTCATGGATTGACAATTGGCCACTTCAGCAGGGACCATCCAAATTTCTATCCATTTATGGGTGCCCTGGTTGTACACAAGTCAATCTATCAATGGAATTGTGTACAAGCAGCCTGTTGGGTTTTTTCGTGAACGATTAATGCTGTGGGCTATAGCCGGCAACACTAATCATTGAGTTCTGCCAGCAGGTAAGACTCCCCAAGGGCGGAACACAATAGCTCTGTGGGAGGAATTCCCCCATTAACACTGACTGTGTTGATGGGAGAATCAAGCAATTTGGGGGAGTCAAACCAACCAGTGGTGGAAGAAAAGAAAATCGCATAATCTATGGCCTGCCGTAGATAGCTAATCAGGTTGAAAAAAGACACAAGTCCATCTAGTTTAACCAACAGATGTGTATACAATATATGAAAAGCGTGACATAAGTAGTTGGCGCTGTATTAATACCTGTAATAAATAAATCGGACACAATTATTAAAAGTAATTGGCTACATAATTGGGACAGTTGGAATCTGTGTAATTATAATTTATGATTAATGTATGTGCAATACTGTATGTGCAATACTGGCGCCATGCAGAAAACTACTCAATGAGGATCCTTTGCCAAACTTTGCATTGTTTACAGTGAAGTGCCCATTGTTCGCACCGCTAGTATTTGCCTTCTGTGATCCGCGAACTGTTTAATCCTTCCAAAGTTCAAACAGTGACTTAGCCTGTCAATGGCTAGAATCTCTTTGCCATTCAGAAAGCATAATCCATGGAAGAGCCACGATGTGCGGAGTAAAGTGGTTTACTGCAGCGAAGACAGTTTATCTACTTTTAAGGGATTAAAGACCCTTCTCAGAGAATGACACCTCAAAGGAACAGATTCGTTTTAGACCTCACTCCTTGTATCTTCAAACGCCAAAAATATAGGATTGGTATTCGGAAAAGCCAGACGCACACACCCGCCAGTTACGAGGCAGGGGAGATAAAGGAGGCCAGTTTTATTTGGCTGACGCAATTTCTGTATCGCAAATGAATAATCTTCTTCCATGCCAGAGAAGAGCTGGACTTGTTAGAGAGTAAATTAGCTACAAAACAATATATTACGATTTTGTGACATATTGACTTACAGCATCACCTAAAAGCTCTGGGCTAATTACTAAAAGGCATAATCGTGATTGATGGCAAATAGGTTGGGTGCCACCAATTACAGCCCCGGTTATGTTCAGTTCACAGGCCTGTCTACAATCCATCACGTTTGTGAAAATTAATATTTACAATACAGATGGTAGAAGTATTAACGTTTTTTTTTTTTCTCAAACATCTCAGTCATCCAGCCAGCATTTTCTAAAGCTAGGGGCATTTACACTTTTATTGTGCATTATATATACCAAGGCCTCGTATAAAGGTGTACCTTTTGTAATAAATAAAAATTATATTTTTTTGTTGCCTCCCATGAAACAAAGTGCATTCAGCTACCCAGAGTTCATCCCTTGTGACCTCATTCTGCCAATTGTAAGCAAAATGTTAGAAATCAGCATATCTAAAGGAATCTCTATAACTAAGCCCCTTGGGTGAAACGCGTTAGGACGGCAACCCTAGAATGGGGACTGTCATTGCCGTGCCTGCAGATTTCTTATACAATAAAAATTGATGTCAGTGATCTTTCCGATGTGTGTTCCTTTTCCCTGCATTGGGTCTGTGAGTGTGGAAGCCTCAGCTTACCATTGGCACCCGGAGTTCATGTTGAGGTGGGGAGAAGTGGCTTGGACCAGAGAGCTACTTGTTTATGTCATCCATAATTAAAGGGATGCTATTATAGCTTGTTTAGTACACATAGAGGCCTGATTGTCTTCATGGAAACAAAAATTGAGAGCTGTACTGTCCGGACTGTTGAGGACAGTTCTTTAACCCCTTCATGACCACATTATAGCTGAATGACAGCTACAGTGCCAGCGCACTTTGCCAGGAGGCCATCATATGATGTGCTCGCGCTGCCTGCGCATCCCCTGCGGCATGCATCCGCAATGATCGCTGCGTCCTTCAGACGCAGCTGATCACAGATCAGGGTAAAGAGCCAAATCCTGGCGGCTCTTTACCATGTGATCAGCTGTGTCCAAACACAACTGATCACAATGCAAACAGGATTTGCAGGTTATTGGCAATGCTCCCTTCATGCTGACAGCGCATGAGGAGAGGAGAGCCAAAAAACAGCAAATCCACAAAGATAACATCTGTCATCAGTGTCCTGATTATCAGTGCGGCCCCAACAGAGCCCACCACCAGTTCTGCCAATCTGTGCATATTAGTGCCCATCAGTGATGCCTGTCAGTGCAAATCAGTGCCGCCTATCAGTGATGCCTGTCAGTGCCAATCAGCACTGCCTATCAGTGACACCGATTAGCACCTATCAGTGCTGCCTATCAGTGCCCATCCGTGACGCATATCAGTGCAGCCTCATCAGTGTCTCCTCATCAGTGCCCATCAATGCTGCCTCATCAGTACCTATCAGTGACCATCAGTACAGCATATCAGTGCAGCTTCATCAGCCCACATCAGTCAAGGAGAAAAATTACTTATTTACAAAATTTTATAACAGAAACGGAGAAAAACTTTTTTTTTCCAAAATGTTCAATGTTTTTCATTTGTTTAGCAAAAAATTAAAACCCAGTGGTGATTAAATACTACCAAAATAAAGCCCTATCTGTCTCAAAAAAATACAGTGTTGCATGACTGCGCAATTGTCATTTAAAGTGCAACAGCAGTGAAAGCTGAAAATTGACCTGGGCAGGAAGGGGGTGAAAGTGCCCAGAAGGCAAGTTGTTAATGAATTGAGAAGAGAGAGAGAGAAAAAAAATACCAAGTTGAAAATTAGCTAAATTCATCTTTTAAAGTGATAATAAAATCCTATTTAAAAATATTTATTCAAGTATCTATTCATAATAACTCAAATAAAAAAAGTCCTTTTTTTGCTGTTAGCCCCCTTCAAATCTCCAAATGCCTTTTTTTTTGGTTCTGTGGTCTGACTTTCTGTGGCTACATTCCTTCTCTGTGGTCTCACTGTGTATAGGAACTAGCCACCCTCTACTGGTCACTTCCGAGATAGACTAGGGACTATGGACAATGGGATTTGTAGTGATCAAAGAGCAGTGCAAATGATCATAACTAACATAAGGGAAAGAGAAGTTTGGGAGCTCATGAAGGATGTTAAAAGGATGCAGAAAAAAAGTGGACATATGGTGCCACATCCCATAGAATTCGAGAACAGAAAAGGAAGGTAAAATTACCTTTAATACAAATGGACTTTAAAGGCACCGTACTAAAGTAAAAACACAAGTACATAAAAAAAATTATTTATTGGATCCCATTAAAATAAGTGGTGGAGGAGTACATAACCACCACATAAAAGTTTTAAATGCAATTATACATCAACATTAATAAAAACCACACACGTACATGGCAAAATGTTGTGGCCCGCTAGTAAATGCCGATGCGTTTTACAGTTCACAGCTGCTTCATCAGGGACATTGCTGGATTGTATGAAAAGTTGAAAAGAAGATTTTAACAATATAAATATCATTGCAGATGGCAAAGTTTCTAAGCAAGATACATAATAATAACTTGCGGCTTACCATACCATCAGACAAATGTTTAACAACCGCTGGTTGTGGAGAGGATGTCATATACAAAGTCTGGAAACCAATCTCCCAGTAGAGCCTAGGGGAAGGTGGGCCGGACACTGGGCCAGATAAAGGGTAAGGGGGGGCCTCGACCAGACACACACAATCCCAACACAACACAATAATATAGATAACGTCATGAAATATACTGTAATAATCTCACAAATGAATTTGTGAACTAAAGAAAGTGTATAGGGGGAATCGGGGAAACAGGGACCACCTAGGACAATCTCTCACCCACACAGGATAAGCCTACATCAAAATAAAGTGGGCCACAGGTAGCCGTGACCATCACACATATCATCACATCCATAACAGACCCACCTGCACCCATGAATAAAAGTAAACACATTCACTCAAACCACCCAAATAATGACCCTACAACAGCCATTGATCCACATAAACAGGGTTACCTCACAGCCAACCCCCCTCCCCACCACAGCTGATGCTCCCTCCATTAAAGTAGAACTAAAGGCAAAACTTTATTTTTTTTTTTCATTTTAGATAGTGTAACGCTTGCCATACACTATATAAAAATCGCTCAAACTAATTTTCGAAAAACAAACATTCGGCCGTCAGAGCAAACGATAGTGCCATCATGTAATGACCGATAAATGGTTCAATTGACATAAATTAATCAGTTTTTTGTTCGTTTTTTCACATATACCTAGTGCAAACAGTTTGCACGAGAAACACATTAACCTTTCAATTTATCGTTCGTTCGGCAGAAAATTTCCAAACTTGTCCTTTGTTTTTTCAGCTCAAAAACGTCACAGCTGATTACCAATTTGTGCCCATTAACTGGCTGAAAAATGACCAAACTGTCCAAGTGACCGAATTTCAGCCGATTTTTCTTATAGTGTGTGGCCAGCATAAGGGAGCGTTATAACACCTGCATCCAATTGGGGGGGTTTCCTTTCACTTCCTGCCCCATAGTTTAGAAAAGAAAGTGAGAATCCCTGCAAAGTGAGGGAATCCCTGGTTTTTCAGAAACTATGCTGATTGATTTGTCTAAGACATGTGGCTATGAGTGGCAGCAGGGTCTCAAAACTAGGAGTATCCACAGATATGCTATTCTGGTTCACAGGCTTCTATGTACAGTATATTGCAGAACTGTGTCAGAAGTATATCTACAGAAATAGAGGGTTATCAATGTTTTTTTCCTACTGTATCTCTTTTTCTGCTGTGGAGGGTATGTTTTTTTTATATCATAGTGCCTTTTTTCACTGGGACTTAAAGTGATGGGAGAATCTGAAATTGTAAATACTCACTGGAACAGAAATAGTGGAGAAATCTGTTGATGAACGCTTGCTGCAATTATAACTGTCTAAAAAGAAAATTTGGTGGGACAGCCAAAAAAACCTGACAAGGATTTTAACCATTCTCTATGCCAGTGGTCTCCAAACTGAATGCAACCCTCTGCTAGCCTTTATCTGGCACTATTCCTCCCCCTTATTCTAGGCACTACTCCTCGCACTGTCGCCAACAGGGGGCATAATTCCTGCCACTGACACCAAGGTTGGGGCACTATTTCTCTCATTATCACTAATGATGGAGTGCTATTCCTTCCACTGACACCAAGGTTGGGGCACTATCTCTCTCACTATCACTAATGATGGAGTGCTATTCCTCCTACTGATACCAACGGTGGGGAACTATTTCTCCCACTGATACCAGTGATGGGTCACTATTCCTCCCTTTGATACCAATGATGGGACAATATTCCTCCCACTGATACCAATGATGGCGCACTATTAAGGCCACTGATACCAGTAAAGGTGCACTATTCCTCCCACTGATACCAATGATGGGGCCCTATTGCTCCCATTGATACCAATGATGGGGCACTATTCCTCCCACTGATACCAACAATGAAGCGCTATTCTTCCCACTGATACCAATGATGGCGCACTATTCCTCCCACTGATACCAATGATGAAGCACTATTCTTCCCACTGATACCAATGATGGCGCACTATTCCTTCCACTGATACCAATGTTAAGGTACAATTCCTTCCACTGATACCACTGATGGGGCACTATTCCTCCCACTGATCAAAGGTGCTATATAATTTTTTTATTCCCACATCCACCACTAAACCTAAGACATTTACTGTCACCAATGATACCAATGATGGGGCACTATTGCTCCCATTGATACCAATGATGGGGCACTATCCCTCCCACTGATACCAAAGATGAGGCACTATCCCTCTCACTGATACCAGTGATGGCGCACTATTCCTCCCACTGATACCAATGATGGCGCACTATTGCTCCCATTGATACCAATGATGGGGCACTATTCCTCCCACTGATACCAAAGATGGGGCACTATTCCTCCCACTGACACCCCTGATGATGCACTATTCCTCCCACTGAGACCAATGTTAAGGCACAATTCCTCCCACTGATACCAATGATGGGGCACTATTCCTCCCGCTGACCAAAGGTGCTATAGAACTTTTTTATTACCACTTCCACCACTAAACCTAAGACATTTACTGTCACTGATGGTGGGACATTTCCTACTCCCTCTAGCCACAATTCAGTCCCCCCAAAGTGTGAAGCACAGTAAACAGGCTCTTTGTTTAGAAGTATGAAGACCCCTGTTCTATGCTATAAAAAAAAAAAGGTTTTGGCTTTAGATGTACTTTAATCTATAGTTTGCAGTGGTTAAATGCTGATGAAAAAAATGAAAGGAGGCAGAGAGGATATGTTAGAAGCAGTAAGTGTGTGTCAAAGAGATTCATTTGGGATTTGATGCAGCATCATTTTACAAATTCATGAAGTTTCTGTCTTCCCTGTGTTTGTTTAGGGTTCCTTCAGCATAGGTGAAGCATTTCCCACAGGCACCCACCTGATTTTGTCTTTTGTGTGTGTGCTGACATTCTGTATGTAGGTGATGGCTCAGGAATTGCTGCAGGATCTTTCAGGTCTACCATTGATCATCATTAGCTGAAGCCGAATCTGGCAGGGACAGTAGACTTCTCACTGTGTGCTCATGTAAAACATATCAGCTTGTAATCCTCACATGTTTCTACTTTGCCAGGTTCTTAAACTTTTCTGTTTCAAGCTGTCAGCCGTGTAAGATGCATGACTCGTTCCAAGTCCCTAGCGAGCGTTAGCCTGCATGGGGGCCCATCTCACAGATGTTGGCCAGTGCTGACTATGGGGCAAGTTCCTATGAAAAAGAATTACATATAGCTACACGTCCTTCTTTAAACAAATTTCCTTTTGTGATAAATCAATATGCAACAAAAAATATGTCAACCATTTATTTTTAACGAAGGATGTCTTCATATTCATCACATTTTTCCAATTCATATTTTAAGGGAAACTTGTCCAGGGACACACTGATTTCCTTCTAATACTAATAGCTTGTTGATGTAAAACCTTCAATGACTTGGATATTAACATTTGTAGGTAGTAACACCAGATTGTTGATCCAGAGAATATTTGATTGCTGTGAGCTGGGGATAGGTGGCAGATACAAAAGCCTATTCACAGGTGCTGTACAGTGTTCCAGAAAATAACCAGGCAAATAACAACAAAACAAAAGGCTAGCCATATCCTGGCACTAAATACACCATTATTACAGATTCCAACAGCTTGTGAGCTTTCACATACACAGCTTGTTAGTTTTTACCAACCCTGCCGCTCTCCCAGACAGGACATGTCTGATCCCCAGGCCGAGAGCTCAGGCTACAGGTCCCAGGTGGAATTAAATTGCCAGTGGAGAGAGGAGTAAACCCTGTGCTAGACCGTGGATCAGAGATCACTAAACCTATATGAGAGGACCCTGGGCGATATATAAACCCCAAACAGGACTCTTCCATGCTCCCTCTAGGACACTGTTACATATCCCCCCCCTCCCTTGTTTCAACCCCAGGGTTGGAACACCTGTGGCCCCCTCCTGGGTGACTTCTACTTTGCTCAATTGAGGTTTTATGACTCCTCGACCAATAGTGTAGCCTAAAATCCTGACCTCCTCAATGACATCTAGCTCCCACAAACCTTTAACTGCGTCACTGATGGCCTTACTCCTAGCTTCAGGAATTTGTCAGGGTGTGAACTTGACACGGACCCCTGGTTCAGTAACAATAAAACGCTGAATGACTGAAGTCGTATCAGGTAACTGAAAACGTATTTCTGTTTCCAATCAGGCACTCTCTAGCTAGACAGGGTGTCGGAAATAATGACTTCAGGGAGCAAGAGTTACGGGGACAAAGCCTACTGTCAATGCCAGCCTATCCTTCCAGGGCTTTAACAGTGCTTTTACATGGTACAAAAGTGAGTACACCCCTCACATTTTTGTAAATATTTTATTATATCTTTTCATGTGACAACACTGAAGAAATGACACTTTGCTACAATGTAAAGTAGTGAATGTACAGTTTGTATAACTGTAAAATTACTGTCCCCTCAAAATAACTCAACACACAGCCATTAATGTCTAAACTACTGGCAACAAAAAAGAATACACCCCTAAGTCAAAATGTCCAAATTGGGTCCAATTAGCTATTTTCCCTCCTCGGTGTCATGTGACTCATTAGTGTTACAAGGTCTCAGGTATGAATGGGGAGCAGGTGTGTTAGATTGGGTGTTTCGCTCTCACTCTCTCATACTGGTCACTGGAAGTTCAACATGGCACCTCATGGCAAAGAACTCTCTGAGGATCTGAAAAAAAGAATTGTTGCTCTACATAAAGATGGCCTAGGCTAAAAGAAGATTGCCAAGACCCTGAAACTGAGCTGCAGCACAGTGGCCAAGACCATACAGCGGTTTAACAGGACAGGTTCCACTCAGAACAGGCCTCGTTATGGTCAACCAAAGAGGTTGAGTGCACATGCTCAGCGTCATATCCAGAGGTTGTCTTTGGGAAATACACGTATGAGTGCTGCCAGCATTGCTGCAGAGGTTGAAGGGGTGGGGGGTCAGCCTGTCAGTGCTCAGACCATACGCCGCATACTGCATCAAATTGGTCTGCATGGCTGTCCTCCCAAGAGGAAGCCTATTCTAAAGAAAGCCCACAAACAGTTTGCTGAAGACAAGCAGACTAAGGACATGGATTACTGGAACCATGTCCTGTGGTCTGATGAGAGCAAGATCGATTTATTTGGTTCAGATGGTGTCAAGCGTGTGTGGCGACAAACAGGTAAGGAGTACAAAGACAAGTGTGTCTTGCCTACAGTCAAGCATGGTGGTGGAAGTGTCATGGTCTGGGGCTGCATGAGTGCTGCCAGCACTGGGGGGGGGGCTACATTTCGTTGAGGGGACCATGAATGCCAACATGTACTGTAACTTACTGAAGCAGAGCATGATCCCCTCCCTTCGGAGACTGGGCCGCAGGGCAGTATTCCAACATGATCATGACCCCAAACACACCTCCAAGACGACCCCTGCCTTGCTTAAGAATCTGAGGGTAAAGGTGATGGACTGGCCAAGCATGTCTCCAGACCTAAATCCTATTGAGCATCTGTGGGGCATCTTCAAACGGAAGGTGGAGGAGCGCAAGGTCTCTAACATCCACCAGCTCCGTGATGTCATCATGGAAGAGTGGAGGAGGACTCCATTGGCAACCTGTGAAGCTCTGGTGAACTCCATGCCCAAGAGGGTTAAGGCAGTGCTGGAAAAAAATGGTGGCCACACAAAATATTGACACTTTGGGCCCAATTTGGACATTTCCACTTAGGGGTGTACTCACTTTTGTTGCCAGCGGTTTAGACATTAATGGCTGTGTGTTGAGTTATTTTGAGGGGACAGCAAATTTACACTGTTATACAAGCTGTACACTCACTACTTTACATTGTAGCAAAGTGTAATTTCTTCAGTGTTGTCACATGAAAAGGTACAGTATATTAAAATATTTACAAAAATGTGAGGGGTGTCCTCACTTTTGTGAGATACTGTATATCTGCTTGGGCAAACTTTTACCCTGTTGAAACACTTTGTAATTTACTTCCCCAACTCTCCCAATTACTTTGAAGGGAACCTGCCACTTAGCCAAGAACTTGCTTTCAACAGTGGGAACTAACACCAGGACCTTGTTACCAGGTCATAAAACACAGAATTGGACCTCCCTGTTGTATATTCTTTGTTGTTTGGGCCTCAAGTAAATGTTCATTTACCATGGGCATGATTGCTGCAATCCTGTCTTTCATCTGAGCGAGTTGCTCAATTACATATTGGTGGGGTGTCTGTTTCCCCTCCCAGGTTTTCTTTGGCTATGTCTAAGAGTCCCCGAGGATTTCTCCCATAGACCATGGACTCTCCCAGGCTCCCTATGGGATGCTGTGCTACATTGCCTTCAGGGGATTTGGAGGGAATTATTTTCCACCCGCTGGAGCAAATTGGACTATGCTTCACAGGGGTTTTTTCACCTTCATCTTTCACCTTTGGATCAACTGTGGGTATCTGGTTCTATATATGGATGTTTTCAATTTAATAAATGTTTCTAACGGTTGAATTAGATGAACTTGTGTCTTTTTTCAATCTGGCAAACTATTTAACTATGTAATGAATAGGAAAAAGTATGCGGGTTAGGGATCTTCAGGCTTAGGGTTCCAGAGGTTGAACCAGAGAAGGAAAAAACTCAAACCATAAAGCATTCATTACTAGTGAAAAAAAAATATAGAATATGGAAAGCAAAACAATAAGTATTTGAAATTCTTGATTTTTCTTCGCTGATTTTTTAAAATTTAAGTAAAGAGTTTTTTCAAAGCATAAGCTGAGGGAGGGGGGGGGGGGGGGGTAGCGTAATTGGCAAGAGGATAAAATATTGAGGAAATTCACATTGATTTGCTCATGCCTGCTAATGGCAGTATCATCTTGCAATGTGTCTGGGGCCTACAACTTTAATTTTAGCCAAAACCGATTTCATTTTGGTTGAGAAGAATTGAAACCTCTATATCAACCTTTCTCAAACTTTCTACCCCAGGAGAACCCTTGGACAAATCTTTCGGTCTCAAGGAACCCCTGCTAAGATTAGGTGACTGGAGGTCACTGGAAAAATGTCCCTTCATTGGCTGTGGTTCCCCACCCCCTTGTCTACATGCAATTGCAGGGCAAGTAATTGACACAGCTGATTGGGTTGACATTGACAACTTTCTTCCGGGCTTGACCAAACATGGTTTCAAACTGAACACAAACTCATGGTGTTCAGTGGGATGAATGCCCCCATTATAGTCTGGCTCTGCCAAGTGGCATTGAACCTGGAACTATGCAGGAAAACCCAAAGAGAAGGTCAGCTAGCCACAGCTCAAGGAACCCCTAGCCTCCTCTGGGGGAACCCTAGGGTTCCACTGAACCTTGGTCGAGAATGTTTTTTATTGCTGTTTGTGTCCTTGGTGGAAAGATTCTTTGTCACTTCAGGTCACAGTATCCAAGCAGGAAGTATAGAAATCTTTCCTTCCAGGACAAAGACAACTTTAAAAACCTGGCAAAGGTTCTAACTCTTCCCCACTTTACTTTGTATGAGACAATCTTTTTTTAAAAAACACTTAAACCTTAGAGGTTTCTAAGCCTTTCCTACTTTGTCCAAAATAATTTTGCTTTGCTATAGTTGCACTGTCCATGAAAATCATATTACAGTGGTGGGTGGATGTTTGTGTTCATCCTTAACCACTTTATCACTAGAGGATTTTGCTGTCTTACGTCTGGTCTACTTTTTGCGATTCGGCACTGTGCGACTTTAAATGACAATTGCGCGGTCGTGCGATGCCATACCCAAACTAAATTTACGTCCTTTTTTTCCCACAAACAGAGCTTTCTTTTGGTGGTATTTGATCACCTGTGCGATTTTTACTTTTTGCGCTATAAACAAAAAAAAAGCGTAAATTTTGAAAAAACAACAATATTTTTCACATTTTTTTATATGAAATTCCCCCCAAAAAAATGTAAAAATCAAAATTTTTTTACATTTTTGGCCAATTTGTTTTCTACTACCTATGTTTGGTAAACAAATTCACAATAAGCATATTTTGATTGGTTTGCGCAAAAGTTATTGCGTTTACTAACAAAGGGAAAGATTTCTGTCATTTTTGGTGTTTTTTTTTTAACGCGTAATGGCGGCGATCTGCGATTTTTTTTTTTGCGGGACTGCGACATTGCGGCGGACAGATCGGACCCTTGACTGACATTTTTGACACTTTTGGGGGTACCAGTGACATTACTGCAGTAATCAGTGCTATATATATGCACTGTTACTGTAAAAATTACACTGGCAGGGAAGGGGTTAATTTTATTGGAGAGGGAGGGGTTAATGTATGCCTGGTGCTTACTGACGTGTGTGAGGGGAGGTGACTGTGTGACACAAGGACAGATCCAGGGTTCAGGTATGCTGAACCCTGCAATCTGACCCTGCCTGTCACTTGGGAGATCCGCCCGCTTGTGTTTACACAAGCAGGCGGATCTCCACACTAGATCCCCGACGATCGGGGAAGAGCGGCAGCGATCGCCGCTGCTCCTCCCCTGGCCCGACTCCCGCTGTGACTGAATACAGCGGGAGCGACCCGCCGAGAAAGGGGAGTGTCTGACGACATAGTACTACGTCGTCAGACGATAACGAGCCACTTTGCCGCAGTAGTACTACGGTACTTAGACGGCAAGTGGCTAAAGTGGTTGTAAACCTCATACATGAAATGTAAACAAAGCATATCCCTCTATAGCACGCAGAGCCCTCTCTGTGGGCACACGAGAAAGAATGGACGCCAGAGCCGGGTGAGGTTCTAATGTGCTGGTGTCACCTGCAGCCAGCCGCTGTCTGTTTATGGTCTCAGCAGTCACTCTCCACACTTATTAGATACTCTTCTCAGGGCCACGGACAGGGGGGTACACAGGGGGAATGGTGTAGCGGGACGGGAGGAAAATTACAGGACGCTGCACTGTGTCTCTCCTTCCAGTAGCTGAAGGCTAGCTATTTCCCCTCTCTCTCCCGTCAGCTTTTAGCTGCTGGAAGGAGAGACACAGTGCAGCGTCCTGTAGTTTTCCTCCCATCCTTGAGCCCATCACTATTTCTGCCCAGTGCTGCTACATTGTGATTCATAAAAAAAATAGCAAAACATTCATGTGTAAATGGCATGATATTCCCATGTAAACAGCACTATTTATATATAAATAGCACAGCATTCATATGCAAAACCCGCCCCTCCCCCAGCTCCCACCCACCATCATCTCCTGAATGGTGCCTGAGAAGTGGATGCAAACAAACGGAAGCAGGCTTGAGAGTCCTGCTTGCCACTGCAATGCTGGATGTTCCATCAGGTACAGCATTCAGGTTTCTGTAATACTGGGTCAGCAGTGAGCAGATGGGGAGGGGGTTAACTATTAGGAGTGCAAAGGTGAGCAGTAGGGTGGGGTGCAAAGATAGGCAAAGAGGCAGTGTGCAGAGGTCAGCAGCTTTGTGGGGGTGCAATAGTGAGCAGAGGAGGTCACGTAGAAGTAAGCAAAGATGGGGGCATTGGGGTGAAGAGGTGAGCAGCTGAATTGGGGTGCATTTGCATATGCAGCAGTCCTTGCTGTCCCTCTGAGAAGCAATCTGTGGTGGATTAATTTTCATAAGGCAGTTGACAGGTGGCTGGGAGGTGATGTAACACCTTCTCACCACCGGTATTAACCCACTGGCACTTTGAAATGGATAAGTTGGTTTTGTGTTGCAGTTTGAGCACTCTGGCTCGAAAAGGTTCACCATAACTGCTCTATAGTATGTATTTGTCTCAATTAAGTGTCATTTCTTTCTGCTGCTTTGTTTCTCTGCTATCAGCATGAATCACTTTTGCCAACTTTTCCTGACACCAAGAAAAAAATGGTGGCGGGGAGGGACCTCTAGCAGATTGACAGCCTCAGCTCTGTTCCTGTGTGCAGTATGAAGGAGGGGATGTCTCCTTCCTCCAATAAACTCACAGAGATTTCCTCACTGAGCTCTGCAGAGTGTACTTTTGCTCTTCGCCCCTTTTTTTTTCTTAAGCTTAAAAAAATTCTGGACTTTGAACAGATGTAGAGAAGAGAAGACTGCAGATAAACAGGTACAACTTACGTTGGCGGATTGGTTTTATCTCTGTGTATATGCTGAGGCCAGTCACTTCACTGGGTATATGTAAGGGTTAACAACCACTTTAATGCAGAATGTCCATACTCTTGCTGCATTCCTTGGCATCCTGATGAATCGAAAAAGGTGGGAACGAACCCCTCTAGTTTTTTTTAGACTGATGGCTGGACCACAGAACTTGTAAGCCAAGAGCTCACTGCGTCATTAGAGACATGAACTGGCAGCTGATTCAACCTAGCCACATCAATCAACACCTAAAAGACCAGTTTTGGCTGGGACGACTCTTTCAAAAACTCCGGCACAGCAGCACCGAGGAAGAGTATCCTTGAAAAATTAAACAGTGCAGAATCCTAATGATGTGCTCTCATACATATAAAAAAGCGATGATTGGCAGGCCTGCATTGGGTTCTGGAGCAGGCTTCTTCCCTCATTGGCCTCCTGTTGTGCTTGGAATATTTTCTTTTCAGTCCTGATGAATAAGATGAATGCACTGACAAGGCTGAATTCGAGCGCGGGGGGAGGAGAGTGTGTATTAGCCAATGTGCCCTGTCAACCGCTGACACATGATAAAAGGGTGTGCGAAATTCTGCACCAAGTCTACGGGAGGAAATTTGGGTGATAATAAACAAAACCTTCCGAGATTAGACATGGAAAATATCATTTTCTCTTTAGCTGTGAAAAGAGACATATTTTTACTGTTCGGCCATTAATCTGCCCGTTCCTGAGATAAGACGGGAAGAAAAACACCACGCAGGGTGCATTTTATACGGTATAGAAAACGATGGAAAATAAGTGATGCTGAGGGCTCTACAGAACTGGATTCAACTCAAATTAGTTTAGTTACACGTTAAAATTTCATTCATTGAACTTGAAATCACATCCCTATAGGAACCTATAGATGTCAGATGACAGTCTTCCAAATCTCAATATTGTAATAATGGTATGAACCACAGAATTAATTGGTGTTATATAGTGCCTTGAAAAAGTATTCACACCCCTTACATTTTCCGCATTTTGTCATGTTACAACTAAAAATGTAAATGTATTTTATATGGATTTTATGTGATAGACCAACACAAAGTGGCACACAATTGTGAAGAGGAAGGAAAATGATAAATGGTTTTTAATTTTTTTTACAAATAAATATCTGAAAACAGTGCTGTGCATTTGTATTCAGTCCCCCTGAGTCAATACTTTGTAGAACCACCTCGCTGTAATTCTTTTTGAGTATGTCTCTACCAGATTTGCACCTCTAGAGAGTGACATTTTTGCCCATTCTTCTTTTCAAAATAGCTCAAGCTCTGTCAGATTGGATAGAGAGCTTCTGTGAACAGCAATTTTCAAATCTTGCCACAGACTCTCAATTGGATTTAGGTCTGGACTTTGGCTGGGCCATTCTAACACATGAATATGCTTTGCTCTAAACCATTCCATTGTAGCACTGGCTGTATGTTTAGGGTCGCTGTTCTGCTGGAAGGTGAACCTCTGCCCCAGTCCCAAGTCTTTTGAAGACTGTAACAGGTTTTCTTCTAAGATTGCCCTGTATTTGGCTCCATCTATCTTCACATCAACTCTGATCAGCTTCCCTGTCCCTGCTGAAGAAAAGCATCCCCACAACATAATGCTGTTTCATAGTGGGGATGGTGCGTTCAGGGTGATGTGCAGTGTTAGTTTTCCACCACACAGCATTTTGCTTTTAGGCCAAAAAGTTCAATTTTGGTCTCATCTGACCAGAGCACCTCCTTCCACATGTTTGCTGTGTCCCCCACTTGGCTTCTCGCAAACTGCAAACGGGGCTTCTTATGTCTTTCTTTCAACAATGGCTTTCTTCTTGTCACTCTTCCATAAAGGCCAGATTTGTGGAGTGCACGACTAATAGTTGTCCGATGGACAGATTCTTCCACCTGAGCTGTGGATCTCTGCAGCTCCTCCAGAGGTACTATGGGCCTCTTGACTGCTTCTCTCATTATTGTTCTCCTTGCCCGGCCTGTCAGTTTAGGTGGACGGCCATGTTTTGGTAGGTTTGCAGTTGTGCCATACTCTTTCCATTTTCGGATGACGGATTGAACAGTGCTC
Source organism: Pelophylax lessonae (assembly GCF_965119305.1). Lineage (NCBI taxonomy): Eukaryota > Metazoa > Chordata > Amphibia > Anura > Ranidae > Pelophylax > Pelophylax lessonae. Next base: position 508,934,880 of record NC_138772.1, on the reverse strand, counting down.
CGTGAGATCAAAGCTTGGGATTTTCTTTTTATAACCTAACCCTGCTTTAAACTTCTCCACAACTTTATCCCTGACCTGTTTGGTGTGTTCCTTAGTTCACTAGACTTTATTTACTAATTAGGTGATTTCCAAAGACAATTGGTTCCACTAGATTTTCGTTAGGTGCATCAGAGTAAAGGGGGCTGAATACAAATGCATGCCACATTTTTCAGTTATTTATTTGTAAAGAATTTTGAAAACCATTTATCATTTTCCTTCCACTTCACAATTATATACCACTTTGTGTTGGTCTATCATATAAAATCCCAATAAAATACAATGTTTTTGGTTGTAACATGACAAAATGTGGAAAATGTGAAGGGGTATGAATACTTTTTCAAGGAACTGTATATCCCTATGTTTTTTTTTGTGGGGATTAGCTGGCAGCTGCATTTTTCTAGGACTCTTGTGGTCCTTTAACAAATATGCAAACGGTATAGAAAATAGAAGCACCGCTCTACTTCTGAAGTCCAGAATAAGATTTAAATCAGGATCATGTCAAATGTTTGTCAAAAAGTAATATGAGAAGATCTAGGGGACCATGGCATCGCTATTTGCAAGGTGCGGATTGATCTCGGGACAGTGGCGAGACTCAGGGGTCCAGTCCCAGAGGGGACTTCAAGCGGGGACATGCCTATTCCATCTCTACTCTACTCTACTCTACTCTACTCTACTCTACTCTACTCTACTCTACTCTACTCTACTCTACTCTACTCTACTCTACTATATCTTCTATTGAAGATCCTGAAGAAGTCACATGACCAGTGACACAATGCGTCGGGTGGAGCCTATGACGTCATTTCGCGGACACTGATACACGGAAGTGTGGTGAGGAAGATTTCCCTCAATCTGTATTTATACACGTGATTTTTACATGGTTTTAATGTGAGCTGCATTTTGGATGTTTTAACCGGTTGCCGACCGCCGCACGACTATATACTGCGGCGGTCAGCCCAGGCCAGGCAAAGTGACGTATATATACGTCACTTGCCTGTCACTTCCTTGTGAGCCAATAGCGGGCTCGTTCACAGGGAAGTCAGTGCGTGTTACCGGCGGACCCGATGTCCGCCGGTCACTCGCCGATCGTCGGTGCAGAGGGAGAAAGTCAAGCGGCTGATGTAAACAAGCCGCCTGTCATTCTCCCCTGTGTAGAAACAGTGATCATACGGTTCTACTATGTAGGAACGTTGATCACTGTTCCTACACTAGAAGCCACAGCCAATCACAGTAAAAAGCACGCCCCTAGGGACACACTTAACCCCTCCCTCCCCAATAAAGTTAACCCCTGCCCTGCCAGTGTCATTTTGCAATAACAGTGCATATGTATAGCACTGATTACTGCAGTAATGTCACTGGTAACCCCAAAAGTGTCAAAAATGTCAGTCAAGGGTCCGATCTGTCCGCCACAATGTTGCAGTACCGCAAAAAAAAATCACAGATCGCCGCCATTACGCGTTAAAAAAAAAAACACCAAAAATGACAAAAATCTTTCCCTTAGTTAGTAAACGCAATAACTTTTGCGCAAACCAATCAAAATACGCTTTTTGCGATTTTTTTTTTACCATATGTAGCAGAAAACAAATTGGCCAAAAATGTTAAAAAAAATTTAGATTTTTAAATTTTTTGGGGGGGAATTTCATATAAAAAAATGTGAAAAATATTGTTATTTTTGCAAAATTTACTCTCTTTTTTTGTTTGTAGCGCAAAAAATAAAAATCGCACAGGTGATCAAATACCACCAAAAGAAAGCTTTATTTGTGGGAAAAAAAGGACGTCAAATTTGTTTAGGTACAGCGTCGCATGACCGCGCAATTGTCTGTTAAAGTCACGCAGTAAAAAATCGCAAAAAAACCCTGGTCAGGAAGGGGGTAAAATCTTCCGGGGGGCTTAAGTCGTTAATATAATTTGGTGGAAGTTGGCAATATTGCACTATGTATTTTTCCTTTGTTCTGAGTGATTTTAAAAATTGGAAGTGAGGATCCTAGGAGCCTGCTGAGATTGATCAGGGGAGTAATCTGGTGATCCAGGGAAGGAGATCATTGCAGTGGAAGAGAGCAGTTCCTTGGCTTCTCTGTTTAAAAAGCGTATTTTGACCAATTGGTCTTCTCGTGAGATGAGCAGTCATTTCACCTGCTGTTGGTGGCCCCATCCTATCTCCACATTTTTCAATGGATTTTTACACATTGTTGAATGAATGATTACAAATGTCACTTTGTGGATTAAAGACATGCATGTTGATTTTGAACTTTGTTTGATTTTTTGGACTTTTGTTTTTTCTTTTTTTTTTTTCTTTTTTTTTCATATTATTATAAATAAATGGTTACACCATTCTAACTGTATGTCTAAATATATTAGTGATTTATTGCACAATTGATTGCTATATTGGATTAATTGTTTTAGGCACATAGAGCGATTCTCATGAACAAGCACACTGTTTTCTTTGTATAATAAAGTCTCATACACCTTTAGCTAGGGGGCAAGCGTGCGCCGCCGCCGGCGCCCTCCCGCCCCCACTCGGCAGTGGGGAAGATGATGCAAGGGGCTGGCGGCTCCCAGCTGAGAGAGAAGAACGGTCAGCTGTTGTAAACACAGCTGACCGTTCTTCTCCCTGGAATGATGATAGAGCCCATGTGATCCTTCTATATAGGATCACAGGTCTATATGATCATTTCACAAGCCACGCCCCCCCACAGTTAGAATCACTCCCCTAGGCTCACATTTAACCCCTTGATCACCCACAATGTTAACCCCTTCCCTGCCAGTGTCATTATTACAGTAACAGTGCATATTTTTAGCACTGATTACTGTAGTAATGTCACTGGTCCCCACAAAAGTGTCAAAAATGTCAGTTAGGGGTCCGATCTGTCCGCCACAATGTTTCAGTCCCACTAAAAATCGCAGATCGCCGCCATTACTGGTAAAAAAAAAAACAATAAAAATGACATAAATATTTCCCGTAGTTAGTAGACGCAATAACGTTTGTGCAAAACAATCAAAATACGCTTATTGCAATTTTTTTTTACCAAAAATATGTAGCAGAAAACATATTGGCCTAAAATGTTAAAAAATTTAGATTTTTACATTTTTATTTTTTGCAGAATGTGAAAAATATTGTTTTTCTTTTCAGAATTGTCGCTCGGTTTTTGTTTATAGCGCAAAAAATAAAAATAATCAAATACCACCAAAAAAAAGCTCTGTTTGTGGGGAAAAAAGGACATCAATTTTATTTGGGTACAGTTTTGCATAACCGCGCAATTGTCCATTAAAGTAACGCAGTGACGAATTGCAAAATATGGCCTGGTCATAAAGGGGGAAAATCTTCCGATCCAGAAGTGGTTAAAGGTTCTTTGAGATGTCCTCAAGTCCAGAGTATTTTGGAGATTACACCACAATTTACAATCACTATAAAAAGCCAACACGTTCAAAACACTCCCTCTTCATCGGGGCATGTGTATTGCAGATAGTAGGGAGGACTCAAAAGAGCACATTCACCTGAATTACTTTTTTTCACTGTAATCTTTGAAATACTTCTGGGCTGAGGAGACCACAAAGAACTGCTAAGGTTCTTTGAGGTCTCCTCAGGCTCAGGCCTTGAGTATTTCAGAGATTACACCACAAAAAGATTACCTGCCAAAAGAATTTGTACAGTTGTCTATCCAGTCTTGAGATTTACATAGCTTTGTCACTACAGTACAGTCCTACATAGCAGGGCGGGGCTTGATCTTTTTTTTTTTGCTGCAGTTTCACTTTCACTTTCTGGTCCCTCCCCATCCAGGGACTGGACTGTGTCTAAAGGGAGAAGCAGCAAATTGATGGTCCTTTACCAAACATGCAATCATTGTAGAGAATAGAAATGCAACTCAATTTATAAATTCCAGAATAAGATTAGAATCAGGATCAATAAAAAACCTAAAGGCTTCTTTCACATGGTCCGCCTCCGTAGGCGGATCCGTGCTGCTCAGCGGGGGATTGATGCACAGATCCCCCACTGAGCAGGCAGGTGACAGCTCCCTCTCCGCTCTGTGTGCGGAGAGGGAGGTGTCAGAGCCCCATGCATCTCTATGGGGGAATAGGATGAGAGCGGACCGCCTGACCGCATGGCGCTCTCATCCGATCCTATCCGCTCCGATCCCCTGGACAGATGGAAAATAGGGTTTCCATCCGTCCGGATTTCACAGACAGGATCGGATGCGGATGGCAGCGGGAGTCAGCGGACATGTCTCCACTGACATCCGCTGCCCCATAGGGATGCATGGAGGATCTGATCAGATCCGCCTGAAAAAACTGACATGAGGATCTGATCGGATCGCTTGTGTGAAAGGACCCAAACAAGTTTTAAGGGCCCAGACCACTCCCTCTCCATCAGGGCTTGTGTATTTTATTCAGTAGACCAGTTTTAAAGTGACACAATCACTGGAATAATTTATTTGCACAGCGTATGTGTATTGCAGATAGTAGAGAGGAACTCAAAATAGCACATTCACCTAAATTACTTATTTGCACAGTATTTTCTGAAATACTCTCGTGTGGAGGATTACCTGCCAAAGCCAAAGGGATTTGTATTTCTGTCCATCCAGTGTTGAGATTTACTCAGCTTTGCCACAGCACAGTCCTGCCTAGAAGGGGAGGGGCCTGCCTTTCTGTGCTTCGGTTTCACTTAGAGTCGGTTCACACTATGGCGATCCGACTTAGGGGGCGACTTGTGAAGTCGCGTGCAGCGCGACTTCGGCGCGACTTGCACGGACTTCATAAAATGAATGTCTATGCAAGTCGCTCCAGGTCGCCCCGAAGTAGTACAGGACCCTTTTTCTAAGTCGGAGCGACTTGTGTCGCTCCTATTAGAACCGTTCCTGTATTACACAAAGGACCGCGACTTGTCAGGCTGACAAGTCGCCTGACAAGTCGTACTAGTGTGAACCGGCACTTACTCGTCTCACCTCCATCCAATGACTAGATGGTGTCTAATGCCTCGTACACACGCAACGATAATCGGCCGACTGATCGTCCGACTTTTGTCCAGAGTGGTGCTTTGTTGGTTGGAGTGTGACTGCACACGAATTTTCTCGGCCAACAAAAATCTACTTCAGAAGTGATGTCATGTGCTCAGAGGCGGGCTGGCCCGGGGGGCAAGGTGGCAATTTCCCCCCGGGCCGGTCTAATCCCCCTCAGAAAAGGCCGCTCAGTTTGGGGTCAGTCCCGCCGTCCGTCGGTATGGTATGTCGCTAGTCAGTGAGTCACAGTCACAGACACGCTGTCACTTCCTGCCATGGCCCTGCCCTGGAGACCTGGTTGCTAGATCACCGGCCGCTTAGCGTCTAGCAACCAGTGACGTAGCGGTCTCCAGAGCAGAGAGGAGAGGAGACCCATCATGCAAAGCCGTCGGCCGTCCTCCGCGCCGATCACTGGCCCCAGCCGCCCGGCCCCTCCCACCTTTGGCTCCTCCCTCCATCCCATCAACGTGGGGCCGATGCAGAAGAGGTGGCTGGCCTGGCCTAGGAAAATGCAAGTCTGCAACGGGCAACAGCGGGTCAGCGGCAATCCAGATTGAGATTCTAAGTGAAGTTACCTGCTGCGGTGCGGTGGACAGTGTCTGTGAGGTGGTCGGGACTCGGAGAAGAGCAGCGGCAGCCAGTGAGTGACAAAAAAAAAAGTGACATGTGGACATTTTTTCCCTGTACTTTCCCCTGGCACTGTCACTCGGAGAAGAGCAGCCAGTGAGTGACCAAAAAAAAAAGTGACATGATGTGGACATTTTTTCCCTGTACTTTCCCCCTGGCACTGTATACAGCCTGTATATTGATGTAAAGCTGTTCCTGGCACTATATACCTGTCTCATACCTGTATTATACAGGTATGAGACAAGTATTTAGAGCCAGGAGCAGCTATACATCAATATACATGCTGTATACAGTCCAGTTAAAGAGGTTGTAAACCCTTTTTTTTTTTTTTTTTCTTTTTGACCCTGCAAGAGAGACATAATGAGCTAGTATGCATCGCATACTAGCTCATTATGAAATACTTACCTTAGAATGAGCCCCCGCCGTGCCGCCCGCTTAGCTGGATGACGGGCGACATGTCCAGTCGCCTGTCTTCCAGGATCGCGGCATCCGGCCATCTGATTGGCCGGAGCCGTGGTGACGTCACCGGACTCTGAAGAAATGGCACCAGCGGCCGGTCCTTCAGAGCGCATGCGCCAGTAACGTCACTGGCTGCATGTAAGGTAAATATCTCCTAAACAGTGCATTTTTAGGAGATATTTACACTACCTATAGGTAAGCCTTAATAAAGGCTTACCTATAGGAAAAAGTGTCAGAGGAGGGTTTACTTCCTCTTTAAAGAGATAATTACCTGACATGCAGCCAGTGACGTCACTGGCACATGCGCTCTGAAGGAACGGCCGCTGGTGCCATCTTTTCAGAGTCCGGTGCCGTTCCTTCAGAGTCCGGTGCCGTGACCGTCGGCTCCCGCGGCTCTGGCCAATCAGATGGCCGGATGCCGCAATCCCGGAAGACGGGTGACTGGACATGTCGCCCGTCATACAGGTAAGCGGGGGTTCGTTCTAAGGTAAGTATTTCATAATGAGGTAGTATGCGATGCATACTAGCTCATTATGGGTTTCTCTTTCAGGTTGCAGCAAAAAAAAAAAAAAAATAGTTTCATGGGTTTACAACCTCTTTAAAGGTATTGGGTCCCTGAGGTCCCCTAGGGCTCCCCCTTGTGTCATGGGAGCGTAAGCTGGCCGCAAAGGAGGAGGTCACATGTGTAGATCTCAGCCAGGGTTCATGCTGGGACTTGCAGTCCTTTGCTTTTGGGGATGTAATCCCCCCAAAAGTGAAGGACTACAGGTCCCAGCATAAGCCCCTTTAGAGCTCAGCATGTGTCACCCACCCCCGATCCCCCAACTAGTGCAGGACTACAGGACCCATTCATCCAGCTTAACCACTTCCAGACCGCCCACCGCATATATAGTGTGGCAGGGCGGCCTGGCTGTGCAAAATCACATACCGATGCGTGATTTTGTGCACGGGTTCTAGGGGACGCGACACAGCGGGAGCCAATCAGCAGGTCACCTGCGATCATGCAGGAGAATGACAGAACGGCGGTCTGCCTTTGTAAACAAGGCAGACGGCTGTTCTGTCACAGGAAGATGGAGATCTGTGTTTCAGCTGAGCTGAAACACAGATCTTTTTATTTTCTCTAGTACATCCATCCCCCACACAGTAAGAAAGCATTCCCTAGGAGCAAACTTAACCCCTTGATCACCCCTAGTGTTAACCCCTTTCCTGCCATTGTCATTTATACAGTAGCAGTGCATTTTTTAGCACTGATCACTGTATTAGTGTCACTGGTCCCCAAAAAGTGTCACTTTGTGTCAGATTTGTCTGTCGCAATGTCACAGTCCCACTAAAAAGCTGGGCATGGATGGTGAGTTGATTCGGTAGTTCAACGGGCCACTTGACCTGACTTGCCCCCCAGGCTTAAGGCTGCCAGCCCTCCCCTGCATGTGCTGGTTTACTTTCCGTGTGTTTTTTCTTCTCAGAGCATGCCCAGTCTTGCTCATCAGATTTTTGTCTGCCGAAATCTGTACTGACTGACGGAAAATCGGCCGTTGTGTTGACGGCCAACAAAGATTTTATAGCCTGCTCACCAGATTTTATTCGGCTGAAAAGTCGGAGTCGATGCTTGTCGAAAGCATCATACTAACAAGCCGAAAATCGGCCGTTGGCCGAAAATTCCCGGCCAATAATCGATGCGTGTGTACGAGGCATAAAAGGAGAATCAACACAATGGAGTATCAACACAATCCTTACAATGCAATATCCCTAATTCACGCTATGTGCTGCTTCTCCCTCCCCCATTCCGAGCTCTGCTGTACTGAGATTGCAAGAGCATGATAACAGGTCAAATAAGGGAACTACTTGCATTGAAAAATACATGTAATGACATTATTGATATTTATTAATGATATACATTAATTTGTGCCTTGTATATTTGCTGGATGTGTGGCAGCAATATGGGAAACAACAAATTACAAACAACTTCCAGCCAGTTATGCCCCAAATTTTTACTTTGTAAATGTCAGCTTATACAAGTCACTTCATCGCTGATTAACAGACACAGCTGTGAACCTTTGTATCCACTGCACAATTCATCTCCGTGGTGTCAGAGGCCACCCTTCACCAGATATCTATCTTGTTAAAGAAGTCACCTTTGCCATGGCCTGATTCTTACACTATACCATGAAATGTACAGAATGTTGCAATACATTTATTTTTTTTTTCAACATTTTGTCTACTGTTCACTTGGACACTACTGCTTTCCATTGCTCGGTTTTTTAAACCTGGAGAAAAACTGAGCAGCAAAATATGAGATGAAGGACATGGAAAGGGTAAGAGATTAATTTGTCACTTTTAGGGTTTATTTATCTGTAAATTATATTGGGATGCTGCATTCCAGGCCCGGCACTGATTCATGTAATGGTAACATTGAAGCTTGTAACTAGTGCCTTAGTAAAACTGATTTATGCCTTTTTCCATGACCTTGGGTCATGCTTATGTATATGAACAGTTTTCATTGGGATTGAAAGACTTTTTTTGTAGCTTTATATGTGTATTTTTAGAGAATTTATTTTTGAATCTAGGAGCCTGGCGCAGCACTTCTTGGTAGACATGTGCAGAATGAAAACATTTGTTTCATTTCGGATAAATGTGTTACGTTACTAAATTATTTCATGGATTTCTTTAATTTGTTTAGTTTCATTTAATTTATTCATTAGCTAATGAATTCCAAATTTTCAGAACAAATGATCCAAATTCTGTGTGAAGAATAGCTGGTTTTAAAGGAGCGGGCCGGGAAGCCGGTTGCCGCAACCTTAACTGATAATTCATCAGCTGTCAGCGGGTTTCCCACTAACAGCTGAATGTAAACAAAAGGATGGCAGCAATGAAAAACAAAGGAAAAAAACAGTGTGGGGTCCCCCCAAAATAAATACCATACCCTTATCCGAGCTTGCAGCAGAGGTGTAACTAGAACCTTCAGGACCCCGATGCAAGAAACCATGAAGGCCCCCCTGGACCTTCTCTTCAAGCCTGGGGCTCTTCCCACTGATCCTGGGGCCCTTTAGTCTTGTTGCGGGGCCCTTTATTACGGTCCCGCAGTGGGACCCTTTCACAAGTTTTGCAGTGGGCCCCCTTCCTGCCATCTTGGGGCCTCCCCACGGTGTAGGAATGCCAGGGCCCGGTTGCAAGTGTGACCTTTGCGATCCTGGAAATTCACCCACTAGTGTCAGTAGTTTTATTTTTGGTACTTTAAATTTGTATTATTTTTCATCATTTTATTTTATTTTTTTACAATGTCACTGACTATGACTCCATTCAGAAAAGGAAGGAGCTGGTAAATTACATATTTACTGACCCCTTCCTGGTTCTCTATTGTGACACATCCCCTGCAGCAGCCGGCAGGAGAGGGGAGGAAGCACAGTGGGGGCAGCACAGTGGGGAGGGGGGAACTAGGGGAGCACAAAGGGAACAAGAGACAGCAGAACACAAGTGAACTGGATAGGAGGAGTGGCGGGGGGCAGCATACAGAGGAACCAATCTCCTCCATTTTCCTCCTGCAGCTACAGGAGGAAAAAGGAGGACAGTGATTTCTCTACATGCTGCCCCCGCCGCCCTTCCTATCCAGGTGTACAGAGGAGCCGTATAAGGCCCTTGGAGCATGGGGCCCAGTTGCACTTGCAACCCCTGTAGTTACGCCCCTGGCTTGCAGCCCAGATGAGCGAGCACCCCCCTTTTCTAAACCATACCAGGCCAAATGCTATCAACATGGGGGGTGCTTTGGGGTAGAAGGGGCTTCCCTCCAAAGCACCTTGTCCCTGTGACGGTACTCACCATCACTGGGAGTGAAAGACAGATACTTAATGGTTTGGATAACTTCAAATGGGAGAGTAATATTTATCAACAATATCTCTCAAGAAATATGAAGATTTAATCCCACTTTACACTGTGAGACCTATAGCCTGTTGCCATGAAGTCTGTGATTCCAAAATAATCAAAGATTGCTTAGATGTTAATTGAGATAATATGTATTGTTTTTCAGGAGCTCGAGGACGACCGTCTCCTAGTTAATTGGCTCAGGTTGATTGAATCATTGTCATCTGTTAGTTGCTGAGTGGAAATAGTAGACTGTTTGTGTTAGTTGTTCTTTAGAGATGCTAATTATATTTCTGAATACAATTTCATCTGCATATGATAATGTAATCAGGCAACCCCTGACCTGATGGGGTAATTTGATCAGGAGGGGGATGGGCTCATGTGTGTATAAATTGGGTGTGAAACTGTTCAATAAAGGGGGGAGATTCCAGTATAAGCTAAGTTGTCGGCTAGCTTTGTATGGGGCGGCTGGGAAAATCTGATCTCTATGTTAACGACTGGGAGAACGAAAATACTGATGGAAGTCCACAAGTACAGTGTGCGTTGCGGTTCTGTTACAGTCCCTATGAAGTCAAAAACTTCCTCTGTGTTTTTATTTATTTTTTACACTTTTTTGGTGAATAAGTAGAGGTACAATGTACCCCATTCACATGGGGGGGGCACGATCTGTGGGCCCCCTTGTTAAAGGGGGCTTCCAGATTTCGATAATCCCCTAGCCCTAGGCACCACTGGCCAGAGTTGTGGGGAAGAGGCCCTTGTTCTTATTAACATGGGAACAAGGTGCTTTTTTGTGCCCCCCTACCCCAAAGCCCCCCCTCCACCATGTTGCCATGCCTTGTATGGTTCAGGAGGTGGAGGCACTCACTACCCCCCCCCCATCCCCTTTTCCTGACCTGCACGGTTGCATGCACGGATAAAGGGCATGTTATGGATGGGGGGGGGTACGCTGTTTTTTTGCTTATTTTCCACTGCCTGAATTCTTTTGTTGCTGTTAGTGGAGAAACCCTCTGACAGCTGATGAGTCATTGGTTGTTAAAGATGCGGCAGCTGGCTTCCCGGCCCGCTCCTTAACAACCAGCTATTCTTAACATAGAATTTGAATCAGTTGATAAATTTTCAACCCATTAGAATTCGAATCGTTCTGAAAACTTGGAATTCGTCAGAAAATGAATAAACGAAATGAAACAAATTTTAACTAAATTTGGTACTATTGTTATTTGGAAATTCAGGTACATCAGAATCTCTGAATAACCAACATTCATTCCAATTTAGATTCAGACCAAAACAAATTGCACATGTCTACTTCTTGTTGCCTTCAGTCACCCACCTCCACCTAATGCTTCTCTGATAATAGGGTGCTTAACCTTCACACAGCTCCTGTTCCCTTCCCATACATGTAGTAATACCAATCTTGGACTTGGTTCCCTCCTCTTTAAATGTTTACCTCAGCAGAGGGCAGTACTCCCCAAAAAGCCCAGAAAACCTGGCCAGCATTGTTAACCCTTGCTTCTCAGGACATTCTAGCTCAGTAGGGCAACATAACTAAATAGAGTAATAAACTCACATTGCAATTATACCAAGAATGTAATACAGTTATATCGAGAATGCAAGCAGGGTAATCAGAACCACACAATAGTCAAACATATAAAAAACATAAAAAAAACACACATCTGATAAAGGAGTGTCTATATGTTTGTTTTTGAACTGAGCCACTTGGAAATGTAATAAGCTTGTTGGGTGAGGAGCAGTGCTGTATTTTGGCCTAGGCCAACAAGGCCCAGGCCTAGGGCGGCACTTTGCAGAGGGGCAGCAAACTGAGTCCTGAGATCTTATTGGCCACTGTTTGCTAGAGCCGGCTGGCATCTAGTAACTAGTGACATCACGGCCGTGACTCCCTGGCCCTGGCCATGATTCAACGTGGAGGAGGATTTAACTTTCTCCTGCTCCGCACCTAGTGCTCATGGGGCCCAAAGAGTCCTGCCGGTCTGGTGACAGTGGGGTGCAGGGCAATAAGCAAAATCCACCATTCTGCAACTGCTGCTCCTGAGCTGCAACGTCTTCACACAGCGAGCGGGCAGCCAGCTCACCCTGGAAGCTGGCTAGAACTGAGAGCCTGCGAGGGAGAAGACCTCCACTGTCACGGCGCCACCCTCTCCTAAGCGGGTGCAGCATCCCTGGCGCCTCCCAGAGCCTGCACTCCTTCTCAAACCTCCTCTCTGCTCCCAGCTGGGACATCAACGGGCTGACCGAGGGCCCAAAAGAGGAGGACGGATGGGATGTCCTGTCCTACCCACAGACAGGGGGAACAGGAGGGACTGCAGGCAGGACTAGGGGGTCTCCCCCTCTCTCTCTTCCCCCCGCTCTCTTTCACCCCCCCTCTCTCTCATCCCCCCTCTCTCACACCCTCCCTCACCCACCCCCCCCTCTCTCTCCCACCCCCCCTCTCTCTCTCCCACCCCCTCTCTCTCTCACCCCCCCTCTCATGAGATCTCAGTGGTTCTTGCTGGGACTTGTAGTCCTTCAATTTTGAAGTGCGTCGCATCCGTTAAACAGGAAGGGGTGGGCAAATTTAACTAGGAGGGGCGCCCAATTTTAGTCTTGCCTAGGGGAGCACAAAACCAAAATACACCACTGGTGAGGAGTTTAGATGGATAACCTTGGGACATGTGTGGAGAGAGGCCACTGATGCTTGTGTACTGGTTGAACCTTTACTGACCACTCTAAATAGGAGGGTCATCTTAGTCTGGTAAGCCTACATCTTAACAGTATCTTGGTGGATACTGGTAACACTCTTTTGGCAATCCCTTTAGAAGAAAGTCGAAATGTATTTAATTGCACATTTAAAGGGAACTCTCTTTGGTTTTGGGGTACCTTTCTTTGGACATTTGATGGACACTATTTTCTTTACTAATTGATCTATTATATTTACACATCAGTTCCATATAATTGTGTATGTATATGATCAATTGTCTAAATGTATAGTCAGTTGACTGTATTTTATTTTGGCTCAACACAAGTAATTTGAATTCTGATTTTGGAAAGGATATCTTTTTTATGTGTTTGCAGCTTTATATTATTTTTTTAGCACAATTTTGCGCAGTTTCCTTATTTCTTCTAATTTTAGGCTGCAATATAATACATTTTTGTTGGTGGGTTTAGTAAGGTTGTCTTCTGGCCACCGATGGACTTCTAGGAGTAAAATATGATGAGAGCTATAGAATACCTGTGCCTGACCCAGAAGCTCTGTGACCTCATCATGCTATACTGCTGCATACCTGAAATATTTGCAGTCAAGTTATTTTCCTCCCTCTCTCCTGACCCGTTCCTTTTCCTCTAACAGCTTCCAGACAGGACTGATAATCGCTCTCACCTTCAGGGCAGAGGCTCATGGATCTGTAGAGAAACATGCATTGCCTGTCTTTATGATGTGCGCACTGTGCAAATTACGTGTGTTATCACTCTGCAAATTAATGAGCCCTCTGTTCTCCCTTGTCACTGGTGTGACTAGATTGGCAGCCAGCTGATATCAGGGCATTTATTTATAGGGCGTCTTTACTCCACACCTCACTCAACTGTGAGGAGTTTTACTTACATAAAGATAATACTAGGGAGAGACATTTCTTTAGAGCCACTTGAGGGCTTTGCAATCTTTTATTATCTGAAAGTTACAAATCTTTAGGGCCCATTCACACCTATGTATTGCTGTAGAGCTGTGGTAATTAACTTACCTCCCTCTTTTCAGCTGCCCTTTACCCAAACCATTTTTTCCTTTTAGTTGAAGTTGACCCTCATGACCCACCTTTTAAATTCTCCTAACGGTTCCTTTAACCACTTAAGCCCCGGAAGATTTTACCCTCTTCCTGACCAGGGCCTATTTTGCGATTCGGCACTGCGTGATTTTAACGGACAATTGCGCGGTCGTGCGACGCTGTAACCAAATTAAATTGACCTCCTTTTTTTCCCACAAACAGAGCTTTCTTTTGGTGGTATTTGGTCACCTGTGCGATTTTTTGATCATGCGCTGTAAACAAAAAAAGAGCGACAATTTTGCAAAAATAACAATATTTTTCACATTCTTTTATATGAAATTCCCCCCCAAAAAAATGTAAAAATCAAAATTTTTTAACATTTTAGGCCAATTTGTTTTCTGCTACATATGTTTGGTAAAAAAAAAAATCGCAAAAAGCGTATTTTGATTGGTTTGCGCAAAAGTTATTGCATTTACTAACTAAGGGAAAGATTTTTGTCATTTTTATTGTTTTTTTTTTTAACGAGTAATGGCGGCGATCTGCAATTTTTTTTGCGGGACTGCGACATTGCGGCGGACAGATCGGACCCTTGACTGACATTTTTGACACTTTTGGGGGTACCAGTGACATTTCTACAGTAATCGGTGCTATACATATGCACTGATACTGTAAAAAATGACACTGGGAGGGAAGGGGTTAACTTTATTGGAGAGGGAGGGGTTAAGTGTGTCCCTAGGGGCGTGTTTCTTACTGTGATTGGATGTGGCTGTGTGTGTAACAGCACAGATCAACGGTCCTACATAGCAGGACCGAGTGATCTGTGCTTTTACACAGGGAAGAATGACAGGCGGCTTTGTTTACATTAGCCGCCTGCCTTTCTCCATCTCCACCCGAAGATCGCAAGTGACCGGCGGACATTGCGTCCGCCGGTCACACGCGCCGGCTTCTTCGGGTACGAGCGGGGGCGAGAGCGCTCCTCCAGCGGCGCGCGCTCGCCCCCTATTCGCTCCCAGGCTAGTGACGTACCGGTACGTCACTTTGCCTGGGAGGGGCTGACTGCCGCCGTATATAGTCGGGCGGCGGTCGCCAAGTGGTTAACTGGGAACCCTCTGGAGAATCCACTTGCAGGTTGGTGACACCGATAAATAGTAAACTTGAAGGACAATTAGACATTTCCTGCATGACCCTCAAATGTCTTAATTTGCTGTAATTTAAATCTAAATCCCAGGGAATAGAAAACATTTTCCCTTGCGTTGGTTCCCCCTCTCCACTACAAGGGTAAACTGCTTGTATTTCCTAGAGGAGGATGAATAAAGTATTTAAAGTAGATGTAAACCCTTACATATACCCAGTGAAATTACCTCAGGTGATACACAGAGATGAAACAAATCCTCCTACATAAGTTGTATCTGTTTACCTGCAGTCTTTTCTTCTCTACATACGCTCAAAGTCCAAAATGTATAAAGTTTGTCTGAGCTGTCAGAAAAAAGGGGGACAGAGAGCTGAAGTTACAGACAGCAGAGCTCAGTGAGGAGAGAGGAGAGCTCTGACAGCTGATTGAAAGAAAGGGACCCACCATTCTTCACACAGCACAGAGTTGAGGCTGTCAATCGCAAGCTGTGTGCCGGAGCTCCCTCCCATGTCACCATTTTTCTCTTGGTGTCAGAAAAACTTGTCAGAAGAGACTCATGCAGACATCTGAGGAACAAAGCAGCAGACAGAAATTACACTTAGTGCTCCAGATTGAGACAAGTGCACACTATAAAGGAATTTGCTTTGTCTATTTTTCATGTCTGAGATTTACAATCACTTTAAGATTCCTCCTCTGCATGCAACCAGTCCCCCAAAGTGTCTTACCTTTGCTGCCAACCTGTCCCAGCTCACAGGCATAATCCTGTGTGGTCCTGTATTGCACGTGGTACCGCCAAGGACCTACCCACAGTGCAGGATGGTCGGACAGCAGAGAAGAGAGCCAGCTGCTGGGGGAGCGAAGAATAAGGTAAGTATATCACCTTATGCATCATCCCCTAGGCATTACAATCCGTTAACATTTGTTTTGCCTAGGGGACCAACTGCAAGGTAATATTTTTGTCCCTGAGAGCTCAGCTTTATTTAAAATTAAAAATATATATATTTTTAAAAGAGTTAAAGCAATAGAGTGGACTTGCAGATTTTTATATCCTTTATTATTGCTTGAAAATAGGGCTAAAAATAATATGGCCAACAACCACTTTACGTGGAAAAACACAAGCTTTTATTAAGGCATCTCTTTGCAAATACTACACTCTTGAAATATGACTAAAAATCCAGAATGCACAATTAGAATTATTGTGTTTTGTACCCTACATGAAAAGCTAGCACTTGACTACAGCAGCCTTTTTAACCTTATCAAAACAGAGGAACCCTTAAAATAACTTTTTGGTCTCAGCAACTTTTTGGTCTCAGCGACCCCCTACTAAAAGGTACTATATCTATGAGTGTGCTAGTCAGTGGGAAGAATGCCCCTTACAGTATATTTGTTTTCATTGGGAAGAATTGCAGGTAGCTAAAAGGATCAATAGGGTCAGGATCAATAGGGTCAGTGGAAACTTATCTGTGAGGCAGAAATTGCTCTTTGCTCAAGAAACCCCTAGAAACCTCTGGAGGAACCCTAGTTGGGAACCCATGGACTACAGTATTCCAAAGAGTCTGGTGAGGGCAAGGGCATACGTGCCTCTTGTCTGCTGTGTATACCTCCAGGAAGGTTTTTTGACATTGGCCATTGATAGTAAATAAAGTATATAAGAACATTCCTTAACTTGTAATATACTAAATGATGAATAAGTTGTTTGAGAAGCGACTGGTCCTCTTTAGCTATGGCCCTGATTTCAGACAGACTGTTCATTTAGCCAGGCTCAGGAGTCTGCCATTTTCTGACACTGCGGTACAAAACAAAATTTCTCCCATCTCCATTAACATGCACTTTAAAGGGTGACTTCATCTCGTGTCTGACCTTTCAAGCACCTGTTCAATAACAGAGCACAGAGCAGCCAAAGTTAATTGATGTCCGTGCTGAAATTCAGGTGTCCGTACACCGTGCAACGATTTGTAACAAGGAGCATAGATTGGTGCTTGGGGAATAACAGAAGTCGTGTTCCAAAGCAGGGAAAGGAGACAGGCCCATTTCAGAGACAGAGAAGAAAAAAAGGAAATCACTTTACAAGAGAAATGAACAGAGATATTATAGGAGACTCCACTAAGCACTACTAGAACTCCGGCCAAAGTAGCAGAGTACACAGCTGAAACACATTTACATAAACTGCTAAATCTGCCAAGGGATTTGTAATTCGGCTCAGCCAGTCCTTTCTTCCAGACACCCTTGTCAACTGCTGAACCAGGAAGATGGCTTTACTAGTTTCGGGTTTAGCTTTACCGGCTTCCTTCTGTTTCACTTCTCATCTTCCCATTAATTTCACAAAGGCAATAATGCTGATATATTGTCTAGAAGAGGGTTTGAGTTGGAGAGTTTCAGAGAGCTGACACCAAAGTTTTAAATGAGAAGTATGGGAATGAGAAAACAAAACAATAATAGTAACCTAGATGGCTGCATCACCGATCCCAGCTGCAGCTGTCCCCTATTGCCTCTAAGACCAAAAACTGAGTGATCAAACACCACTGATGGTTCAGCACTCGGGCTTCAGCCCGCAGAGAGCTGGTGACTGTCAGTCACTGGCTCTCTGCCCTGCCCCTCCAGCACTCACTGGAGCACCAGTCTGTGAAGGGGGCAGGAGCAGCGGGCTCTGGCTCTCGGTTAATCGCTTTGAGGCTGAGCCAGTTGCTGGTCCAGGCTTCTGGGCAAACCCTGACCATATGGTCAGTATCTTTTCAAGGCCTGGACTGGCTCTGTGGCGTCAAGCCCGCTGTTAGCTGAAAATGGGTCACAGTGCAGAGCAAACTGCACTCCTGTAACCCACAGAAGATGTATAGGCAAAAAATCTTTGGCCATACCTCTCCTTTAATGCTAAACCAGGAAGTAATTGTCACCTGCTTGGCTGGGCAAAATGGAAAATCATAAGACTGGCTGAACATTATTTGGAAAAGGATTTGCAGCCTTTTCTATTGGTTCTATCCTGACAAGCCTTGAACTACTGTGTATTCTCTTGTTCATAGATCATATCCTGACCCAGTACAGAACAGTGAAAGCTGTTGAGTCTCAAATAAAGTGTATGGACTCTCTTAAGTAAACAATTACGCTGAACTCTGGGAAATCTGTACCCACACTTCAGAGGGTTAACTGTAATCTTCCACCTGGTTTAGGGATAAACCTCAACAGAGCTAACAAGTAAATTGCACCTCAGCAGGTTACAACAAAGCCATACACTAAATGTAGCTAGCCCAGAGCTAAAGATCAAATTTTTTGCCACAAGGTTTGGAAAATGAGAAAGAAAACATAAAATGCATTTAATATAGATTTAGGATATGCCTCACACACAGCATGGGCCTACTTATAATTACACCCCAAAACACATTCTGCTTTTCGCATATGTGAAACTTTTTTGCAGCCTACTGACATAAAAGGGCCACAAAATCCCAAAATCCAAGGAGCACCCTTAAACTTTCTAGGGGCATTAATTATGCCTCTAATTTTCTGGCTACCTATCGTGTTTGGAAGCCCTGGAGTGCCAGGACAGTAGAAACGCTCACAAAATAATTACATTTTGGGGAGTAAACACTATAGGGTATTTTAAGAGGCATGTTGAGTCTTATGAAGATTTTATTTTTCTGCCAAAAGCTTTTGGAAAAAGCAGAAAGAAAAAAATGGAAAATAAAGATGTAATTTTTACATAAAGTTAAAAATGAATAAGATATTTTTATCACACAGCATGGGCATACTTAAAATACATCACAAATCACATTCTGCTATTCCTCCTGAGTATGGGGATGCCACATGTGTGAGACTTTTTCAGAGCTTTGATGCATAGAGGAGCCCAAAACCCCAGGAACACCTCAACACTTTCTAGGGGCATAAATTACACATCTAATTTCCTGACTATCCTTCATGTGTTTAGAGGTCCTGGAGCGCCAGGACAGTGGAAACACCCATAAAATGACCAGATTTTTTAAAGTAAACACCCCAAGGTATTTTTTAAGAGGCATCATGAGTCTTTTGTAGATTCAATTTTTCTGCCACAGGTTTTTGTAAAATTAAGAAAGAAAATTATTTTGTTTAGTTCCTAACATACGTAGAATTATACCACAGAACACATTCTTTTACTCCTTCTAGAATTACACCACAAAAAACATTCTGTTACTCCTCCTGAGTCTAAGGGATATTACATATGTGAGATTTTTTTGCAGCGTAGCCAAAAGGAGAGACCCAAAATCTAATGGGCACCTTCAGGCTTTTAAGGGACAAAATTTAGGCATCCACACAGTTTGATTGAGTTTATAAGTTTCTAAAGTTGATAGTTTGTAGATATGTCTTCACAGAGTGAGGGCCGTAGTCAGTGGCGGAAATGAACCGCGTTACCCTCCGGACACAGTTTGTACCCAGTGGGGTGTCTGGGTCATGGGTGGCACACTCAGATTCACTGTTGGGCTATGGATCCCTCTGCACATTATGATAACTTGGTCTAGTATTGCAATGTTTGTCAATGTACTACACAATCTTTCTGTACTGTGTAATTTTCAGAAAAATCTCAATAAAACATGTTTGTTAATAAAAAAAAAAAAAAAAAAAAAATGTAGGCATCCAATTTCCTGACTACCACAGGTTTTTGGAAAATGTGGAAAGAAAACACTTTTTTTTTCACAAAGTTATTAACTTAATAAGATATTCCTCACACACAGCATGGGCATACTTAGAATCTCACCCCAAGACACATTTTGCTACTCCTCCCGAGTATAGGGATACCCCATGAGTGAGCCTTTTTTTAATGTTTAGACTGATTGTGTACCTGACATTTTATCTTATGTATCATAAAAATCAACATTATATTAAAAACAGTGTACTGTAATGGTCACCTCTGTACAAGTGGTCAGAGAATATAACTTAGTGTAGCACCACCTATAGCAGCGTCCATTCCTTTAAGTCAAGTAAGCCCAGCCTACTGGCTATGATCAACAGTGATCAGAAACACTGTTCCTGGCTGCACTGGTCTGTTGATACTGGGGCTTGTGTGGCAGTGATCTAGACATATGCAGAATTAAAAAATGTGTTTTGTTTTGAAAAGATTAGTTATGTTACCAATTTCATTCCGTTGTTTCATTTTGGAATTTGTTTAATTTAGTTTGGTTTATTAATCTTCTATGGAATTCCAAATTTTCGAAACAATTCAAATTTGGATCGTTCGAAAAATGATCGACCAATTAAAATTCTTTGTGAAGAATAGCTGGTTGTTAAGAAGCAGGCCGGGAAACCGGCCACCGTGACCTTAACCACTTAAGCCCCGGAGGATTTGGCTGCTAAAGGACCAGGGGTTTTTTTGCGATTTTTTACTGCGTGACTTTAACGGACAATTGCGCGGTCGTGCGACGCTGTACCTAAACGAATTTGACGTCCTTTTTTTCCCACAAACAGAGCTTTCTTTTGGTGGTATTTGATCACCTGTGCGATTTTTTTGATCACGCGCTATAAACAAAAAAAGAGCGTAAATTTTGCAAAAATAACAATATTTTTCACATTTTTTTATATGAAATTCCCCAAAAAAAAAAGTAAAAATCAAAATTTTTTAACATTTTTCGGCCAATTTGTTTTATGCTACCTATGTTTGGTAAAAAAAATCGCAAAAAGCGTATTTTGATTGGTTTGCGCAAAAGTTATCGCGTTTACTAACAAAGAGAAAGATTTTTGTCATTTTTGGTGTTTTTTTTTTTAACGCGTAATGGCGGCGATCTGCGATTTTTTTTTCGGTACTGCGACATTGCGGCGGACAGATCGGACCCTTGACTGACATTTTTGACACTTTTGGGGTTACCAGTGACATTACTGCAGTAATCAGTGCTATACATATGCACTGTTACTGCAAAAATGACACTGGCAGGGAAGGGGTTAACTTTATTGGGAAGGGAGGGGTTAAGTGTGTCCTAGGGGCGTGCTTTCTACTGTGTAGGGACATTGCTATTGGTGTAAAAGCAAAGATCAACCGTTCTACATAGTAGAACGGTCAGATCTTTACTTTTACACAGGGAGAACTGACAGGCAGCTTGTTTACACAAGCTGCTCTGTCTTTCTCCCTTCACAGGAGCGATCGTAGTGTGGCCGGCGGACATCGAGTCCGCCGGTCACACGCACTGACTTGCCTGTGAACGAGCCGCGGCGGGCGCGCGCCTCGGCGGGCGCGCGCCCGCTCGCTATAGGCTCGCAAGTCAGTGACAGGCGAGTGACGTACCGATACGTCACTCTGCCTGGCCGGGGCTGACCGCCGCAGTATATAGTCGTGCGGCGGTCGGCAACCGGTTAAAAACCGATGACTCATCAGCTGACAGCGGGCTTCCCCGCTGAGAGCTGAAATGGGGCTGCATGCTCAGATAAGGGTCTGGTATATATTTTGGGGGGACTCCAAGCCGTTTTTTTTTTCTTTTTTCTATTCTTTTCTGAATTCTTTTCTTTACATTTCATCTGTCAGCGGGGAAGCCCACTGACAGCTAATGAGTCATCGATGTTAAGGACACGGTGGCCACTTCCGCTCCCTAACAACCAGATATTCTTTACACAGAATTCAAATTGATCGATAATTTTCCAACTGATCTGAATTTGTATCGTTCCAAAAATTTGGAATTTGTTGGAAATAAATAAACAAAACAAATTTTAACAAAATGTGTTACTATTTCATTAGAAGATTCAGATACATCCTAATCTCCAAATAACAAAAAAATATATCCAAATTTACATTTGGACTGAAACGAATTGCACATGTCTACAGTGATCAGGGACACTGGTGCTGGCTGCACTGGTCTGGTGACACTGGAACTAGTGCGGCAATGTTCAGGAGAACTGTTGCTGGCTTATTCTGGTCTGGTGACACTACATGGGGGAGTTGGGGATAAGGAACACTATTTCTAGCTACACTGGTCTGGTGACACTGTGACTGGTATGGCAGTGATCAGGGTCAATGTGACTGGCTGCACTGGTATGGTGGCATTGTATACTTTTGTGATGGTGATCAGGGAGAAACTGACTGGCTGCACTGGTGTGGTTACATTGTACTGCGGTGGCTAGTGACCAGAGACACCGACTGGCTGCACTGGCATAAATGGTTATTAGGGAAGCGAGCCAGTGTCTCTTATAATGAACCACAGCAGTACAATGCCACCATAGTGATGCTGCACTGCTCTGGAGACGACTGTGCCAGGCCCCATTTACCTGCTTAGGGATGCACAGGTATGGCATAGATGTCCATTAGCTAAATGCTTTGTGATAAAAGGTGTGTCTCTCCCTATATTTATCAGAAAGTTATTGCCACCCTCTTATACAGTAAAAGTGACCTTACTGACCAGTACTAACCCATGGCCTCACCCCCCCTCCCCTCATAGTCAATGAGGGTTCTGCTGCATAGGTATGGTTAGTGCAGTGATAGTTTTCTCTAAGGGATGTATATCCTTCAGAAAGATGAGAGTAATGTTTGCATCTGAGAAGTGGTAGTGGCTTCGTGGCTAGTAAGGTTACTTTGCATCATAAGGAGGGAGGCTTAGGCCTCTGCAGTGTATTAATGTGCTTGTACTACATGAAAAATGCCATACATACAAAACTATTACAATACAAAACTGACAGATATACCTATAAAGTGCCTAGCAAATAAACAGAAACTAAGGTCTGTAAACAGTAGAAGTATGCTGAAAAGTTACTTAATTCAGGTTAGAGTGGGTTCATGTTCTCCGTAGGCAATGAGGATCACAGGATTAATCTTTAGGCAGTTCCTAGAAATCAAGTGAAAACGTCTTCAGGTATAGCTTCTTCTGCCTGTACAGACCTTCCTTGGTATTAAGTCATTATGTAGTCCCTGTATCAGCTTCTGCTGTTGCCCTTTTATTTGGAAAGTTTACCATCCCCTTGGGTGTGGCCCCTTTCACAATACTGTTTCAATGGGAGAAGAATTCTCCAATTTGTTCTCTAGATGGATGGATTTGTATCATACATGCCATAGGTCATATATGTCAGAAGGTCAAGCTATTGTTTAACCAGAGTTACAGAATAATAGACTGATCCAACTGTCAACTGAAATGCAACAATGGTATCCATGTTACTATTGCAAAACTGGGATCAGTCATCATATTGGGGGACTTCAATTATCCCGACATTGACTGGGAAGAGGGGACCTGCACACTCACAGAAGGCCCGTCTATTCACGGAAACCTTACAGGACAACTACATGTCACAGTTGGTGGATTCCCCTACCAGAGAAAACGCAGTCCTGGATCTATTGATCACTAATGACCCAGACATAATCTCGGAGGTAGGAGTCCAGGACAACCTGGGCTCTAGCGATCACAGGATGATCACATTTAGTATAAATAACAATATAACAAGGCAAGTGGGGAACGTAAGAACCCTGAACTTCAGAAGGGCAAACTTTCCAAAATTGTACTCATTGATGGAAAGGGTAAACTGGGACCAAACCCTGGGATCACTGACCACAGAGGATAAATGGGAATGCTTTAGGAACATATTAAGCAAATGCATCTTGCAGTGCATTCCTATGGGAAATAAATTTAGAAGAGACAAAGCCAAACCTGGCTGGCTAAACCGTAGCGTTAAAAAACTTATTAGGGGAAAAAAATTGGCCTTCAAGAAATATAAATCAGAGGGCACAGTATCGGCCTTCCAGCAATACAAGGAGACAAATAAGAAAAGTAAACAAGAAATCAAGATGGCTAAAATCAACTTTGAGAGACAAATAGCGGAGGATAGTAAAAAAAACCCAAAGAAATGTTTTAAATATATCAACAGCAAAAAAACTAGGGCAGAGCATATTGCACACATAATTAACGACGATGGGAGGATGGTTACAGAGGACACTGAAAAAGCTTTTTTCTCGTCAGTCTTTACACAGGAAACGGAGGGGTACACTGACCATGACTGTATGGTTAGTAGTAATACACAGGACATGCCACTATGGCTAACAGAGGGTGAAATCAGGGAACGACTGGATAAACTTAACACGAACAAATCACCAGGTCCAGATGGCGTACATCCGAGAGTACTCAAGGAACTCAGTAAGGTTACTGTATATCTAGACCACTGTTCCTGATCTTTGCTGACAGTATTAGGACAGGAGTTGTACCAGGGGATTGGAGGAAGGCTAACGTGATTCCGATATTCAAAAAGGGTCAGAGGCATATACCGGGAAATTATAGGCCTGTCAGTTTGACATCAATAATATGTAAACTTTTGGAGGGGATGATAAGGGACTATATCGTAGAATATGCTAAAGACAACAACATCATCAGCAGTAACCAGCACGGGTTTACAAATGGGCGTTCTTGTCAAACCAATCTCCTAACATTCTACGAGGAGGTGAGCTGTGAGCTAGATAGGGGGAGACCAGTGGATGTGGTGTACTTGGATTTCGCTAAGGCGTTTGATACAGTTCCCCATAAGCGCTTAATTTATAAAATAAGGTCTGCAGGTATCGACAGCAGGGTTTGCTCTTGGATACGGAACTGGCTAAAAGGCCGTGTCCAAAGGGTGGTAATAAACAGCGCATACTCAGACTGGTCTGAGGTAGTAAGCGGGGTGCCCCAGGGCTCAGTCCTGGGACCAACCTTGTTCAATTTATTCATAAACATCATTGGAGGACGGGATCAGTAGTTCGTTATCAGTTTTTGCAGATGACACAAAATTGGCCAGGGCAATAACTGCACAGCATTAAGCAGATATCCTACAGAATGACCTGGACAAAATTATGGAGTGGGCAACGACATGGCAAGTGAGGTTTAACGTGGAGAAGTGTAAGGTTCTGCACTTGGGGACTAAAAACATAAAAACACAATACACGTTAGGAGGGGAACCCTTGGGGGAATCAAAAATGGAGAAAGATCTGGGAGTCTTGGTTGATGATAGATTAGGCAACAGCATGCAATGTCAAGCGGCAGCTTCCAAAGCCAACAGAATATTAGCATGCATAAAGAAAGGGATGTATTCCAGAGATAAGACTATAATCCTTCCACTTTATAAAACTCTGGTCCGACCGCATCTGGAGTATTCTGTCCAGTTCTGGTCGCCAGTCCTCAGGAGGGATGTATTGGAGCTGGAGAGAGTCCAGAGAAGGACAACTAAACTGATTAGGGGGTTGGAGGACCTTAACTATGAAGAGCGTCTGCAATCGCTCGATTTATTTTCTCTGGAGAAGAGACGTCTGAGAGGGGACATGATAGCAATTTATAAATATCTTATTGGGGATCTCAGCTTAGAAAAAAAGCTGTTCATTCGAAGGAATTGCATGAGGACTCGAGGACATACAATGCGATTAGAGGAGAAGCGTTTTAACCTCAGGCAACGTGGGGGGTTCTTTACTGTTAGGGCTACAAGATTGTGGAATTGTCTACCACAAGAGGTGGTTTCTGCGGGTAGTATGGTGGCTTTCAAAAGACTCTTAGACTTACATCTCAAGGATCAGGACATTAGGGGTTATGTGAGATGATTACAGCCACACACACCTACACAGGTTGAACTGGATGGACTATTGTCTTTATTCAGCCTCACCTACTATGTAACTATGTAACTATGTATCCGGCAGCTTTTTTTTTTTTTTTTAGAAGTATCTGCTCAAACAATCTAAGAAAAAATTATGTCTGTCTCCAAGACATATATCCAAACATTCTTCTTATGTAAGTCTGAGAAAAAAAAATCATATATATATATATATATATATATATATATATATATATATACACACAGTATATATTTTTTATGCAAATAATGGAAAAAAAATACCTAGAACATCAGTATATGCCTGCTGTAGTACCTGTAGTGGATAAATATTCTGATGGTGTATGATATTTCCATGATGTGTGTCAAAGCTGTCACTCCGCTATGAGTTCCAGCCCGCAAACATACATTAATAACCTATAGGTGACCCTTCTCATTACATACTCAGCCCTTGCTGATGTATGACATATATATGATGTATGACTTCTAGGCTGGACCAGCTTTGTGCCAAAATATTAAGATTAATTTCAAAGCTGTGAACCATGTGAATAATTACTTCAGGTCATCTTTTCCTACTTTTTCTTTTCTATAATCATTTATGAGTCATAAATCTTAGAAGCTTTGGCCTCACATCATCAGATAGGAAATATAGCAAGCATGGTATGCACTATTGCTTTATCCTGTTCCTGGCCTCTATAGAGCTTTTCATACACTATGGCAAACGGAAGAATGTGGGGATTGTGGCATTTATTTGTATGTAGCGCACAAACCCCAAACGGGTCCCACTATTTGCACTGGTGTATTTAGGTTTTGTGCTGCCCTAGGCCTGACTAAACTTGTGCACCCCCTAATTTAAATATGACCAACCCCTTCCTGTAAATGCCACACCCCTTCCTGTTTATGACCCGCCCTGTCATCTGTAAACCACAGACCACAACCACAGTCTATCAGTGCCCATCAGCATAGCTTCATCAGTTTCCATAAGTTCAACCTCATTAGTGCAGCCTTATAAGTGCTGCCTCTTTACTGCCCATCAGTGCAGCATATCAGTGTGGCCTCATCAGTGGCCACCAATGCAGCCTTATCAGTGCCCATTAGTACAGCCTTATGTCATGGGATTAGTAAGATTACTCTTTTAAGATATTTGGATTTGTGTTTGCTGCCACTGATTGTAAATGAATGGATTTTTTCACTTATTTGTATAATAAATAGGAAGTCTATAGTCATTATACAAATAGTGAAATTTTTTTTTTTTTGCTGCCCCCCTTCAAAGTGCCGCCCTAGGCCTGGGCCTTGTTGGCCTAGGCCAGGATACAGCACTGACTATTTGTCCAGAGTTCTATTCCCTAGTAAGTGCAAGCAGCCAGGCACACAGTAGTTTCCCAGTCTCTCTTCACCAGATCCAAGCAGATAATGTATTTTTTAAATGTATTGCTTAGTAAACTTGGGTAGGGTGCAGGGTGGGCCTTGGAATACTCCGGAATTAGTACAAAAAAAGGTAATGAAGGACAATCACTAACTGCTCTGTCTTTTCAGCGTGCAACCACCCTCTTGAAGTTAGAGACTAATGAAACATGGCTCAGGGAACTCCATTGCGAAGGTAAGGCCTGAGATGGCAACTTGAATTAGCTTTCCCAAAGGTTTGCAAGGATAGTCTTTAGGATTTTTTCAGGCTTGTACTCACTCTGTCCTGGGTACTTAAATATTTTTCTGCAGTACTAGCCAGTTCCCATACCGTGTGCCTCCAGGTCAAATCTCCTGTGAACATAGGTCCCTTAGCTCTAACTGGAGCTGGGACCCAGATGGCCTCTTCTAACTTTCAGCTATGTGCTCAGAGGGCACAGACCTCAGGTTGGGTCTCTTTCCACAGGACATGGACCCTGCTTTTCCAGGCCCGAGGCCATTTATACACTCCTCAGCCCCCTGCTGGCCAGCCATTCTTCATGCCAGGGATTGGCTGAGGCTGCATTAATATGCAAGTGAGGGTCTGCCTTCTCTACCCACTAAATTCTGGAACCTACCAGAATCCAGGGGAAAGCAGCAGAGCCTGCAGCCAGCAGGACCCAGAACAGCCAAAAGCAATCAAATTTCGCTCCACTGGCTACAGGGGAGCCAAAAACTAAATTTACCTCAAACTATTAGCAACCTAGCTAGGAGGGTGCTATAAGTTCAACAAAATGGCTAAAAAGGTAGAAAATATGGTAGCCTTCTACATAGTCAGCCTTATAGTGATACGGTATCCCTGCCTCTTCATGGGCCCACTGATACTAACTCTCCCAGGGCCCCCATATAGTTCCTTCTTCCATCACAGCCAACATTAAAATCCACAGTGTCAACTTGTGTCTGAAGCTAAGGGAAACGGTGATGCCATTCCCTTGGTTCTTTGACAATGCTCAGGCCTAGCGATGGGCTGAGGTACACTTTTACAGGCTCGTTTGGAATAAACGTCTTAGTCGGTAGAATATCAGCTTCCTCTATATTCTCTTGTTCCTATTTAGATTGAGGGTCCTTTGCCAAGACCCTTCTATTCTTCCTCTTGCAAACAGACACATTTATCATAATAATTACACATAAGTGCTGTTATGTCTCACATCAGCAAATTATCACAGCTTGTTGCTCAGATTGGCAGCAGAACAATCTCCATCGTTCTCTGATTTGAATGAAACGCTGAAGGGTGAAGCTGTTCTGTGTGTCTAATGTCCTCAACAGAAAGGATATTTCAAAGAGAACTCACACATGGTCAGAAAGAAATGGGAGAAAATTGCCTTGATGTCAGATCTCCTTCGTATTCTTTATTTTATTTTCTTATTTTTACAGAAAAATGCCATTTGGAATATAGATACAAATTTTCAGGGGCAGATTGGGATGGGGGGCAGGGTGGAAACGCCCCCCCCCCCCCCGGGCCGTTCTGATGCCCTCGAAAAAAGGCCGCAAAGCAGGGCTAACACATTACTCAGACTGTGGATCACCATGCTAAAGCTGTCCCTCCACGGCCATGTCCTGGGATCGGGGCCACAGTGGCAGCTACAGTGTCTCTGCTCCTGCCTCCTAACGAAAGCACTGCCAGCCCAAGCTTTTCCGTCCTCTGTGTTTCCCCTGCATCAGTGTGATTTGGCCCTTGCTGCAGACAGGACATGGAGGCAGAGCTCCATGTTGCCGACAACTCTGACGAACTGCAAAAGAGACATAGAGGCGGAGCTTCCATCTTGCTGTTTTTCTGACTGGCTGCAGGGTTGAGGTGGAGGGGGCGACTCGCGGTTTCCGGCTGCTCTGTTGAGTAGTGTGTGCTGGCCTTGGGAGGTTAGGCTGCATAGTAAGTTGTTTCTGGTATGTCAGAATTCATTTTTGTGAAGAGTATGTACAGATTGGTCTGATGCAGTTGCTCTGTGCATGCCACTGTCCAGTGGCCTCTGCAGTGAATTTGGGCTCATTCACACCAGTGGTTGGGGGAGCAGTAAAACTCTGCATTTAAGCAGGGCAAATCCTGAGCGGGTGCACTGCGCTCAGGTGCCGCAAGCAGAGGCAAAGGGGGAATGCCAAAGCCAGTGGCGTCTTACCAGGGGGTGGTCTGCCCCTGGTACCACATATTGGGGGGGGGGGGGTGTCAGGCTGATATTGCCCACTGTGGCAGCTTTGATTTGAATGACCAGGTGCCCGCAGTCACACAAAGTCCCGTCTCCTGGATCAGCTACTTTGATAGCACACTGATCCAATGCTGGGATGTATGACGTCTATCATAGAAGCCAATCCAGGAGGCGGGACTTTGTGTCACTGCAAGCCCTGGGAACACCGGCGATTCAAATTAAAGCTGTCACAACAGGCAGTCCCCGCTCTATGTGATGATCTGGTAGGCTCTCCTCTCTCTGTCCCCTGGGCACTGATCAGGCTGCACCAATGAGGCTGCATTGATGGGCACTGATAAGTCTGCATTGATGAGCACGAATGAGGCTGCACTGATGGGCACTGATCATGTTGCATTGATGGGCACTGGTGAGGTTGTGCTCATAGGCACTAGTGAGACTGCATTGATGGGCACTGGTGAGGCTGTGCTCATAGGCACTGGTGAGGGTGCATTGATAGGCACTGGTGAGGCTGTGCTCATAGGCACTGGTGAGGGTGCATTGATGGGCACTTATGAGGTGGCGCTGATGGGCACTGGTGAGGATGCATTGATAGGCACTGGAGAGGCTGCATTGATGGGCACTGGGAAGACTGGATTGATGCATTATTTTTGTTAAGCCTCCTTTGTTCTAATTACAATTAAGTTATGTTACCACATTGTATAATTTTTTTTCTTGCTTCATAACATAAATATCCATTATAAAACCAGGAGGGCATGGATGATGAGCTGATTCAGTGGTTGAATGGGCCACTTGACTGGACTTGCCCCCCAGGCCTAAGGCTGCCAGCTCTCCCCTGCAAATTTTTAAATTTTTTCCCAAGCCGGACTCACATTAACCTAAAGTGGGTGTAAAGTCAGAAGAATGCATTAAGATAAAAAGCCTTCTGTGTGCAGCAGCTCCCCTCAGCCCCCCTTAGACTTACCTGACGTCCCTATCTGTCCAGCTATGTCCACGAGTGTCTCAACTGTCCGAGATTCTCCCTCCTGATTGGCTGAGACACAGAAGCGGCGCCATTGGCTGCTGCTGCTGTCAATCAAAGTCAGCTTGCCAATCAGGAGAGAGTGGGGGAGGGGTCAGATCGGCGCTCCCTGTCTGAATGAACACGGGCAGCTGTGACTCAGCTCGGGTGCCCCCATAGCAAGCTGCTTCCTGTGGAGGCACTAAACAGGTGGGAGGGGCCAGGATTACAGAAGAGGGACCCCGAGAAGAGGAGGATTCAGGCTGCTCTGTGCAAACCCACTGCAACAAAGCAGGTAAGTATAATATGTTTGTTATTTTTATAGGAAATAAACAAGACTTTCTGATCACTTTAATGCCTGCTTCAATTCATTAGGTACACTTTAAGTTTTTTTTTTTTTTAAATAGTTTGTATCACACCATACATGGAAGGGTAGTGTTGGTATTTTTACCACTTTCTTTTTATTTTTTTTATTGGGTTCTTGTTTGACCTGCCCTTCAAGAAAAAGCTAATTTCCTGGCTTTCAGGCTCAGCCCCTGGCTTAAATCATTTTAGTCCCCGGTCCCGTAACAAGTGTGAAGATTAGAAGTTTTCTGACCCTGCTACTTGTTCTTGGTTATTGACTCTTAATGTACTGAAAGGAGTTGATTTACTAATTGCACTTTGCAAAGTGAATCAGATGAAGCTCCTCTGACTTCTATCATCCAATTATGTATTTTTTTTTTTTACGTGAATGCACTTAGGTATTCTTTGCAAATTAAATTGCACACGATACCCAAGCCCACATTGCAAGACAAAGTTGGACTAATTTTGGACGTCCCAATGACACTATATGAAATCCACTGGCAAACCTAAGTAATTCTGCAGCTGGAATGACAGTTGTGTGCAACTCAATGGTGGCACAGCTATCTGTGACTTTTTGGAGAGCCAGCGATTACGTGTGGGTAGGGCAGATGATCACGGCTAAATGCAACTTACATGGTTGATGATTAAGGGGCACGTCTAAGTATGCAGGCATCTGGGGTAAAGCTGTCCACATAGACCATCTTCTGAACCACTGGCTCTCACAGATGTTAGTCTGCAATTGTGATTGGGAAGACTACCCTGCAGTAGAGTGATCTGAAAGCGAGACTTTGAATCGCTTGTGAAGCGCAGCGTGGAAGGGTGTGATGAAGATGGCAGTGCGGAGGATGGTCTATATGGACAGCCTTACCCCGCATGCCTGCATACTTAGATGTGCCTGTTTTAATCATCAACAATGTGAGCTGCTAAATATTGAACCTTCATTAAATGTAACCATATTACTACACTTAAAAAGGGACCTCTCTTCTCTTTTATACTCAGTTGTGACATGACGCTACTTGTATATCAAGACATCGCTTGTATATCAAGTCAAAATGTATTTAAAAAATGTGCTGGTCTTGCAAAGCGCTCTCAAACCAAGTTACTCTCAAACCAAGGTTTTACTGTACTCACTATTTCCTTTTAATAATTCCTAATATCCAACTAGTTCTGAAGGAAATAGCATTAGGCATAGGGGTGATCCTTTTTTATTCCTACCATGTCCTACCCCTTCAACCCCATCTACTGGGGATTGTTTTTTCTCTCTTCTCTTATGCTCTATAGTTGGGGCTAAAGGACTATAAAGGAATCGGGACTGAAAGGAATCGGGCCAGTGTTCTGTTATGGATTGCTACATGTACAGTTATACTTTGATACCCTTGCCCTAAGGTTGGAACTTCTCTGTATTTTGCACAGAGCTTTATACATTCATTTTCTTTTCTGTTTTTATATGTACTATTGATGGAAATGTTTTCAACCAAAACATATAGAAACTGTTAATGCAGGAATAGGCAGTATGACTCAATGAAGCCTTTTTCACTGCTAAGTTTCCATTATATTAGTATAAAAAACTAGCCAACACAATCATCTGAATGGTTGAAATGTTTAATGCAATAGTAAGAGCTTTGGCAGCTAAATGGCACGTATTTATACAAGCCTTAACACAAGAGCAAAGAGGCTTTTTGAGGAGAAATGAGGGACAGAGGGAATTGGATCCAAAAGAGCAGGGGTATTGAATTAAAATTCGCAGAGGTCCAGTCACTAAAGTTTTCTCCCAGCAAGGGTCTGAATCATATGTTTGATTATTAATGGCACCTTGAAGCATTAGCAAAAGCTGCACGTTTTTGTGAGCACTAAACCAACTTGGTGCAGCGGAATTTAAAAGGGCCAGGGACTACTTTTTGTGTTTTTCTGCTTCTAAGACACCCTATTCAAATGAATGGGCTGCCTACATGCAAAGCACAGGTAGTAATGTTATAAACCTAGCCACAGATCCTTCACATCACAATCCTGCCATTACAACAGTGTTCTCAGTCCATTCTGCACATCACCACCCCCTTTTACATTACAGCCCCCCTTTATATCACCCCCTTCCCCTCACATCCCTGTCATCACCCCCCTTTACATTCTTATCCTTATCCACTCCTTTATATCAAGCCCCTTCTCCTTCACATTCCTGTCCTCAGCCCCCTTTATATCACCTACTCTTCCTTCACATTCCGGTCCTCATCCCCCCTTTATATTACCCCCCTCCTCCTTCACATTCCTGCCCTCAGCCCCCTTTTTATCACCTCCTTCACATTCCTGTCCTCACCCCCCTTTTTATCACCTCCCTCCTCCTTCACATTCCTGTCCTCACCCCCCTTTTTATCACCTCCCTCCTCCTTCACATTCCTGTTCTCAGCCCCCTTTATATCCCCCCCTCCTGCTTCACATTCCTGTCCTCAGTTCCCATTATATAACCCCCTCCTCCTTCACATTCCTGTCCTCAGCCCCCTTTATATCACCCCCTCCTTCTTCACACTCCTGTCCTGAGGCTCCTTTATATCACCCCCTCCTCCTTCACATTCCTGTCCTCAGCCCCCTTTTTATCACCTCCCTCCTCCTTCACATTCCTGTCCTCAGTTCCCATTATATAACCCCCTCCTCCTTCACATTCCTGTCCTCAGTTCCCTTTATCACCCCCTCCTCCTTCACATTCCTGTCCTCAGCCCCCTTTATATCACCCCCTCCTTCTTCACACTCCTGTCCTGAGGCTCCTTTATATCACCCCCTCCTCCTTCACATTCCTGTCCTTAGCCCCCTTTTTATCACCCCCTCCTCCTTCACATTCTGGTCATCAACCCCCTTTATATCACCCCTTCCTCCTTCACATTCCTGTCCTCAGCCCCCTTTATATCACCCCCTCCTCCTTCACATTCCTGTCCTCAGCCCCCTTTATATCACACCCCTCCTCCTTCACATTCCTGTCCTTAGCCCCTTTTTTATCACCCCCTCCTCCTTCACATTCTGGTCATCAACCCCCTTTATATCACCCCCTCCTCCTTCACATTCCTGTCCTCAGCCCCCTTTATATCACACCCCTCCTCCTTCACATTCCTGTCCTTAGCCCCCTTTTTATCACCCCCTCCTCCTTCACATTCCGGTCATCAACCCCCTTTATATCACCCCCCCTCCTCCTTCACATTCCTATCCTCAGCCCCCTTTATATCACCTCCCACCTCCTTCACATTCCTGTCATCACACCCCCCCTTTAAATTTCTGTCCTCAACCCCTCCCCCTTTACATTCCTGTCCTCAGCCCCCCTTTACATTCCTGTCCTCAGAATCCCCCCCCCTTTAGATTCCTGTCCTCGGCCACCCATCACATTATGCTCGCCTTCCTCCACATCATTCACAGCAGTAACAGCTCTTTTTAATGTCCTACCTACACAAAGCGGAAGATACATTAGTCTGGAGCTGACATTGGCAGCAGGACAGCTCTGCATGGACAGCGGGAGGCTGACATCGGAAGCAGGACAGCTCCGGAAGGAGGGCAGGATCTGCACAACTTTTTCTGGTAATCAACTTGTGATTGGTTGCTAGCAACCAATCACCTGCTAGTTAACTTGAACTCCTGTCCCCCTGTGGAGCTGTACTAGTCTTGATAGCCTCCCACCATCTATGTGGAGCTATCCTGCCACAAATGTTGGCTTGATGAGGATGACAGCAGTAGGGACGGCTGAGCGGGCTCCAAAATGGTAGGACCGCGGCCTGCGAGCAGTGACTCAGGCCAGATGTGGACCATGGTTCGCCATTTAGTGATGACTGCAATAGAGGGATAACCCCTTCAAATAAGGGACGGTTGGAGACCACACCACCATCATGTAGTCTCACATCTCTTACTTTAGAGAGATAACTTAAGTGGAGCTGGGGATATGCAGAGATCTGGCTTCTTGTGAGTATGCCATGGACTACCTCCAGCAGTCACTGGTTTTATCCCTAATACTGACTGCATTGCATTGTGTTTCTTAACTGATCTGGTGTTCTTGTCATAAGAGTGTACCCGCAGTGCCACCTTAACAGCATCATGGGCCCCTGGGCAAAGTAAAGCACTGGGGCCGCTACCAGAGAGATGGTGACCTGTGAACAGTAGGTGTGGCTAAACTATGTTACATATTGGGTGTGGCTTTTTAATCTGATTAGAAATTTTAATCAGGTTTTTTTACAATGTTTAAATTATCTTTTTTTTTTTTTTCATTTTAATTTAATAATTCTTAAAAATGTATTGGGG
The DNA here is from genome assembly GCF_965119305.1 of Pelophylax lessonae. Classification (NCBI taxonomy): domain Eukaryota; kingdom Metazoa; phylum Chordata; class Amphibia; order Anura; family Ranidae; genus Pelophylax; species Pelophylax lessonae. The sequence goes on along the minus strand of NC_138772.1, from coordinate 508,900,336 downwards.
GGGGGGGGCTTGCTAAAATATCAGGGGGCTAAACAGACCCCTGAAGACTCATTTTTGAGACAGATAAAGGGACCATGCAGATGAATAACCGAAGACAGAGACTACTATGCATTCATAAATAGGGATGGGTCAAACTCCCCCCTGTTCGGTTTGCACCAGAACATCTCGAACAGGGAAAAAGTTCTAGTAAACATGCAAACTCGATTTAAGTCTATGGGACACAAACATGAAAAATCAAAATTCCTCACTTTAAAGGGCTTATATGCAAGTTATTGCTTTAAAAAGTGTATGGGAACCTGGGAACTACCCTAGGGGACATGTATCAATATGAACATTTTTTTTTTTTTAAATGATCATGATTTTAATGAGGTTTAAAGTGCAACAATAAAAATGAAAAATTCCTTTAAATATCGTGCCTGGGTGGGGGGGCCTTAGTTCGCCTGTAAAGTGGCGCATCTGTATGATGTATGGAGCCTGCTGCAGCAATACTGACATTTCTAAAGGAAAAAATGTAATTTAAACTTGCTCACCACTGTAATGTATTGCCAGCAATACAGATTATATAGCTATCTCCCGACAATACAGATAATAAAAAAATGAAGAAAAAAAAAAAAAACGGCGCAGAGTTACCCCCCCAGTCCATACCAGGCACTTCGGGTCTGGTATAAATTTTAAGCGGAACCCCACGCCAACATTTTTAAAAAAAATGGTATAGGGTCCTTTCCAAAATCAATACCAGACTCTTATCCGAGCATGCAGCCTGGCAGGTCAGGAAAAAAGAGGAGACGAGCAAGCGCCACCCCTCCCCTCCTGAACCATACCAGGCTACATGCCCTCAACATGGGGGGATGGGTGCTTTGGGGCAGGGGGGGCACCCCAAAGCACCCTCCCCATGTTGAGGGCAAGCGCCCTGGTATGGTTCAGAAGGGGGTGCACTCTCCCCCCCCCCCCTCTTTCCTGGCCTGTCAGGTTGCCTGTGTACCCGCACCACTTACAGAGGCTTTCCACTGATGTCACTCACACTCAGAATATACACTGTAAGACCGTGCTGTGAGCAAACAGGCCTGTAAGACCGTGCCTGAGCAAACAGGCTCCTTTCAGTTTTTTGGGTTGTTTTGGGTTGTCATTGTGGTGGTTTGGTTGGTCATTATTGTTCTGGTTGTGACATATTAGCCTTCTAGGTCTCTTCCGTATACAATAAATCTGCAAAAAAACTCTGTTTGCTATTTGTCTGGAGGCCATCGACCTTGAGGTATCATAGAACAAAACCTAAAGCCCTTTGTGATGGTTCATGGAGAAGTTCAGCACAGTTGACTTACTATATGTGATACTTATTTCATTCAAAATAGTTCATTTCTCAGGACAAACAGCATCAAGGTAAAAAAGCGCTTTGGGCCAGGCTTGGAGCAGAGATAATAAACCTGTGTGAGTGAACTTTTAAGTCAGTGTGATGTTCTACAAACCTTCACACTTGTATAAAGTACTCGAAACCCATACTTGAGTAAAAGTACAAGTGCTTGATCAAAAAGTGACTTGAGTAGAAGTACTAAAGTATTCAACATTTTTTGTACTTAAGTATTGCAAGTAGTTTTTTTTTTTTAATTTTGCTACTCAAGTACTGAAAGTAAAAGTACCAGTAGTTTTAAAAAAAATTGAATACTCAAGTACTGAAAGTAAAAGTACAAGTACCGTGTTATGTAGTTATTAAAGAAAGATGTCAAAAGTTTGAACATCATATTGTTTTTTATTATTTCAAATGATTAACCTAAAGGACAATCACAATTCCTTTGGCTGTAACATTTTGTAAACTAAAACAGATAAAGTATGTCCCTCCCTTCCCCCTTTAAAGCATCCCTCCTTCTCTTCCCTGCCTGTTTTTTTTCTCCACAGCTTATTGGTGCGCAAAATCATATATAAACCAATGTGATATACAACAATATATTCCAATAATGAAATAAAGGAAGAGTGTATGAAATCAAAGTCAATAAAAAGTCCATATATATATAATGCCATAATACCATATATATGTGACAAAGCAAGATGAATATATTTTCAAAGGTGCAGGAATCAAACAGGTGCTATTCCAAATAATAGGTGCAGACTCCAACCACCTTGTGGATTTCCCCCTTACCCGGTGGATGAAGGTAACTGCAAAATAATATCCAAATAGACTCTTCCAGTGAAACAAAAGTGCAAAACCTGTGCTCTCAACTTCCAGTGAAAAAAGCAAAATCAGCCTCTTACCAGAAAAAAGGTCTATGTAGGCTTGTGACTCTCCTTGGTTGGGGGAGGTTCTCTTTCCCCTTAACAGCAGATATGTAGACGATTTTATTTATACATACAGTAGCATTTATTTTCATATGCACTGATTTACACATGACATTATACACATTTTTTTGAACTTCATGAAACCTGCCATCTACTGTTCTGGCAGTGGTCATTTTTATAATTGTAACGAGTAACTATGCAGCACAAAAAAAAAATATCGGAGTAGAAGTATTGAAATCATCGAAAAAATGTAGTGAAGTAAAAGTGGAAGTAGGAGAAAAAAATTCTACTCCAGGAAAGTACAGATACCGCCTTTCGGTACTTAAGTACAGTAGTGAAGTAGTTCTACTTAGTTACTATACATCTCTGCAAACCTCCACAAGATGAAAGATAAAAAACGTCTTTATTAACCATAAATTGGCATAATTAAAACATAATAATTCATAGTAAACCAGGCTTTGCAAATCAAGGACACCGACTGCATCATTGTGTGATCCAATACCTGATGATTGTGTTGACTAATTTCTCAGGACAGCTTTTCTATACATCAACACTCTTGTAGTGGTCCAAGTACATCAGAAATGCTTGTACCGTAATAAAGAAGTAGAATCTTTTTCCCATAATGATAGTGTAAACACAAAAAAAAATCACATACGATGTTAAATGTAGAGTGATTCAGACAAATATTAGTCCGTTACCTTAGTATAGTGCAAACTTACTATTGATGACAAAGAAAATCCTAGCTTTATGCCTCGTACACACGCAACGATTGTTGGCCGTGAATTTTCGGCCAACGTCCGATCGGCCGATTTTCGGCATGTTAGTATGATGCTTCCGACAACCGACTGCGACTTTTCGGCCGAACAAAATCTGGTCTGCATGCATTAAAATTTTTGTTGGCCGTCAACAGTACGGCCGATTTTCCATCAGTCAGTACAGATTTCGGCAGACAAAAATCTGATGAGCAAGACTGGGCATGCTCAGAGAAGAAAAAACACACGGAAAGTAAACCAGCACGTGACATCACTTCTGAAGTTGGTTGTTGTTGGCTGAGAAAATTCGTGTGCAGTCTAGAGCACATTTCAACCAACACAACAACACTGGACAAAAGTCGACCGATCGGTCGGCCGATAATCGTTGCATGTGTATGAGGCATAACCCTGGACAATGCTGGAAAGATCAGTGTTCTTGGGAAAATTACCCCACCAACAGTTTGGCCTGACTCATTAATTAGTACTTTGTTTTGTTTTACCGTAATCTTGTGATGAGGAATTTGTAATATTTTACTTTCAAAGGAATTACAAGTTGAGAGGCCAGCATTAGAGAAGCGAGAGTTTTATACAAATTCCAAACATCTGCTGCCCATCAATCTCACTCTTCCTATCTCTCCGAGGTGAAACTAGTTCTGAATTCTGTCAACCTCAAAGAAACGCAACAGCAATGAAGTAAGGAAACCAGGGAAAAATATGTATCTTCAAAAATATGGAAAATTCCTGGTCTTTTTTTCCATGTGTTGATGACAGTTTGCAAGCTTGTGATAACTGTTTCCAGTGTTCGGACACGGCCCAGGAGATTCCATACCGGATTCTGGAGATAGCGATGGTGCAGCCTATTGTGAGGTTGCTAAATGTCTTTGTTTTTTCTGTAGTTATCCAGTTTCCTTTTCTGTTGGAAATATAAAGGTTTTCAGGCTGATAAACAGCTGGAGTGTCTGTTTTGACCATTAATACATCACTGCTTTCAGCACCATGACAGTAAAACCATGTGTAGTCCTTGTTTGCGAAAAAAAAAACCCTCTGTCCTTCTTTACTATATATCTGCTCTTTGTTAAGGTCTTATTTATGCATCTGTATAGGAACATGCACATTAAATTGCATTTGACGTTGGTTTTAAGTGCTTCTGAAACCTATCAGAAAATATTGACAAGTGAATTTGTCCTATAATTAGCCTCCTTCTGACCTGAATTTGACCTACTTCAAGCCGCTTTTGCATTTTCATAGACTTGTATAGGCAGAGAAGTGGTTCTGATGTTATCAAAAGCCTTTTACCATGGGCCTTTATGGCCTTTATGTTGGCATGCCTTAACCACTTTACAACCGGAGGATTTTGCTGTCTTACGTCTGGGCCACTTTTTGCGATTCGGCGCTGTGCGACTTCAACTGACAATTGCGCGGTCGTGCGACGCCGTACCCAAACGAAATTTACGTCCTTTTTCTCCCACAAACAGAGCTTTCTTTTGGTGGTATTTGATCACCTGTGCGATTTTTACTTTTTGCGCTATAAACAAAAAAAGAGCGTTTATTTTGAAAAAATAACAATATTTTTCACATTTTTTTATATGAAATTCCCCCCAAAAAAGATGTAAAAACCAATTTTTTTAAAAGTTTTTGGCCAATTTGTTTTATGCTACATATGTTTGGTAAAAAAAATCGCAATAAGCGTATTTTGATTGGTTTGCGCAAAAGTTATTGCGTTTACTAACAAAGGGAAAGATTTCTGTCATTTTTGGTGTTTTTTTTTTAACGCGTAATGGCGGCGATCTGCGATTTTTTTTGCGGGACTGCGACATTGCGGCGGACAGACCGGACCCCTGACTGACATTTTTGACACTTTTGGGGGTACCAGTGACATTACTGCAGTAATCAGTGCTATATATATGCACTGTTACTGTAAAAATGACACTGGCAGGGAAGGGGTTAATTTTATTGGAGAGGGAGGGGTTAATGTATGCCTGGTGCTTACTGACGTGTAGGGGGGGAGGTGACTATGTGATTCATGGACAGATCGGATGTCCAGCTATGCTGAACAGTCCGATCTGTCACTCCCTGTCACTATGGAGATCCGCCCGCTGTGTTTACACACAGCGGGCGGATCTCCAGACTCGATCCCCGACGATCGGGTAAGAGCAGCGGCGATCGCCGCTGCTCCTCCCCTGGCCCGACTCCCGCTGTGAATGAAAACAGCGGGAGCGAGCCTCCGGCGGCGCGCAAGCGCCGCCCAGAAGGGGAGGAGTCCAGTCACGTTAATACTACGTGACTGGACGGGAACGAGCCACTCTGCCGCAGTACTATTACCGTGAGCGGTAGTAGAGTGGTTAAAGTGATATTAACCACTTAAGCCCCGGAGGATTTGGATGCCCAAAGATGAGTCCCTATTTTGCGATTCGGCACTGCGTGAATTTAACGGACATTTGCACGGTCGTGCGACGCTTAACCTAAATGAAATTGACATCCTTTTTTTCCCACAAACAGAGCTTTCTTTTGGTGGTATTTGATCACCTGTGCAATTTTTACTTTTTGCGCTATAAACAAAAATAAAACGTCAATTTTGGAAAAATAACAATATTTTTCAAATTTTTTATATGAAATTCTCAAAAAAAATGTAAAAATCAAATTTTTTTAATGTTTTAGGCCAATTTGTTTTCTGCTACATATTTTTGGTAAAAAAAATTGTGGATTTTGATTGGTTTGCGCAAAAGTTTTTGCGTTTACTAACTACGGGAAAGATTTATGTCATTTTTATTGTTTTTTTTTTAACTAGTAATGGCGGCGATCTGCGATTTTTTTTTTTTGCGGGACTGCGACATTGCGACGGACAGATCGGACCCCTGACTGACATTTTTGACACTTTTGGGGGTACCAGTGACATTACTACAGTAATCAGTGCTATACATATGCACTGTTACTGTAAAAATGACACTGGCAGGGAAGGGGTTAACTTTATTAGTGATCAAGGGGTTAAGTGTGTCCCTAGGGGCGTGATTCTAACTGTCAAGGGGTGTGGCTTGTGATGTACCACAGAGACATACAATCCTACATAGCAGGATTGTATGATCTCTGCAGTGACACCAGGGAGAATGACAGGCGGCTTTGTTTACATTAGCCGCCTGCCTTTCTCCCTCTCCAGTGGGAGATTGCGAGTGACCGGCGGACAACAGAGCCGCCGGTCACTCGCGCGGGGAAGGCAGGGAAGGAGCGGGGGCGGGAGCGCGCCTCCGGCGGTGCGCGCTCACCCCCTAGAGGCTCAGGGGGCGAGTGATGTACCAGTACGTCACTTTGCCCAGGAGGGGCTGACCGCCGCAGTATATGTACTTGCGGCGGTCGGCAAGTGGTTAAAGTCTTTTTTTTTTGTTAAAAAATAACAACCATGTTATACTTACCTGCTCTGTGTAGTGGTTTTGAGCAAAGCAAACCCAATCCTCCTCTTCTTGGGTCCCTCACTGACTCTCTTGGCCCCTCCTGCCTGCCGAGTGTCCCCACAGCAAGCAGCTTGCTTTGGGGGCACCCTAGCCAAGCCGCTGCTCTATGTGCCTATTTATACGTGGAGCTGTGGCTCAGCCCCGCCCCCTCTCGCTCCTCATTGGCTCACTGACTTTGATTGACAGCAGCGGGAGCCAATGGCCCCCATCCAATGAGGAGGGAGAATCACAGACTTAGTTGCTCTAATAGAATGCATTTAAGATAAAAAAAAACACGTATGCCTTTAACGCCACTTCAAGGCCTTGTGTACTTTCTTGATGAGTGTCTGGTATGGATCTTAAGGAATTTTAAAGTGTTACTAAACCCAGGAGCCTGCATTCACTATATCTGGTCCCCCACAGTACACAGAATATAGCAATGACATTATTTTAGTAAATATAGACTGCTAAATACTTTTTCTCATCAGCAGTATATAGTAGTCTTGTGACTTCTATCAGTGTCTGGTTAAAGCTTGTAGGTGAAGTTTTCATTCACCTCTGACTGGCCGATGAGGCTGCACGACCCCTGACCCTCTGGACAGAACAGATTGACCCTGTGCCGATCATATGCATCCTCCCAAAAAAAATAAAATAACTCCCTGGGGCCTGGTCAGAAAGGGGGTAAAATCTTCCGGGGCTTAAGTGGTTAAGAAGGCAGTGACCAACATAGTCCTGTCACTGAAGGCTACAAAGATTGGACTGCTACAGCAAGGGATCCTTGATCAGTGAGTATACCTTACTGGGGGTTTGACTATCAGCAGACACCGATACTTGAATGAGCAGGGGAAAGCATCTCTTTAAGGGGTTTCTGTTTTCTCAGTATCCTATTTTTCTTAAAGAGTATGTTACCTCAACATTTCATTCCTGTTATGTACCTGCTGTACCATGTGCTTGTATGAGAAAGTTCATTGACAAGCTCAGTGTGCTGTTGCTGCTCCTTCCCCAGCTCTTATGTGGCAGAGAACCGAGAGAATGTGATCAATTGTAAAAAGGGGGGAAAAAAGGTTTTTATATATATTTTTTTATATCTACAGTATACACAAAGGTTTTATTTCTATTTGAAATTGAATGGGTTGTTTTACAAGGTGATCGTTTACAATCACTTTAATGAAATTGCTATTTTGCATGCTTACATTGGTCCAGGTACTACAGTAATTGCTGATGTCTTTCAGGTCTGGTGCCAAGTGGCTATCTTGCTCCATAGTGAACACAGGGGGTGGCTCGGTATGGGTGACATTCACAGAATGCCTCATTTTATTTTAATGAATGTGAGGCATTCTCTGATTAGATGAGGTGGAAGGGGCAGGGTGGGGATGTCATGATCTTTATCTCATCCAGTTAGAGAATGCTTTGCATGAGACATGGAACTTGAAAGACAGAGGCAGTCACTGTAGTAGTAGCGACTACTACAGTAATTTCCAGCTTCCACAGCAGTCCCACAGGTATGACATATCCATGCTTACACTATATTTAGCATCCCAGTCTTAGTCCGTAGGGTTCAATATTGAGTTGGCCCACCCTTTGCAGCTATAACAGCTTCAACTCTTCTGGGAAGGCTGTCCACAAGGTTTAGGAGTGTGTCTATGGGAATGTTTGACCATTCTTCCAGAAGCCCATTTGTAAAAATCAGGCACTAATGTTGCATGAGAACGTCTGGCTTGCAGGCTCCACTCTAATTCATCCCAAAGATGTTCTATCAGGTTGAGGTCAGCACTCTGTGCAGGCCAGTCAAGTTCCTCCACCCCAAACTTGCTCATCCATGTCTTCATGGCCCTTGCTTTGTGCACTGGTCCAAATCATTTGGTTGGGGGGGAGGGGTTATGGTGTGGGGTTCTTTTTTTTGGGGTTGGGCTTGGGCCCTTAGTTCCAGTGAAGGGAACTCTTAAGGCGTCAGCATACCAAGACATTTTGGACAATTTCATGCTCCCAACTTTCTGGGAACAGTTTGGGGATGGCCCCTTCCTGTTCCAACATGGTTGCGCTCCAGTGCACAAAGCAAGGTCCAAAAAGACATGGATAAAAAGAGAGACAGAGCGCCTCTAAGTGTAGCAATTTATTAAGAACTTGAAATCACTATACATTAGCAACTCACTAGATGGAAATGAAGTATCGGCTTGTACACTCCGGTGGCATGTCAGATGGTGGATGTAGCCCCAGGGGTCCCGCAGAATGGAATGCTCTGTGCTGGTCGGGTGGACGATAGGACGCTAGGCAAAGGATCCTCACGTCTTCCGGGTTCCAGGTACGGCTGGGTGCCAAAGGACCATGCTGGAACGCAGCGCATGCTGCGTGACGTCACCGGAGATGGGAAATTACATTTTTCTACATGTATCTACAGCGTTGACTTCACTGTGTCTCCTGGAGCTAGCCCTTACAGCAGCAATTACCATCTATTGCACTATTGAACTACATTGTTTTGGGACTTTACTTTTGGACTCTATCCAGGGACTTCTTTGATTTTCATTTACAGTCCAGTGTTTTGTCCCCGTCCTTATCACCCAAACATTGCCATGTATTGGTCCTTTTCTTGCATATAGTTATCATCCCATCCAGCCTGTACCAGAGCGCTTGATTCCTCACCTCAAAAAGACATGGATGAGCAAGCTTGGGGTGGAGGAACTTGACTGGCCTGCACAGAGTCCTGACCTCAACCCAATAGAACATCTTTAGGATGAATTAGAACAGAGACTATGAGCCTGGCCTTCTCGTATAACATCAGTGCTTGACCTCACAAATGTGCTTCTGGAAGAATGGTCAAACATTCCCATAGACACACTCCTAAACCTTGTGGACAGCCTTCCCAGAAGAGTTGAAGCTGTTATAGATGCGAAGGGTGGGCCAACTCAATATTGAACCCTACAGACGAAGAAGGGGATGCCTTTAAAGTTCATGTGCGTGTAAGGCAGGCATCCCAATACTTTTGGTAATATAGTGTATATTGATCCAAGCTGGACCAATGTAACTCTGCAAAAACCATACCATAATGTTCTATATTTTAGGTGCTGGGTGACTAGCAACCCTATCCCTTATGATGTGTCTGCTTTCAGCCAGATTGATTGACCTACGTATAAGACACCTGCAAGCACTGGTATCCGAGGCTCATAGACAATTGTAATTGTCTAATTACTACCCCCCCCCCCCCCCCCTCATCGGTAGGTGTCTGGAACATGCCCCATCTCTCCTTAGATCTAAATAATGAATGGTGACCTGAAACAACAGCTTGTGCTTAGGAAAAAAATCTGACCATTACAGGTGCCTGAGGGTTGGCCATATTTTGTCTTTATGTACTATTGCCATATAAGTGTTTATGACAACTTTAATCTAAATCAGATTTTTGTACCCTCATCACATCAGGGGTCATTTTATATCGGTTGCTATAAATTATAGTACGACTGTTTACTAGACCAAACTGACCTCATACCTGCAGCTTGGAAAGTGCATTCATTGAAGTAGATTCAGTGTATTTATCATTTGGAAAGACTCTCATAATGATTTACTGTATCCCTGTGGATAAGTAAGCCATATTTACTGCGCAGTCCTTAACTTCTCAAAGTAATGTTCTTATTAATATCATACTTGTGATATGTATTAAATCCCGTAGTGGGACTTCAAAGAGCAGCCATTGTATTAGTCTGCAGAAATGAACTCCAACACCCATTCGTGTTGGCACATGTTAATATTAATCCAGGCAGAGTAATCTGATTATTGCTGAAGGAAGGAATTTTCCTAAATTATGAGCAATAACAAGTCTAGAAGTCTCCCGCACCGTCGGGTGACATAAGTGAGCCTTTGAAAGGCAAAGACAAAACATGCAACAACCCCAGAAACTGTGTTTAAAGCCCCGTACACATGCAACGATTATCGGCCGACCGATCGTCCGTCTTTTGACCAGAGTGGTGTTTTGTTGGTTGGAATGTGCCTAGACTGCACACAAATTTTCTCGCCCAACAAAAATCTACTTCAGAAGTGATGTCATGTGTTGGTTTGCTTTCTTTGTGTTCTTTCTTCTCTGAGCATGCCTAGTCTTGCTCATCAGATTTTTCCCTGTCGAAATCTGTACTGACTGCACGAAAATCGGCCGTTGTTTTGCCGGCCAACAAAAATTTTATAGCCTGCACACCAGATTTTTTTCGGCCGAAAAGTCAGAGCCGGTTGTCGGAAGCATCATACTAACAAGCCGAAAATCGGCAGATCTGACGTTGACCGAAAATTCCCTGCCAATTTTCGACGCGTGTGTACGGGGCTTAACTGATCAGACTTTGGCAAACAAAAAAGTTATTGGTTGCCATTGTTAAAGTGGTTGTAAACTCCTACATACACCCAGTGAAGTGACTGGCCTTATGTAATACACAGAGATGAAGGAGGAGACGCAGGGGAAGCCGCCGCTGGGGGAAGCCGCCGCTGCCTGCTCTCCACTTCAGTCCAGGGTGAGTGAGCCAGCGATGGGGGTGGGGAGGGATGGTATGGTGTGCTAGCAAGCTAAGCTGGTGCGGTCCGGGGAGGAGGGGTATGGTGTGGTCCGTCTGCCGCCCCCCCCCCCCCCCCGGCCCATGGAGCACCAGCCGCCACTGGCTGGGTGTAACTCCATTTAAGTTGCAGTTACCCTTTTTGGAGTGCTTTTTGTGCTACTCTGAATCACATTCCCAGCCTGCCTAACAGCAGCTTAAAAAAAAGTGCATTGGCTGCATTGGAAGCCACTAAGAAAACTTCCTGCAGTCTCAGCAGAGGGATCTCCACCCCCTGCCTCTTCTAGGCAAATGAGTCGTCAGTCATTAAATCTGCTGCAGCATTCTTAAAATATTCTGTCAGTTCCTCACAGCGGGGAGATTTTGATAAATAGACCATGAAATTCATTATAATTCTATTTCACAGTTGAAATTCGATGGAGCTTATTTGCCATTTTTAATACTGTGCTGATATTGTGTCTCTCGCCACTGTTGTAGGTGTGCTTCGATGAGCCTTTATATAGCAATGTGCATTTTCAGCTTCAAAAGGTGCCCTTTGCTCCATCCCCAAACTCTAGTACTGCAAAATGGAAGCTACAGGCATCATTGCTACATGTAATGGCATGAGAAAGCATGTCTTTATCTTTGTTCATTGCGTTTACCGCTATGTCCTTGGCACGAGGATACTAGATTTATTAGGGAATAATTCCATAGGATACTACATAAATGTGGACTGAGTGGATATGTCAGTGCTTTCAAATAATTTGCAGAATAATCAGATTTTTTTTTTTTTTTTGTGATGATATCCTTCTGGACAGAGTCTGAATTTCAAAAGATGTCCTTTATGCTTGAAGTGCTTATGTTTAAAATTATCCTTAACCTCTTCCGCAGATATACTGCGGCAGGCTGGCCCTTCTGCGCGAACGAACGTAGCGCACCTGCAGCTAGGGGGCGAGCGCGCGCCGCTTGGCAGTGGGGACTCCGATGCACAGGGCTGGCGGCTCCGATTGCCACCTGACACCCGCGATCCCTCCCTGATGAAAGAGAAGGACGGTTAGCTATTGTAAACACAGCTGACCGTTCTTCTCTCTGGAATTATCATAGAGCCCCTGTAATCCTTCTATGTAGGAACACAGGTCTCTATGGTTATTTCAGAAGCTACGCCCCCCCCCCCCCCACAGTTAGAATCACTCCCCTAGGCTCACATTTAACCCCTTAATCACCTATAATGTTAACCCCTTTCCTGCCAGTGTCATTATTACAGTAACAGTGCATATTTTTAGCACTGATTACTGTAGTAATGTCACTGAAGAGCAAAGAAAATGGCCACTGCCCCCACCTATTGCTGGCCTTCATGGCAAAGAACACATGGAAGGGCTCCACACATGAAACAAACAAAGGTAAAATTCCCAGTTCAATCTGCCAGCCAGTTTGCTTACCAACCAAATTAACCTGTCTAACAGTTTGCGTCAAAACAGGGGTTTAGTTAGCACACATTTGCAAACGCATGTGAAAGCTGCAGGGCCACTCCACGGCTCCCTGTGTACCTGCAGTCCTAACTCTAATGAATTTATAAGAGCCTTCACAGTGGAAGCACATGCAAGCGAATGGATAGATAGGGGGCAGGTGAGCCTGGAGGTGGTCCATCCCTCCAGAAATAGGTGGGGGCAGTGGCCATTTTCTTTGTTGTTAATGTGTACTGGTGAGTGGACATACTGGAAGCCTTTGCTGTAATACTATCAGCTGGGCTTCCATTATGCCCCCAATTACCTTTCAGAGGAGGGATGGGCCACCTCCAGGCTCACCTGCCCCCTATCTATCCATTTGCTTGCATGTGCTTCCACTGTGAAGGCTCTTATAAATTCATTAGAGTAGGACTGCAGGTAATACAGGGAGCCGTGGAGTGGCCCTGCAGCTTTCACATGCGTTTGCAAATGTGTGCTAACTAAACCCCTGTTTTGACGCAAACTGTTAGACAGGTTAATTTGGTTGGTAAGCAAACTGGCTGGCAGATTGAACTGGGAATTTTACCTTTGTTTGTTTAATGTCACTGGTCCCCCCCAAAAGTGCCAAAAATGTCAGTTAGGGGGTCCAATTTGTCCGCCCCAATGTCGCAGTCCCACTAAAAATCGCAGATCGCCGCCATTACTAGTAAAAAAATAAAAATAACATAAATCTTTCCCGTAGTTAGTAAACGCAATAACTTTTGCGCAAACCAATCAAAATAGACTTATTGCGATTTTTTTTACCAAAAAATATGTAGCAGAAAACAAATTGGCCTAAAATGTAATTTTGATTTTTACATTTTTTTTTTTTTTGAGAATTTCATATAGCACAATGTGAAAATTATTGTGTTTTATCAAAATTGTCGCTCTTTTTTTGGGTGGAGCTCTGCTTTAAGTGTTTGGGGACAGGGGCACAGAAAGGAACTGTGGTGTTTTTTTACTTTAATCCAAAAATGTATTAAGGTAAAAGAAGCCTAGCATTTAGTACCAAGTAATAAATATGGAAAATAAACACTTAGGAACCTATTTATGACCCTACAGAACTAATAGAAAGCGAAAGGTGAGAGTCACTCAATCCACCAGGCACAGATAACCAATCATTGAACTCCCGTAGCAATGCGTAGTCACATCCTGAAATGGACATCGAGGCTTACATGTTTTGAGGGCAAGCTCTCTTTATCAGATTAAGGCCATGGGTATCATATTTTATCCTGTATCTTTCTGTGGAATGAACATTGGATGGAATTTTTTTTTGTTTTATGAGGAGCAATGACAGCTCATATTGATGTCTATTTATAAGAGTTTTTACAAGGTTTACCTTTCACCCAGGCATTACACATTCTTCTAATTGGATTCAATTGTGTAAATCTTGTGTGAAAACATTTATATATAGATCACAGTTACTTGGTTTATTTCTACAAATTTTGCACCTGTTTTTGAAAAATTAAAGTATATCTAAGTCCCCTTAATGAATTTCTCTTGTTTTCTCCCTTTTGGTCTGTTAAATATCCATGTTATATCTATTTGAGTGCAAAAAAATAGAGATTGATCATGTCAGAAATGTTGTATGCTGATGCCTTGTGTTGTGGCAACGGGAGGCTCCAGAGAAGCGAGTGTACCACTTTCCCCGCTCCGTCCGGCTTCCTGTTGGTCTCCGTGGCTGACTTCCGGCCCCCTTTTGTGACGTCATCCGAGTGTGGCTCCCGGTGTTCACGGCGGACACAGCGAGAGTACAGCACATCGGCTCCGGTCTCAGGAAGCGGCAGCACACTGGACCGTGTGAGCCTTTGCAATCGGGTCCAGCTTTTCTTCCATCTGAGAGTGCTCCCTTCTCCCCTCCACCGGGATTAGAGGTACCGGTTTCCCATGACTTCCATCAGGGATTCTTCACAGTACAGCTAGGAGATACAGAGGCTTCAAGGTCCGGCAGGAAAGTATGCAATTTGTTTTAACTTACCCTGGATGTGCTTAATACATTTTTAAAGACTACATATGTGAGCTTTATTGGGGTGATTTCACTCTATTTATGCACGCTAGACCGCCATCCTTTTTTCTTGTTCGAATTTTTCCAAACACCATCCTGTGTCAAGAATTAGGCGATCAGCGGTGCACTATATACAATGCAATCACAGTTTTGTACCCTTTGGGTAAGGACATTACAGGAGCTTTGTGCTTAGGATCAGCGCCTGAACTCTTTTTTTGTGTTACTATGCTGATACCTTCCTCTGCTCTCTGCCTCTGCTGTTATCAAGTACAGCCGTGGCCAAAAGTTTTGATAATGACACAAATATTAATTTTCACACAGTCTGCTGCCTCAGTTTTTATGATGGAACTTTGCATATACCCCAGAATGTTTTGAAGAGTGATCAGATGAATTACAATTCGTTTCAAAGTCCCTCTTTACCATGAAAATGAACCTAATCTCATAAAAAACATTTCCACTGTATTTGTGAAGAAGGCTTCAGGGCGCCAAAGAAAGTCCAGCAAGCGCCAGGACCATCTCCTAAAGTTGATTTAGCTGTGGGATCGGGGCACCACCAGAGCTTGCTCAGGAATGGCAGCAGGCAGGCTTTGAGTACATCTACTCGCACAGTGAGGAGAAGACTTTTGGAGGATGGCCTGGTGTTAAGAAGGGTAGCAAAGAAGCCTCTTCTCTCCAGGAAAAACATCAGGAACAGACTGATATTCTGTAAAAGGTACAAGGATTGGACTACTGAGGATTCGGGAAAAGTAGTTTTCTCTGATGAATCCCTTTTCCGATTGTGGTAAAAAAATACTGCGCTAACAAAAATAGTGAACAAATAGCCGCTGACACTCCAACAGACTGCGATGGCAACCAAATATAAACATAAATTGTGCAGCGCTCAAATGTTAAAGTGAGTACAGTGGGATACACACTAAAATGCAAAAATAAAGTCCAATATTCAAAATTAAACAAAAAAGAGAAGGGGACCAGTCCCACATAGAAGAGTGAATACTTGTGATAAATCCCACACCAAAAAGAGAATATAATTCGCTCACCAGATGGCATGGACCCAAAGTACCTTACAGCAATTGGGTCATGCAGGCTGAAAGTGATGATCTCCTTGGAGCAGATGGCAGATGCTTCCACAAATTCTCCTCCAAATGGTGGATATAGGAAGGTCACTCAAGGATGGTACACGTATGGATATCTGGAAATCCCCACTCAGAAAGGTGTATGTGGGATAAATCGAAAAGACACCATAGCGTGCTACCGTATTTAATTTATCACCAGCCATTTTTGGTGAATTGCTGTTGATCTAAGCCTTCCTTATCATGGTTTATGGTTACTTCCTGGTCTGAGATGGAGGCTTGGGTGCATCCTAGGGTCACTTCCAGGTACGTGATTGCATCATTTCCTGGCGCAACAGGAAGTGATACTAGATGTACACAATCACCGTTTGGCCAATAAGAGAAGCTGACAGCGTCACTTTCTGATGACGCTTAGTCTTTTCCAACCAATTGGACATGTTTACCTTTAAGAGTGTCATTTCCTGGTGATGGAACGGCCCCTTTGATTGAATTCATAGGGAGGCTTGAACCACAAGCCAATGTGGCATGGCCACAACAATGTGAGATATTGAAACAATGCCCATTTGGATTGGTTCTTAATAATGAAGATATCTCCCCTTTTCCAATTGTTTGGGGCATCCGGAAAAAAACTTGTCTGGAGAAGAAAAGGTGAGCACTACCATCAGTCCTGTGTCATGCCAACAGTAAAGCATCCTGAGACCATTTAGGGGAGTGGGCTCACAATTTTGCCTTAGAACACAGCCATGAATAAAGAATGGTACAAAAACATCCTCCAAGAGCAACTTCTCCCAACCATCCAAGAACAATTTGGTGAGGAACAATGCCTTTTCCAGCATGATGGAGCACCTTGCATTAAGGCAAAGTGATAACTAAGTTGCTTGGGAAACAAAACCAAAACTTTGGGTCCATGGCCAGGAAACTCCCCAAACCTTAATCCTATTGAGAACGTGTGGTCAATCCTGGTGGGAAAAGAAAAACAAAAACACAAATTCTGACAAACTCCAAGCATCGATTATGAAAAAATGGGCTGCCATCAGTCAGGATGTGGCCCAGAAGTCGATTGACAGCATGCCAGGGCGAATTTCAGAGTTCTTGAAAAGGAAGGGTCAACCCTGCAAATATTGTCTCTGCATAAACTTAATGTAATTGTTATTAACCACTTTAACCCCGGAAGATTTTACCCCTTTCCTGACCAGGGAGTATTTTGTGATTCTTCACTGCGTGACTTTAACGGACAATTGCGCGATCGCGCAAAGCTGTACCTAAACAAATTTTTTTCCCACAAACAGAGCTTTCTTTTGGTGGTATTTGATCACCTGTGCGATTTTTTGATCATGCGCTATAAACAAAAAAAGAGCGTCAATTTTGCAAAAATAACAATATTTTTCACATTTTTTTATATGAAATCCCCCCAAAAAAAATGTAAAAATCAAAATTTTTTAACATTTTCGGCCAATTTGTTTTATGCTACATATGTTTGGTAAAAAAAAAAAAAAATCGCAAAAAGCGTATTTTGATTGGTTTGCGCAAAAGTTATCGCGTTTACTAACAAACTGAAAGATTTTTGTCATTTTTGTTGTTTTTTTTTTTTTTTAACGAGTAATGGTGGCGATCTGCAATTTTTTTTGCGGGACTGTGACATTGCGGCGGACAGATCGGACCCTTGACTGACATTTTTGACACTTTTGGGGGTACCAGTGACATAACTACAGTAATCAGTGCTATACATATGCACTGTTACTGTAAAAATTACACTGGCAGGGAAGGAGTTAACTGTATTGGAGAGGGAGGAAGTGTGTCCTAGGGGCATGTTTCTAACTGTGATTGGACATTGCTACTGGTGTAAGAACAGAGATCAACGGTCCTACATAGCAGAACCGTCTGATCTCCATTTTTACACAGCATGCCTTTCTCCCTTCCCGGCGAACGATCGCGAGTGACCGGCAGACATCGGGTCCGCCGGTCACACGCACTGACTTGTTAGGGAACGAGCCAGGGCGGGCGCTCGCCTCAGCGGGCGTGCGCTCCCCTGCTATTGGCTCACAAGCGAGTGACAGGCTAGTGACGTACCGGTACGTCACTTTGCCTGGCCGGGGCTGACCGCCTCAGTATATGTACTTGCGGCGGTCGGCAAATGGTTAAAAGTCTTGACACTTATGAAATGCTTGTAATTATACTTCAGTATACCATAGTAACATCTGACAAAAAGATTTGAAATCACTGAAGCAGCAGACTTTGCGGAAAAAGTTTGTGGCATTTTCAAAACTTTTGGTCACAAAAGAGAACCACACCCCTCTCTGTGTTCTGTTGTTCTGAAATGGTAGGGTGATTGGGGGTTGTCATTCTAGCACTAGAAGCACGCCACTGGCAAAATCACCAAGTAAAAATAAAGGAAAAGAGCTTGAAAATAAAACACTAATGCAGCTATCCTGTGTAAGGACTGCTAAGCTGCAATATATACAGTATAACATTTTTGTTTTGGGTTTTAAGAGCAGCCCTCCAACACCTTAAATATTTGCCACTTGCATCCCTGCTCACTAAGCGCCCCCCCTTGATGTCACCGATGCCCTCTTGTACCTGGTTAGTATCCCTCAATCTCGAATGACAGCACATAGTCCGTGCTTGAGAGAATGCCGGAACATTGTATACACCTCCTGCTCGTGCTGCTGTCAATCAAACTCCTGTGAGGAAGGAGCAGGGGCAAGGCTTACCTGCGCTGTGTGTGTCTCTGGATACACACAGCCTGGCTCAGGAGCGCACAGGTGCTTCCTTAGAACACAGTTTCCTAATGAGGAACCCAGAGGAGAAACAAGCTGACAGCAGTTACGGGGGACTTCCAGAAGAAGAAGTAAGGGTCCTTTGTGTGCAATATTCTTGCACAGAGCAGGTATATACTATATAACCTCTTTTTGTTTTAATTTAAAAAAAATGTAAAAAAAAAAAAACTTTAGTATCACTATCAACTGCTTTAAAACGGAATTCCACCCAAAAGTGGAACTTCCACTCACCTGCTTCCTCCCTCCCTCTGGTGCCACATTTGGCACCTTTCAGGGGAGACGGGGGAATATTTTTGACACAGCCCCCTCCTCCTTCCCCCCCACCTGAGCCAATAACAATACGCAGTGTGCTTCGCGCATGCGCAGTAGGAAACCGGTTGTGAAGCCAAAAGGCTTCACTACCGGTTTCCCTTACATCAAATGGTGGTGGCAGCACCCGGCAGCCGATCCGAAAATCGGCTGGGGTACTGACAGCGCAGGCTCCCTGGACAGATAAGTGTCTATATATTAAAAGTCAGCAGCTTCAGTATTTGTAGCCACTGACTTTTAATTTGTTTTCCCCAGCTGGAACACCGCTTTAACTGTTTTTTTGCTGGACTTCTTGTTATGTTAAGGTAGGTGGAAAAATCACCATCCACAGGTAATAAAGCTACACTATATTGTCAAAAGTATTGGGATAAAAGAGAAATTAATTTGCTCTTAGAACACACTTTAAATAAAACAATTAGAAGCAGCCAACCATAAGGTAAGATTACACACCCAAAACAAATAAAATAAAACATGGTAGCGCCAATATACAGTAATGAGTATTAAAATGATAAAAAGTCCATAGTCCCACACTAGGTGAAATAAGTCCAAATGCAAATGATGAGAAAGTGCATCCAACACCAGTGAATGGAGTTAATTACGATGTAAGCGATCACCTTGTGAATATTCCAAAACTGCTTACCAGATGTGCATGACCCTCAGATTATAGAGCGGTCATGTCAGGCATTGATGGCAAGTGTCGTAACAGGCAGGTTGAAAAATGGGCGACTCCCAACTTAACTTGAAGGTAATGTACCTCAGAATAAAGAAAGCTCCAATGGTGAAGTAAGTCCCAAAATAATAAAGTTTATTAAAGTATTGCACTTACATTAATCCATAAAAAACCAGCATATAACAAGATGTAGTAAAGACCGCGGTACTAGCGTTCTCGTCATCCGACGTAAGGTCCCGCCTAAGGCACTTTCTCATCATTTGCATTTGGACTTTTTATTTCATCTTGTATGGGACTATGGACTTTTTATCATTTTAATACTCATTATATTGGCGTTACCTTGTTTTATTTTATAAGTATTGGGACGCCTGCCTTTAAAAGCACATGAACTTTAATGGCTTCCCAGTCTTAAGCCTCGTACACACGCAACGAATTTCCGCCGACCGGTCGTCCGTCTTTTGTCCAGAGTGGTGTCTGTTGGTTGGAATGTGCTCTAAACTGCACACCAATTTTCCCGCACGACAGAATTCTACTTCAGAAGTGATGTCATGTGTTGGATTGCTTTCTTTGTGTTCTTTCATCTCTGAGCATGCCTAGTCTTGCTCATAAGATTTTTCTTAGAAGAAAATCGGACGTTGTTTTGACGGTCGACAAAAATTTTATAGCCTGCACACCAGGATTTTTTCGGCCGAAAAGTCGGAGTCGGTTGTCAGAAGCACCATACTAACAAGCCAAAAATCGTCAGATCGGTCGTCGGACGAAATTTCCCTTCCGAATTTCTTATCGTGTGTACGGGGCTTTAGTCCATAGGGTTCAATTTTCAGTTGCACCCTTTGCAGTCATAACAGCTTCAACTCTTCTGGAAAGGCTGTCCACAAGGTTTAGGAGTGTGTCTATGGGAATGTTTGACCATTCTTCCAGAAGCCCATTTGCGAGGTCAGGCACTGATGTTAAACGAGAAGGCCTGGCTTGCAGTTTCCACTCTAATTCATCCCAAAGGTGTTCTATCAGGTTGAGGTCAGGACTCTGTGAAGGCCAGTCAAGTTCCTCCCCCCCAAACTTGCTCATCCAAGTCTTTATGGACCTTGCTTTGTGTGTCCCAATACTTTTGACAATATAGTGTATGTTACAGGGGAACTTAGAAAAGCAAAGACTGCTGTGGTAATGTTAGTGACAGCCTGCGTCGTACACGTTATTTTTTCCCCTAGTAATGTGTGAGCGCTTCATCCATCAGTGCTCGCGGTGTAGGCTCCACGTGTTTTCAGAGCACCCCACCGAGGGAAATTCCTAGTACATGTCTGCAAGTTGCCCTGAGCTTCTGCCAGCCCCTGCTCACATCATTTCCCTGCGTCTCCCTCAGCCATCTGTGCTGTGCTTGGCTCTTCATCCCCTTTTATAAATATGGCTTGTATTACGGTTAATAAATTATGAGCCTCCCACCGGAACCCTCTCCTCTCCTGATTTCTGCCTGACGTGTAACTAATAAAGTTTTCAGTCAAGCTCCGGGGCATGTGTTCTACTCATGGAGTCCGCGCTCTCTCCTGCACGCAATTAATTTCTCCCGTCTTTCCCACCACCGCCGGCTGGGTTGTTAATTTCGTTTGGGGGGGGGGGAGGGATTGTTTCATTTTGCCAATTTCAGCGAGAAAAGGGAAAGATTTAAAAAGACCGTTATTACTGTAAAGCTGTGTAATACTGAACTCTTGATGTTCCAGTATAGCTGACAAACACAAGTACAGATGATCGCTCAGCTGCAGGCCGGACGGGATGATGGCGCGCGTCTGACTGTACAAACAAGCATCAACAGCGCTGCATGTGTCCCTATTGTGTGCAGGCTTCGTACGCTCCCACTTTTCCTCATCAGGTACAATGCACTCCATGCTGCCGCCTTTCCCAAAACTTCACATCAAAAACTGTCTGGCCTGGGAATGTTTAGCAAGAGAAGCCAGCTGTGCAAAACTAATTAACCACTTCAATACCGGGCACTTTCACCCCCTTCCTGCCCAGGTCAATTTTCAGCTTTTAGCGCAGTTGCATTTTGAATGACAATTGCGTGGTCATGCAACACTGTACCTAAACCAAAGTTATGTCATTTTTTCCCACAAATAAAGCTTTCTGTTGGTGGTATCTGATCACCGCAAGATTTTTTCTTTTTTGCTACACAAATAAAAGAAGACCGAAAAGTTTGAAAAGAAAAAAAAGTTTTTTTGTTTATGTTATAAAATGTTGTAAATAGAAAATTTTTTCCTGCACTGATGAGCACTGATGAGGCCGCACTGACAGGCACTGATGAGGAGGCACTGATGGGGTGGCACTGATGGAGTTACACTAATATGCAGCACTGATGGGCACTGCTAGGTGGCACTGATATGCAGCACTGATGGGCACTGATATGTGGCACTGATAGGGTAGCACTGATATGCAGCATTGGTGGGCACTGATAGGTGGCACTGATGGGCACTGATGGGCACTGATAGGCGGCACTGGTGTGCAATAATGGGCACTGGTGGGCGGCACTGATAGATTGCAATGATGGGCACTGGTGAGTAGCACTGATAGATGACAATCATGGGCAGCTCTGATGGGGAGGGCACTGAAAGGGTCCCTGAGCCCTGATTGCCATCCCATGGGTGGGCATCCCTGGTGGTCATGGGTGGGCATCCCTGGTGGCTCTAGTGGCACCCCCCCCCCCCCAAGGGTCTGCACTGGTAATCAATGCTCTGATTACCAGCACAGACTCCCCCCTGTCAGGAGAGCCGCAGATCGGCTCTCCTCTACTCGTGCCTGTCAGGCACGAACTGAGGAAAGCCGATCAATGGCTCTTCCTATTTACTATGTGACCAGCTGTGATTGGACAACGAGTCAGAGTGACACACCGCAGCACCGATCGCCGTTCTGCGCGCCCCTCTGCGCTGTATCCTGCTGAACATCATATGCGCCCCTCTGCACTGTATCCTGACGGCCAGTCAGGATAATACAACCACTTTGCCACCGTCAATCCGCTATAGGGCGGGCGGCAAGTGGTTAAAGAGAACCTGTCACCAACTTAAAATAATGCAGGTAAACGCACAAAAAAAAAAAAAAATCAAGAATTTTAAATGCTTGCTTGGAGTATTTTCCTTTCCAGAAACATATACTGTATTTATTGGTGTATAACAGGCACAGGCATATAACACGCACCTTCACTTTAAGAGGCCAGTTTCAGGTAAAAAACATTTTAAATATTTAAAAATAACAGTACACAGCCCCCCTATATATTTTACAGTTCCCCACAAGCACACTACATACCCCCTTTTATTATAAAGCCCCCTTTACATTGTACAGCCCCCCTGCACTCCCAGGAGACCCCCAGTCTCCTGGGACAGTCCTGCCAGCGTACTCTAAAGTAAAAAAAAAAATCACTGCCAGCCCCTTTTCATAGATGCTTCCCACATTGTGTCACTGTTATTGTAAACCAATGCTTCTAAATACTTCAGTAGCTCTGTTCTTTCATGGCCGGTCATGTGACTGCCCTCCTCTGACGCTAAATGGCCGGTCATGTGATCGCTCTCCTCTACCAATCTGAAGCTACACACCCCTCCAATGTGTGGCACCCGGGGCGGACCGCCGATCTCCGCCCCCCCCCCCCCGTTGGAAAAATAAATATCGGCGTATAACACACACCCATTGTTATATTTTTAGGGGAAAAATATAATAAATACGGTATATATTTTTTAAGTTATATTCAAAATACACTTAGGCCCCTTTGACACTTGTGCCACTTCCTGAGACTTGGGGCTGCAAAGTCACATGACAAGTCGCACCCCATAATTTCCAATGATTACCGTTTATATCTGTGCGACTTCAAGTCTCAGCGACTTCAAAGTAGTCCCTGCACTACTTTGGTCTGACTATGATGCGACTTGAGGTCCATAGACCTCAAGATTACACAGACTTTGTTTCAAGTCACGTCAAAGTCACGTGACTTTCAGATCGCACTAAGTCTCTGTTCACACCAGTGCAACTTTGAAATTGCGCTATCTTCCAATACATTATGAAGTGAATAAAATATAGCCAAAAAAATCTATATATTAATATAATATATTATATATATTAATATAATATTAATATACTCCATTCCCAGTTGACGCCTGTAAGAAGGGGAAATGCGTCGGACAGAGTAGCCACGCTTGTCACGCTCACGCGGTCCACACTGCCGTGTTTGTCGTATCGTGAATGCTTCAGTACCATGTGTTGGATGTAAGTGCAACTTTTAGCAATAAAATTGGATGGTTTTTAAGGTAATGCACTATCAGTTCCCTTTTCTTTGCATATGTTTTTTTTATTCATGGAGAATACCAGTTGCCCTGCTATATAGCTCGGTTCTGGATTATGACAAGAAGTGGAATTTCATCTTGAGCCTAAGGCCCCTTTCACACATGCAGACCCTTCAGATCCACCTGTCAGTTTTTTAGGCGGATCTGAATGGATGCCCCATGCATCCCTATGGGGCATCGGATGTCAGCGGAGACATGTCCGCTGACATCGGATCCATCAAATCTGGACAGATGGAAACCCTATTTTCCATCCACACGGCACGGAGACACAACTGCCATCCGCCTGCTCAGCGGCGGATCGATCCCCCGCTGAGAAAAACGGAGTCCGCCTGACGGACTCCCTGTGTGAAAGGGGCCTAAGAGTGGCACTTCAGACTGCTGCCTGTCCGCAGCCTTTTGGTAAGCGGCCATTATCTTATCCCACACTTGGGTGCATTTAGGAGTACCTGGGAGCCCACCCTGTGTCACTGGTTGTGGTTTGTTTTCCTTTACACATGGGATTGGACTTTTTTTTCTACTTTTAAACTTCTTGGTGTTTTTGATTTTTCAAACCGACAATTTATATATTTTTTCAACATCTTTTTATTGTCACCTAGATTGGAAGTGTTTTTTAATAGCACCA
Organism: Pelophylax lessonae; assembly: GCF_965119305.1. Taxonomy (NCBI): domain Eukaryota; kingdom Metazoa; phylum Chordata; class Amphibia; order Anura; family Ranidae; genus Pelophylax; species Pelophylax lessonae. Next base: position 508,876,133 of record NC_138772.1, on the reverse strand, counting down.
TTTGACTTGTGTCTAAATCTTTATGTAAGGACTTTGTCACTTTGTTTCAAGCAATTTATGTTTATTGATTTTTTTGTATCACATGCACAATTTAGGATTGCGCACTTTATAACTTTTTTTAGCATATTAATATAAAACCCAAATAAGTACATTTCATACAGCTAATACGCAATTTCAAAGTGGCCAGTGACCAGCAGTGAGCTCTGGGAGACCGCCGCGCTGGATAGAAGGTGAGTATAGTTCTTCTTTAAATTACAATATGGCTTGTATAGTACTTGTATAATGCTATATCATAATTGTTTTTTATTTGCTATGCTATTTTTTTCCCCGCAAAAGTGGAGATTCTCTTTAACCTCTTCATACTGACCATCTCCGGAGTTCTAAAAGCCAGGAGCGGGCGGACTTTCGGGTCATGTGACTGCTGTGATTGGCTGCCACAGTGGTCACATGATCGGAAAGCTCACGATCACAAGTATGCATTGGGAGCTTTCCGCTACCTGCTGACTATCGCCCCCAGGGAGCAGTACCATCTAATGAGCATTATAGGCCCCCCGGCAATGCAGTGCACTGGGGCCCTGCCTACATAATCACCCATAGGAATAAAAATTCAAATTATTGATAAGGCGATATTTATTGGTACAGCAGTGCCAGGCTAATGACAGCTTCCAAGTTTGGCGGCTGGGTCCAGTGAACACACACACAGATGGGAGTCAGACTCGACTGTCTTGTGTGAGCCTGTTCGCGTAGGGGCTGACAGGCATTCCTGCAGTTGTCGGCTCCCCCTCCATGGCCCAAGTGGCCTGACAGCAGCACAGGGCCGACAGGCGATTGCCACCTGCTAAGTTCGGGGGCGTGATGCACATGGGAGTCAGGACTAATGCTTGGCTAGGGTCTGGGTCGCTGGGCAGGTGGGGCCCCTGGGCAACTGCCCATCGTTCCCATTCGGTAAGACGGCCCTGCCAGGGAGCATGCTTTCATTGCAGTAAATTGTTTCAACAAGGTAGCATATATGCTGACACTCGGTGTTAAGGCCCACGCGCCGATTGGCTGCATATATGCGTACAGGCCAGTGTCAAGGGGTTAAATATCGAACACTCATTTTTGTGGCCATTGCAGCTTCTCTTAAACTTGTTTTGTTTCACGTTAATTCCTCCCATTGTGGCGCCATTCCGTCATTCTTCTCCCACAGCTGAGACCCCATTTCTCTCCAGTTCACCTCTAATACACAAGCCTCTCTCTCTCTACCATTGCTTCCTTTCTTTTAAATTAGAAACCGTTGGTGCTTATAAACCAAAATAGCATTTCTATTAGGAAGAGAGATGCAGGCCTTGCTGTAATTTCGCGGACATTGTGTCTTGGCGGTTTTAATATTCGCACTGCTGTTTTTCCTGCGCCGTTCTTCATTTGTCTTTCATTTTTTTATGTCATCGGCAGCACTTGAAAATGTCACAGAACAGTTAATACTGTCACTGTTGAAAAGGTTTAATATATTACACATATCATCACAACATGAGCAGTTTACACCCTGAATCAGACACTTTTTTTTTTTATGTAACTTTGTGATGAGAACAAAATGTCTTCGTTACTTAGTATAGCCAAGTTTAATCTTTTTGAAGTTTCTTTTTTTCATTTTTTTTTTTTTTGATGGTTGCAAGGTTGCTCTGCACCTTCTTCTGCTCATCACGGCTGTCAGCATAGTTCTGTACGAAGCTTATTGCACTATTATTGCACTGTCAGACTGTCCTGTTTGTCTTTTTGCCTTATTATGCCTTTTTTTATTTCCATCATTTTCAGCTGTGCTTAGTGTGGTGGGGCTGTCGATTCTCTTTGCGTATTACGCTTCACATGAGAAAATTACACTGACTTATTTTTTCTCAGGTAACACAAGTGATGGATAAAGCATACAAAAAGATCAGAGAAACCCTTTCTTTCCATTAAAGATGCCTAATATGGAAGAGCAAAAATGAAATTTTACATTTCTAGTTTACACTTGTTAAGCTACCTTTTGAAATAAAACAAAAACATTTAATTTAATGTATATTTCTGTACTTTTAATGTCCCTGTTGCTATTCTTATTTTTGTTAGATTTTTAATTTCCCCAAAATTTCAGTAATTTTTGGGAGATTTCAGTGAAACATTGGCTTAATTGATTGGAGTCATTAGTGATGGCAAAATTTAGCTTTTTTTTTTTTTTTTTTTTTTTTTTTTTTTTTTTTAGTTTTTAAGAGTTTAGTTGACTTTAACTGGTCCAGAGGGCCTAGCTGGATCTGTTCTCAGTGGGAAAAAAAATGGCCTCTCAATAAACTAATTTTTTGCCATTTGTTCACAAAAAAGTTAAATTAAAAGCAGCATATATAAGTATCAATCAAATATACATACTTAATAGAAATACAAAGTGTACAAAAAATAAATTATTTAAACACACCATCTGGCAAAAAATAGAATTGTATTTCTCACTTAAAGTGGAATTCCAAAATAACCAAAAACACTACTAAAACTGACCCCTCCCCCTCCTAACACCTATGCTTACTAACCTGTGTAATAAAATATATATTATTATTCACTATATGCCTTCCTCCATTTCCTGCCAACATCACCTTTTGTTTACCCAGCCTTTCAGACTAGCTGCACAAGTTCATTAGCTTTTAAATAAAGGAAGCCCAACTACTATCACTGGAGAAAAAAAATTAACTCTTCAAATTCCAAATGTTAGCTAAAAAAATGATATTCCATATTTGCTGTAAAAATTACTAAAATGATCATAGCAAAATCATAGTGGCAGTGATGGCTTTATTAAAAAAAATGGAAATCGGTGGCCCAGTGGAGCAAACTCTTTTATATACAAATGTATGTATGTATGTATATATATATATATATATATATATATATATATATACTGTGTGTGTATATATATATATATATATATATATATATATATATATATATATATATATATATATATATATATATATATACACTGTATATATATATATATATATATATATATATATATATATATATATATATATATATATATATATATATATATATACACTGTATATATATATATATATATATATATATATATATATATATATATATATATACAGTATCTCACAAGAGTGAGTACACCCCTTTACATTTTTGTAAATATTATACCTTTTCATGTGACAACACTGAAGATATGACACTTTGCTACAATGCAAAGTAGTGAGTGTACAGCTTGTATAACAGTGTAAATTTGCTGTCCCCTCAAAATAACTCAACACACAGCCATTAATGTCTAAACTGCTGGCAACAAAAGTGAGTACATCCCTAAGTGAAAATGTCCAAATTGGGCCCAAAGTGTCAATATTTTGTGTGGCCACCATAATTTTCCAGCACTGCCTTAACCCTCTTGGGCATGGAGTTCACCAGAGCTTCACAGGTTGCCACTGGAGCCCTCTTCCACTCCTTCATGATGACAACACAGAGCTGGTGGATGTTAGAGACCTTGCGCTCCTCCACCCTCTATTTGAGGATGCCCCACAGATGCTCAATAGGGTTTAGGTCTGGAGACAGGTTGTCTTGGAGGTGTGTTTGGGGTTATTATCAGGTCGAAATACTGCCCTGTGGCCTAGTCTCTGAAGGTAAGGGATCATGCTCTGCTTCAGTATGTCACAGTACATGAAATAAAATGAAATATATAGGAAGCGCTAACTTACTATAGAGCAGCACCTAGAAGTCCCTGGATGGCGGGAAAAAAATGTACTGTGTATGTGATAGTGCGCTTTAGTGATTTAAATAAATGGGATTAAATGAATATAAGTTAACAATTAATAAGCCCTGTATCTAACCATATAATGGTTAAGAGAGATTAAAGGTGCATACAATAATAAACAAATGATCAATAAAAAACATATGCTTATAACTCTATAACACAAAGTGCAAAGGTGCTAAAGTGCAAGAAAATGATTGGATCTATGACATCTGTGTGTATAACACATCAAAGATCAATAAATAGTATATTTATCTAACCTTATGCATGGTTAAAGCAGATGACAAAGTGCAGAGGTGCATTCAATGTTAAAACAAATACTCAAATAGAAAATATATACATATATGTGTCTCTGAAACACAAAGTGCAAGGTGCAACAGTGAAAAAAAATGTTGTGCAGTGCCACCAGTGTATATAATACATCCAAGGACCAATTAATATAGAAAATAGTCCATCCTAAGTGCACAAGTATGAAAATGTAGTAACAGTCTTCACTAATGGATTTTCTTAATGGTTCAAAATTAGTAAATTATGCTTCTTAGACTTTCGTTGGTGCTGCATGCAATCCCCAGGTGTTCACGTGCAAACATTTAGGTGGCAGCTTACCAGAAAGCTTTAATAACCAGCATTGAAAAAAGGAGGTATACTCCACTTGTAGGCAAAAAGGAATCCTGCTTCTAGCAAAACTCTTTCAGACTCTTTCAGACCTGAGTAATTCCCTTTTTTATTTAACATGATCCACCTCTCCTTAAAGTTTGGGAGTTTGACACAGCACACTGAACAAAGCCAATGTCAAATCTACATGGATCTCCAATACGTTTCCATGATACCCAGGAGGACATGTGAATGGATAGAAAAAGCTGGATAGTGCATTCTCCCCCAAAAATAGGTTGAAGGGGTGGGAGGTCAGCCTATCAGTGCTCAGACCATACGCCGCACACTGTATCAAATTGGTCTGCATGTCTGTCATCCCAGAAGGAAGCCTCTTCTAAAAATGATAAAAAAAAGAAAGTCCGCAAACAGTTTGCTGAGGAGGTGAGGAGTACAAAGATCTACAGTCAAGCATGGTGATGGGACTGTCATGGGCTGGGGCTGCATGAGAGCTGCCAACACTGGGGAGCTACAGTTCATCAAGGGAACCATAAATGCCAACTGTACAGACAAAATAAAGGGAGTAGGTTCATACACTGGCCTCTATTCATATAGAAGAATCTCTGTGCATAGTATCTGAGTAGGTAATTATTGATCCCAAAATGCAATATCTGAAAAAATCAGGGGTTGTGAATTGGATGGACCCAAAGAAGTGGATCCTTGACCAGTTCACAAAAAAGGGTGATCAAATATAAGTACCACAGATATACAATAATAATGGCAGAGATACTGAGAATTAGTGAAAAAATAGAATTTGTTTATTAGGCACTTGTGCCTGGTGAAGGAACACATCACATAAGTGAAAACAAAACATGATAAAATCCATTAAAAACACATGAGACAGTGGATATACATCAACTGAACCATGAACATATGAGAAATCATGCGGTGCACCACATGAAGCAAACCTATCATGTAGAATGAGCAATGGAACACTACTCAGGTCCTGAGGTGATCAATAGCACAGCAGATAATGATCCTGTGAGTAAAAAAGCATAAAACTGGAATGCAAATGGCAGGATCAACAGGTCTGGAAGGTGATATGAACTCCACTTGGAAAAAATTAAAAATATGAATGAAGAATGTCTAGTTCTCCGGTGAATGGCTTGTATGATTATAACTTGATGAAAGGAAATTTCCAGAAATAATAGTGGAAGTACAATTGATGATGGTGTTGCTGGAAGGTGCAAACAGCCCGTGGAAAGTGCACTCCCAAACAGGGAAAACCACCGAGGTTGAGCCGGTGTTTTGGGGGTCGATGAAACTGATGCAAGGTCGGTGAAACTAGTCAGCAGCAGCGTCAGATGGATTTCCTCAACTGAACCTACCTTCCTGGTATACTATAGACCCCCAAACACCGGCTCAACCTCGGCTTTCTTTGCATACAGCTCGCCATACCGGATTTGACGTGGGGCCGGCACACACAGACCCACACGTCGCTACTCTGAAGGAGGCTTGAGACACGCAGTGAATGAAAGTGCCGACGGAGGACTGTATGAGCCGGCGGGGTCATGTTACCCAGCATTGAGGTATGAACTTTGTTTTCACCAAGCCCGTACTTACCACGGTGCATGCCGCCCCTCCTGCCCAGCACGGATAAGTATATCCTGTTATATTTTGATACATCTCTGCATACTTTGGCGGCTTGGTATCTCATGATTCTGTGGACAGGCTGCACTACATTCAATTTCAACAGTGGTTTTCCCTGTTTGGGAGTGCACTTTCCACGGGCTGTTTGCACCTTCCAGCAACACCATCATCAATTGTACTTCCACTATTATTTCTGGAAATTTCCTTTCATCAAGTTATAATCATACAAGCCATTCACCGGAGAACTAGACATTCTTCATTCATATTTTGGATTTTTTCCAAGTGGAGTTCATATCACCTTCCAGACCTGTTGATCCTGCCATTTGCATTCCAGTTTTATGCTTTTTTACTCACAGGATCATTATCTGCTGTGCTATTGACCACCTCAGGACCTGAGTAGTGTTCCATTGCTCATTCTACATGATAGGTTTGCTTCATGTGGTGCACCGCATGATTTCTCATATGTTCACGGTTCAATTGATGTATATCCACTGTCTCATGTGTTTTTAATTGATTTTATCATGTTTTGTTTTCACTTATGTGATGTGTTCCTTCACCAGGCACAAGTGCCTAATAAACAAATTCTATTTTTTCACTAATTCTCAGTATCTCTGCCATTATTATTGTATATCTGTGGTACTTATATTTGATCACCCTTTTTTGTGAACTGGTCAAGGATCCACTTCTTCGGGTCCATCCAATTCACAACCCCTGATTTTTTCAGATAAATGCCAACTGTGACATACTGAAGCAGAGCATGGTTCCCTCTCTTCAGATACTGGGCCGCAGGGTAGTATTCCAACATGATAACGAGCCAAAACACACCTCCAAGACGACCACTGCCTTGCTAAAGAAGCTGAGGGTAAAGGTGATGGACTGGCCAAGCATGTCTTCAAACCTAAACCCTATTGAGTATCTGTGGGGCATCTTCAAACGGAAGGTGGAGGAGCGCAAGGTCTCTAACATCCACCAGCTCCGTGATGTCATCATGGAGGAGTGGAAGAGGACTCCAGTGGCAACCTGTAAAGCTCTGGTGAACTCCATCCCAAGAGGGTTAAGGCAGTGGTGGAAATAATGTTAGCAAGACACTTACTTTTATGGGATACTGTGTGTATATATATATATATATATATATATATATATATATATATATATATATATATATATATATATATATATAGTAGAGGATTTGTCACTGCCATTACATAAACTTTAGCTTGTGGAGATAAAGGAAAACATGTGAAAATGAGCCTTTAGCTCCACCTGCTGGCTTGACAATACAGACAACACTTAGGAAGTGAGTGGGAGGTAGCACAAATTTTGAGTGTGAGGAAAATGTAGTCCTCTTCTTAAAAAAGCCTGCCATATAAATGAATTACAAGTGTTAATTGTTGTCTTTAACGCATTAGTTATGATATGCAGAGTGCTTCCGTAGTAGGCTGCATGCTTACTACGTGTATGAATAACGGTGACTATTTTTAGTGGTTGCTATTTTGTCAGCAATGTATGTGAAGTCCATTTAGGACTTCTAAATCATTGATGTGTGTTACAGCACTTACTTATGACAATGACAGCTCATGAAAACATGCATGAAAAGGTGTGAATCTGCCGTAAATTTGACAGCAGTGTGTTCTGCTTTTTATTTGCGGAAGTAATTTAACATACTTGTCAATAAAAAGGAAAGAACATCACGATTCATTTTAGTCTAGGGCAGCTCAATGTACAGCCCAGGGTTGAAGATGTCATTAGCACTCATATGCATAAAAAAATAAAAAAAGACTTCAGCTCCATACTGTATATAGAGTAATCTACTGAAATTCTTACTAAGTGTGATTGTAAAAATGGTGAAATTTCCCCAGCGTTTTTCTTTATGTGCAAATAATAGGGATATTTTTAGTTACAGGTTGTGAATATAATGAATACTTGTATAACTATCTGCATAGTGCCTCAAGGCTACAGAAGCCAATTTTGCAAACAGATGAATAACACCTTGCAAAAGTACAGTGAAAAATATAATATAACTCTTTCTGACTGCAGTAACCTGTAGCAACCAATCTGAAATTTAACTATATCTGTCACAAATTCAGCTCATTCAAAAAAACATATAGAAAATGTGTTTGGCTATGTCCCTCTAAACTCCCAAGGCTTCCTTGGGAAGGTCTTGTAATCGTATAGATGACTAATAGAAAGACTAGGGAGATGGGATGGAGACAATACCAAGTTCCTCTATTAAAGAGGTTGTAAACTCATTAAACTTTTTTTTTTTTTCCAACCTTAAAAGAGAAACACATAATGAGCTAGTATGCATCACATACTAGCTCATTATGAAATACTTACCTTAGAACGAGCCCCCACCGTGCCACCCGCTTACCTGTATGACGGGCGACATGTTCAGTCGCCCGTCTTCCGGGATCGCGGCATCTGGCCATCTGATTGGCTAGACCCGCGATTACGTCACTCCCGTGCACCAGCGGCCGTTCCTTCAGAGCACATGCGCCAGTGACATCACTGGCTGCATTTAAGGTAAATATCTCCTAAACTATGCATGTTTAGGAGATATTTACAGTACCTATAGGTAAGCCTTATCATAGGCTTACCTATAGGTAAAAGTTGCAGAGGAGGGTTTACTTCCTCTTTAACAGGAAAGCGTTAAAGGAATGATTCCCAAAATCAAGGAGTAGAGATCAGTATAGGTGCCAAATAGGTGCTGGAGAGTTTCTTCTTCAAAAATTGGTCTTTATTGGTCACATACTATCCATATAAAACACAATTAACATGATTTTTGGCGCTGGCTACTTCCTCAGGAAGCTTCCAATATCTTTGGATCTTCTAACTGTTTTGAAATTGGTTTGTGCCAATGATAACCTTCCAAATCTCCCTATTGGTCTTTTAATCTGATTGATGGGCTCATTGACTAATAAGAAGACTAGAGAGAGGGAATGGGGACAATAACAAGCATGTTTCATAGTGCTACACTGTCCACTGCCTCTAGAAGATGTGTTAGGACACCTTAAGGCTGCAGAGAAGGTCTTTTTTGAGGTTATATAGATTTATCTTTAGTTTCCTATAGCTCTGGATCTTTTATTTTTTTTTTATATATGCGGTTTTCACTAACAGTAACTTTCCAAAGCTCCCGATTGGTCTTATAATATGATGAATGCCTCACTGGCTAATGAGACTGGGGAAATTGGATGGGGACAATACCGAGCACATTTTATTGTACACTGACTGTCCACTATCTCAGGAAGGTATGATAGGGCACCTTAAAGTGGTTGTAAACCCTTACGTATGTCCAGTGAAATCCTCCTAAATAAGTTGTACCTGATTATCTGCTGTCCTTTCTTCTCTATAGCCTCTCAAAGTTCTGAATTTTAAAGCTTGTCTGAGAGTTCATAAAAAAGGGGTGCAGAGAGCTGAGGTTACACCCTGCAAAGCTAAGAGTTCTGAGAGCTGATTGGAGGGAAGGGACACACCCCCTTCACACAGCTCACATGAAGAGAGCTGGGGCTGTCACTCTGCTGGAGGTCCCTCCCCTGTCACCATTTTACTCTTGTTGTCAGGAAAACTTGTCAGATGTGGTTTATGGAGATAGCAAAAAGAAAAGAGTAGCAGAGGAGAGAAATGACACTTAATGCTCTAGATTAAGACAAGTACACACTATAGAGGGATATGCTTTGTTTATATTTAATGTCTGAGGTTTACAACCACTTTAAGGCTGCAGAGAAGAGTTTTTCTCCAAGGGTCAATTTTTCCAGGAGAAGAGGAGAAATGCATTCATCTTCAGCTTCCTATAGCTCTGGATCTTTTCATTGTTTTGATATGGTGTTTGCATAATGGTAACCTTCCAAGTCTCCCTATTGGTATTTTAACCACTTCCTGTCCACCGTAGGTTTATAAACATCCTTAGACAGGAAGGGTGATATCTTGGTCATTGCTGCAGCTGCAGCAATGGTCAAGATATCAATTTGTTGGGCAATTGATTTTGTATAAAGTAAAAGTAATACGAGCAGTTAATGTGCTGCTGGATTACTTTTACAGGCAGTCGAAGAGGTTTCATCCTCCTCCTGCCGCCACCTTTACCAGTCTGTCCTGTGCGATCGGAGAGCCCAGTAAGTATGCAGCCAGCGGCATCCAGCTCTAGGCACACAGTGAGAGGAACCAAAGTTCTCCCTCCCACTGTGTGACGTCAGAAACAGGAAGCAAAGAGGATTTTGTCACTTCCGGTCATGGCCAATGCTATGTTGTTCATCCCTTGTAATAGCAATAAAATCTAAAGTTACAGCATTTAAAAAAAAAAAATTCAATTGGGTTTATGTGCATTAAAATTCATTAAAGTGTGATTTTCCCATACAAATTGTGTTGAAAAACTGCTGCCCAAATATTGTGTGACATAAACACGAGATTGTAAAATGAGCAAACAGGGTGACCAGGCAGTGGGAAAAGCAAATATAATTCTAGGATGCATCACTAGAGGGATGACTAGAGGGGTCACCAGCAGGAGGAAGGAGGTCCTAGTGATCTTTATCATCACTGGAGGGAACACCGCCAGGAGGGAGGAAGTCCTGATTCCTCTATATAGATCTTTATTATCACTAGAGGGAACACCAGCAGGAGGAAGGAGGTCCTGATTCCTCTATATAGATCTTTATTATCACTAAAGGGAACACTGGCAGGAGGAAGGGGGTCCTGATTCCTCTACTTAGATCCTTAGTTATCACTAGAGGGAATACCAGCAGGAGGAAGGAGGTCCTGATTCTTCTATATAGATCTTTATTATCACTAAAGGGAACACTGGCAGGAGGAAGGGGGTCCTGATTCCTCTACTTAGATCCTTAGTTATCACTAGAGGGAATACCAGCAGGAGGAAGGAGGTCCTGATTCTTCTATATAGATCTTTATTATCACTAGAGGGATCACCAGCAGGAGGAAGGAGGTCCTGGTTCCTCTATATAGATCTTTATTATCACTAGAGGGATCACCAGCAGGAGGAAGGAGGTCCTGATTCCTCTATATAGATCTTTATTATCACTAGAGGGATCACCAGCAGGAGGAAGGAGGTCCCGATTCCTCTACATAGATCTTTAGTTATCACTAGAGGGATCACCAGCAGGAGGAAGGAGGTCCTGATTTCTCTATAAAGATCTTTATTATCACTAGAGGGATCTCCGGCAGGAGGAAGGAGGTCCTGGTTCCTCTATATAGATCTTTATTATCACTAGAGGGATTACCAGCAGGAGGAAGGAGGTCCTGATTTCTCTATAAAGATCTTTATTATCACTAGAGGGATCACCAGCAGGAGGAAGGAGGTCCTGATTTCTCTATAAAGATCTTTATTATCACTAGAGGGATCTCCGGCAGGAGGAAGGAGGTCCTGGTTCCTCTATATAGATCTTTATTATCACTAGAGGGATTACCAGCAGGAGGAAGGAGGTCCTGATTTCTCTATAAAGATCTTTATTATCACTAGAGGGATCACCAGCAGGAGGAAGGAGGTTCTGATTCCTCTATGTAGATCTTTAGTGAGACCTAATTTAGAATACTGTGTCCAGTTCTGGAGACTACACTTACAGAAAGATATTGACAAAATTGAATGAGTTCAGAGAGGGGTAACAAAAATGGTGACAGATTTTGGGGATAAAACATGTAGAGAGCGACTTCAGGAACGTAAAATATGTACAGTCTGGAGGAGAGAAGGGAAAGGGGAGACATGGCTGAAACCTTTAAATACATCAAGGGGGTGAAAAAGGTTAAGGAGGGCAGTTTTTTTCAATATGAAACCAAAATCAAGAACAGGGGGACATGATCTCAAACTAACAGGAGGAACGTTCAAAACTAATTTTAGAAAGTATTATTTTACTAAAAGGGTAGTTGAGGCTTGGAATAAACTTCCAGCAGAGGTAGTGAGATCATCAACAGTAGATGGCTTCAAACATGCTTGGGACAAACATAGATCTATACAAAAAAGTTAATGAAAATGAAATAAAAAAATGGGCAGACTCGATGGACTACTTGGTCATTTTCTGCCGTCACTTTTCCTTGTTTCTATAAAAATAGGCAATGCCTACCATTTTATTCTCTAGGGCTTCTGCTAAAAATATATAATGTTTGTGGATTATAATAACTTATGTTATTAAATAAATAATGTTTTTTACATGTAGGAAAGGAATGCCGGAATTGGCCCAGACTGGAAGCGGTTAATCTGATGGGTGACTTGATTGACTAATAAGAAGGTTAGGAAGATGGAATGGGGACAATACCAAGCACGTTTTGTGGTGCTGTGCTGTCTGCTTCCTCAGGAAGGTGTGGTAGTACACTTTAGGATGGCAGAGAAGGGTTTGTCTCTGAGGGTCAACTTTTTTTTCCAGGAAAAGAGCGCATATGGATTTATATGTGTATTTATACTTTTATCTATGGATTTTTTGGTTGTTTTAATATATGGTTTTCAATTATATTAACCTTTGCTTTTGTCATAATATACTCAAGTTTGAATTAGTCAGGTTTGTAAGAGGTTTCGTAACATTGGTTGTTTGTGGTTTAGTAAATGATATGAGGTGGCTACAGTGCTCAGTGTTGCTTGAACTTTTTGTTTTGATGCAACAATTGAAAAGCCAACTAAATATTTTTTAAAATCTGAATCCAGCTATTCGGTGTTCGGAGCTTACAGACACATACTGATACGCCAGAAATACCACAGTGTTCCCATTCTCCTTATTAACCACTTTACCACCGGAGGATTTTGCTGTCTTACGTCTGGGCCACTTTTTGCAATTCGGCACTGTGCGACTTTAACTGACAACTGTGCGGTCATGCAACGCCGTACCCAAACGAAATTTACGTCCTTTTTTTCCCACAAATAGAGCTTTCTTTTGATGGTATTTGATCACCTGTGCGATTTTTACTTTTTGTGCTATAAACAAAAAAAGAGCGACAATTTTGAAAAAATAACAATATTTTTCAATTTTTTTTATATGAAATTCCCCCCCCCCCCAAAAAAATGTAAAAATCAAAATTTTTTATCATTTTAGGCCAATTTGTTTTCTGCTACATATTTTTGGTAAAAAAAATCGCAATAAGTGTATTTTGATTGGTTTGCGCAAAAGTTATTGCGTTTACTAACTAAGGGAAAGATTTCTGTCGTTCTTGGTGTTTTTTTTTAACGAGTAATGGCGGCGATCTGCGATTTTTTTTGCGGGATTGCGACATTGTTGCGGACAGATCGGACCCTTGACTGACATTTTTGACACTTTTGGGGGTACCAGTGACATTACTACAGTAATCAGTGCTATAAATATGCACTGTTACTGTAAAAATTACACTGGCAGGGAAGGGGTTAATTTTATTGGAGAGGGAGGGGTTAATGTATGCCTGGTGCTTACTGACATGTGTGGGGGGAGGTGACTGAGTGACACAGGGACAGATCGCAGGTTCAGCTATGCTGAACACTGCAATCTGACCCTGCCTGTCACTTAGGAGATCCGCCCACTTTGTTTAGACAAGCGGGCGGATCTCCAGACTCGATTCCCCGACGATCGGGGAAGAGCAGCGGCGATCGCCGCTGCTCCTCCCCTGGCCCTACTCCCGCTGTGACTGAATACAGCGGGAGCAAGCCCCCGGCGGCGCGCGTGCGCGAGCCCCCGAGAGGGGGGAATGTCTGGCGACGTAGATCTACGTCGCCAGACGTTATCGAGCCACTTTGCCGCAGTAGAGCTCTAGTGAGCAGTGCGGAAGTGGTTAATGTAGAAATGCCATTTAAACCCAACACAAAAAAAAATTGTTTTGTGTAGGTAATCTAGGTTTGGGCTTAGAAGGGTGCAGGGCTTAATCTAAACTTTGGAAGAAGGTAGAGCTCTGTAAACACTTAGGGCCAGAAATTCATTTGTAGACTAACACTGCAAGATGCCTGCATTTGAGAAGTAGTGCTACCTAAAGTGGTTTTAAGAGGCAAGGTCCACTCCAAAAAGTCCCTAACAGTTTCAGAGCCTTTTAGCTGTCCATATAATAATACATAGATAAAATCAAAGTCTACCAATAATTAAAAAATTAGTGATAAACAGTGGCGCAAAAAATACAATAAACAGTGACACCCAATGAAAATTCGGTGTCTAAATAAAATAACGTCCAAAACTGCATATATCCAATTTGGGTATGCTTCGTGATGCATCTCAACTGTGACTTTGATCCTCACACCACACCACGTGTCAAACGTGTCACCACTTCACCATAAGATTGGCACTCACCACAATTTGTTGCCTTATACTCTTGTGTTTGGCAATCAGGCAATGTACCCCTCAGGGTGGTAGATGTTTCAATAGTGGTTCTCAAACATAAAGGTAATTCCATATAGTTCCTATGTGTAAAACAGAACTCCAAATAGTGCAATAACGTATACTCAAATTTAAAACATAATTAAAACCTTCACCCGTTGCACTTACATAAAAACATTGTTAAATTGCATGACAAGTGGAGGTGTGAGCCTCACATAACATGGTCCTGGCATGAAAAATCCCATGTCTCATCTGACCACTGTTCGCTGATGCTGGGATGTCACTTCTGGTACTGCGTGTAACGTCACTTCTGGTTGCCGTGCAGCCTGATTGCCAAGCACGAGATTGTAAGGCAATAAATTGTGGTGAGTGCAAATCCTATGGGGAAGTGGTGACACGTTGTGTGGTGTGAAGATCAATATCACAGCTGAGATCCATTATGAAGCATACCCCAATTGGATATATGCAGTTTTGGATGGTATTTTATTTAGACACTGAATTTTCATTGGCTGTCACTGTTTATTGTATTTTTTGCGCAACTGTTTATCACTAATTTCGAAGTATTGGTAGACTTTGATTTTATTTGAGTTTATATTTAAAGTGGCAGCATTTATTTCACATTATGTAAATTTGGGTCACTGTGGCACAGAGGTGGGATCAAAAACTTAGAGGGGTTTTTCGGGTTACTTTTGATCCTGTGGAATATTTTTAATAATACATAGATGCTTATCTGAAAAAAAAGTGCAGAGGATTGGCAGTTTTTTTTTCTAAAAATAGAAAAAGCAACTCAAGGCAAAATTTTTTTTAAATGTTGTACAAAGGGAAGATATACTATATTGTCAAAAATATTAGGACGCCTGCATTTACACACACATGAACTTTAATGGCATCCCAGTTTCAGTCCGTAGGGTTCAATATTTAGTTGGCCCATCCTTTGCAGCTATAACAACTTCAACTCTTCTGGGAAGGCTGTCCACAAGGTTTAGGAGTGTGTCTGTGGGATCGTTTGATCATTCTCCCAGAAGCGAATTTGTGAGGTCAGACACTGATATTGGACGAGAAGATCTGGCTTGCAGTCTCCACTTGAATTCACCCCAAAAGTGTTCTATCTGGTTAGGGTCAGGACTCTGTGCAGGCCAGGCAAGTTCATCCACCCCAAACTTGCTCATCCATGTCTTTATGGACCTTGCTTTGTGCATGGTTATGTTTGATCAGGAAGGGGCCATCCCCAACCTGTTCCCACAAAGTTGGGAGCATGAAAATTGTCCAAAATGTTATGTTATGCTGATGCCTTAAGAGTTCCCTTCACTGAAACTAAGGGAACAAGCCCAACCCCAGAAAAACAACCCCACCACATTACCCCCCCTCCACCAAATGATTTGGATCAGTTGAAGCTGTTATAGCTGCAAAGGATGGGACAACTCAATATTAAACCATACAGACTAAGACTGGGATTCCATTAAAGTTCATGTGCGTGTAAAGGCAGGTGTCCCAATACTTTTGACAATATTGTGTAGGTAAAAAAAAAAACTGTCAGGTTTCTATTGCTTTATAGGATGGACTTGTGAATTTATACAGCACCTGCATTAGCTATGCATTCACCCTCTATCAAAGGGGCCATTTAGCAGTCCGTGTGATGGGGTTTGATGTATTGCCAGGTTTCTTTTGTGGTTTGTGTTCCTATTTTTAGTAGAGTAGATAGGGATCCCTTCTTAGTTCTCATTTTGGTGTCATCAGGGCAGAAAGGGATTTGTTAAGCTCCCCAACTTAAGACAGCAAAAAAAAAAAACTTGAAAGAAGTTCTGAAAAGTAAAAAGGTTGGACTTTTGCAGTTGGGTTTCAACTCAAGCCTTTCATTAATAGAAAGTTTACAAACTGCTAGTTTAAAGCGGAGTTCCGGCCTCAAATACCTTTTTTACTTTTAAAAACGCTGTCTGGGCATGGCCATCTTGGATGTGGGCATCTGAAGCCGCAGTGTAATCTGCTGTGTCCTTCTTCCTGATTCCAGGGAGTTTTCTGGGAGTTCTTCCTGACTCCAGCCTCCTGGGAGTGATGACAAACAGCTCCCAGGATGCAATGCAAAGGAGGAAGTGATGTTGGTGGCCGTGGCCACAGAGGGGGGAGAAGGAGAAAGTACAATCAAAAATGCCCTGAAAAAAATTGAAAATGAAAATGCAATTGTTGATCAGCATAGCGAGCACTCCAGGAATCACTTAAGTTGCAAAATAGGCCGGAACTCCACTTTAAGTGATAGGTGCTGTCTGATAGTAGACTGCCCCTGGAGCTTCTAAACTTAGGGTGCTCTAAACCCTGGAGCCTCTAAATATTGGGCAATCTCACAGACTAATAGCAGGAGAGTGATCCAACACACTGACTTCCTAGATAAAGATGGTATTTGCATAATAGAGATGCCTGTATTCCATAGCTTCCAGAATGTTCTGCAGTCTGAGAGCACCTACGTGCACCTTCTAGCAGTTTGAACCTTAGACGGGTTCCCTTTAACTATTCTGATCTAGAAACTAAGGAAAAAAGCCTGTCACTATTCACCGCCTTTCACACTGCCATACTAGTTAAAGTATAAGGGAAAATCGTCACGCTATAGATGTGACATTCTGAAAAAGGTTAGAGCTGCAGAATACAATTAATGGCATAGAACCTTTCTCAAATTCCGAATAATTATATCAGCAAGATTTTTTTCCTTGTGCAATTACTGACCCTTTTCTGTTACAGAGAATTACTTTCTGATTATCCTTTTAAGCACAGAAAATTAAGTACTGTTACCAGCTCTCTGCTGTCAGTTAGAATAAGTAACGTACATCTCTGTAATGCGGCTCTGTGTTTTATTATTTTTTTATTTTCAGGCATAGCGATTGCAATCTTGGCCCCTTCCTCCTGATGGAAAAATAGAGCTTCATTCTATACAGGCCTGCTGAAACCTAGCCCATGAAAACAAAAGATCAAGCCACACACTAAACAGAATTGCCAGGCTATAAAGTTCATAAGTCTGTGTCAGAGACAATGGTGCTTTACGGAACCTTGCTGAGTCCTCTGTTGCCTTTACTTTTTACCGCTAACTTGGCAGCTGCTTGGAAACCGTAGGAGATAAGTGACTGCTGCAAATCAGAAGCTGATGATTTCACGATACCAGTTTCTGATTTGAATTAAAAAGCATGCTAATCATTGTAGATAAAAAGTGCAGATTTCATTTAATGCTCAACAGGTTAACCTCTTTTTTTCTGTGTCAGTCCTTAGCGCTGTTATTAGGGTAATCAGTGATTGAATACCAGCTGAGACAGTGATCAAATCAGAAAGGATTTAGCACAGTACGGGAGCAAGATGTCCACTGCTTGGCGGAAGCAGAGTTATTATGTTCTCGTTTTTCTACTAATATTGAGTCATTGGCATCATCATCTGTACGATTTAGAAGCTAGATTCTGAATACTGATTAATGAAAACAGAACTTAAAGCCCAACTCCAAGAAGTGGACAACATGTAACCACTCATTCAGTCTAGAGATGCTGTATTAAGGAGTAATAACTACCTTGCCTCAGCAGGGTCCCTCTAGTAGTGTGACTGGTCTTGCAAAACCACCTCTCTAAGGTGCTTCTTGTTATGGTTGCATTCCTGCCCCCTATACTTACAATGTAGGATAATAGCCCTGAATTGAATGTGATGATGCAGAGGGACCAAACAGACTGCCCAGCATTGGGGCTGGCTGAAGAAGGTGGGCATAGTAAGAAAGGCTGCTCCCCATAGACCTAACAGCCATTTAACTCTTGCACTAAGGAGGGGGGTCATTACAAGGGTAGAATTTATCTAATTCCTGGAGTTGGGCTTCAAAGGTAGAATACAATATTCGGAAATTAGAAAGAGAAGAATTTGGACTTTATTGGCACCAGTATCAAAAATGTATATTTTTATTAGAAAATCACAGAAAACATTTATATCAAAGACAGAAAAAGGATGTACAAAATAACAGACATACAGTTTGCATACAGTAAAATCAGGCAGCAAAGCCTCAAAGCGGTGTGCAATGGAATCACACAGCCTACTAGGTAGTTTATGATTATAACAACAATCACATATATCACAAAGTAACCTGCATTCATAAGGCGGCCATAGAGAAGGATAGCAACCGTCTCTGGAGGTCGTCTGTACAATGTAAATAAACAGATGTTGGGTTAAATCCAAGTTGCCCTACATGTTTCGCTTAGCATAGTAAGCTTCCTCTGGAGCACGTAGTATAAGCAAACATCTGTATGATGACATAAAAACAATAATAAATATCCTAGTGTATGAACATACAAATGGGCCTAAGCATTTACATGAAAGTTGTTATACAGCCATACGTGTGGATGAAAGTAACAACCAGCCAATGAGATAATTTGAGGCTAAGTTAAGTGCCCTTGTCACATCACAGGGAGGGAAGGGAAAGAAGGGAGGAAAAGAAGGGAGGGGAAACCAAGGTAAAAGAGGGAAGGGAATGGGGATTGGAGGGGGAGGGGAAGACAGGGGGAAAGGGAGAAGGTATAAGGGAAGAGGGGGGGAAAAACGGCCCTGGATGGTGAGTGTGTCAGCCGAGCCTATGGACCTAAATGGAGGCAGACGTAGGGACCAGGGCTGCATAATATAGTATAATGGGTTATTTACAATACAATATTCAGAGAAGAATAAGACTAGTCACTTGACAGTGTCTGCAATTTGCTTGTAGGTGCACTATTTGGCAGAAAAGCTAACATTTCACATCGTTTATTAGGTTGCTCCAACATATTCTTGCAACATGAGGACTACTGAGTTCAAGATCAAAGCTGTATTTCATTTTGCAGTTGTTTCAGCAAAGCTCATGAATACTGCTGATTGGAGAGCTGTAGCTCTGACTCAACAGGAGACAGGTCTGACTTCTACAGGGGGCTTCCAAACCAAGAGCAAGGGTCCTTATGTTTCAAAAGTACTTTTAGTAATATTTCTATCTTGACAGATTCTATATAAAATAATCCATCAAGATAAAATATATTTCTGACCTCCTATGGTTCCTCTGTTGCCTCACGAGCTATGGGGAGGTCCACTTGATCTGTCAGTCTTGTGAAGGGGAATCCAGAGGAACCATTCCATATCTTGGCATATTCTGATGCTGAAGGGGAATTGGGAGATATTTAGCATCTTAGTTGCTGGAGGTCCACAGGTTGTCCATGACATGATTGACTGATAGGTTGCTGTGTAATTATCCGCTACTTATATGTGAAACTTTCTGGAAAAGTCCTTATGTCTGTGTTTACCCTGTTCTGTCTCCGCAGGCATACTGCAAATTACTATCTCTACAGCTTTAAAACAGTGGGGATTCTCAATAAATAGAAATAGATTTTTGGCAGGGCAGCAATTAAGTGCAATTATATATATTTTCCTGCTCTAAAAAAATTTCCCAGTTCATGTTGAAGGATCAGAATGTGAAAATTAGTTGCTGCTTGTTGTAAGACATTCGTCTCATACTTCTTACTGCAGTTGATCCAGATCTCACTTTTTCATCTGAGGAACTCCTCCAAGCTTTCTTTGTATCTAAAATGGCCATATAACGCAACTCTATCATAGTTTAAAAGGAGGAAGAAAACCTACTTTGTATGTGTTGTTATATGTAGTGGACAGTAGAGACACACAGACTCAAGACTGAGTGTAACACAAAAAAGCTATGTTTACTGCAACTTTGATTTCAGAAGAAAGTCCTGGTACAGAAGATATGAAATTTCAGTTCAGGAACAAACAGAACAATGATAATTAGCTTAAGGTGAATCCATAGCCAGGCTTTGGGAATTTAAATAAATACAGAATCTTGAAGTGTATGTAAAGTAACTACTTTTATGGTGGTAATGGAAAATCCCAAATTTTGTGTTGTCACTGGATAAGGAATAAAGTGTAAGTCTTCCAATGGATAGGCTTCCTTTAGCTTCCTATTATGCCTATGGACAAAAAGTAAAGGGAAATTATTGGGGTTTAAACTTTCCCTACACTATCCAAAACAGAACAAAATTGGACTTTAGATATATTTAAACAAGTGGTAAATTAACTTTAAAATATGTCCTTTCTGACCTCTGTAAGTGCAGGCACTGTGGAGCAAGTCCTCCTCAAATTCACAGCAAAGGCATTGAAGTTGTTCAAATTTAGTTCACACTGCTCCCCCCGCTAAGAGGGCTTATTTTTGGTTCTAAAATAATTGTTTTTTACATACAGTTTTATTTCATTGTAAACCTGTAAAAATTAGACCTACATAGGACACAAGTTTCAATGCCCTATAGATCACCCCAGGACCTAGAAAATCATGGTACTCTGGTACTCTCATATACAAAAACTGACCAGTTCTTGTGTTGCTGGCTTTGGCAAACACCAGTTTGTGGAGTCCCTTGAATATGGCAAAAAAGAGAAATAGAAACAAGATCTTATTAATTTTAATAGAAACATTTCTAGTTGCCCCAATTTTATATTGAACAATAAAGGGAATGTACTATAGACAATTCACTACCGTCTTCATTTCAAAAGCAGTGTACTTGGAAATTGCATTAGTTGCTACAACCTAGCAAGTACCATTAATTTCCTCTACCTGAGTGTATTTCTGTCTACAAAGCAAGGGCAAGACCAAAGTCTTGTGGTAACACTGATCTGATGGAAGGAAAGTTAATCAGACTGTCAGCACAGGGCGACTTTTCTCACCGAACCCAGAGAGGCCTGACAAGGTCTGTCTGATTATTCTACCTAATGAATTTGCTGAATTGATACACATGGAGTGATTAATAAAGAGCCCACACTTGAACCAAAGGGCCTGCCGTGATGAATAGATGCACATAGAAACAGACTGACAACAATGCGGCTTGTTTACAAGAGAGAATTGGTAGCTTGTGATTCTGCAAATGGAACATCACTAACGTTGCAATGTTAACTTTAATTACATCACTTTGGCATCAGTTCACTAAGCTTCGCAGGTTATTTTAGCTGTGTTCAAGTGATGTGCATAATGATTTCTTTGGTATGCAATAAAATAGTTATTTTACCATTGCAAGCCTTTGCGTGTGCTCCTTTAGACCTTTGTAGTCTGTTATGGTGCATTACCATTGGTAGAACTGGATAGACATATGTCTTTTTTCAACCAGGCAAACTGTAACTATGTAACCGCATACATGCTTTACGCTAAAAGAGAAGTTTTTTTTTTTGCACAATCATAATTACCCCCATCTACTGTAACACTTAAAACAGAGCGATCGAAAAACCCCGGATCGCTCAGTTCTCAGGGCTCCCTGAACAGAGAGCCAGTGACTGTCAGTCACCACTCTTTGCTCTGCCTTCCCCCCTTGTTTACTGGAGTGCTGGCCTGTAAAGGGGCAGGAGTGGCCAGCTCAGGCTCTCAGAGGCTCATTGAGAGGCTCAGCCCGGTGCCAGTCCAGGCATTTAGGCAGATCTCAACTTCATTGTCGGGATCTTGCCCAAGCCTGGACCAGCTCTGTGACATCAGCTGACAGCGGGCCTCAGCCCACTGTCTGCTGAAGACGGGTCACAGGATTGCAGAACGAACTGCACTCCTTTGATCCATAGGAGAAGTACAGCCAAATGAGCTTTGGCTGTACTTCTTCTTAACCACTTAAGCCCCGGAAGATTTTACCCCCTTCCTGACCAGGGGGTATTTTACGACTCGGCACTGCGTGACTTTAACTGACAATTGCGCGGTCATGCAATGTGGTACCCAAACGAAATTTACGTCCTTTTTTTCCCACAAACAGAGCTTTCTTTTGGTGGTATTTGATCACCTCTGCGCTTTTTATTTTTTGCGATATTAATAAAAAAAGAGCGAAAATTTTGCAAAAAAATGACATTTTCAACTTTGTCTTTTAAAAAATATCCAATATAATCAATTTATGTATTTTTTTTTGGCCAAAATATATTTAGCTACATGTCTTTGACAAAAAAAAAATTCAATGAGCGTATTTTTATTGGTTTGCGCAAAAGTTAGAGCGTCTACAAACTATGGTGTAAATACTGAAATTTACGCAGCTTTAATTTCTGACTGCCTATCTCATTTCATGAAGTGCTAAAATGGCGGGGCAGTACAAAACCCCCCCAAACTACCACTTTTTGGAAAGTAGACATCCTAAGGAATGTTCTGAGAGGCATGTTGAGCTCATTGAATATTTCATTTTTTTGTCACAGGTGTTTGAAAAATGACTAAAAAATTATTATTTTTTTTTTTTTTTTTTACACAAAGTCGTCATTGAAATGATATATTGCTCACACATGCCATGGGTATATGTGTAATTACACCCCAAAATATATTCTGCTGCTTCTCCTGAGTACAGGGATACCACATATGTGGGACTTTTTGGGAGCCTAGCTGTGTACGGGTCCCCAAAAACAAATCACCACCATCAGAATTTCAAAGGGCGTACATTTTTCATTGCATTTTCTCACTACCTCTAACGGTTTAGGAGGCCCTGAAATGTCAAGATACCACAAAACCCCCCCAAATGACCCCATTTTGGAAAGTAGACACCCCAAGCTGTTTGCTGAGAGGCATGGTGAGTCCATGGAATATTTTATATTTTACCACAAGTTTTGGGAAAATTACTATTTTTTTTTTTTATTTATTTTTTTTACACAACGTTGTCACTAAAAGATAAAATTCTCACACATGACATGGGTATAAGTGGAATGACACCCCAAAATACATTCTGCCACTTCTCCTGAGTATGGGGATGCCCCATGTGTGAGACTTTTTGGGAGCCTAGCTGTGTACAGGACCGCGAAAACCAATCAACACTCTCAGGTTTTCTAATGGCGTAAATTGTGCATGTCACCTCTGCACTACCTGTCACAGTTTCGGAGGCCCTAAAATTCCAAGATAGCACAAACCCCCCCCAAATGACCCCATTTTGGAAAGTAGACACCCCAAGCTATTTGCTGAGAGGCATGGTGAGTCCATGGAATATTTTATATTTTGCCACAAGTTCCGGGAAATATATATATATATATATATATATATATTTTTTTTTTTCACAAAGTTGTCAGTAAATGAAATATTGCTCACACATGCCATGGGTATATGTGAAATGACACCCCAAAATACATTCTGCTGCTTCTCCTGAGTACAGGGATACCCCATGTGTGAGACTTTTTTGCAGTCTAGCCGAGTACAGGTCTCCGAAAACCAGTCCCCGCTTTCAGGCTTTCCAAGGGCGTAAATTGTTGATTTCACTCCTGACTACCTATCACAGTTTCTGAGGCCCTAAAATTCCAAGATAGCACAAAACCCCCCCAAATGACCCCATTTTGGAAAGTAGACACCCCAAGCTATTTGCTGAGAGGCATGGTGAGTCCATGGAATATTTTATATTTTGCCACAAGTTCCGGGAAATATATATATATATATATATATATTTTTTTTTTTCACAAAGTTGTCAGTAAATGAAATATTGCTCACACATGCCATGGGTATATGTGAAATGACACCCCAAAATACATTCTGCTGCTTCTCCTGAGTACAGGGATACCCCATGTGTGAGACTTTTTTGCAGTCTAGCCGAGTACAGGTCCCCGAAAACCAGTCCCCGCTTTCAGGCTTTCCAAGGGCGTAAATTGTTGATTTCACTCCTGACTACCTATCACAGTTTCGGAGGCCCTAAAATTCCAAGATAGCACAAAATCCCCCCAAATGACCCCATTTTGGAAAGTAGACACCCCAAGCTATTTGCTGAGAGGCATGGTGAGTCCATGGAATATTTTATATTTTGCCACAAGTTCCGGGAAATATATATATATATATATTTTTTTTTTTTTTTTTTACACAAAGTTGTCAGTAAATGATATATTGCTCACACATGCCATGGGTATATGTGAACTGACACCCCAAAATACATTCTGCTGCTTCTCCTGAGTACAGGGATACCTCATGTGTGAGACTTTTTTGCAGTCTAGCCGAGTACAGGACCCCGAAAACCAATCATCGCCTTCAGGCTTTCCAAGGGCGTAAATTGTTGATTTCACTCCTGACTACCTATCACAGTTTTGGAGGCCATGAAATGCCAAGACAGCACAACCCCCCCCAGAATTACTGCACTCGATCTAGCGATCGCGGCGATACCTCACATGCATGCTGCAATTGCGGTTTACATATGACACTAGACCAACGCTTGCGTGCGCCATTGCGCGCAAGCACGGGGGGAAAGGGGGGGGGGCTCAATTTTTTTTCTTTTTTCTTTTGCTTTTTTATGTTATTTTGACACCTTTCCTTTAATTTTTTTTTTTTTAAATCATTTTTATTGTTATCACAGTGAATTTAAATATCCCCTATGATAGCAATCTGTGGTGACAGGTACTCTTTTTTTAAAAAAATTGGGGTCTTTTAGACTCTAGATCTCTCCTCTGACCTTAACGCATCTGACCACACCAAAATTGGTGTGATAAAATACTTTCCCAATTTCCCAATGGCCCTGTTTATTTCTGGTGAAACAGAAATCATAAAATGCTCGTAGCCTCCGGCATCTTAGGCCATAGAGATGATTGGAGCCATTCTCATCTCCAATTAGCTCTATGGTTAGATAATTGAACCACCGGTTGCACTCTCGGGTTAACCGGTGGGACAGGAGAGCCCGAGAAAAACCACGGAAGGCTGCGGAAGGCGGCGGTGGGAGGGGGGAGGCCCCTCCCACTGCATGTAAAAGCAGTCTAGCGGCCAATTACCTGCTAGGATTGCTTTTACATGTAAGCCGACCGCTGGCTGTAAAAAACGATACCAAGATGATGCCTAAATCTGCAGGCATCATCCTGGTATAACCACTCAACGTCCAGCAATGCACCAGTACATTGCTGGTCCTTGTTTGGCATATAGGTTTTTTTTTTTTCATGCAGCCTGTGGGCTGAACGAAAAAAAAGAGAACCTATCAGAAATCAGCACAGGAATAATGCGTAGTATTACTCACCATTAACCGCCCAAACAACCACCCACTGAATTTAATGATGGGTATACACGACACTATCCACGTATACCAAAATAGGATTTTAACTGCAGTGCTGAAATCAGAAAATCACCACAGCTGCTATCAGCAAAGGTATCCATATATGCTGAGCGCAAACACTGTTTGTGTCAGAATATATAAAATCAATGCGTGGTAGCCGACGAGTACCTGCAAGAGAAACAGGTCACAAAAGAATGAAAAAACAAAGTACATTAAAAAAAGCACATTAGGAAGAGTAGAAGGACATATAAAATGACTGACAACAACAGTTTTTTGGATTCTCATCATTAACCGCCCAAACAACCACCCACTGAATTTAATGATGGGTATACACGGCACTATCCACGTATACCAAAATAGGATTTTAACTGCAGTGCTGAAATCAGAAAATCACCACAGCTGCTATCAGCAAAGGTATCCATATATGCTGAGCGCAAACACTGTTTGTGTCAGAATATATAAAATCAATGCGTGGTAGTCGACGAGTACCTGCAAGAGAAACAGGTCACAAAAGAATGAAAAAACAAACAAAGGACATTAAAAAAAAGTACAGTAGGAAGAGTAGAAGGACATATAAAATTACTGACACAACAACAGTTTTTGGATCCTTTTATTTTTCTTTCTAACTGTTTCTTGATTTGGGAGGGACTGCGATCTTCTGCGATCTTCTCTTCCAGCTTGGGTCTCTCAAAATGTCGATGGACATCCAACATCCTTCGAGACCCTGTGTTTGTGTGCCCTACACTGTGTCGTGCTGTACCCTACACTAATACTCCACTAGTGTATGGTAGCGCTCGAAACATTCCCCGATGCAGAGACCAGGTTGGTCAGGACATTTGGGACAATAATAGCGAGTGTCACGCCTAAATCCGCGCCTGCTACAGACACGACATCTTCTTTGGGGCCATCTTTGGGTAGGGGTACTCGGGAGGACATGTGAAAAATGCCTCTCATGCAGCCGGCTCACTGCATCTGGAAGGGGAAGTTGGGCAGGCATGCCTCCTGGGTACAGGTAGGCAAGGATGATCTCTTCCTGAAATTCCCGGAAAGATCCAGTTCGTCCTGACGCCCTGTATAGGACAAAGGCGTTCAGCATCGCCAATTGAAATAAATAAACAGACACTTTTTTGTACCAGCGTTTGGCTTTACGGGCAACTAAATACGGCGCCAAAAGCTGGTCGTTAAGGTCCACCCCTCCCATATTAAGGTTATATTCGTGGACACAGAGGGGTTTCTCCATAACGCCAGTTGCCGTAAGGATTTGGACTGTCTGCGTGAAGGGAGGACAGAACATAAACATCCCGTGTATCCTTCCACTTCACCGCAAGCAATTTGTCCGTTTTCAAGCAGGCTCTCGCCCCCCAACTAAGACGGGAATCTACAAACCGTTGGGGGAAGCCCCGGCGATTAGGTCGCACGGTGCCACATGGGCCAATTTGTAATTCGAGCAGGTGACTAAATAGTGGCACGCTTGTGTAAAAGTTGTCCACGTACAAATGGTACCCCTTTCCGGATAAGGGTGACACCAAGTCCCAAACAATCTTACCGCTGCTCCCTATGTAGTCTGGGCAGTTGGGGGGCTCCACACAGCTATCTTTTCCCTCATAGACCCGGAAACTAACTGTATAGCCTGTGGCCCTGTCACAGAGCTTGTACAGCTTGACCCCGTACTTGGCACGCTTGCTGGGGAGGTACTGTTTCATAGCAAGGCGGCCAGTAAATTTAATCAGGGACTCGTCAACGCAGACAACTTGTTCAGGGGTAAACAAGGCTGCAAACCGCTGATTGAAGTGGTCTATGAGGGGCCGAATTTTGTGGAGCCGATCATATGCAGGGTCTCCCCGAGGACGACAGATTTCATTGTCGCTGAAATGCATAAATCGCAGAATTTGCTCATATCTCGCCCTGGACATGGAGGCAGAGTACATGTGCATATGGTGAAGTGGGCTAGTGGACCAATATAGCCGCACTTCACTCTGTTTAGTTATGCCCATGTTGAGGGAAAGGCCCAGAAAGATCTTAAATTCGGAAACCGTTATAGGATTCCAGCCGAATGGTCTGGCAAGGTGCGAATTTGGGTTGGCGGCGATAAATTGTTGAGCATATAAATTTGATTGATCCACAATAGATCTGAAAAGATCTTCCGTGAAGAACAGCTCAAAAAAGTTCAGGGGCGTAAAACCAGCTGTCTCCACGTGGATTCCAGGTTGGGCGGTGAATGGGGGAAGTACTGGCGCTGTAGTATCAGTGGGTTGCCAATTAGGAAATGCCAGCGCATTAGGGAGGGCACTATGGGCTCTACGGGCCTGTCTTCGAATACGCGGTGGCTGCGGGCCACTACTCGTGCTAGCCACCGCACCAGCTTCAACTGCACTTAGGGGACTCGCCACGTCACCAGGTGATACTGCAGTGCTGGTTGTACTAGGTCCAGGGTGTACTAGGCCGCTGGAGCTTGCCAGGTCGCCAGAAAAATGAGCGGCACTAGTAACCACACTCTGCTCCATACGAGCACCCTGCGATTCCTGCATCTCAACAACTTCAGAATGGGGTCGGGTACGCCTGGGTCTAACAGGGACCCATCTGTCGTCGGAGCTATCTGTCAGGGAGCCGCTGCTGTCATCTGGTTCGTATACTGACCCTGATTCTGCCGGTGAGGCTTCCCCATCGCTCTCACCTGACATGGTCATTATACTGTAAATAGCTTCATCACTGTACGAACGTTTAGACATTTTGGTAACTAAATTTACCCGTACAGTGATGCGACTCACAGGTAATAAAAGCACCTGGTTGTCGAAGACTATTTCAAGCACTACCAAAAAAAACTGCTAATGCTAGCAGGGATCAGGCCTGACTCTGCTAACACAGCGGTTTTGTGTCTTGTGTTTTTTTGCAAGTGACAGTAATCTATTGATTACTACACTTGCCTGGGTGAAAGGGTTAAACGCAGGTGCTGGCCGGAATCAGTGCTGATCGTGCAAACACCGCGTTTTGGGAACCCTAAACTATGGGGGCGCTAGTATAGTTCTGATCAGATCAGATATTGATCTGTTCAAACACTATACTAGAAATGGAAGTGTATGTGCGTGCGTGTGTGTGTGGCAATCAAGGGGTTATTTCTAAACTATGCGCCGGGGATCTGGGGGGGTGGCGGGGACCCTAAACCTCCTTTGAGAAAGAAACTAGCTAGCTAGCGCAACCTCAAGTCACAATGACACTAATACAAAATACAGTAAAAACAGTATATTATGTGTGTATTAGTGCTAATGTGACAGAGGGTGTAGGGGTTAACGGGATGTGATCAGGGGGGGATCAGGGGTTTAAATCTTTATTGGAAGGGGCTGGCGGGTATCCTACGGATAAAAGAAACGGTGGCAAGCGCTAAACCTGGTCACAAGTCACACTTATACGGGTATATAGAAAATGCTATATACTGTATACAGTGTGTGTTGTGGCAGGGGGTGTAGGGGTGATCAGGGGGGGGTCAGGGGCTTAAATCTTTATTGGGCGGGTGGGGGGGACCCTAAACCTCCTTGGGACAGAAACTTAGTCGCCTGCGCTAATTCTGATCACAATGACACTAATACAAAAATACAAAAACACTGTATATTACGTTTGTATTAGTGCTGATGTGACAGAGGGTGTAGGGGTTAACTAGCGGTGATCAGGGGGGGATCAGGTGGGATCAGGGGCTTAAATCTTTATTAGGGGGGTGGCGGGGAATTCAAGTGGAAAAGGGGGGGTCGCAAGCGCTAGACCTGACCACAAATCACACTTATACGGGTATATAGCAAAATGCTATATACTGTATACGGTGTGTGTTATGGCAGGGGGTGTAGGGGTGATCGGGGGGGGGGTCAGGGGATTAAATCTTTATTGGGCAGGTGGCGGGGACCCTAAACCTTCTTGGGACAGAAACTTAGTCGCCTGCGCTTATTCTGATCACAATGACACTAATACAAAAATACAAAAATACTGTATATTGCGTTTGTATTAGTGCTGATGTGACAGAGGGTGTAGGGGTTAACGGCGGTGATCAGGAGGGGGTCAGGGGGGATCAGTGGGTTAAATCTTTATTAGGGGGGGTGGGGGGTAATTTGAGTGGAAAAGGGGGGGTCGCAAGTGCTACACCTGTTCACAAATCACACTTATACAGGTATATAGGTAAATGCTATATGCTGTATATAGTGTGTGTTGTGTCAGGTGCTGTAGGGGTTAATCGGGGGGGGAGATCGGGGGTGAAATGTGCCTATCTAAGTGTGTATGTACGTGCTTTGTGCTGTACTTACAATTAGATGTGCTCTCCTCTCACGCTGGATCCAAAAAGACCGTTGTGAGGGGAGGGCACATTTCCTCTAAGCCTGTGTTTACATTTCACAGGCTTAGAGTGACATTTGATTGGGCAGGACCGATCAACAGGTCCAGACCAAAAATGATTGGCCTGGACCTGATGACTGATCGGTTCTGAACCCAATCGAGTCATCGGCGGTGGCGGGGCGTGAGAGCGCGCACAGGGCCGGCAAAAAGCGCTGACGTAGGCCTACGTCAGTTTGCCTGGCCGGGGCTGAGTGCCGACGTAGATCGTCGTGCGCCGGTCGGGAAGTGGTTAAGGGAAGCCCATTATTTTGCATATATCCCTTAGGGCTGGTAGTAGGAACCACAGTGCCAAGAGGGGAACCAGGAAATCAACACTTCTGGAAGTGTCAGATTCTAGAAGGTCTTTTGCAGGCACTTTTTATTTACTACTGCAGAGATCTGTGTTGTCAACAGCTAGAGCGGTTGTAACGCTCTAGCGTTTGTTTAGAGAGTTGGATTTGCAGCTGCAGAATCTCCACTCAGTAGTCGTGCAGAGATGTGTTGAATCACCATGTCCAACTCTCCAGACTCATCATTGTGGCCAGCCTGCTTCAGCATACAATATACAAACACTCAATAAGATGTTCCTGGAGTGATAGGTTGTATATGATAGTATAGAGGTGATGTGCTGAAAGGACAGGCGTGAGTTGTGATAGCAATGATGAGTACTCAAAAGTAATGTTCAGGAGAGTAGTAGATGATGGTAGATAGGTTAGCAATCATGTGCAATAACAGGTGGTAGGGGACAGCAGATGGAGTGTACAAGAGAGGCTAACTTAGTGCAAGGATATAGATGGTAGTAGACTCAAGAGCTAGCAATCTATGTAACAGTGCAGATGATAGAAATAGTAATGCATAGATAGTAACAGTCCTTAGTATGCAGAAGTAGATAGTGTAAGTTTGATAGGAAGGAATCCCCTGTGGGGTACTTATCACTAGTTAGATTAGTAAGCTGAAGGGTCCGGTAATGAGTGAATGATCGGGTAGCGAGATACGGGATCAATAGCGAGGTTCCGGTCTATCCAGGTATGGCAATAGCTGGAGGCTCCGGCAGCGTAAGACAAGGCTGTATACCATGCGGTTTGAACGAACAATTTGTGAGAGAGAAGCCGGCGATTGAAATAGCCGCTCAGAGCGGCGCTTAGTGATGACGTCATGCGGCTTAAAGGTATATGCGTTCCACCTAGCTGAAAAGGTGGGACGCAATATGAAGAAGGAAATTACCTATAAGGGTACCGAAGGTACCAGAATCTTACAGCGGTATGTCTTCAATGCAGGGAATCTTTTGTTTGAAGATTGATTTAACTCTCAGGGCCACTTTAACATTTAATTCAGAGCAATCCCTTTACCTGGGCCATGATGCTGAAGACCAATAAGAGGGGCTCACTTTCATTTGTTCACTATGATTGGCTGCGCATTGATGATGTAATGGGAGCCCGTCCAACTGGTTCCTGATCATCGGTAGTTGACCATGAGCTGGAAGCATCACCACACATCCAGAACTTACAAAGAATTATGCAGAGACCAATGCCAACATCATCACATGAGCACTGCTCTCAGCATCATTTAGCACTGCCCACCACCGCCCACCGCCCATTCAGCACCACCCACCTCCAGAAAAGATCCAAAAGAGAAAAAGAAAACAGTGTATCATGTGACTGGTCTAAAGACTTTAGAAAAAGGTAAGTAAGAAAAAAAGCTAATTATATAGCCAGGATGGGATATCCTTTAGGCGAGGGTGGGACAAAAGGGGGAGCACAGTGTTGGGCTGTCATTGTTGCATGACAAGTCTATATTAAAAGTAAAAGCAATCTGAACAATTCTTTTTTTCTGCTCTACACTATGGTGGCCTCCCCCACCTATTTAAAACCTGGCACATGAATTACACATGTTCTGTGGTTTATTAGACTCTCCTTACCTGCCATAGAACCCGTGTAATTCATACATGTCAGGTTTTGAAGGGATAAGGTAGCAATTCGATCTATAACACTGTGATCTGGGCTTCACGACAAATTCACTTCAAAATGATTACATCACTTTCAAGGGTAAAAGGTGCCCCATTCCAGAGAAGTGATAAATCACAAACCATATTTCTGGAATGAAAATGGCCTTTTTTTTAAATTATAAAAGTTGACCTTGGATTTTATGTGCTTTATGGTTAACGTGTCATTTAAAACATGAAAAATATTTGAACCATTCTGATAAAATCTCATTCCTTCATTTATGACATTTTTATTAGATTAAGCTCAGTCTGCCCATGGTAGGCATTTATAGAACATTAGAAAACCCCTAAAACCACTGCATGTACATGCGGCAGAATGGCTTGATGGTTATTATTTTTTCCTTTTACAGCTGAAGACCTAGGTTCAAATTCATGCAGAGATTTGTTTTGCCGGGGAGTTCTCTGATTTCTCATCATGTGTATGCATTTCAAAACACTTCACATTTATCGTATTTCTATACCTAAAGTAAACCCAGCCAGTAAAATCTCATAATAGTGTTAACTAGTTAGTGTATATTCTATAGTGCTTTTCAAGAGTTTAAAATCTGCAGCTTTCATTAAATAATATCTGGTGATCCTGGCATTAATGTTCTTGTATAAGCCCTTCCTGTTCAGAGTAATAACATGGTATCTGTCACGTTGTCTTCCAATGGAGACTTTAGATGACCCCTGTTTTCGCCATCAGCAAGCGCCCTGAGGAATGTCAGGAAGTTAATGCAGATAGGCAGCAGCTACAAAGGCTGCAAGACTGATAAATGTAAAAAAAAAAAAAAAAAAAGAAGAAAGAACACTAGATGTCCTTAGTCGTCCAAGTTGAATGACAGATTGTGAGTGCAGAGTGTCATGGACCTTCCCCTGAAGAGGCATCATAATAAATCCTTCATTAACATACAATACAGTGATGCAGACCGCAGAGACATCATTACATCAGTACTACTCTGTTAATTCTGAACTGTCCACCACTAGAGAGGATCTCAAATAGAAGAGGACACGTCACATGACTGTCCTGAAGATGTCAGAAAGAAGTAAGTATAAAAAAAAAATACAAGGGGAGGTCTGTATGTGGGAGTGGGACTGTAAGGTAGACATACACAATGCTTTAGCAATCTAAACATAATTTTTTTAGGATTTATATCTACTTTCGTGGTTTGCCTAGAGATTTACCTTTAAATTTCTGAAATTATAGAATAAATCTGCAAGGAATCTGGAAATCTGAACACTGCTTAATGTCAAATCGTCCCAAATGATATTATGCAACATATCACTAGCATTTCAAAATGTACCTGGACAGTAAATGTCTCTGCAGTAATACAGTTTTTTTAACTAGATGGTCTTTTTGTCATGCAATCCTTTCTCGACCTGGATCCTGTCTGTGATACCCTAAGCAGGGTTCCTCTAGAGGTTACTAGTGGTTCCTTGAGCAGTGGTGGATTAACCTCCCAGGCAGTAATCCCGAGTGTGGGTTAAAGCGGAGTTCCGGGCACAGAATCGTTTTTTCAATGAACATATCCCCGGGACAGTTAGGGCTAGTACATTCCACAATGGCTAGCCTCTGATCTGTCCCGGTTCGCACTTATCTGCAAGAAGAAATACTCACTTTTAAAATTTCTTCTCCAGCGTTGCCATCTCTGTTGTGGGCAGCTGAAGCCGGCGCGATCCTCTTCTGCGTCCTCTTCCGCGTCTTCTTCTCCCAGAATGCGCCTTCACCGGCCCCTCTCGTCACTTCCGGTGTGGCGCCGCATTCCTCCACAGCTTCTGGGCATGCCCAGAAACTGTTTAGCAGGGAATGCGGCGTCGCACCTGAAGTGACGAGCGGGGCCGGTGCTGTCGCATTGATTCCTGGGAGCGATTACGTTCAGCTCCCAGGAATCATTGCAAACCGGAAGTGACGGCGCGGGCCGCGGCCACAGAGGGAGGAAGTGGAAAATAGGTGAGTATTTCTATCTACAATTACAAGGTAAGTAAAAAAAAAAAAATAACCCTAACTATCCAATTCCTTTTCAGGTGAGGAAGAGCAAGCGGATGGACACAAAATCGATTAGGTCGATTTTGTGCCCGGAACTCAGCTTAAAGTTTCAGGACCAAAAGCGGTAACCCCGAGCCACACGCACATACACATTGCAATACTTTGTAATCTGTCATGATTACATTACTGTGTGAAACCATTTCACCTCAGTTGTGTCCCTAATGATTTGTCCAATGCCCTGCCTGCACTTTTAGTTTCTGCCTGGAAACTTGAGAACGTCCAAGGCATCCAAAAAGCATCACTTTAGGTCAAAAGCGGTTTTAGACAGCTAGAAAACAGCGATAGTGAATTGGAATTACTTTTTTGAATTGAGCGATACTGATTAGTGGGGAAATTCATCATCAGACACTGAAAGTGACGACAGCGACTATTCTGCGATTGAGCTCAGTGATGTGCAAACTAGGTGCTCTATTGACTGCGGTACGGATCAGGCAGTGCCCCCAAGATTCCCGTTTACTGGAGCATCTGGTATGAAAGTAGACGTTGAACACGACAACCCCTTGGCCTACTTACAATTATTTCTGAACGATGATGTTACTGAAAAAAATGTTACTGAGACAAACCGGTACAAATAGCAACCATTAGCTACTCTGCATTGGAAGATTTCAAGAAGCAGAAAGTGGGAATCAGTCACAAAAGAGGACATTTTGATATTTCTGGGCCTAATAATACTTCAAGGAGTGGTGGAAAAACCCCTGCAGAAGTGGTACTGGACAACTATTACATTACTTGCCACTCCATTCTTAGGCACAGTCATGTCAGAGTACAGATTTTCCCTGATCATGAAATATTCACACTTCGAAAACAACTTTGATGAAACTACTCATCCGGCACCAAAACTAAAGAAAATTTGTGAAGTATCTTAAATGATTCTAAAGAATTTCCAACAGAGCTCTGTGCCAGAAAGAGATATCAGCATAGCTGAAAGTCTAATGACCTACAAGGGAAGGCTAATCTGGGTACAATACATTGCATCAAAGAGGGCACGATTTAGCGTAAAATCCTACATGCTATGCGAATTGTCAACTGGCTACATTTGGAATTCAGTGATATACACTGGAAAAGGAACAAAATTCAATCCAAAATACAGCAACTATGGAATGGCAACATCTTCCATTCTTTCACGCATTGAGCCATTGCTAAGTCAGGGCTATTGTGTAACAACCACAAACTTGTATAGGTCTCTTGAACTTTATGAGTTTCTTCTGCAAATCAAAACAGATGCCTATGGAACCGTTAGGGCTAATCGGCGCGACAACCCGCCAATACAATAAGAAGCTAGAGACTGGAGAAATGATTGCCTGGCAGAAAGGCAAAATGATGGCACTGCGATGACGTGACAAGAAAGATGTGTGCCTAATGAGTACAGTACATAATACCTCCACTGTTATGGTACGCACGAAAGGTGGGAAATGAAAAGCCACAAGTAGTGATAGACTACAATAAAACCACTGGAGGTGTCGACAGAGCCGACCAAGCAATGACATTATACCCAGCAATGAGGAAACAGCAAGAGAAGTACTACAAGAAGATCTTCAGACATCTTCTTGAGCGATGCTTGTGTAATGCCTACATTCTGCTCAAAAGCCTGTGATTCATTCTGACTTCATTTGGAAAGCTGCCAAACGTATCTTTGTGAACCACCAAACACCATCAATGGCTGTGAATGGACGTCGTGCTGTTGGTGTTGTCAACCCAGAACACCTGACTGGTTGTCACTTCATGGACTACATCCCACCAACCGAGAAAAAGTCAGCACCTACAAGGATGTGCGTGGTTTGTTGCTCGAAACAAGATGACAGTGGAGGGAAAATCCAAAAGGAAACCAGGTTCTATTGTCCCGATTGTGATGTCAGACTTTGTGCAGTCCCGTGTTTCAAAACTTTTCACACCCAGTATGTTTACTAAACCAATATGCAGTGTCTAGTATTACAGTGATAAGAAAATTGCACGCCTGTTTGGACAAATTTCAGTTTTTTTGGTTTTATTACATTATTAAATAAAATGTATTATTATATTATAATTTATGATTTTGTGTTTCAAACTTTATCATACCCAGGATGTCTACTAGACTCTTGTTTGGACAGATTTAAATGAGTTATTCCTATTAATTCCAGGCCTACAATATAAAACAACAGATTTCCATGCAAAACATTGTACTGCTTTGACATTCACAGGGAGGTTAAACTACCATATGATGGTGCCTGCGCCGTTCTGGCACAAATGCCACTTGGTAGAACCAGTGGAACGTCTCTTCTCTTTTCTCAGTTAAGCAACATTTTGCACTAATAACCAGATTAGCTGTCTGTAAAGAGGAGCATTTTTTCCATTGACCACCAATGTAAGGATCGCTTTTCCCATTGGCCACCACCAATGTAAGAAACATTCTTACAAATGACCACTAATGTAGGAAGAATTCTTCCCACTTTAAGGGACAGTCCTACCACTGACCACCAGCATTAGGGGATCATCTCTCATTACCTACCAATGTGGTGTGGTA
Organism: Pelophylax lessonae; assembly: GCF_965119305.1. NCBI lineage: Eukaryota > Metazoa > Chordata > Amphibia > Anura > Ranidae > Pelophylax > Pelophylax lessonae. The sequence continues at coordinate 508,840,002 of NC_138772.1, read as the reverse complement.
TACTTCCTACCTCTTGGACCATGTCTTGTGCTGACCTCCTCCTACCCAAATCAACTGTCTATCCTTAATATTGCCATAGCAACACAAGGTATTTTAGCTACCCAAGCCTTTCTGAGCCTGCACGAGTTAGTTTGCCTACCTACCTTACCCTAGCACTAATGACTAGTAGAACTATACTCCTAGTCCTCCAGCAGTTTTCTCATAGGTATTTGAATTGTACATAGAATTCTAGTCCAGCAGAAATACAACAGCTGTATTGCACTGGCAGGCGGGTGGCAGTCTGGAATCTATTAAACACAGGAATGTGTTAGTAACATGATATGTGGGTGGCTTTGTGCTGCCCTTGGCGGCTCTTCCATACATTCTATGCCATGGCCTGTGTTGGTTTTGCAGAAATCCATCCCTATATATAAACTGTATGTTTTTCTTCTAAAGTTTGTAAAGTGATAACTGGCTTGTAACAGAAAAGTCGACTTGCACATTTATAAAATAAAATGAAAGAGAGAAAAATAACATCAGTACATTTAATGATATGTCACAACACTAGATATAAATATCGCTCTATCTGAAATTTGACCTCCTTGAAAGCAAATATATGAAAAAACAGGTGTTGCTTTATTTCTTATACTAAAGTCTTTACAAGATACTTTAGGAGTTTTATTCTTAGAACAGTACCTGTTTCTTAAGTTGTACATGGTGAGATGTATCAAACAAATGCATTTTAACTGTGGTACAAAAAGAGATTGAGACAGCTTGTTAGATAAAACCTTTTTAAGGAATCTGGAGTGCTGACCATGAATAAAAGAACTGCTAAATATTAAAGTCGTATTCTACCCTCCGTTTTTTTTTGTGCTGGGTAATGTTAAGCAGGGTAATAGTACCTAGTACATTTTTTCTTTTTTTTTTTGTTCCTAAACATACAGTGCCTTGAAAAAGTATTCATAACCCTTGAAAGTTTCCACGTGTTGTCATATTACAACCAAAAACGTAAATGTATTTTATTGGGATTTTATGTGATAGACCAACACAAAGTGGCACATAATTGTGATGTGGAAGGAAAATAATAAATGGTTTTTAAAATTATTTGTGGGTGTTAAGTGTGGTGTGCATTTGTATTCAGCCCCCCTGAGTCAATACTCTGTAGAACCACCTTTCCCTGCAATTATAGCTGCAAGTCTTTTTGGAGATGTCTCTATCAGCTTTGCACATCTAGAGAGTGACATTTTTGCCCATTCTTCTTTGCAAAATAGCTTAAGCTCCGTTAGATTGGATGGAAAGCTTCTGTGAACAGCAATTTTCAAGTCTTGCCACAGATTCTCATTTGGATTTAGGTCTGGACTTTGGGCCATTCTAACACATGAATATGCTTTGATCTAAACCATTCCATTGTAGCTCTGGCTGTATGTTTAGGGTCATTGTCCTGCTGGAAGGTGAACCTCCACCCCAGTCTCAAGTCTCTTGCAGACTCTAATGGGTTTTCTTCTAAGATTGCCCTGTATTTGGCTCCATCCATCTTCCCATCAACTCTGACCAGCTTCCCTGTCCCTGCTGAAGAAAAGCATCCCACAACATGATGCTGCCACCACCATGTTTCACGGTGGGGATGGTGTGTTCAGGGCAATGTACAGTGTTAGCTTTTCGCCACACATAGCGTTTTGCTATTAGGCCGAAAAGTTAAATTTTGGTCTCATCTGACAAGAGCACCTTCTTCCACATGTTTGCTGTGTCCCCCACGTGGCTTCTCGCAAACTTGAAATGGGACTTCTTATGGCTTTAATTCAACAATTGTTTACTTCTTTCCACTCTTCCATAAAGGCCAGATTTGTGGAGTGCACAAATAATAGTTTTCCTGTGGACAGATTCTCCCACCTGAGCTGTGGATCTCTGCAGCTCCTCCAGAGTTACTGTGGGCCTCTTGGCTGCTTCTCTGATTAACGCTCCCTTTGCCCGAATTATCAGTTTAGGTGGACAGCCATGTCTTGGTAGGTTTGCAGTTGTGCCATATTCTTTCCATTTTCAGATGATGGATTGAACAGTGCTCTGTGAGATGTTCAAAGCTTGGGATATTTTTTTATAACGTAACCCTGCTAACTTCTCCACAAATGTATCCCTGACCTGTCTGGTGTGTTTCTTGGCCTTCATATTGCTGTTTGTTCACTAGGGTTCTCTAACAAACCTCTGAGGGTTTTCCAGAACAGCTTTGTTTATATTGAGATTAAATTACACACAGGTGGACTCTATTTACTAATTGGATGACTTCTGAAAGCAATTGGTTCCACTAGATTTTAGTTAGTGGTACTGTATGAGAGTAAAGGAGGCTGAATACAAATGCATGCCACACTTTTTAGATATTTATTTGTAAAATAATTTGAAAACGATTTATCATTTTCCTTTTACTTCACAATTATGTGCTACTTTGTGTTGCTCTATCACATAAAATTCCAAAAAAATACATTTACGTTTTTGGTTGCAACATGACAAATTGTGGAAAATTTCAAGGGGTACGAATACTTTTTCAAGGCACTGTAAGTTACCCTCCCTATTCACCGCCCCTTGCTTCAGGTCCTCGGTGCCACTTCCCCTTAACTTCTGGATAGTGGTGGGTGCTCTCTGTATCCTTCATATGCGCAGTACAGCAGGGACAGTACAGGCTCCAGATGCTGTCAACCAACAGCTGGAAAAGGGAGCAGGGGTGTGGCTTGTGACTGGAAATCTTCAATTTTATAAATGCATACTAAAATCAAACAACTTTAGCACATAATGGATAATGGTATTCCAGCTTTATTTGATTTTAATATATATATTTATTTCATTGTAAATCTCTGCCCTCTATTTTCCTGAAGAAGTGAATTGTTCGCAAAACATGTCCTTCAAAAGCCTCTCCATTTTGTTTGAACAATTTAAAACCTTATTGCAACCAATGGCAATCTACGCCGCTCCTAAATGCTCCCTGCTGCTTCCTCCTCAGACTGCTGTTGGGAGTCCGATCCGAGACCGTGTACCCGGTCTACAAGCAACAGGACACACATCAATGATGTCACAAACCTTTAAAAGCAATTTAAACCAATGGCTAAAATATACACCACATGGCATCCTTCCTGTCATCCACCCACTCTAGTATGTTTCCCCCCAAAGAACAGATCCTTCACAATTAAGCCCTATCTTTAGGCGAAACATGTTTGTGATGTCGTTATTGGTGGCAATTGTGATGCCATCAGTGGGTGACCCATTTACTCATGACACTTAGGATACGGCAAATTGTATACAGTATCTCACAAAAGTGAGTACACCCCTCACATTTTTGTAAATATTTTATTGTATCTTTTCATGTGACAACACTAAAGAAATGACACTTTGCTGCAATGTAAAGTAGTGAGTGTACAGCTTGTATAGCAGTGTAAATTTGCTGGATGCTGGTGTGAAGGCGCCTGGTTCTAAACAAGGTCTAAACTTAGAAGTGACCTGCTGCCCCTTTAAATGTGTGTTAAACACATCTAAACTAAGTGAACAAAAATGAAAAGTAGGCGCTGGTACTAGTGTTATAATGACCAAACAATAAGTAATAAACAAGGCAAAGTGCTCAAAAAGTGCTGAAATCAATAAACAAGTGAGGTGCACAAATATACAAATACTATTGCATATGGTTCACCCACCACCATATATACGGTGCTTTTAGTGTAAATAAGAAGCAAAAACATGTGGTTAACGTTCGTGAATACGTAATATAAAATGCAATGATAAAGTGCAATTTAGGTGTTTCCAAATTAAGAAAGTCCGTGCAATATTGCCCAACTAAGATGTGCCAGTTGAAAGTAATCCACCTCATGAGCTGTGCTACATATATATGCTCACCGGGTCTTCCTGATGACGCAATCCGCGAAATGTTCACTTAGTGTAAATTTGCTATCCCCTCAAAATAACTCAATGCACAACCAATAATGTCTAAACCGCTGGCAACAAAAGTGAGTACACCCCTAAGTGAAATTGTCCAATTTGGGCCCAAAGTGTCAATATTTTGTGTGCCCACCATTATTTTCTAGCACTGCCTTAACCCTCTTTGGCATGGAGTTCACTAGAGCTCCACAGGTTACCACTGGAGTCCTCTTCCACTCCTCAATGCCAACATCACAGAGCTGGTGGATGTTAGATACCTTGCGCTCCTCCACCTTGCATTTGAGGATGCCCCACAGATGCTCAATAGGGTTTGGGTCTGGAGACATGCTTGGCCAGTCCATCACCTTTACCCTCAGCTTCTTTAGAAAAGCAGTGGTCATCTTGGAGGTGTGTTTGAGGTCACTATCATGTTGGAATACTGCCCTGCGGCCCAGTCTCCAAAGGGAGGGGATCAGGCTCTGCTTCAGTATGTCACAGTGCATGTTGGAATTCATGGTCCCCTCAATGAACTGTAGCTCTCCAGTGCCAGCAGCACTCATGCAGCTTCAGGCCATGACACTCCCACCACCATGCTTGACTGTAGGCAAGACACACTTGTTTTTGTACTCCAGTCCTCACCTGGTTGCTGCCACACACGTTTGACACCATCTGAACTAATACGTTTATCTTGGTCTCATCAGACCACAGTACATGGTTCCAGTAATTCATGTCCTTTGTCTGCTTGTCTTCAGCAAACTGTTTGCGCGCTTTCTTGTGCATCATCTTTAGAAGAGGCTTCCTTCGGGGACGACAGCCATGCAGATCAATTTGATGCAGTGTGCGGTGTATGATTTGAGCACTGGCAGGCTGACCCCCCACCCCTTCAACCTCTGCAGCAATGCTGCCAGCACTTCTACATCTATTTCCCAAAGATAACCTCTGGATATGACGCTGAGCATGTGCACTCAACTTTGAAGGGACAGCAAATTTACACTGTTATACAAGCTGTACACTCACTACTTTACATTGTAGCAAAGTGTAATTTCTTCAGTGTTGCCAAATAAAAAGATATAATAAAATATTTACAAATATGTGAGGGGTAATATATGTACACTAATGCCTCGTTTCCACTGAGCGGAACGGTTCGGGTCGGTACAGTTTGGAAGGGCTGGAATGGTCCGGCCTATTCAGGTGAGCATTTCCACTGCAAGTTGGACCGCCAGGGGCCATGTGGGGTTTACACCAAATGCCTTTTGACGTGAGCATTGAGGTTTTCCTGTCCGCCAATCAGTGGAATGTATCGTGTGATGCCAGTAGCTCCGCCCTAACGGTACCTTACCATTTCCTATGGCCCTACATCTGAAGGAGGACCAGGAATGGTGCGGTTTGGTTCGGTTGTATGGGCCACTTTCATAATGGAAACACTCAAAATAGCGTACTGTACTGAACCGACCCGAACTGATCCGCTCAGTGGAAACGAGGCATAAATGATAGAAATAAGTATTGGGTTAGGCTTAAGAGGCATTGAGACTATGATACATCCAGAATATGTCCATGGAGCATTTTAGGATGGTTTTAATAAGCATTAAAAATATTTTTTTAAAGGGGATAAGGCTGAATTTATGATTTGTGTGCATCTAAAAAGTCATGCAGGGCATTGTTTGTCTGTATGTATGGCATTGGTTTTCCTATTTTTCTATTTAATATATAAGGGATGTGGTGCAAGGAACAATGCTGGCCCCCATATCATCCTTTTTAGTAAGGTAAGTGGTGAGCTCTACATGTTTTTTTTTTTTTTTATTAGAGCTTAGTATCACTTTAATTGGACCTCCAACTAAAGTATTTAGTTTGTTTTGGAAAGAATGAAGAGTTGGATCTTTTGCCATGTTTTACTGCTTGTGGCTATTATGTTTTTTAGAGTGCTGGATAGCCAGGTGTAGTTTAACCTCTCTGTAAGAAATGTGTTCAGCTATGGGAGTTTGGATGGGCTAGCTCTTAGGGAAAAAGCCAATGGTTAGAAATATCACATATAAAAGAAGGAAACTGTCAAATGAATAGTAAAGTGCAATTATAATTTATTTTTGACAGTCATTTACTCCTTAAGTCCCCATTTTTTTTTTCAGAAGATACATCCTCATCTCCATAGGCTTGTTTTGTTTCCTGACCACTTCTCTCAGTAAGGTGCAATCTTACTTTAGTTTGTCTTGACTGTAAATCTTGTTCCCCAATTTGTGGTTTTGTACAGTTTGGTTGTATGTCTAGTAAATTTAGGCTGCTAGGTAGTAGTTTTATCCAGGCCAATTTGTAGTCCTTTCAGGTTGGTGCTGCCTCTCCTAAGTTCAGGGTTGCTGCTGTTTCCTGCTGCTGCCACTGGGTGTCACTGTTGCTTAGGGCAGTAGTTATGGGAGCGGTAACAATCTTTGGTTTATGCGTATATTTCTCCCCTCTAGCAACCACTAGGAAGTTCATGACCAGGGGTGCATGCTGGGGAAAGATATATATGTTTGGGGAGGGGCCTGGTGAGCTCTATGTGTGCAGTCCTGTGTGCTGACTAGGCCAGAAGCCCATTTGAGCCTAGCACAGACTTCTAAAGCTGCCTTGCCTGGCCAAGGAGGTTACAGCACCCAAGATGGAGAGCCAGGGGAAGAAATCCTATTGAAGGGAGATGGAGTCTGCCCTCAGAGGATCCTGAAACATCTGTAAAAGACTAAAGTGACTGGCACTCTTCGTTGCAACCCTCCACTGCAGCCATGGATCAAGGCTAGGGTAAATGCTAGTCCTCCCCTAGGGGTTTCTTCTTTTCCCAGCCGGGGTGGGGGGGGGGGGAACCTACTGTACATGTACATGAAAATATATACACACAAACATAGATGTACATCAATGTTATCAGAGTTTTTTTGATTGATATACCCCCACTGACTGTAAATGGTTACTTTATCGAATGCTTCCCCTGATGTGGAATATGTCGTCGGTTGTTCTTTCTTTGTTTAACCCTGAAAATCAATATAATGAGATTTAATAGAATTTATTGCTCACAGCATCCGCTAAAATACCAATGCTTTTTGTTGTTTTCAAGGACGACTTTCATTATGGCTTTACATTTTTAGACTATATAGATTCAGAATACAGAAGATAAACAAACTGGGGTTTGAATTTACGAGAGTGCAAACAGCCTAGTCCAGTTCAAAGTGGAATGGGGATATGGAAAGCAAACAAAAAATAAATTTAAAGTGCATAAAATACACTTTATTTCCTCCCTTTTGATATGTTGAACATAAAAAAGTAAGTTCTATTATATCTGTTCAATGAGTAAAAAATACCTGTTGATGTCAAAATTAAGGTGCAAAACAGTGAGACTTTTAATCTAGTAATGAGGGAATACCATACTGCATGTTTACAAAATTAACCCAGTCCTGGAGAAGCAGAACTAAATGACTGCAAAACACCTTAACCTGGGGATTGTGTTTATATGTAGATTTTATTTTTATAATTCTTATGAAATTTTCATGTAAATATTCAATAAATTTTGATACCATTTTTTTTTATATATTTGATGATTGTCCCTTATTGCTACATTTAAAGTCCCTCTCATTCATTTGTAATAATTTGTACTGAGTATTTTGGGATGGCAGCATTTGAGGAGGTCTCTACATTTGTTAATCTTGATTCCACTTCTTTTTTTCTATCAATTTTCTGATGTCAAAATAAAGGTGACAAGCATTTTTTAAATCCCTTCTGAATTTTCATGTCCAATGACTATTCCCCTTGCCCTGCTAGGTCCTCCACTGGGTGAATGCTAGTCTTGATCCTGGCCTAAAGTTTCCAGTGTTGCTAAACACATTTCTGTATCCAGGGTCCCCTGTAAAAAGCTTACACCAGTGGTTCTCAATCATTGACCATGGCCTCCTGCTGGCCCACGGCCTCCCTCCTTTTGAGCTTCCAGCTAGCTACAGATCCCCTAAATTTCTACAATGCCTCCAAGATCCCATAGTGCTCACCAACCTCCCATAGTGGCCTGCAGCACTATTATACCTCCCACAGTGCCTCCTAGCATGCTGCAGAGACTCCATTCCCCCCCCCCCCCTTACCATAGTGCCCCCAACTGACTACAGTGTTATCTTAACCCACAGGATCCATGGTCTCAAACTGTGGCCCTGAAAACCCCTCAGCCCTGGTCTTATTAAGGTTAAGGGCCACTTGCCTACATTTTTTGAGCAACAACTCCTGAGGTACAAACTACTGCAAACTGTAACCCAAGGAGACTGGGGCCACAATAAAAGTGACTCATACAGACCTATAAGCCAAAGAGCATTGTTAAAGGGCAGCAACCAGCCACCAGTCATCGATCACAGGTCTGGTTGTCCTAATTTGAAGAAAGGGGACATCTGATTGGTTGTAATGTTACTGTACCTTGCACATAATGACAGCTCTTTCCTGTTTGTTAGTAAGACCTCCACTAGGGAAGGTATATTGGAGAAATCCCAGAAGTTGCTGTTTTTCCATTCTATTGAGAATTAATGTTACAATAAATAAGTATTTCTTTATCCACTACTTCTTTGATTGTCTCAGGTGGCTTATATTCAAATAATAGAAACATTATAAAATCTCCATATTCTAGATCAGTTCTGGACATAAAATAAAAAAAAATCACTGAAAGATATCGCTTTAGATCAGGGGTCTCCAAACTTTCTAAACAAATTGCCAGTTGGCTGTTCTTCAGACTTTGAGGGGGCCAAGTAGAAAATGCCTGGCATCAATGGTAGTAAACAATGTCCCATCATTGGTATTAGTGGGAGGAATAGTGCCCTATTGTTGGTATTAGGGGAAGGAGTAGTGCCACATCATTGGTGCCAGTGGGGGGGGAAAGTGCACCATTGTTGGTGTTAGTAGGAGGAATAGTGCCCCATTGACAGTGTCAGTGGGGGAAATATCTATCTATCTATCTATCTATCTATCTATCTATCTATCTATCTATCTATCTATCTATCTATCTATCTATCTATCTATCTATCTATCTATCTATCTATCTATCTATCTATCTATCTATCTATCTATCTATCTATCTATCTATCTATCTATCTATCTATCTATCTAAAGGAAAATTCCAGATAAACAGCTTAACATACAGTGCATATATTAAAGCTCATTTAGCTGCCACAAAGGATTTGTGTTTTTGTCCAGCCAGTTTTGTGATCCAAGGAGTACAAAAAACAGTAGCGCCAGATCCATTGTTGAGAGACCCATAAATAGTTTATTTCATTCTAAAATTTTCAAATTATGAGTCCACATCTTTCATGGGTTCTAAAGGGCTCCCTTATCAGTAAAAGTGATTTCTGCTGTATGCATTGAGGATGAATTACTCAATAGTCCCCACAGCTACAGAGGTCAGTTGGGGCTTGTATTTGCTGCTTGTTTTGAATACGTAAGCATTTGAATGCCCATAACCTGACCAAATTTTACTTCAATAGCATTAAAATATCTTATTGTATTATTGCGCTTTTTGCATAATGAATGATGGAATATATAACCTTATTTTCTACTGACCCACCAATGCATAAAATGGCCATCTAAGACAAATATTTTAGTAAACTACAGTATGTACAGTATTTATAAATTTTTCCCATGCTGTATATGTATCGTATAAATGATCTACTTTATGTGGCTATGAACTTACGATGTAACAAGAAACGTGGGATAATGTCAATGACATTTAGAGTGCCATGAGCAGTTATTAAATATTAATCATTAAATGTAGCTTCTGCTTTCGCATGTTTTTATACTTTTTATTCTTCCTTCTTCTATTTCATATTGTTTAAATAGACTAAAATGCTGCTGGTCAGGTTCTACAATAAACAGAAACCTAACGATAAAGGAATAAAGTGTAAATCTAATCTCTTGGGGAAAAAAAAATACTTAGGATTATAAATGGCATATAGATAAAACGTCAAGTATTCTCTATTTACTGCTGAAGTGCTTTTGTGCCAGCAAGAGAGCAGCTTTAAAAAAAAGTGTCTATTACTGCTTTTAAATCTACACTGGAGTATCAATAGTGGCAGATAAATGAGGAATGATTGGCAAATCGATCACTTGGCACTTTTTAAATATGGCCCAAAATATTGGCCTATCATGCATGCTTGCTGACATATCTGTGAGTTTAAGTTGTAGAAGCCCCTAAACTAATCCTAGAAAATCACTCCATGGCGACTGAGTGCAGGACCATCTCCTTAAGGCTGGGCTCACACATGTCCGGCTGCGGTTTGCAGTCCGAAGTCAGTGTGTTTCTGTTCACTGGTTCAGGTGTGACTCAGGCCAAATTTTTCCCTAAATTCTCACCTGAACCGGAACCCAAAAACATACAGGACCCTTTTCAAAACTGCACCGCGGCCGCCCCAGACATGTGTTAACTGGCTCCATTGAGAGACGATCACATTCACATGTTATGCGAATTGGATTCAGTTAAAAAAATGCATCCAATTCACATAAATTTGAACCCAGCCGAAAGGAAAGGAATAAAGGAGGAGCTCATGTTAGACAGAACTGCATTGTGTTTAAAGTGTATCATACATGCCCACTGCAGGGACGTGCAGTCAGGGGAGCCAGGGGAGGCAAGGATTCACCTGCAATGAACATAAAAAAAACACACAAAAAAAAAACAATTTTGGGGGGTGGGTATTCCTACCCCACCACTGGTCAAAATTTGGGGCTCCTAGAACCTATGGTTGTGGAGATGTGGGGCTCCTTGCGCAGCCTGTCAGAAGCTACATACAATATCTCACAAAAGTGAGTACACCCCTCACATTTTTGTTAATATTTTATTATATCTTTTCATGTGACAACACTGAAGAAATTATGCTTTGCTACAAAGTAAAGTAGTGAGTGTACAGCTTGTATAACAGTGTAAATTTGCTGTCCCCTCAAAATAACTCAACACACAGCCATTAACGTCTAAACCACTGGCAACAAAGGTGAGTACACCCCTAAGTGAAAATGCCCAAATTGGGCCCAAAGTGTCAATATTTTGTGTGGCCACCATTATTTTCCAGCACTGCCTTAACCCTCTAGGGCATGGAGTTCACTAGAGCTTCACAGGTTGCCACTGCAGTCCTCTTCCACTTCTCCATGACGACATCACAGAGCTGGTGGATGTTAGAGACCTTGCGCTCCTCCACCTTCCATTTAAGGATGCCCTTCAGAAGCTCAATAAGGTTTAGGTCCTGAGACATGCTTGGCCAGTTCATCACCATTACCCTCAGCTTCTTTAACAAGACAGTGGTCATCTTGGAGGTGTGTTTGTGGTCGTTATCATGTTGGAATACTTCCTGCGACCAAGTCTCCAAAGGGAGGGGATCATGCTCTGCTTCAATATGTCACAGTAAATGTTGGCATTCATGATTCCCTCAATGAACTGTATCTCCCCAGTGGCAGCGGCACTCATGCAGCCTCAGACCAGGACACTCCCAGCACCATGCTTGACTGTAGGCAAGACACACTTGTCTTTGTACTCCTCAGCTGGTTGCCGCCACACACGCTTGACACCACCTGAACCAAATAAGTTTATCTTGGTCACATCAGACCACAGGACATAATTCCAGTAATCCATGTCCTTAGTCTGCTTGTCTTCAGCAAACTGTTTGCGGGCTTTCCTGTGCATCATCTTTAGAAGAGGCAGTGTGCGGCGTATGGTCTGAACACTGACAGGCTGACCCCACACCCTTTTAGCCTCTGCAGCAATGCTGGAAGCATTCATATGTCTATTTCCCAAAGGCAACCTCTGGATATGACGCTGAGCACGTGCACTCAACTTCTTTGGTCGACCATGGTTAGGCCTGTTCTGAGTGGAACCTGTCCTGTTAAACCGCTGTATGGTCTTGGCCACCATGCTGCAGCTCAGTTTCAGGGTCTTGGCAATCTTCTTATAGCCTAGGCCATCTTTATGTAGAGCCACAATTCTTTTTTTCAGATCCTCAGAGAGTTCTTTGCCATGAGGTGCCATGCTGAACTTCCAGTGACCAGTATGAGAGAGTGAGAGTGCTCCCCATTCACCCCTGAGACCTTGTAACACTAATGAGTCACATGACACCGGGGAGGGAAAATGGCGAATTGGGCCCAATTTGGACATTTTTACTTAGAGGTGTACTCACTTTTGTTGCCAGCGGTTTAGACATTGATGGCTGTGTGTTGAGTTATTTTGAGGGGACGGCAAATTTACACTGTTATACAAGCTGTAGACTCACTACTTTACATTGTAGCAAAGTGTCATTTCTTCAGTGTTGTCACATGAAAAGATATAATAAAATATCTACAAAAATGTGAGGGATCACTTTTGTGAGATACTGTATATATAAAAATATATATATATATATATATATATATATATATATATATATATACCATACTTGCCAACATCTTTGTCCCAGCCCGCCACTATCATCCCTGCCCATAGCCCACACATATCACAGTTTTGCCCAGATCATGGCCACTTCCTGGATGTCCTCACCCCTAATTATGTGGGAACCTCCCACTCACGGACACATTCCCCTAAGCAATACCCATTTTTGAGTTTAAAAATTTGAAATGATGTATCTGTTGAACTCCATTCCTAAATTAACTGTCAATAGGATGACTGCAATGTCTCTACCTAAAAACCAATTTTTTTTATTGCATTTCATCACTTCTGGCTTGATCACAAGAAGAATTCCCCTGCTCTTGTGAGCAATCCAAAAGTAGTTAAACGCATCAAGAAGGTTGTGTCTCAAGCACATAAATTGTTGTTTGTAGTCAACTTATTGACTATAATTAAAATTGGTAAGAGGAGCTAAGGGCGGAGTGTGGCTACATCCTTTCACATTTTTGTCTCTCTCCTTTTTGTTAAGCCCTGCGCTAAATATTGGTGCTATATAAATTCCGACTGACCCAGGACCAGTCTTCAGATGAAGATTTCAGATTTTTCTTCGACTTTCTTTGATAATGTCTTCTAAAACTGGGGTCTCCAAACTGCAGCCCATGGACCAAATCCAGCCTGCCGCAAGAGTTTGTGCCTGATGTGCGACGATTATAAGTCAGCAGCTATAAAAACTTACATTCACTTTCCCAGGGATCCAGTGGCATTCTCATCCAGCCCGGTTTCTTCACCAGCCTTTGGTTCCTGGCACCAGTAGCTGTAGCCAGCCAGCTGTGACTCCTTGAGACTTCATACCTGTGCATGTGCAAGCCGTGCTGCACTTTGTGAATGGTCCTGCAGCCTTCTGGGACCTGTGATGTTCCCCAAAAGGTTTCAGGCGGGGGGGGGGGAGAACTTCCGCTCGAATTGCCAATGTTCTGCTTTAAGGGGGGTTCTGATGGGCCCCTAATGTATGGGGAGACTCTTACGGGCTCAAGTTTATTTTTTTACTTCTTTTCTTTGTTTTGCTGAAGTTTTTTTATGTTCCAAACTCAAAATCAAGCTGAATCCAAAAAAATTCCAAGTAGGACCTATTAATTAAATTTAATGCGTTCATTTGGCCTGCACACATTTGTAAAATATACAATAATACTCTCATACTGAAAAGATTAGAGACCCCTTTTTTCTAGAAGGTGTATTCTCTAAATTCATTAGGCTTGTAGAGTTATTATGGGCTGCTTCTGTTTATCACCAACATGATTCTTCAAACTCAAGCATACTGAGTTTTACTAAATAATCGTGAACATGTGACATACGACTTCCTCTGTACTGGGCACATTAAGCAGTGAGAAGGTTCTCCAGCAAGCTGTGTAATCTGATCAAGTATTGATCGGTACGGATCAATAGAACACAGAGAAGTCTATGCTTCCTGTGTCACCAGATGAGAGATGGATCTGACCTATGTTCACCTCATCTATTATCACCAGCTGTTTTGCGGCAGGTAACCATTTTCAGTTATTCTTTCTTCATGTACCTAACTAATATTCAGTACATTTCTCCTCAGGCAGCAAATCACTGGACCTGCATTGCCTTTGAAAATCCCCTGGAGGTTAAATCTAAAGCAGAGCTATGGACAAAAAAAACATACATATATGTTGCAGTTTTATTCTTTCTTTTATTCTAGAGCTTTTTTTTCACCTGGTGATCCAGCCATTAACATAGTTACCTTCTTAGGGTGTCTCTATTCTGGGTGGAGGAGCAATGGTACCACCATTGGACAGCAGCATTGTCAGTCTAGGGAGAGGGTAATGTTATGTAGCGCCACCCCCGAAATAGCCACTTTAGTCTCCCACTATACCACAATGGTACTTTTACGATTGTTACAAGTGGATGGCTTTTTAAAGGTGCATGGATGCACCAAAGCATGTGAGTGCATTACCACATTTTTAACCGATTGCCGACCGCCGCACGACTATTTACTGCGGCGGTCAGCCCCTCACAGGCAGAGCGACGTAGTACTACGTCGCTAGCCTGTGAGGGTCTAGGGAGCGAGCGTGCGCCGTCGGAGGCGCACTCCCGCGCGGTCACGGACCCCCCCCCTCCCGCCGGTCACTCGGCGATCGTCGGTGCAGAGGGAAAAAGGCAGGCGGCCAATGTAAACAAGCCGCCTGTCATTCTCCCCTGTTTATGAATAGTGATCATACGGTTCTACTATGTAGGACCGTTGATCACTGTTCCTACACCTCAAGCCACAGCCAATCACAGTTAGAATTACGCCCCTAGGGACACACATAACCCCTCCCTCTCAAAAAAGTTAACCCCTTCACTGCCAGTGTATTTTTACAGTAACAGTGCATATGTATAGCACTGATTACTGTAGAAATGTCACTGGTAACCCCAAAAGTGTCAAAAATGTCAGTCAAGGGTTCGATCTGTCTGCCGCAATGTTGCAGTCCCACAAAAAAAAAATCGCAGATCGCCGCCATTACTCGCTAAAAAAAAAAACCAACAAAAATGACAAAAATCTTTCCCTTTGTTAGTAAACGCGATAATTTTTGCGCAAACCAATCAAAATACGCTTTTTGCGGTTTTTTTTACCAAACATATGTAGCATAAAACAAATTGGCCGAATATGTTAAAAAATTTTGATTTTTTAATTTTTTTGGGGGGAATTTCATATAAAAAAATTAGAAAAATATTGTTATTTTTGCAAAATTGTCGCTCTTTTTTTGTTTATAGCGCATGATCAAAAAATCGCACAGGTGATCAAATACCACCAAAAGAAAGCTCTGTTTGTGGGAAAAAAGGACGTCAAATTCATTTAGGTAACACATCGCACGACCGTGCAATTGTCCGTTAAAGTCACGCAGTGCCGAATCGCAAAATAGGCCCTGGTCAGGAAGGGGGTAAAATCTTCCGGGGCTTAAGTGGTTAATAAAATAAAAAGGTTTTTAAAAGGTATAAGCACCATTGTGAGCTTTTATATTTTTCATGATATGCTGATTACTATGGAGAAAGTGGCTGATACATGGGATATGATCACCTTTGATATCCAGCATTTAAGCCCAATTGAATCTAACATAAGGTGAGCGCCCAATCACAAGGGGGTGCACGATTAGGAGTTGTGACACCCTGGTCACTCACCTCGTTTGGGGACACAGCCACAAATTGGTGGCTTGAGCACTTATAGAAGATTTATTTGCTCAGATTGTCACAAAAGACTTTATTGGACACTTGATTGCTATTTGCCGCATGGACTTACATATTTATTATTTTACCACAGATACTACTTATCATTTATAGCACTTTATATATTGTATGGATTGATATGCAGTACATTTAAGCACAAGGATTTATTGTGATACACACTTGTGATTTAGCACTTTGCACTTTCTTCTAGCACAATTTATATTCATTTCTAGGAATCGCACTGTACACTACACTACTATATATATTTTTTTACCTTTCATCATTGGATTTTATTTATGATACAGCATTTTAAGATTATGAAATTGGAATCTTTTGCTTTAGGGTTATACATATATATATTTATATAATTTTTTTGCTACATATTTTTAATTTTTACACATTTGGATAGATTTTTATTTTGCGCAACAATAATTATATATTTATTAGCCACTTTAGTATGTTTGGATCTATACCATGCCTCTTAACCCCAAAGAAACAGTCTTGCCCCTCTGGCACACCTAGCAAGTACCTTAAGGCCCCTTTCACACTAGTGCGACTTGTCCCGCGATTTTGGACCGCAAAATCGCATGACAAGTCGTTTTCCATTATTTTCAATGAGCCCCATTCATATCAGTGCGACTGGAAGTCGCACTGACTTCAAAGTAGTCCCTGCACTACTTTGCCTCGATTTTGAGGCCAAAGACATTAAAGCCCAGTCAAAATTGCGGCAAAAGTCGCGGTAAATCGCGCGACTTTGAAGTCGCACAAGTGTGAAAGGGGCCTTAATGTGAACACAACAGTAAATGGACACAACTGTAGTAAACCAGAAAATATGTTTACTGAAAGGCTTTTTGTCTTCAAACAAACAGTATTAGTATAACCCAGTAACTGGAAATAGGAAACTCTGATATGGAACAGTACATCGCAAAATCACAAGTAGATGACCTAACTCAACAAAGGTGCGGCCTATGTGCTCAGGCATAAAGGGGGAACAGAGACAGCTTGTCACCGGCCAGCCTGTCTCCCTAAGATCCTGAGCCAACAGGTGCCGCCAGTATACACATTGTACAAAATTCAAACAATGTCAACTTGTGCTATTAAAATTAGGGTTCCCCCTTAATGAGTGCGAGTGCGGCAGTCCTTGGCTAAGTGAAGAAGAAAACGTAGAAATCCTTGCTGTGGAGATATCCAGTATCTTCTGCTATCTTAGGCCCAAAAAGATCTCTATGCAAGGGGGCTCAAGAATAATGAACAACTGACATAAGGTGTCTCCTGTTGCAGGCTCTGAATGGGGGACAGGGTGACAATGTCTGCATGCAGTGTCTGTAGGGATAATTTGCACAAGATGGGCTATTGCCCGCTCACCAATCCAGCTACACCAGGAACCGAATAGACACACAGAACAGGCTCTATGGGAATGCCCGGCAGCAGGAAGATACAGCCGTGTCTGTAGATAGGTACCTGGAGATACTCTCGAGGGGTTCTCCTGACATCACTTCCGGTTTTTTGCATGGAGACCCGATCAGAGCCGAATGCGGCTTTGATCGGGTCTTCGGGGCCTGTGCAGGCTGGTTGCCTGGGTCTCCCAGTGGGACGGGAGACCTGGGCGAGTCGCGGAAGGCCGTGGGAGGGGGGACGTCCCCTCCCGCTCCTTGTAATGACAGCCGAGCGGCTTCTCAACCGCATCGGTTTTCATTACAAGACAGCCGACCGTCGGCTATGGACACTAGTACCGGGGTGATGCCTCTAGCTGCAGGCATCACTCCGGTACATGCACTTTCCCTAAATATCGGCAATATCTGTAAATCCAAAGGCCGATTCCGATATATATCGGGGAAAGTGCAGATCGGCCCTCGATATATCGGCTTTGCCGTTAATCGGATGATCTCTATTTTATATCTAAAATGTGTAGCAGAATACATATTGGTCTAAATTGATGAAGAAATTTGATGTTTTACATTTTTGCATTGGATTTGTATTATAGCAGAAAGCTTTTTTTTTTTTTCAAAATTGTTGGTCTTTTTTATTGTTTATAACGCAAAAAATAGAAACCGCAGAAATTATCAAATACCACCAAAACAAAGCTCTATTTGTGGGGAAAAAAGGAGATACATTTTATTTGGGTACAACGTCGCAGGACCGCGCAATTGTCAGTTAAAGTAACGCAGTGCCGCATAGCAAAAAAGGACCTGCTCATTAAGGGGGTTAATCCTCCTGGGGTTGAAGTGGTTAAAGGCTGTTATATCAACTTTTTTTTTTTTCCTTTTTGGAATAAAGATTTTACATAAATGAATAAAAGCTGACCATTGTAAGCACCCCTGTCAGGGGTAAATGGTTTTCCTCATCCCTCTAACAGTCACTTTGTCTTGAAAGATTGGTCTGTTAAAGAAAGTTAAAAAATAACAGACTTAGTGTTACTAAACCCACAACAGTAAAATCAGTCTGTATATGCAGTAAAACATGCTGGTTATACTCACTGAGGAACTTAACGGGTTAATCCTCTGCATTGCGTAAAAAGTTTGTTTGTTCCCATCTTCTCTCATCCTTTCTTTTACTGTCCCCAATCCATCTCCTGATAGCACAGAGCCTTGGACATGCTCAGTTTGGTGTGTATTGATAGAGAGTCTTTTTTCTGGAGGGTGGATATGATCAGCATAGGGCCAATCAGCACTGTCCAGACAGAGGGTCAGGGGTTCTGCATTCTCATAGGACGGTCAAATGAGAATGAAAACTCCTCCTACAAGCTTTAACCAGACACCAACAGAAGTCCTAAGACTGCTATATACTGCTGATGAGAAAAGTTATTTAGCAGTTTATATTAAATTACTAAAATAATGTCATTTCCATGTTCTGTGTACTGTGGGAGACCATATATAGTGAATCCTGGATTTAGGCTGGGTATACGCTAGTAGAATTTCAAAAGAAAATTTGCACAAAAATTCTTTCATTTCATTCAAAAGTAGTTCAAGATTTTGTTCGCTTTTAGCATTCAATTTCAGAATAAATGGACTTTACCAAATAAAAACCACATACGTTGTAAGAAATCTGTTTATTTGAGAAAAAGACATGCCCAGGAGCTTGAAGGAAATGATAAGCATAGGACATACATGACAGGGTGGAAGGAAAAATAGGCAGTAGGGGGTTAAATTAGTTGTTGGGATATGAGAGGTCAGGACTTTTAACTTATTGGCCGAGCAGACAAGGTGATGGGGAGGAGCAAAAGAGGGAGTAGTTGGAGGGGAGGAGTGAAGGGGCTTCACTCGCAGACTGGAGAATATAGGAGAAATGTTCCTCCCGCCCGCCCTGGTGATGCAGTTTTCTGTTGCTCTGCTAATGTAACAATCCTACAGGCTCACCTGAGTCAGAGGACTGATGGCCGGAGGTATGAGTGGAGCCCAGTGGCAAGGACCGCAGGCAGCTAGTAGGTGCAGGAAGTCTGGCAGAGGCGTGGTCAGACAATCCGGGTTGGCTACGGTGGTAGCAGTGCTGGATACCGGATGGACACCAGGTAGTACTCTGATGAGGACACGGGTTCACCTGAGGTGCGGAAACTAAGTGCTAGCTGGTTTTCACTAGAGCCCCTGATGGTGGGGATAGACTGCGCTGCAAGCTAACACCAGGTCGCGGTCCCCAGGATCACCCAGGCAGAGTGCAGGTTCGGTCCGGAGATGGAGGAGCAGACAAGGTGTAACCAGAGAGAAGTCAGACGAGTCAAAGGTTGGGGCGGGCAGCAGTAAGCATGGTCAGACAATCCGAATCGGCAACAGAGGTAGCAGTTCAGTAGGTAGGGACAAAGCAGAAGAGTAGTCGGTAGTCAATTCCTGGTCAGCAGTGGATTTGTGTTAGTAGGCAAAAGCATCAGGTGAGGAGAAGCTTGATCAAGGCTCAGGAGCTCAATTATCAGCAAGCTGGAGTGCAAGGGGCTGGACTTATATAGGGAAGTACCAGGTGTGGGGAATCAAGGGTGATGAGCAAGGCTTGCAAGACTAATGCCCAGTACACACGATCCGAAAATCGGGCGACGTTCCATCCGTTATTTTTCGTACTCTAGCAGCTCTTAATAATATTCGCTTAAAGGGAGAGGTTACTCACGATACGAATTTTCTCGGACGATAATTCTTAGCTTCCGGTATGCGTAACCACGCTGTAGCGTGTGAGGGGAAAATGATGTCTACTGCTCATGCGCTGTCTACTGCTCACCATTTTTTTCGGACGAACAACATACTGATAATACGATTATCGTACGATGTGTTATAATACGATCAAAATTTTTATGCTTGCACGACCGGATAATATCGGGTGAACTGTCGTGATCGCCTCTCGTAAGCTGTGTACTAACAATCCGATTATCGTCCGATCCTTTCACAACCGTTAATTTTCGTCTGATTTTCGGATCGTGTGTACGGGCCATAAGGTTGAATAATAGGCTTCAGGGAGGAAATGTCCAGAGAGGACAGTAGCCTAGTAAGCAGGTCTGGTTAAGTCTAGACCGACCCGGGTAGTGTAAAGTGGTAGGGGTCTGTGGCCAGTTAGGAATAGGATAGTCCTCGAGGCGGTGTTTTGGCGGCTGGGGACAGAACCTAACTTAATGGTACCAAAAACTCCAAAGTTGTGGGAGATGGTATCATCAAGGATCTGCAACCATTCTTTGATCTGGATTAGTTTGACTGTTTAAATGTATTTCTGTTTTTCTGTTATTTATGGTTTTGTTTTAAAAAAAAAGGCCAAATCAGCCATTTAATCCCAATGCTGAGTTAGTGTTGTCATTTAAAGGTAAAGGGGGATGGTGTTGGGTACTGATCCAGGTAATATGGTTAAAGAGTTGGGATCTGAACTACCCTAGTCAAGTTTCCATCCTGGTCCTTCAAATTTTCTTGTCACTGCAAGTGAAAACATGTACATCTACCCCACTAATAATTAGAAAAATACAACACTCTTACAACAAAAAAAGCCAGTAAGTTACAAGGTGTCACAGTAATTTTTATGTAAAAGTACCTACGTCCTAAATTATTTAGTGAAGAAAAGAGGAGGCATATTGGACATTAGTGGTATCATAGGACTAGACATACACTAAAGATATAAAATATATAAATGTATTATGTCATCATAAAATCATTATTTCGCAGAACAATATACACAAAAGACAGGTCATCTGAAAACATACAGTACATAAAGAAAAAACTCTGCAGCGATACCACAAAGGACCAAGGGGAGGAGGGGTCAGAGCTGATGCAGCTGCACAGAGAGATTGAGAATTTAGCTGTTGTGGGGGAAGGGTTAAGAGGTGGCTACAGAGATAATCTCTGAGGGAAGGGTGCAGAGGTGAGCTATAGATGTGGGGGCAGAAGTGTCCTCTGTGCATAGAAAACCTCTGAACCCTGCACTCTATGCCTAACAACCTCCTGTGTATTATGCAGTCCTGTGCCCAGTACTCTGTCAATTATGTGGTCCTGTGCTCAGCACTCTGTGTATTATGTAGTCCTGAACCCAGCACTTTGTGTATATTGTAGTCCATTACCCAGCGCTCTGTGTATTATGTAGTCCTGTGCCCAGCGCTCTGTGTATTATGCAGTCCTGTGCCCAGCGCTCTGTGTATTATGCAGTCCTGTACCCCCTGCTCTGTGTATTATGCAGTCCTGTGCCCAGAGCTCTGTGTATTATGCAGTCCTGTGCCCAGCGCTCTGTGTATTATGCAGTCCTGTGCCCAGCGCTCTGTGTAGTATGCAGTCCTGTGCCCAGCGCTCTGTGTAGTATGCAGTCCTGTGCCCAGCGCTCTGTGTAGTATGCAGTCCTGTGCCTAGCGCTCTGTATATTATGCAGTCCTGTGCCCAGCGCTCTGTGTATTATGTAGTCCTGTGCCCAGCGCTCTGTGTATTATGCAGTCCTGTGCCCAGCGCTCTGTGTATTATGCAGTCCTGTGCCCAGCGCTCTGTGTAGTATGCAGTCCTGTACCCAGTGCTCTGTGTATTTTGCAGTCCTGTGCCCAGAGCTCTGTGTAGTATGCAGTCCTGTGCCATTTGTCAATGAAAAATAAATATGTCCCCGCATTTCATTTTAAAAACCTGGTCACCTTACTTTACCTATGAGCAATGTGAGGGACACAGCATTCAGGTCTGAGGCAAATACAAGCAAAGGGCTATATATTCTCACAGTACTAGTGGCATTACATTGGTAGACGGGGATTTCTCTATTCCTTGTGTTATTTTCAGTGTGACTTGACCTCTACTGTAAGTTTCATTTTGGTTGAAATATATCTTTAATGTTTTTTATTTGTAATCATTTGATAACCGTTTCCCATATGGAAATGCTAAATACATTTTTTTTTTTCTATCAAATGAAATGTTTCAGAAGTTCACGTATTGACTAAAAAGAGTGTTACTGAATATAAAATCAGCTAAAGTTGGCCGCATGACAGATAAGGATAATATATGCTTGCCACATATTCATTATAGGAATAATTAAATGTTATTGTTATAAATGCCTTGTGCTGACTCTGCATTTGTTGTGGCCTGTGATGTGTGCTTCATATCAGAATGTACAGACCCTGACACTGATTAATGTTATGTGATATTCACAGTACTGGCTCCCCGTCTTCGTTGTGTACTTATCATTTTTCTACAAAGGAAAGAGCAAGGTCTTTGTAAGCACTTTTTATTTTCTTCTACTAAACTGATATTTCTGCTTGACTTGGGTGTCTGTGGATATGATTACTCATAAATCTCCTGCAGACTTCATATACTGTATAACATCTCTGCAATTGCGTTCCCAGCTCCGCCTACTTACAACAGCCAATAGGAGGCGCAGTCACTGTCTATGCTTTCATATTACCTGGCAGAGAATACAGCATTAGGCGTGAGGCTTAATTGCTGAAATATTTTAACATTGGAGTTAATGAGAGATAATAGACAGTAGATACTTAAAGCCATGTAAATGTCTCCTGCGCTCAAATGGTACATATAGGCCAAGGAGGCATTAGCAATATCGTTGGCATCCGAAGTCTTGCTGCCCTCTCAGGATGATGGGTATCCATATAAACCGAAAGCAAAAAACTAGAGAAGGGCGCACCGACCTAGTGCAATACCATAAGATATATATTGACAAATTGTTAAAACCATATCATATATTCTACTCACAAGAGTACGCTATGTAAAAGTGAAAACCAAGTTCCTTCGGCTGTCCAGAGACCACAAGACTATGATTCTTAGTGATGACAGGCGAACTTGAAGGTGTCCATAAGGCTAACGCGTTTCAAGGGAGAACCCTCTTCCTCAGAGTCCCCCACGGTACTTATGGACACCTTCAAGTTCGCCTGTCATCACTAAGAATCATATGCCCCGTACACACGCATCGATTATTGGCCGGGAATTTCGGCCAACGTTCGATCGGCCGTTTTTCGGCTTGTTAGTATGATGCTTCCGACAACCGACTCCGACTTTTCGGCCGAAAAAAATCTGGTGTGCATGCTATAAAATTTTTGTTGGCCAACAACACAACTGCGGATTTTCTGTCAGACAGTACAGATTTCGGCAGACAAAAATCTGTTAAGCAAGTCTGGGCATGCTCAGAGAAGAAAAAACACAAATAAAGCAAACCAACACATGACATCACTTCTGAAGTAGGTTTTTGTTGGCCGAGAAAAATCATGTGCAGTCTAGGCACATTCCAACCAACAAAACACCACTCTGGACAAAAGTCGGACGATCGGCCGGCCAATAATCGTTGCGTGTGTACGAGGCAATAGTCTTGTGGTCTCTGGACAGCCGAAGGAACTTGGTTTTCACTTTTACATAGCGTACTCTTGTGAGTAGAATATATGATGTGGTTTTAACAATTTGTCAATAAATATCTTATGGTATTGCACTAGGTCGGTGCGACCTTCTCTTGTTTTCTGCTAGTAGATACTTAAAGTGGATTTCCACCCGTTTTGGTGTTTACAAAAAGTGTAGCTGCTGACTTTTAATAAACACACACTCACTTGTCCCACGACCCATTGATGTGGCCAGCAAGAGCCCCGATTCTCCCTTTCTTCTCCCCGCGGCACCGGCATCACTACTGTGGGTACAGACAGCTTGCAGCTTCACAGCTGGGTGCGCACTGTGCATGCACGAGTCGCGCTGTGCTTCCTGAGTTGACGGGCAATCTTTTGGGACCTTTGATATGTCCCAGAAGATTGCAGGGAGGGAGGGGAAGAGGAGAACTTCTGCTCGAGCCGCCTAGGTGGCCCAAGCGGAAGTGGGAGCGGGTAACTGTCGAATCTAGGTATCCGCTCCCCCCCCCCCAAAAAAAAAATGACATGCCAAATGTGGCAGGAAGCCTTAAAGTGGAAGTTGCACTTTTGGGTGGAACTCTGCTTTAAGTCCTCAGTCATAAATGTGGTGGGCTGAACCATCCGGAGCCACTTACAGAATCTACAGAAAATAGTTTTACTTCGGTGGATGCGGACAGCTTCTGCAGCGAGGAGTGGGAATGTGGCCTGGTCAGTCCACACCCAGCTGGGGGGGGTTACTCCAAGCAGGGGATAGGCATAGAGCCCTACTTCTCCAAAACCTCTTCCTAGCTCTAAACACTTTCCCTAACAGACAGGAAACCTGTTCCTTTACTCAGCACTTGCAAAAATGCCTGCTAAACCCGGGGGCCAGTGTCTTAAAAGGACACTGTCCTGGTCCAAGATGGCTGCGGAGTCAGTCAGGGCACCAGCGTTCAGTTGGACGACTGCTCCCTTGAGGACAGCAGGAAGTCAGAGAGGAATAAAGTTCCTCATCCCTTCCTTTCCCTTCTGTATCACTGCTAGAGC
This sequence comes from Pelophylax lessonae, assembly GCF_965119305.1. Taxonomy (NCBI): domain Eukaryota; kingdom Metazoa; phylum Chordata; class Amphibia; order Anura; family Ranidae; genus Pelophylax; species Pelophylax lessonae. Next base: position 508,815,766 of record NC_138772.1, on the reverse strand, counting down.
TTATAGAAGGGAGTACAGACTACACTTGTCTACAGGCTCTTTTCACAGCAAAAGCACTGAAGTCATTCTCTCAGCTGCTCTGCTCTCCCTTCGCTTCCTTTCCGGAGCTTCTGCTCTGCATTTATGTTAGCTACTCAAAGTCTAGAAGGCTGCTGAGCCAGTACTGGCGGGAAAGCAAAGAAAACTGAGCTGCTGCATCTTTGTAGGAAGGGGGGGGGCAGAGCTGCTGAGCTATTGCTGTAAGGAAAAAGCAAGAGAAGCTTACCTGCTGAGCCACTGCTGGGAAGAGGAGCAGAGGGAGCTGCGATGGAGGGAGGGAGGAACAAGTGGAGCTGAGCTGCTAAACCACTGCTGGGGGGGGGGGGGGGTTAGGTGGAGCTGAGCTACTAAATCACAGCTGGGAGAGAGAAACACGCGGATTAGATGCTTTTTCATCAGGAACAGGGGGAGCTATGCTGCTGAGTCATTTCAAGGATGGGAAGCAGAGAGAACTGAGCTGCTACATCTTTGTAGGAAGGGAGAGCAGAGCTGCTGAGACAATGCTGGAAGGAAAGAGCAAGAGAAGCTGACCTGCTGAACCACTGCTGGAAAGAGGAACAGGGAGAGCTGAGGTGCTGAACCACTGCTAGGAGGGAGGAACAAGTGGAGCTGAGATGCTGAGTCACTGTTGGGAGGAGAAGCAGGGGATCTGAGATGCTGAACCACATCTGGGAGTGAGGGGCAAGAGTACCTGAGCTGCTAAACCACTGCTGGGGGTGGGGGGTAGAGAAGGTGGAGCTGAGCTACTAAGCCACTGCTGGGAGAGAGAAACATGCAGATTAGATGCTTTTTCATCAATGGAATAAGAGATTCTACGTTCAATTGTTTCACGTTGAAGACTTGTTTTATAGCTTATTTCCTTGATTTATAGCTTATTTACTGTTTGATAAATATATGGAAATATTCGAATGTCAATGGGTTAGCCACTCTAAACTGAAGACATATATTAAATTTTTAACGTGTATAGTATCATCTAATGTCCACTTCACTTAGCTTTGGTTGTATAAAATAGTAGATGGCTGAGCTGTAATATTTTTATTACATAGCAATTCAGTCAAATTGCTTATATGTGCGGAATTCTTTCATTTTCAAATACTGACATTTCTTTGGGAAAATTATGGGGACCTCAGTCACCAGCATCTATCAACATGAGTTTGGAGTTTCCAGCTCTGCCCACCCATCACATCCAATACTAGGACCACTCACCCCAGTAGACTTATAAATTTACATTTAACAGAATGCAGCCGGAATACCGATCTTTATCAGCTTCAGTGAAATTCTGTAGTGGAGTGGGAAGAGTTGGGAAATACAGCACGGAGAATTTGCTGCTAAAGTCCTCAAGTGATATCAGAAATCAGCTTGCGATATAATTCTCCCCCACAGCTGAGAGATCAGTTTTGGGTAGATTGACCCTTTAAGTCTGGGCAGGAGTCCCGGCATCAAGTATACAAGACTGAAAGTGAAAACTGACAATTAGACTTCTAATTAGCTTACAGCGGAGCTGAACCCAGTCCAGAGTAGCACATAATGATGTGTGAATAACATCCCTTTTCTGTCTCCATGCATGAGAGGCAATAACAAATGTTGACTTTATTGTGCATTTAACAACCACTTAACCGACATTTATCTCAACCTGTATAATTATTGTTTAACTAGAGTGTAAATAACATGTATTTAACATGCAGAAACAATTCTCCCAGCACCACGCGCCCAAAGAGGGCCAAGTACTTTCCAGCTCATTCAGCATTCCCACAAATGTTTTATTCTTTTTTATTGTCTTCTTGTGATATATATGATATATATGATATATGCCTAGAGTTCTGGTCTAGACTCTTTAGAGAAGGATGGATATCATTTGTCTGTAAACGGGTGATATGTATGTATTGTCCTCCTAGTTAGTCTGATAGGAAAATGTAGCTTTTGGTTCCATTTTAGTGAGTGGGTTGGTTGTAGATTGGTTTGGTCTGATCAAGGTTCCTGGGCTGAGAGTTTACTTGCTTCCCCCTGCCTCTGGAAGAAGCTTCCAGAGCATAGGAAGAGAGATTGCAAAGATCTGGTGAATATTTATCATGCCCAGCCAGTCCCTGAAAGGGGGTGTCCAGAAGGTGGCTGGGGAGCGGGTAAGTAGACAGGAGGCCTGAACAGATTGTTATTTCCTCATCAGGGAGGTTCCCTGTACTCCTGGGGCTGCTGCCCTTAGGAGCAGAATCGCTGAAATAAGAGAGTACAGTTTGGGTCTCACCAGTGGCTGGTTTGAGGGCCTTAGGGGAATTACTGAGGAGGCATACCTGCTGAAGGACACTTCTTCAGACTCCTGGTCCGGAGAAGAATTTTGTTATTTCCCTCATAGAAGAGCTACCTGTGGAGGCTGGGTGGCAGACACCTCCAAGGACACTGTAAGTAAAGATCTTAATGGAAATTGATAGCTGAGCAAAGCAGAAGGAATCAGTGGCCAGAGATTGCCCTGTGGTATGCATCTGTGGGGCTTTAGACATTCCAACCATGCCCTGTTACTTCTAGAAAGCAGCTATTAGGAAACAAAAAGAGAAGTTTGTCCTCTGGTGCTGTTGCTGAACATTTTGGAGTATCCCATGACCCTGAACACCTCTTCTGTTAAAATTATTCAGCAATAAACCTTCAAAAGACATCCCCTAGACTGAGATGTAAGTGTCAGTATGCTGGTGTGATTGGTAGCCTGTACTACTTATGCCTCGTACACACGTTCAGATAATCGTACGACATATCGTTCGAGTAAAGTAGCATGCTACAAAATGTCGAATGCAATCATGTGTACTAACCATATGATTTCTGTCGTACGATTGTGTGAAAGCAACCAGAATGCGTAGCCACGTCTTGGAAAGTGATGTCACATACGTCACATGCGCGTGACCCCTGTATCTGACACGCCTCTTCCTCTTCCGTTCTTCCGTTCGTATTGTCGAGGTTATCCGTGATTTTCCAATCCATGATCCGTGATTGTTTACATTCTCCAGATTCCCCTTCCGGGTTATTTCGCTATTTCCGATCATGCGCGGTGTTTGCCGAACGATTTTTAGCGGACGCATAGTGTACTAATTACACGATTGTCGTTCGCGGGGCTATCGTACGACAGAAGTTTTCCTGTTTGTCCCTTCGGATTTTGTTGGACGAACTGTTGTGATCGGCTGTCGAAAGCAGTGTACTAACGATCAGATTATCGTGCAACCAGGTCGAAAGCGAGTTTTTTCGTACGATTATCTGACCGTGTGTACGAGGCATAAGGGAGGACATGTCTGTTTTCAGCAGCATTTTCTTGGGTGAACGTTAAACATATACAGTATGTATACAAATACGTGGTTTATATAGAATGGTGGATACTCTAAACACCATAGCACCATAAGTGTACTGCCACCTTAAGTTTAAGAAGACTAAAAATGGTCACATGGGCTTGTGTATGTGTATATTTCTTGTTGGAAAACATGCACCACCTCCAGGTCTCCACTTATGATCTCATGGGTGCCTCATCCGCATGTAAAGGGTATTCCACCATAACATGAAGAGAAAGTTGGAAAAACCACATAGCGCAAAACCATATAGGAGAATTTATTTAATAAGTACTATCCACATACAATCCACTTATAACAGACAGCGCTTGTCAATACAGAACTCCAATCCCCAAATCCCCTTGGCTATGGGACAGGAAGTGAAGGTAAATCTCACCAATTGGACACGGATGGCAAAAATATCTCTTACAGGGGTTATAACCCTCCCTTACTCTATCCAAAATGAAAAAAAACAAATACTTTTGCCTATTGTTTTACATTAATTTTGAGCGGCAGCCATGGCTTCCGCCTTTTTCACCTAGGAGACAATGTAGTTACCAGCTGCCCGCAGCCTCCTGTGATAATCACATCATGCATCCCAGGGGGTTTGGGGAAATCTGCAACATACTGCGTCTGTGCTGCATCATCAAGGGGCCGGCTGCAAGAAAAAAACCTATAAGTCATGGGTGTCCAACCTTTTGGTCTCTCTGGGCCACATTGAGTGTATTGAAATTTTCTCGGGCCGCATATAAAATATATACTATTAGTTAAGGCATGTAATAAAATGCCGCCACGCCCCCCCCCCTCCCCCGCACTAATTTAACAGAACTAGAGGATAATCAAATGAAATGGAATCAGTATACAGAGGTTTTCTTCTTCTAAGAGACAATAAAGAAACACTCTAACCACCATGACTACTTCAGTGATTTGAAGTGGTCATGGTGGTAGAAGTCAGAAACACTGCACATGCTCGCCTCCCCCTCCCCTCAGCCTCTGCCTACCGTTAGTTGGAAGCTGCTGTGGCCATGCCCCCGACCGGACTTCCTTCCTCCCCAGCAAAAAAAAATTGTCAGGGGGCAGTGGGCCGCATTGCCTGCGGTTCTGGACTGCATGTGGCCCTCGGGCCGCAGGTTGGACATGCCTGCTGCAGGTAAAGAAAATATAGGTGTGGGGCTTGGTGTGTGGTGATGAAGTAGAAGATTACAGCAGAACAATGCTGGATTTGCTAGACATATGTGTTTTGGGGATAACCCAGGAAACAAGTTATAAAGGGAAAGAAAAACATTTTTAAGGGGGGGGGGATGGTGAAATTCCATTTTGAGGTAGGTTCTGGTGGGCTTTAAATTGCTCTTGGGGGTTATGGAAGCTACTTCCAACAATCATGGACTTATTCTTGTGGCCTCTCATTAGAGTCATTATTAATCTTTTTTTATGAAAGAAATGTAAAATAAAAAAATTAAATGGACATTAAACAAAAAGATCATCAAATGCACAAACATCAAAAAGGGAAAAATAAACCATTACAAAGAACACTAAATAAAAACCATTATACTACCCAAATAAAACATCCTTTAAATCAGGGATGTTCAACCTGTGGCCCACAGGCAGCATGCGGCCCAAGATGGCTATGAATGTGGCCCAACACAAAATCGTAACATTACTTAAACATGTTAATTCCTTTTGGAATTTTTTTGTAATAATGCATTTACACTTCACAAACACATGCAGCTACGCAGCTGAACTTGAAGTTTTATCTTCCCAAAAAAAAATATAGCACTCTTCACAATCAATCTTTGTGATGTAGGAGTGCTGAACCTTATGCGCATGTATTTCAATGGGAGAGGTGGTTTGTGGTCCTAGAGCAGGGATCCTCAAACTACGGCCCTCCAGCTGTTGCGGAACTACACGTCCCATGAGCCATTGTAAAACTCTGACATTCTCAGATATGACTAGGGCATGATGGGAATTGTAGTTCCTGAACAACTGGAGGGCCATAGTTTGGAGACCCCAGTCCTAGAGGCTCACCAGCAACTGTGGGATCTTGCTGGACCCCCCAGAGGGGTTTGTTCAAGTTTTTAAAGGATTGAAGAGCCACACCAGCTTGCACAAACGTTTCAAAGATTTTTTTTTTTTTTTGAACAGCCAACGTGTTTCGGGGGCTTAGAACTCCCCCTTCAACAGGGCTAAAAACAGGATGATGCAGGCACTTGGAAAATCTTTTAAAGTTTGTACAAGCTGGTGTGGTTGAACAGACAAGGACTCACTGCTCAAGGTGGTGTAATTGCCTGATGACTCACACCGGTGCATGCACCGGCTCGCCTCCGTGAAAACTTGATAAAAGAAAAGGAATTGGCAGCACTCCAGGTTGAGTCAAATTAGTAATGGTAATGATTAAGCTCACAGTCAGTGTGTGAAACGCGTCTACCTTGTCACGATTGTCATATTTGGATGTCCAGTCAATAAATCTGGATTTTGACTCAACCTGGAGTGCTGCCAATTCCTTTTCTTTTATCAAGCTGGTGTGGTGCTCCCATCCTTTCGAAACTTCAACAAACTCTTCACAATAACACCTTATTCATATCATCCGTTTTCAGCAGCACCTATATTTTTTAGCAACTATTTTCAAGGATGAAGCACATGAAGGTAAAAATTAGAACCAAAATATCTGATGAGCACCTTGAGAATTAATTGAGAATTGCTACTCCATCCATTGAACCACACATTTGGCACTTTTTCACTGCAAGTACCGGCTCGGCTCTACTTGGCCCTGCTTGGCCCGGTTTGCTTTTCCACTGCTGGTACCGCATGGTACGTTGTTGGAACGGTTCGGTACGGTACGGTATGGTTTGCTTTTCCACTAAAGTAGTACTAACCGGGGTGGGTGGAATTCTCTGACCAATCAGTGGCTAGTAGTGACTGCATGCAAAGGATTGTGGGATATGGTACTGGGTATGGTACCTCTTGGAACCACAATCGAGGTGGTACTGTTTTTGAGAGCCGTACCGTTCGGTTCCATGCAGTGGAAAAGCGCCGCCGTACCGTACCAAACCGTTCCTACACCATACCATGCGGTACCAGCAGTGGAAAAGCACAAAAGCAAGCCGAACCGTTCGGTTCCATGCAGTGGAAAAGCGCCAATTGATGAGTTAGTTTATAATAAACAGTGTCAAATTGCCCTCTTTTACTTTTAGAATAAAAAATATTACAAAAAAATAAAGTTGAATTACTCAGATACATTATCTATACAAGTGATCGTTATCTTTTATTCTGCCTGACTTTTTCTGCTCATCAACTATCCTTATTGTTAGTGTATTTTATGTGTTGGGCCAACACAATTCCTCTTCTTCCAATGTGGCCCAGGAAGGTCAAAAGGTTGGACATCCCTGCTCTAAATAAAGAAGAAAAAATGATTTTTTTTATTTTTATTACAGTAACAGTCATGCCTTTGAGATGATTGGGCCCTCTGCTTCTTTTCTTGGTTTGCCTCTCTAAATGTTCAGTATTAAAAAAGGTTTTATGGGCTGACGGGCCCGCTGATCACAGGAATATGTGTCTGTCACTCAGCTGTCCTCCCTGTCACTAGTCTGCCACTAACTTGTATGTAATAGCACCGGGGAGAGGGAGCCAAGCCATTCAACCACTTTCCTTACAGCCATCATTCTGTACCAGATAATTACACTGCTGTACTTTGTATTTCCACCTCTCATTATATCCACCCAGAGGAAACAAAAAGAGCACCAGACATGAAAGACCCCCATCTCTTTATTTTTTTTCTTCTCTGTGTTGTTTTATCCAGCTGGGAGAAATGGTGGCCATTCATTATCAGAAAAAATGGAAATATATGCAATTCAATTAGTTTATCATAGCCTTTGTTGTTAGGCTATTAGAATTTACAAAATCATATACAAGCTGTTGTATACATAAATGGAAAAAACATCTTTGCTGCTTCCTCACATGTGTGGTGCAATCAAAACCAGATAGCTAGTAATTGTTTACTTTACAATGATTAAAGAGCAGTACCAGCAAAGCATAACCAATAAGGGAATTGATAGTGCTATTGGGTAACCTTACAGTGCATTCGGAAAGTATTCACAGTGCTTCACTTTTTCCAAATGTTGTTATGTTACATCCTTATTCCAAAATAGATTAAATTCATTATTTCCCTCAAATTTCTACAAACAATACCCCATAATGACAACGTGAAAGAAGTTTGTTTGAAATCTTTGCAAGTTTATTAAAAATTAAAAACGAAAAAAATCCCATGTACGTAAGTATTCGCAGCCTTTGCCAAATGTCAGGGACTCAATACCCTGCGCAGGCGCACTGGCGTCGCTAACCGGCGAATGGCTATGCGCATGCGCTGAGGCTACCTTGGGTAGTTCGCGGCTATCTTGCGTTGGCGCGAACGCGCGAACACGCATGCGCACGCAATCCGCTTTTGGCGCCAAACGGCCTATTTAAAGTCATTGCTGTGTGATCATCAGCTCTCCTGTATCCTGTGCCTGTTTATATCTGCTGTTCCTGTTTACCTGACCCCGGCTTGTCTTTGGATTCTGATTACCTGCTGCCCGCCCTGACCTTGGCTTGTTCTGATGATTCTCCTGCCTTATCCTGATTTGTTTACCTGCTACCGGCTATTGGTCCTGGACCTGCTCCTGGCTCACCCAGGGAATCCGGGGGACCGCGACCTGGTGTTAGCAAGCAGCCAAGTCCATCCCCACCATCTGGGGCCCTGGTGAAAACCGGCTAACACTTGCGCCTCTGGTGAGCCTGTACCACGCCAGTTTCCCGGTAAGCCACTCCTCTTACGTCAAGCTCTGCCACGCACGTTACCCCGTGACACCATTACGCATTTAAAATTGAGCTCAGGTGCATCCTGTTTCCACTGACCATCCTTGAGATGTTTCTACAACTTGATTGGAGTCCACCTGTGGTAAATTCAGTTGACTGGACATGTTTTGGAAAGGCACACATCTGTCTATATAAGTTTCCACATTGAACAGTGCATGTCAGAGCACAAGCCAAGCCATGACATCCAAGGAATTGTCTGTAGGCCTCTGAGTCAGCATTGTATTGAGGCACAGATCTGGGGAAGGGTATAGAAAAAATGTCTGCAGCATTGAAGGTCCTAATGAGCACAGTGGCCTCCATCATCCATAAATGGATGACGTTTGGAACCACCAGGACTCTTCCTAGAGAGGTCCGCCTGGCCAAACTGAGGGATCGGGGAAGAAGGGCCTTAGTCAGGGAGGTGACCAAGAACCCGATAGTCACTCTATATGTGGATAGAGGAGAACCTTCCAGAAGAATAACCATTTCTGCAGCACTCCACCAATCAGGCCTGTATGGTAGAGTGGCCGGACGGAAGCCACTCCTTAGTAAAAGGCTCACCACAGCCCACCTGGATTTTTCCAAAAGGCACCTGAAGGACAAAATTCTCTGGTCTGATAAAACAAAGATTGAACGCTTTCACCTGAATGGCAAGCGTCTTGTCTGGAGGAAACCAGGCAACGCTCATCACCTGGCCAATACCATCTCTACAGTGAAGCATAGTGGTGGCATCATCATGCCGTGGGGATGCATTTAAGCGGCGGAAACTGGGAAACTAGTCAGGATCGAGGGAAAAATTAATGCAGCCAAGTACAGAGACATCCTTGATGAAAACCTGCTCCAGAGAGCTCTGGACCTGAGACTGGGGTTAAGGTTTGTCGTCCAACAGGACAACGACTCTAAGCACACAGCCAAGATAACGAAGAAGGGGCTATGGGAGAACTCTGTGAATGTCCTTGAGTGGCCCAACCAGAGCCCAGACTTGAACCCGATTGGAACATCTCTGGAGAGATCTGAAAATGGCTGTGCACCGACTCTCCCCATCCATCCTGATAGAGCTTGAGAGGTCCTGCCAAGAAGAATGGGAGAAACTGCCCAAAAATAGTTGTGCCAAGCTTGTATCCTCATACTCAAAAAGACTTAAGGCTGTAATTGTTGCCAAAAGTGCTTCAACAAAGTATTGAACAAAGGCTGTAAATGCTTATATACATGGGATTTTTTAAAATAAATTTGCAAAGATTTCAAACAATACTAAATTTTATAAGGCTGGGTTCACTTTTTCCTGGTGCAGTGCGTTGCTTTAATGCTTGTGTGTTAACACTCGTTTCCTTTTTCCGTGATTAAAAGAGATGTAAAGGATTTTTTTTTTTCAGAATCATACTTACCTGGGTGGAGGCAGCATCGGTCTGATGCTGCACCTCTCCCCCGGCAACTCTAACGCCGAGAACCAAGCGATCTAACGCCGCAGATCGATTGATTTTCAGGGCTTCATGAGCAGAGAGCTGGTGACTGCCAGTCACCGCTCTCTGCTCTACCCCCTCCTCGCTCACTGTAGCGCTGGGCTGTGGAGGGGATGGGAGTGACCAACCCAGCCTCTCAGCAGCTGAGCTGTTGCTGAGAGGCTGAGCTAGGTGCCGGTCCAGGCATGTGGGCGGATCTCAACTCCATTGTCGCAATCTTGCCCGAGCCTGGACCAGCTCTGGGACATCAGCCGACAGCAGGCTTTAATAAGAATAAACAAGCTTTGGCTGTATTCTCCCTTAATATGTGTTAGTTTCAGGCAACACATCAAAAGGTCCCAAATATGGGCATGAACCATTTTTGGCAATTAAGTGCACCATAATGCATAGTAATGTGTTATCATGCATTGTGGGGCACATGTGTGTTGAAGCTGTCTTAATACATTGGGGTGTCCCTCACAAACCACAATGGAAAAGTGTGAGCCCAATTCTAGATTCAGCAGGCTTTTCATGGTGCTTCTGGGTAGAAATATAGTCTTAGTTCATATGAGTTGGTGCTGTGTTGGAATAGTGCTGGAGTCTGGGAACACTGCTCTTCGGGTTTACAGGCTGTAGAGATTTCACAAGTAGGGCAGCCACGCAAGTTAAATCCAGGATGAAAACTTCTACTTTGCTTCATATCTGTTTCCTCGTTATTTCTATTTCCAGCTCACAATGGAAAGGTCTCAGCAGCAGAGTCAGTGTTGGTAATCCAGAAAGCAGGGGGAAGGGCTAGGTATGGACAATGCTAAAAAATGCCCCTACAGTATTTTCTCATACCACTGTAATGCAAAGCAGACACAGTCTACAGTAGAGTGGCAACTTCACTCTGAATTCAGGAACAGTGCAGCATCGTTGCCAGACCATCACAGGAAGCCACCTTGGGTGGTCTTCACTATAAGGATGAAGAGGTATGCATTTCATCATATGTTTCATCATTTTAATCATAGGCAGCTTGTGTATGTGCAGCTGCGGGCTGGAAAATGCCCTCTGCCTATAATTGACAGTGTGCAGTGATGACTTCCTGGCGGGATCGCTCAGGCGGGTTGGGACTATGATCTGAACATGCCTGAGCCCATCCCTACTGGCCATACACGGTTAAAAAATAGTTAAAGAACGGTTGAATTTCTAAAGATCTGTCCAACGTGCATGTGATAACGCCAACATTGTATCGATATATGTCGCCTACTTATTTACATGGTATCGATGGATAACAACATAAGTGGTACATTTTTCGCCAATCGATTACACGACCAGGAGTTACAGTTTAACACGTGCATTCGCTGTAGATATTTTGGAAATGTTTTCGATCAATTCTACTACTGACGTTTAGAAAATCCCACATGACGGTTTGTTTTTTGCCATAAAACTTCGCATTTTGTAAATCGAAATTAGCCCACTAACGTTTCAAAAGTCGGACGATCTAGGCTATTGAACGCTTTTTTGAACAATTTTCTAACCGTGTATGGCCAGCATAAGACAGATAACCTGTATCTTATTTCACCCTCTATTCTTATTCATTAATCGTTTTTTCTTTTTTTCTTTTTTTTTTTTTTTTTGAGGGTTTTTTTTTATATACAAGATAAAAACTCAGAATACCCTAAATGAAAAATGACGTTTGTCTCTAGCGTGCCTTTTTTTTATTTATTTCTAAATTTTAGATTGAAGAGTCATATGTGGTGTAATGCATATGTGATGCAAAGTAATGTCAGCTGCTGGGTTTAGTTTAACAATGCAATTTATATGCATATATATTAATGAGATCTGACCAGGCCAGGGGATTTGCAGAGCTCTTTAAGTGGTAAAGTTTCATGAAAACCTGCAAAAAAAAGTTTGTTTAAAGATAGTGTCCAGCCATGGTATATTTATAGATAGTTTCATTGGTCCAGCTTGGACCAAGTAACTATGTCTATGTCACAGTCTATTTCAGGGTTTCTCAACCAGGGTTCAGTGTAACCCTAGGGTTCTTCCTGAGGTTGCTAGGGGTTCCTTGAGCAATGGGCAATTTCTGCCTCCCAGATAAGTTCCCAATTACACCATTGTTCCATTTAGCTCTCTGTAAGGGGGTAATTCTTCCCAATGATGACAAGTGTAAGGAGCATTCTTTCCCACTTACTGTCACACTAATGTGTCACGAGTTGTAGATTTTTAATTTTTAGCAGGGGTTCCCCGAGACCAGAAATTTTTTTCAAGGGTTTCTCTGTGTTGAAAAAGTTGAAAAAGGCTGGTCTACTTTATTACAAAACTTTCTCTGAAGTCCAGAAAACTGTGGGACAGGTGGTACAGACCCAAGCCGAAGTGTAGAAGTCCTTGACAGATGTGTAATGGGTGATGATTGTTGCCTTAGCCTCAGGAGGGAAATCATGCATCTACCAATGCACGGTTTAATGAGCAGATGGCGTTGTCTCCTTTTTAAAAAAAAAAAAAAAAAAGATACAGCCGATTCTCGCTGACCCCTATTAACGTCATCGGCACCAGAATATTCCAATCCTGTGTTTCTCTTTACTTTTCTGATGTATATCAGCTTGAAATTTAAATATATGTAAACCCAATCAGTAAAAATCTTTTTATGAGCTTTAAAGAATAATTCTAGGCGTGTTATATTTTTTACATAGTTACATTGGACCAATGTAACTGCATATACCATACCTGGCCCATGCCCCTGGAAGATGAAAATCACTGTAGTAGGCATCTCTACTGCAGTGATCTCCACTACCTTCCCGGTCCCACGCCAAATGGCTGCCCTTCTACATTGTACACAGAGGTTGGCTGTTTGGGCATGGGTGCTGTTCAGGGAATGCTTTGAATTTTCGGCATGAATCAAAGTGTTCTCTAATTGGACATCACCATCCCTCCTCTTTATCTTGTCTAATCAGAGAATGTTTTGCTTTTATTCGGAAAATGCAAAATAATCTCTAAATGGCACCTGTGCTGAGCGGGTGACCTTCCGTATTCACAATACATCAGTTCAGCCAAACAGCACTGGACCCGGAAGCAATTGAACAACACTGGAGAAGCCCTGTATACTTCAGTGATTTCCAGCTTCCAGAAGCTTTGGTCAGGTATGGTATATGCATAGTTACATTGATCGAAGCAGGACCAATGAAATTATGTAAGAATATATCATACCTCAAAGTCTTTTTTAGTGGATTACCCAACATGTCCCCACACCCCTTTGCCAAACTGTTGAAATCTTCATCACCAGCCCTACCTGGTACATGTATGGCCCCTGAGATGTAAAAAGCTTGCCTTTACTTTACCCATGGATAGCTAAAAATACTTTTTATCATATTTCTTTATATAAAATCAATTCACAAATACCACTAACCTGTAAAATGTGTGATTTTGCTTTTGTACAATGAAAATTTGGAATTGAAGTCCAGTTACTGACAATTCATCTGACAAACCAAGTCCATTTGTTTACTTCCATTTCAGGTTTGAAAAAGATTTTTTAATTATTCAAAGATCCAGTCCCATGCTCAGGCCCGGACTGGGACAAAAAATAGGCTTGGGCATTTTAGACTGAGAAGCCAGTTTTTCCAAGGACCCAGGAGGTGGGGGGGTTAGGCATTTGCAAGGGCTGGTGATGGGATATTCAGACAGAGTTGGTTCTTCACACTTTAATGTACAAGGGACACTGTGATATAAAGGGGACTGCACTGTAAAGGGACACTGTAATGATTACAGTGCCCCTAGCAGTCATAGCCCTCCATTACAGTGCCCCTTGCAATCACGCCCCCCCCCTTTTTAATCTCTGCTCACTGTGCAGATCTCCAGCACCACCCGCCCCCTGCTCCCTTACATCAGAGTCCGCAGAGCCCCCCTTACATCAGAGTCCCCACTCTGCTTTGTTAGCCAGCTGCGACTCGAGTAGTGATACAGCCAATCTGATGAAGTGGCCAGCTGCTTGTTATTTGGTATAATGCTGGCCATACATTAGTAGAATTTTGTTTAAAATGTTTCATTTTAAGGACATTTGTTTCATTTTTTAATCATTAGTGGGGTCAGAATAGCATCTGTTTTCAACCAAAGTAAGGATAAAATTTGAAAGAACAGGATGGAAAATTTTTCTTGAAGGAATGAATTTCTAACATTGTAGAAGGCTATTTTCATTTAGGTAGCAACTTATAAGATTGTGCCTTGTCCACAACCTTTTTGATCCTCTACGGTCTGGCTTTCTCCCACAACATTCCACTGAAACTGCCCTACTAAAACTCACTAATGACCTACTAACTGCTAAAACCAATGGCCAACACTTCATAATTATACTCTTAGACCTTTCTGCTGCTTTTGACACAGTCGACCATCCACTCCTCCTCAATAATTTCCACTCCCTTGGCCTCTGCGACTCTGCTCCTTCCTGGTTCTCCTTTTACCTATCTCAGCGCACTTTCATCGTCACATACAACATAATCTCATCTGCTCCTTTTCCTCTTTCTGTTGGGGTACCTCAAGGCTCTGTCCTTGGGCCCCTCCTATTCTCTCTCTACACTTTTTCCCTGGACTAGTTGATAATCTCCCACAGCTTCCAATACCAACTCTACGTCGTTGATACCCAGATCTATCTCTCCCCTCCCCAGCTCACCCCCTCGATCCCCTTACATATAACAAATTTACTGAGCGACATATCAGTATGGATGTCACACCACTTTTTCAAACTCTTTCTAAAATTGAGCTTGTAATATTTGCTCCTCGCTGATCTCCTCCTCATGACTTTACAATCGAGATCAACAGCACAATTATTGGTTCCTCCGCACATATCCTAGTCTCTGACCTTTCCTTCGGGCCCCACATCCTAAATTTTGGCTAAATTTAATTTAAATTTATTTAAATGTATTAATTAAATTAAATTAAATTTTATTAATTTCATTTAATTAAATTTGGCTAAATTTTAGCTAAATTTTGGCTAAATCTGGCTAAATTTTGCCACCTTAACCTCTGCAACATTTCCAGAATTAAGGACACCACAAAACAACTTGTTCACTACTGCAACTCCCTCCTCACTGGCCTACATTTACACAGGCTATTCCCCCTTTAGTCTATTATGAATGCTGCTGCTAGATGTATACACCTTACTAACTTATCCATGACTGCTGCTGCTCTCTGCCAATCCACTCACACTCATCACTGGCTTCCACTATCCCAAAGTATAAAATTCAAAATACAGACCACAACATACAAAGACTTTCACAACACCTCCCCCAGCTATATCACCAACCTCATCTGTAGATACTGCCCAAATCGTCCTCTCCACTCCTCCCACGACATCTTGCTCTAGCTTCCTTGTTACCTCCTTCCATGCTCATCTCCAAGACTTTTCCAGAACTTCTCACATCCTCTGGAACTCCCTACCCCAGTATGTCCAGTCAGCTCCTACCCTGTCCACCTTTAGGCGATTCTTAAAATCGAATTTATTCATGGAAGCCCACCTCCACCTAAAAACTGTACTTGAATCACATCTCTCAGATCATCCCGTGCCGATATTACCTTTTGTATCACCTCTCCCTCCCTTAAAATTGTAAGCTCCATGAGCAGGGCCCTCCTATTTCTTCTGTAATAAACAGTGTTGTAATTGTACTGGCCCCTTTTGTATTATTATATTTAAAAATATGTTAAAGCACTATGCAAGTTGTTTGCACTATATAAATCCTGTATACTATTAATAATAATTGTATGTTTTTTACCTATAGGAAAGTCAAATTGTTCTGAAAATCAAAAAGCAAATGAAATTCTGAAGTAGTTTTGAATGACATATGTCAAGTCGAGCACGAACGCTCATCCTGATACCTACTACTATATGGCTAGCTTTAAAATGAGTTTTAATGACCTAATAAAGAACCCTCTATTGTAGACTCAATATTTGAAAATGTATTCAACAATTTGGATCCCCTTTGGGCCTTTTGTCTTTTTTTACTATCTTACAATGGCTCTCTTGCACCAAGATTTGGGAATCTGGTACCCAAACCGAAAACCAGAATCTATAAGATGTTTATTGCCATCCATTGACATATTATTTCCAAATATTGCCATTCACAAACAAGATGGAAAATTTCAGGCACCCCAGATTTTGTACTTTTGCTTTAGAAAAAATGAAAGGGACCGATTTTATGGTCTCACACATGTCTAAAGATGGCTCTGAAGTCGCATCCTGTACATTCAGAGTTAAATATTTAGGTGGAAAGCAGCTGCATGTGGCCAAAGCACCTGACCTATTTTTATAAAAAAAAAAATGACTGCGGCACATTTTCCTCCCCTGTGCTGCTCGCAGTAAAAATAATGATATCAGTTTTCAGAAGCCATGCTGAACTTTGAACCCAAGACAGCAAACACCACCAAGATGGAATACGGGGAAGGTGCCGCACTGAATCAGATAAATTGGAAACCTGTCGGTGTGCCATTGATTTCTATCCCTCCTCTTTCCTTATAATTGCATTAAGCAGAATGGAGATGTAGATTTAAAAAACAGTTCTAATATTAGTTTTTGTGGGTTGGCAGAAAGAGGGTGGCTGGAAAGATATGAGTAGCCGGACATACAGAAAATTAATCACAAAAAAGACTTGGATCAATAGGGTGAAAACCCACTAAGCTGACAAATGATCATCTGTCAGTAACCACGAACTGTGGCAGGGCAGCGAGCTCAGATCAACTGTGCTGGTTCACATTATCCTTATCCACTCCCGGACTACTTAAAGTAGATGCAAACTCTAAATGAATGACAATTGCTCAAGCTCTGTCCATAATAAGCAATTGCCATTTTTCTTGAAAAAAAAAATGTTTTCTCTCTTTTGTCTATCCTGCTGGTTTCCTACAGCCTCTCTGCAGGCACTTCCTATCTACATATACTCCAGTGACGGCTGCATTGTATTTCTCAGGGCAGATATCCGGAAGGTGACAACAGTGGAAGGTGAAAAGGGCTTATCAGTCCCATAAATACAGCCTATCAGTGCTGCCTATCACTGCTACCTATCAGTGCCCTTCAGTGCCATCTATCAGTGCTGCCTATCAGTGCTCATTATTGCCACCTATCAGTGCTAATTGATGCCACCTGTTAGTGCCCATCAGTGCTGCTTATTAGTGCTGTCTATCAGTGCTTATCAATACTGCCTATCAGTGCTGCCTATCAGTGTTCATCGATGCCGCCTATCAGTGCCCATCAGTGGTGCTTATAAGTGCCTCCTCAGCAGGACTCTGAGCTGGGAGCCTCTCTCTCATACAGCCCAGAGCCTGCACTGACAGTTCCCCTACCTTCTCCCTCACACAGATGGTAGAGGAGAGAGCCGACCTGCTCCTTCTCCCCCTGCTGCTCTGCTTCTGTGTGTGCCCTGCGGGAAGTGTGAAACCAAGCAGCTGAATGATCAAATCCAGTTTTTAATTGTCCCTTAGTTTCATTCCCGGTGACATTGGCAATCAGGACAGTTAGAGAGTCTGTGATCCAAGAGCAGCATCCTCATAGGTAGAACATTGCAGATTTGTTTTTTGGGCTACCCATGTTATTTTCTTTAATGCTAGTGCTAGATCCTCAATTAATCAATCTATTAACCTCAGAATCATATGCAGCATTGTTTTCTTTTGTTATTAATATTATTATTGAAATTTTCTTCTTATCAATTTTAGGTTTGGTTAATTGCCATGAGCTTTTTGATGCATTAGTAGCAGGGTAAATGAGACTGGCCTTGAGTGCTCTGGGTTTTTTTTTGGGTCCTCCATAGACCAATTAGTTTAGTTAAAAAAACTTTTAAAATAAATATTAGTGCACAAAACAACCATGTAGAGAAACCCATGGATTATCAAGGGCTCAAAGACCTCCCTGTTCTTCAAAGCTTAAGCGTAATGGGTAATTATAAGGACACAATTTTTTTTTTTCCATGCTGGTCTACCGATTCTGGCTTTACTTGATCTTTGCACAGCAAATAATTAATTCCTGTTAATTGTGCCATTTGGACTCTAAAAATGTTGGCTCTCTCAATAGGCTTCATATATGTGAATCTTCGAATCTGGGCCTCCTGTTTAACCACTTGCTGACCGCTCACATTGAGCGTACTGCGGCAAAGTGGTTCGTTATCATCCAGCGACGTAGTACTATGTCGTTGGACTCCTCCCCCTGTAGGCGGCGCTCTAAAAAACCCCACCAAAAATGACAAAAATCTTTCCCTTAGTTAGTAAACGCAATAACTTTTGCGCAAACCAATCAAAATACGCTTATTGTGATTTTTTTTTTTTTTTACCAAACATAGGTAGCAGAAAAAAAATTGGCCAAAAATTTTAAAAAATTTAGATTTTTACATTTTTTTGGGGGAATTTCATATAAAAAAATGTTAAAAATATTGTTATTTTTTCAAAATAAATGCTCTTTTTTTGTTTTTAGCGCAAAAAGTAAAAATCGCACGGGTAATCAAATACCACCAAAAGAAAGCTCTGTTTGTGGGAAAAAAAGGACATAAATTTTGTTTGGGTACGGCGTCGCACGACCGCGCAATTGTCAGTTAAAGTTGTACAGCGCCGAATTGCAAAAAGTGGCCTGGACGTAAGACCGCAAAATCCTCCGGTGGTAAAGTGGTTAAGGAGGGCCTTTTTTGTTGAGAACAGCCTCACCTGAACCATTGTGCTCTTACGCAATCCAATCAATCTACTTATAATCTGAATCCAGCATTTCTACCTGCTCCATCAATAAATACCTTACAGTAGCTCCAACCTCTCATCACTCTGTCCAACCCGAAAAAAGATGTTTTGCCTTCAGTTATACTTTAACTCTATCAAAAAAAAAAAATATATATATATATATTGACTAGAGTTAGAAATTAATTATATGAACATTTACCATTACTGACTAGAAATGTGAATAATTAAAGTTTTAGGCTTTCTATATTGGTCCCTAATTTAGAAATCTCATGAGCCACTCTAGGTGGTTCTTGACCAGAGACCATGAAATCGGCCCTTTTCCTTGACTCTGTGCATCCTCTAGTTGCTGTGGATATTAGGAGAAACATAAAAAAAGATCACCTTCCAGAAAAAAATGAGAAAAGAGCACCTACCTTGTTCAATTCAACATATTTTAGACCTTATATTTTACTAATTCTGAAAGCTCTGTTCCTTAAAGTGCTATTTTAGTTATAGAAAAAGCCTGGTGGTGGGCTGTATCAGGCCCTAGCTTCTTGTATCTTGGATACTTTAAAAGCAGGATCCCTTTGCTGTTATTCATGACTCTGTTCCTGTTTACCTGAGAGTGTTGGGTGTTCCTGCCCTGTTCCCGCTTCCTCTGGTAAATTCTCCATGGATATAAAATAAATAAGAGCTCCAGCAGTGAGAGTGAAAGCCCCTTAAAATGACCTCAGCAGGTGTCTAGGCTCAAGAACTAAAGTGCAGAGATCTCACAGATTTATGATAGGCTGTTAGGTAGTACAACTCTTGAGTATCTAGTATAAATTGAAATTTCAGGTTTGGGTGAAGTGATCTTTTAAGGAATAACTGCTCCTCTTGTCTTTAACAACCTTTTTTTTTTTTTTGCAAATATTCTTTATTCAAGTTTTGGAGCATAACAAAGAAAATAAGAGAAAACCAAAAAAAAAAAAACATATGTTTCTCAACAAGCAGTCATATAACATATAACAGTGACATCTCATAAACAACCGTACAAAGCATAGAATGGTGTAATATAAAGTGACATTACATATATAGGTATCACGTATTGAATACTGTAACCAACAGCGTCTAATAGTGTGCAGCTAAACAACACAATCAGGATAGTGTCCCCGCCCAAAAGTTCCAATGAGCCTCAAAGGATCGCATCTGCATTCTATTTATCGCTAATGCTTTTTCAAAGCTGTAGTTCAATTTTAAAAGATGAGAACCACCTCTTCTAAGTGGGGGGGCTCAGTTGACTTCCATTTGCGAAGAATAATCGTTCTGGCAGCCAATAAGACATGGGTGATCCAAGGCCTATATGTGACCGGTATGCGGTCTATTCCTATGTGTAGGAGGGCTAGCCCCGGGGATGGTCGGAGTATGCACCCCGTATGTGTTGACATGTAAGAGAATACCCTGTTCCAGTAGCTTGTCAAGGAAGGGCAGGCCCACAGAATGTGTAATAAAGTCCCCACCTGGGAGCATTCCCTCCAGCAGAGTTTGGAGTATGATGGGGAGAAGCCAGCCAGACGATAGGGAGTATAGTACCATCTGTTCAGAAGTTTTTGGGTCATCTCCCAATGATTCGCACAGTGCGAGTATTTATATATGGCCGCTAGGGCAGAGCGCCACTGTGGTATAGAGAGTGTAGAGCCCAGATCTTTGTCCCATTTAAACATGGAGGTTGTTTTGTAGAA
Organism: Pelophylax lessonae; assembly: GCF_965119305.1. Lineage (NCBI taxonomy): Eukaryota > Metazoa > Chordata > Amphibia > Anura > Ranidae > Pelophylax > Pelophylax lessonae. The sequence goes on along the minus strand of NC_138772.1, from coordinate 508,795,777 downwards.
TGTAGAATTATCTAATAGGATGTCGTAATAATGTGATAATTTGGATTTTGTTGGGGTATTGAGTGTGAGAAGGTCCCATAAACCACCATCCACCACTATAGGCCGCAGCGGATGTACCCTTAGAAAGTGGAATATTCTCAGAAGATGGAAGTACATGTGGCCCGGAAGTTTGTACTTTTGAATTATCTCTTCAATGGAAAGGAGAGACCCCTTTTCATAGAAGGATGTGATAGATGTTACCCCTAATTTGAGAAGTAGATGAGTTGGTATATCCGGTAAGTGTTGTGCGAGTATAGTAATAGGTAGTGATGCGCTAGGTGAGACATCCCTCACTGTTGATACCGGAGATAGTCGCCATACCCTCAGTGCCGCCTGTACAGTAGGCGGCAGTGGGGCAAGTCGCCACTCCAACCACTTATCACCCCATAGCAGGGTATGCAAGTCCCTCGTTGGTACCACATCCTTTTCCAGATCCACCCACATGGGCGACTCTTTGGTAATCAACCACTGTTTTAGCTGGGTCAAAATTGTAGGTCTTTAACAACCTTTGATATTATTCCTATCTTGTTTGCGTGGACCCTTTAAATCATAAGGCCCTCCACGCAATTTTCTTTCCTTTCTGCTTTGTCTAGCCCTATGTATTTCCAACACTGTACAGTACTCTATTTTTCCTGCACCTATAAGTTGCACTTCATAATTACTAGTTTTGGACTTTTTCTGATTCTTTTTAAGCATCATGCCATTTGTACAGATGTGATTCTGATGAACAGTGTGAACATTAGTCACACGACTATAGAGAAAAATAATTACTGGTCTAAGTTCTTACCCGCATGGACACTGGTAACCATTTAGAACTCTATGACCTGCAATTTGTCTTCTCTGACAGTCTCTCCAGAGGAGCATTGCTATTGTAGAGCATTGAATATGTAGGTGCAGAGGAAGCTGAGCTGATTTCTGCAGCAAAACACAAGGAAAAAGGCAAAGAGGAATGGCGAAGGATCAGGTTTATATGGTCTGGATTTGCTTGTGCGTGTAGCGCGTCTGGAAATCTGTCATATACTGGTATGGAAGGGAAGATGTTAAGCCAGGATTGTAAAGGCTCTGTCTAATGAAGTGTTTGCAATTTTAGGTAGATTTGGAAGGTAGATGGAGGAAACTAGACTTAGAAGAGGCTCTAAAGCTGAAACAAATGCCTGCAAGAGTTTAACATGACCTTGTATGAAACATGATATTCCACCAATATAATCCTCAATGCCTACTCAAGATTGTAAAGTAATAGAATTGTATAAAAATATGTTTGCTATGGATTTACGTCTTACTGTATAGAGTGGGGCTCAGCCATCCCATATTGCTGATTCAGCTTGGTCTACAGAATGCCAAACTATTATGCCAGACTAGTTCCAACAGAAAAACTTGTCTACTGGCCATGTGCTGCCTATTGTCAGCTCTGCCTTTTCACCCCAGTGAAAGGCTTCATTATGATTCCTGCAAGATGCAGTTACAACTTAGTGAATCATTTCATCATTTTGGATTTCGCATTTACAGTGCCTTGCAAAAGTATTCGGCCCCCTTGAACTTTTCGACCTTTTGCCACATTTCAGGCTTCAAACATAAAGATATAAAACTGTAATTTTTTGTGAAGAATCAACAACAAGTGGGACACAATCATGAAGTGGAACGAAATTTATTGGATATTTCAAAATTTTTTAACAAAAACTGAAAAATTGGGCGTGTAAAATTATTCAGCCCCTTTACTTTCAGTGCAGCAAACTCTCTTGAGAAGTTCAGTGAGGATCTCTGAATGATCCAATGTTGACCTAAATGACTAATGATGATAAATAGAATCCACCTGTGTGTAATCAAGTCTCCGTATAAATGCACCTGCACTGTGATAGTCTCAGAGGTCCGTTTAAAGTGCAGAGAGCATCATGAAGAACAAGGAACACACCAGGCAGGTCAGAGATACTGTTGTGAAGTTTAAAGCCGGATTTGGATACAAAAAGATTTCCCAAGCTTTAAACCTCCCAAGGAGCACTGTGCAAGCGATAATATTGAAATGGAAGGAGTATCAGACCACTGCAAATCTACGAAGACCTGGCCGTCCCTCTAAACTTTCAGCTCATACAAGGAGAAGACTGATCAGAGATGCAGCCAAGAGGCCCATGATCACTCTGGATGAACTGCAGAGATCTACAGCTGAGGTGGGAGACTCTGTCCATAGGACAACAATCAGTCGTATACTGCACAAATCTGGCCTTTATGGAAGAGTGGCAAGAAGAAAGCCATTTCTTAAAGATATCCATAAAAAGTGTCGTTTAAAGTTTGCCACAAGCCACCTGGGAGACACACCAAACATGTGGAAGAAGGTGCTCTGGTCAGATGAAACCAAAATCAAACTTTTTGGCAACAATGCAAAACGTCATCCCCACTGTCAAACATGGTGGTGGCAGCATCATGGTTTGGGCCTGATTTTCTTCAGCAGGGACAGGGAAGATGGTTAAAATTGATGGGAAGATGGATGGAGCCAAATACAGGACCATTCTGGAAGAAAACCTGATGGAGTCTGCAAAAGACATGAGACTGGGACGGAGATTTGTCTTCCAACAAGACAATGATCCAAAACATAAAGCAAAATCTACAATGGAATGGTTCACAAATAAACATATCCAGGTGTTAGAATGGCCAAGTCAAAGTCCAGACCTGAATCCAATCGAGAATCTGTGGAAAGAACTGAAAACTGCTGTTCACAAACGCTCTCCATCCAACCTCACTGAGCTCCAGCTGTTTTGCAAGGAGGAATGGGCAAAAATTTCAGTCTCTCGATGTGCAAAACTGATAGAGACATACCCCAAGCGACTTACAGCTGTAATCGCAGCAAAAGGTGGCGCTACAAAGTATTAACTTAAGGGGGCTGAATAATTTTACACGCCCAATTTTTCAGTTTTTTATTTGTTAAAAAAATTTGAAATATCCAATAAATTTTGTTCCACTTCATGATTGTATCCCACTTGTTGTTGATTCTTCACAAAAAATTAAATTTTTATATCTTTATGTTTGAACCCTGAAATGTGGCAAAAGGTCAAAAAGTTCGAGGGGGCCGAATACTTTCACAAGGCACTGTATTTTATAAAATTAACATGCTTTCTAACATACTAGTGCCTCTCGCATGGCAATGTCTGAAACATGGCATGGCATGAAATGTTACTAATGTAGGCAGTCTCTCATAGGTAGTGTCTCTTGCATAGTATTATTTCAAGCACAGTGGTATTCCCCACATGACTGGATCTCTTTCATGTGCTGTCATGTCAATCTTTGTCATTGTAGGTTGCAGTAGGTTGCATATTATAAAAGAAATAAAAAGATTTGTAAAGTCAAGATGCGAAAGCTTTTAACTGTTACTCATGGAAGGCATTGGATCCCCTTCTGAGCAAAGTACGAAGAAGTAACCAATATTTTGCAAGCCCTTCACAAGAGGATGAATTTAGTTGCAATGAAACTCCTGGGTTCTATATACTAGGCTTACATTCACCCGGGATGGGCTCATGAGCAAGAAGATCCCACTCTTCTTAGACCAGGAAGACAGCCTAACAAATGAGGAGCCTGATTAGAACACAAAGCTACAATTTGTGTTATTTTTATCTTCTGAGGCAGTGTGTTGGCAAGGGCTCCCTTGCTGTTTCCAAAAAGTCTGCATCCTTTCCATAAATGGCTAGGAAAGAATTAAGAATGAAGATAATATGATTAGGTGGGGAAGTTGGCACTGATGGTGGGGCTTTGTGGCAGGAGTATACAGTAGCAGTAGTGAGGTAGCAGAGGAGCTAGAGGTTTTGGTGGTCACAACGAGTCAGCTGGAGATAGTGGTGTGCAGTGCACCAGACAGTCCTGTGATAGAGCACAGAAGGCAAAATGTTTATGGTAAAAGGCACCAGTAACTAGGGCTAAAAAGAAATAACGGGAGGTGTACAACTCCCCTTTACCCTCATCCTCTTCTGTGTCACCATCTTTTTTTGTAACCCTTGATTTTGTTCCTCCATCCTAATCACCACTCCATCTTCATTTTTGTGACCGTGCCTCTGCAGAGGCAGATTATGTGGCATGTGGTACTGTTTGTCCCCACTTGCTTTACCCAGATCAAGAAGATAGTATAGTCAGTATAGTATTGCAGGAGATTGTCAGCATATCTGCAAAGAAGAATTTTGCTGATAACAGAGCAACAACTGTAATGAAAAAAAAAAAAGCAATTATATATATTTTTATATGCATCAAATTTGCAAATGATTATCTGCTTCTCTGCCAAGTAACAAACACAAAATAGTCTCCTATCCTGCCTGCCTAACAATAGCCACACTACCTCCCCCCTATTTCAGCAATACACAACATATGAACTATTCTTTGCTATACGAGAGTGGTATGTATAGGTTGGACTCCGGTTAGTGCCAAGCGGAACATCCTTACCAGGCCTAGCTATTTTAATGTTTCGGTATCTTGTGATCCTTGCAAGTACCATCGTTAGCCTTCTAATTGATCCCTTTTTCACTGTGGGGCCCTCATGGGTTCTCGGCCTAGGCTGTACATTGGACATTGGTTTTTACCCAAGTCAAGAATAATGGCATTTTTCCACTGCAAGTACAGCCTCGGCTCCACTCGGCACTGCTTGGCCCAGCTCGGCTCAGTTTGCTTTTCCACTGTGTGGTACAAGTTGGCACGTTTCAGCACTGTATAGGCTCTACTCGGCTTGGTTTGCTTTTCCACTAAAGTAGTAAGTGGGTGGGATTACAATGATTCTCTGACCAATCAGTGGCTAGTAGTGACAAACAATCAAGGCTGCATGCAAAGGATTGTGGGATATGGTATAGGTACGGCCTGCTTGGAACCCCAACCGAGGTGGTACTGTTTAAGTGAGCCGTACCGAGCCGTACCATGTAGTGGAAAAGCGCCACTGTATCAAACCGTACCGAACCGTTCTAACACGTACCATGCGTTACCATGCAGTGGAAAAGCGCCAAACCAAGCCAAACTGAGCCGTACCATGCAGTGGAAAAGCGCCATAAGTCATCCCCTCGTCTGGCGCTAACACCTATCTCCCATCAACCAACTGTCAAATGCTACCTTGTAGTGAAGCTCTAGAATTTTACAATTGAACAATGGGATGTTGTAGTATTGAGTGGGAGGGAGGGGCTTAAGAGGTGTTGAAGTCCCATGTACATTGTACTCAATATGGACAACAGGGATTATTATAAAGACTAACATAAATACTGGCAGGCACCACAAGGTACATACACTTTAGCAATGTGGCAACCTTACAAAAGTTTTATGCCAGATCAGGTTCGCTTTTAAAGTCAGAACAGGTAATAGTTTCTTTAAATATTCTTGTTCTAGTAGTACCTGAAGGTATCGGCTGAAGCTCTGGTTGATTAAATCCCAACAGAATAGATACACAAATTCCTAGGATTAAATCCAGGCTGTAACTTCGAGCAGAGTTGGCCTTTATGCTCTCTCTGTGCTTGCTTTGATAAATTCCCTAAATAAATTCCCGTAATACATTACATTTATAATTAGAGAATCTTACAAAACAATAGAGATAAACCAATTACTCCATCATTTTCATGTTGCTGGCTTCTCTAAGCGTCAAACCACAAATCAATAGATAGTAAATTGTGACACAGCTGGAAGTTTCCACACCATGCTAGTAATTGATATCTGCTCTTGTCTGAAGGTAATATTTAAAGAATTCCTTCACCAATCACTTCCAAGTCTCTATCCTGTATTTACTATATGCCCTTGGGGTGTTTTTTTTTCTTTCCAATGACAGCTGCATGACTTAAAGGGCCTCCATCATCCTAATAGTATCTTTCAAAGCCCAAGTTCACCCTTTTCATGTTTCTAGCTGTAACATAGTTGCTAGGTATTCTATGTGTTTCCAGTTTTATTTAAGAAAAGATGCTCTCAGGTACTAAGGGAGATATTGGGGAGATTTACTAAAACTAGAGCGTGCAAAATCTGGTGCAGCTCTGTAAGGAACCAATCAGCTTACAGGTTTTATTGTCCAAGCTTATTTTAACAAGCTGAAGTTAGAAGCTGATTGGCTAGTCATGTTTAAAACCAAACAAAACCAAAAGATATACGCATATGGAATCATAACATAGATCTAAAGATCTCCTTTAAAGTTACACAGCAGCTTTATGCTAACAATTGTTTTATGAAATAACTTTTTAATGTGAGCACCATTGGGGTTCCTAGCTCAAATCCCAGTTGGGGCACTACGGTATCTGCATAAAATTTGCAGATTCTCCCTTTGCTTTTGTGGGCCTTGTCCCATATTTCAAAGACATGCTGCTTGGTTAATTGGCTCCTTTCCAAATTGGCCCTAGTATGTATGCATGTGAGATAGTTAGCAGATTGCAAACCCTGATTTTTTTAAAACAACAACCATGTCATACTTACCAGAAGGGCAAACTTTCCAAAATTGTACTCATTGATGGAAAGGGTAAACTGGGACCAAACCCTGGGATCCCTGACCACAGAGGAAAAATGGGAATGCTTTAGGAACATATTGGGCAAAGGCATCTTGCAGTGCATTCCTATGGGAAATAAATTTAGAAGAGACAAAGCCAAACCTGGCTGGTTAAAGCGTAGCGTCAAAAAACTTATTAGGGGAAAAAAATTGGCCTTCAAGAAGTATAAATCAGAGGGCACAGTATCGACTTTCGAGCAATACAAGGAGGCAAATAAGAAAAGTAAACAAGAAATCAAGATGGCTAAAATCAACTTTGAGAGACAAATAGCGGAGGATAGTAAAAAAAACCCAAAGAAATTCTTTAAATATATCAACAGCAAAAAAACTAGGGCAGAGCATATTGCACACATAATTAACAATGATGGGAGGATGGTTACAGAGGACACTGAAAAAGCAACCGTGCTGAATGCTTTTTTCTCGTCAGTCTTTACACAGGAAACGGAGGGGTACACTGACCATGACTGTATGGTTAGTAGTAATACACAGGACTTGCCACTATGGCTAACAGAGGGTAAAATCAGGGAAAGGCTGGATAAACTCAACACAAACAAATCACCAGGCCCGGATGGCGTACATCCGAGAGTACTCAAGGAACTCAGTAAGGTTATATCCAGACCACTGTTCCTGATCTTTGCTGACAGTATTAGGACAGGAGATGTACCAGGGGATTGGAAGAAAGCTAACGTGATTCCGATATTCAAAAAGGGCCAGAGGCATATCCCGGGAAATTATAGGCCTGTCAGTTTGACATCAATAGTATGTAAACTTCTGGAGGGGATGATAAGGGACTATATCATAGAGTTTGCTAAAGACAACAACATCATCAGCAGTAATCAGCACGGGTTTACAAATGGGCGTTCTTGTCAAACCAATCTATTAACATTCTACGAGGAGGTGAGCTGTGAGCTAGATAGGGGGAGACCAGTGGATGTGGTGTACTTGGATTTCGCTAAGGCGTTTGATACAGTTCCCCACAAGCGCTTAATTTATAAAATAAGGTCTGCAGGTATCGACAGCAGGGTTTGCTCTTGGATACGGAATTGGCTTAAAGGGCGTGTCCAAAGGGTGGTAATAAACAGCGCATACTCAGACTGGTCTGAGGTAGTAAGCGGGGTGCCCCAGGGCTCAGTCCTGGGACCAACCTTGTTCAATTTATTCATAAACAATATTGAGGTCGGGATCAGTAGTTCGATATCAGTTTTTGCAGATGACACAAAATTGGCCAGAGCAATAACTGCACAGCATGAAGCAGATATCCTACAGAATGACCTGGACAAAATTACAGAGTGGGCAACGACATGGCAAATGAGGTTTAACGTGGAGAAGTGTAAGGTTTTGCACTTGGGGACTAAAAACATAAAAACACAATACACGTTAGGAGGGGAACCCTTGGGGGAATCAAAAATGGAGAAGGATCTGGGAGTCTTGGTTGATGATAGATTAGGCAACAGCATGCAATGTCAAGCGGCAGCTGCCAAAGCCAGCAGAATATTAGCATGCATAAAGAAAGGGATGTATTCCAGAGATAAGACTATAATCCTTCCACTTTATAAAACTCTGGTCCGACCGCATCTGGAGTATTCTGTCCAGTTCTGGTCACCAGTCCTCAGGAGGGATGTGTTGGAGCTGGAGAGAGTCCAGAGAAGGGCAACTAAACTAATTAGGGGATTGGAGGACCTTGACTATGAAGAGCGTCTACAATCGCTCGATTTATTCTCCCTGGAGAAGAGACGTCTTAGGGGGGACATGATAGCAATTTATAAATATCTTAATGGGGATCCCAGCTTAGAAAAAAAGCTGTTCATTCGAAGGGATTGCATGAGGACTCGAGGGCATACAATGCGATTAGAGGAGAAGCGTTTTAACCTCAGGCAACGTGGGGGGTTCTTTACTGTTAGGGCTACAAGATTGTGGAATTCTCTACCACAAGAGGTGGTTTCTGCGGGTAGTATGGTGGCTTTCAAAAGACTCTTAGACTTACATCTCAAGGATCAGAACATTCAGGGGTATGTGAGATGATTACAGCCACGCACACCTACACAGGTTGAACTGGATGGACTATTGTCTTTATTCAACCTCACCTACTATGTAACTATGTAACCTGCCCTATGTAATGGTTTTGCACTGAGTAGCCCCAATCCCCGACCAGGGCTCCTAGCTCCCCCACCTTGTGCCCACCATAACAAGTCGCTTGGTATGGGGGTGCTCGTGCAGTCTCGGCACCACCCCTGCTTCCTCCTCACTGGCTGTGATTGACAGCAGTGGAGCAAATTACTCCCACTGCTGTCTCTGAACCTATAAGGAAGGAGAGAGCCATTACTCGCATGCACAGCACTGGATCAAGATTGGGTAAGTATAAGAGGGGCTTGAAAGGGTGGCACAGAAAAAACATCAAGGAAAGAAAACGTTCAACCACATTAACTTCTTGCCAACCACCCTATGTGCATTTACTGCAGGGCGGCAGGTCCTCTGCATAAAGTCATGTACGGGTATGCACTTCCGGGCCTGCGCCACGCACGCTTGCCGCCGGTGACCCGCTCCCGCTGTGTTTGGACACAGTGGGAGCCAATCAGCGGGTCCAGCACTGGGATTTTTTTTTTACCAAAAACATGTAGCAGAATACATATTGGCCTAAATTGATGAAGAAATTAGACTTTTTATATTTTTTACATTTTTTTATTGGATATGTTTTATAGCAGAAAGTAAAAAACTTTTTTTTTTTTTTCTTTTTTTTTTCAAAACTACCATAGAGGTGATCAAATACCACCAAAATAAAGCTCTTTGGGTACAGCATCACACGACTGTGCAATTTTCAGTTAAATTAACACAGTTCCGTATCACAAAAAATGGCCTGGTCATGAAGGGGGTTAAAGCTTCCATAGGGCAAGTGGAAAAAGCCGGCTATAGATAGATTGATTCTTGGCAGTCTCAGCAGAGACTGACCGAGATTTGATCTATCTATGGGCAGCCTGGTTTTACTGAAGTCCATCCATCAATCGACTTCAGTACAACCAGCCTATCAGATTATTTTCATGTGATCACTGCTGGCAGCTATAGCCGCTAGCTGTGATCTTTGTGTTATGATGGCAGGGAAGGCCTACCCTTGCTGGCAGAACACAATAGCACTACTGGAGGAATTCCCCATCAACACTGTGTTGATGGGGAAATCAAGCACTTTTTTTTCCTTCCACTTGTGGTGGAAGAAAAGAAAATTGCATAATTTATGGTTTCATAAGAGCAGGCACTGACGTGCATGTGAAGTATCTAAAACTCATGTAAACTGTTGAAGCTATATGAATACCCTTAAAAAATAAATAAATAAATAAACAATCAAAACAAATATAAATGTAAAAAAAAAAAAAATATATATATATATATATATATATATATATATACAGTACATACTATATTACCATAAGTATGGGGACATCTGCCTTTATGCGCAGATGGACTTTAATGCCATCCCAGTCTTAGTCCATAGGGTTCAATATTGAGTTGGCCCACCCTTTGCAGCTATAAAAGCTTCAAATCTTCTGGGAAGGCTGTCCAGTTGATTTAGGAGTGTGTCTATGGGAATGGTTCACCATTCTTCCAGAATTTGTGAGGTCAGGCACTGATGTTGACGAGAAGACCTGGCTCGCAGTCTCCACTCTATGTCATCCCAAAGGTGTTCTATCTGGTTGAGGTCAGGACTCAGTGCAGGCCAGTCAAGTTCCTCCACCTCAAACTCTCTCATCCATGTCTTTATGTATATACACACAGTATATTATTCTTGCCACCTGACGTAGACAGAACCTTAGTAATCCCATCACTAACTAAAACAAACAAAAACAGAAATCAACCATGGTCTAGTTACCATAGCTCTATGGCAGTCTTTCTCATCCAGGGTTCTGGGGAACCCTAGGGTTCCTCCAGCGGTTTGCTACAGGTTCTTTGAGCAATGAGCAACTTCTGCCTCTCATATGACTAACTATTGAGTCCAATGATCTTTTTAGCTATTTGTAAGGGTGGGTTCTTCATAGTGACCCCAATTATAAGGAGCATTCTTCCTTTTTACCATTACAATAATGTATCACGATTTGTATATAACACAGCCCTTGTAGGGCTTGCTGAGTGTTGACTTCTCAGGCCTCCCTCTGATTACCTGCAGATAGTTGCTTGGAGTTTTCACATATCCCTCCTTATGCCCTGTACATACGTGCAGATTATCTGAAGACTTTTGTCTTCAGATTTACCTTTTCTATGTAGTGCAAGGGCCTGCCGGATTGCATACAAATTGAAAGTGTTTAGGTTTGACCTCATATTATATGGTTTTGGTAAGTCTGCAGACAAAAGTCTTTAGATAATCTGCACGTGTGTACGGGGCATAACTCCCATTTGCCTGATACTCAATAAACAGTCCAGGGTATTTGGTTTTATATTTAATGTGGAACTTGGATGGGAGAGTGGAATAGTGGAATACTCCAACTGAACTATTCACAGTAGGTAAGGACAACTCTCAATGGACCTCACCAGATTACTTGTGGAAGCAGACACACTTCTTTTACCATTATGACACTTGTATGGAAGAATTAAGTCTTCTTGCTCACTCTGGCAGCAGACTTGATGCAAGTACTTTTTCTTCAATACACTCTATAGCAGTGGTTCTCAACTCCTGTCCTCAGGGCCCACGAACAGGCCAGGTTTTAAGTATTACCTTGGGGAGATGCAGACTAGAGTACTGCAATCACTGAGCAGCAAATTATATCACCTGTGATGTATTTCAGTTATCTTGCAAACCTGGCCTGTTAGTGGGTTCTGAGGACTGGAGTTGAGAACCACTGCTCTATAGCATCCCCCTGACTGACACCCATCCACTGACTCTTTTACTTGAAGGGATGGCCCTCACACAGCAGGCCCCATGACACAGATCGTGCTCACTGTAGGCAGAATCAGATCCTTCCTGGTGCCTCCCTTCCATTAAGCTCTGAAGGACCTCTGGGTTCAGCTTCTCTCTGACTTTCAGGTGCTCAGGTTGAATACCCAAGGCTGCATGGCAACTTCTACAGAGGAGGGGCAGCTGTCCTCTGCTCTCCAGCCAAAGACCCCAAGCACATGTGCCCTTGGCATTTATACAGTCACCCAGCATGCACCAATGCACTTTCCTCAATGGCTGTGCCGTCATTTGTCAGGTTTCCTCCCACTGCCCAATATGCCTCCCTATTGGACCACTGTGAAACATTCTGACAAGCTGAGCTGCACCTGAGCACCATGAGCAGACCCTATCAAGAGATCCTGCTCCCTGGTAGGCAGAGAGCACTATAAATTTACCTGGCAATCTTCCTGATAAGCAGAAAGACCCAAAAACGATACTCTCTTCTAGCACTTACCTAGGAGGGTGCTACATTTAGGTCTAGTAATAATTAGTAGCGGTCTCCCGAGACCAGAAAGGTATGTCAAGGGTTCCCTCATGTTAAAAAGGTTGAGAAAGGCTATTTAATGCAGTCAAAAATGTAATTCTGTAAAACTAAATCTGTGCACATATTATATGAATGACAAAAATTTGGGCATTAATAAACCTATTTGAAAGTGTTCACGGCATATGCAAATGATCCAAAATACGACACTTATTAGAAAGCTTTAGGAGTTCAGTCACTGCACCTATATGGGGAAACATATATGCAACACCGATGAGATTGTACGTCGGATCTCACCATCTGTTGCGTATAAAGCAGTATATAGAGCTCTGGATCAACGGCAAAATTGTGCTAACACTGGCCACTAGAGGTCCGGGGACTAAGGCAAAATGGCACCTTATGCTGCCGTGGAATCAGAGCTTCAGGAAAATAGTGCCCATTCAGGCTATATATAAGTTGGCATGGCGTGATGATAGGTATCTCCCCCTGAGGAAGGCATGTAACCCTGTGACGTATCGCGTAGGGGAGGCACACATTGTGAGCATACCGTAGAAATACTGTCTGATTGTCTTATACCCGCACTGTGAAGACTACATTTTTTTACAGTTTGGTGCACTCTAAGCACCAGGAAATTGTGAGTGTTTTTATAATTAGTGTTTAATAAACCGGTTGTTTTAAAACATAAAGCAGCTTTCTCTCTTTAGGATTTGGGCGTATGGAGATAAGTGTAAGAGAAGAAGGATTCTAAATTCAAGATTGCCACCAAAAGAGTGAAACAGTATAAAACAGATCCCCAGAGAGGGACAAAAGCACATATATAGACCATTGGTTGGTTTTATCCCCCAGGTGAGGGCACATTGGATGAGGGGATTATCACTAATGTATGTGGATGATTGGAGCACATAGTGGTGAACACTAATTAAGGAAACAGTCGTTTGGATATGTGAACACACATTTATGCCAGAAAAGGACACTTTATGGACCGATGCACTATTTTTTTGTTTTGTTAATGTTATATATGGTTTGACATGATATGCTGATTCTGAAAATTGCTATGTAAACGGATTTAAAGGTATACAAGCACATTAACAATTGGGAGCGCAGTACCACTTTTTAACCACTTCCCGACCACCCGCCGCCTAGTTACTATGGCAGGGTGGTTCTCCTGCGCAAACTGACGTAGGTCTACGCCGGTCACGCGCGTGAAGCTAGGGGGCGTGCTCCTGCCCCCATTTGCCAGCGGGGAAGCAGATGCACGGGTCAGGCGGCTCCGATTGCCGCCTGACATCCGCAATCGTTCCCCACCGAGGGAGAAGGACGGTCAGCTGTTGTAAACACAGCCGACCGCTCTTCTCCCTGAAATGATCACAGAGCTCATGTGATCCTTCAATATAGGATCAAATGTCTCTGTGGTCATTTCACAAGCCACGCCCCCCCCCACAGTTAGAATCACTCCCCTAGGCTCACATTTAACCCATTGATCACCCACAGGGTTAACCCCTTCCCTGCCAGTGTCATTATTACAGTAACAATGCATATTTTTAGCACTGATTACTGTAGTAATGTCACTGGTCCCCCAAAAGTGTCAAAAATGTCAGTTAGGGGTCCTCCCCAGGTTTATCTGTCCACCGCAATGTTGCAGTCCTGCAAAAAATCGCAGATCGCCGCCATTACTAGTAATAAAAAAAAAACAATAAAAATGACATAAATCTTTCTTAGTTAGTAGACGCGATAACTTTTGCGCAAACCAATCAAAATACGAAAAAATATATATATAAAAAATATTGGGTTTTTTTCACAATTGTGACTCTTTTTTTGTTTATAGCGCAAAAAAAATAAATCGCACAAGTGATCAAATACCACCAAAAGAAAGCTCTATTTGTGGTAAAAAAAAGGACATACATTTTATTTTGGTTACACTGTCGCACGACCACCCAATTGTCCGTTAAAATAACGCAGTGCCGAATCGCAAAATAGGGCCTGGTCATTAAGGGGGCAAATCCTTCCGGTCTTAAAGTGGTTAACATCATTTTGCACACTGATACACATTTAGAGAGTGTGTATAGTTGTGAGCGATCTGCTTTGTACATTTTTAGTTTTGTAGTCTTATGGCACTTAATAGCACAACATAGCAGCCCGCAAGTACACCCATTTTTAACAGTCACTGCACCTGATTTTTTTCCAAGTCTTTACATCTCATTGATTAACGACACAGGTTAATATTTCCTCTTGTTGACTGATGTCATTCCTAGTTTCCTATGAACACACATTTTTATTATTTTTTTATGTAACAAATTCATATCTGCTTATTTCTTTGCATCTGTTCCTTATCAGAAAGACTTGCCTGCTTTCATTTTTACCATCAAGTGAAGGCAGTGTTATGAAGTCACAGAAGAAGACCTGTTTCACAACACTTTTAAGTTAATCGGGACTTGGCACAAAGAGGGCAGCTTGGCGGACATGCAGGGACAGCTCTGAAGATGAGTCACGGCACAAAAAAGGCTCTTTGGAGAAAAAGCTTGCAACGACATCATTTTTTTTTCTCCCTCCGCCTGGTATCGCTAACCTTTCCATGAAACAATTTCTGTAGCCGAAGCCACATTTCAAGTGTGAGATTGGTTGTAATAGTCTATCGTGATGTGATATTCACACACGGGGAATTAAGGCCTCTTTTGCAGCCGAGGTTTAAAGCGACACATTAAAAAGAGCCCACTCTTGGGGCTGTGTTGCTCAAGCAGGTATTTAGTTTACATTTACAGCTTGGTGAAAGGCCTGCCGGATGGGGCTTCCTTGTAGATTGCACTACTTGCTTATAATTGCCAAAAACTTTGCAGAATTGTGCATGTTCTGACATCGCTGTGCAAGATGCAGTGGCAGCCCATCCATTGGGGGCGCAGGGGCGCCGCCCCCCTATCCATGCATCCAGCCCCCTATTCTACATGCAGGGCGCCGGACGCATGGATTCCAATAGGGGATTTTTTGATGCACGTGATTAGAGCCAGAGGCTCTAATAGGCTTCAAAAAAGGGTAGGCTCGGGGCGCAGAGCACTGCGCCCTGAGCCCATCCAGTTGTATGACAATAGTGAATGAATAATTGCTATTATCACACTGATTTTCCTCCCAGCCAATCAGGAAGCGGGTAGTGAGGCCCCTTTCCTGATTGGCTGAAAAGAGAAGCAATTTTACTGGCATTTGGCCAAGAAGGGGGAGGAGACTCACAGCCGCTCGGGGAAGGAGCAGGTAAGGATGCTGGCTGTCCGGCTGGGCAGCCAGCCAGCCGTCCCGGGAGGGAGTGGTAGATTTGATTTCCGGCCGTCCCACCGGGGGGGGGGGGGTGTTGGTTTTGCCGCCATCCCCCCCCCCCCCCCCCCCCACAATTTTCATTTACCAGCCGCCACTGGTAGATGTTTAATAATTGTACTGCCATACTGCCACCAAGCAATGGATCATTACTGCAACTTAAAGGGAAAGAGTATTTTTTCAGTGAGTTTACTGTATATTATTGCAGTATTTACCTTCATTTTAATTTGGCTTTGCATTTCCACAAACTTGGGTGTTTGTTTTTGAGTAGACATTTCTATTTTAGCCAGTAGAGCAAGCTCTTGGTTGCTTAGTGGTATCACTTTGTTTCCTGCCTGACAAATTTTGAGATAAAATACCAGTGTCACAGTCAGGGATAAGGCTTGGAAAGACCAGTGGCTATATCTATAGAGAGGCTCCCACTGACCAGCTGGATAAGTGTTCAAGCAGGTCGCCCCTGGCGGATGACACCCGAGGTGTGGGGTCTAAGCACTAACCAGTATTCAAACATGCTTCGGGCATAAACTCAGGCACAAAAAGTAAAAAAAAAAAAAAAATGATTTAGATCACAAAAAAAATTATTTAGATTACAAATACATTTTTAAAAATAAAAACAAATTCAAAAAATGGGACAAACTGAATGGATCCCTTCGTCTTTTTTCGGCTGTCACCCTTCTATGTCTCTACCATAGTAAAAACTCTGTTACATTCCTGTCTAGGCATTGCAGCAAGTGATACATACATGTTTTTTCTTTCAACAGTGGATGCTGCGAATGGTTCATGACTCCAGTAAAACATGCGGTGGCAGCTGCCATGTGTTTAAATACAAAGAGTCCAGCGCACTCCATACAGTAATGGGACCCAGTCAGCGGATGGTGCCAATAAAAGCATAAGTCTAATCCAAGAATGCACCACATCACTGCTCCTGAGGAAGTGGTCCTTAGTGGCCTTGAGACACCATTGCTTTCAGATGATCACAATGATTAGATTTGCCTGCACACCATGGTTGAGTCCAAACATTTTTTTATGAAAGCATGATCACATCACAGACAAGAGAGTGCAATGTTTCGGAGTCACGCAGGTCCCCTTTCGTCAGGCACTTTTTCAACTTGTGCTGGCAAATATATTCATTGTGCCATTTATGATCCAATCTCCATCTGGTGGTTGCTGCAGCACCCAGTACCCTAGAGCTTTCTCCAGGAATGTGTGCAATGGAAAAATAGATTATTGCTTTCAGATGGTGACATTAAAGTGGAGTTCCAACCTGAAAAAAATTTTTTAACCATCCGCTTGCTTTAATTT
Organism: Pelophylax lessonae; assembly: GCF_965119305.1. Taxonomy (NCBI): domain Eukaryota; kingdom Metazoa; phylum Chordata; class Amphibia; order Anura; family Ranidae; genus Pelophylax; species Pelophylax lessonae. The sequence goes on along the minus strand of NC_138772.1, from coordinate 508,779,262 downwards.
AAAAAAAGAAAAAGGATAAATTGGACAATTTAAATGCTTTTTTTTGTTTCACTTACCTTCTTTTTAATGAAAATATACAAACCCGAGTCCAAAAAAGTTGGGACACTGTACAAATTGTGAATAAAAACAGAATGCAATGATGTGGAAGTTTCAAATTTCAATATTTTATTCAGAATAAAACATAGATGACATGTCAAATGTTTAAACTGAGAAAATGTATCATTTTAAGGGAAAAATAAGTTGATTTTAAATTTCATGGCATCAACACATCTCAAAAAAGTTGGGACAAGGCCATGTTTACCATGTGTGGCATCCCCTCTTCTTTTTATAACAGTCTGCAAACGTCTGGGGACTGAGGAGACAAGTTGCTCAAGTTTAGGAATAGGAATGTCCCATTCTTGTCTAATACAGGCTTCTAGTTGCTCAACTGTCTTAGGTCTTCTTTGTCGCATCTTCCTCTTTATGATGCGCCAAATGTTTTCTATGGGTGAAAGATCTGGACTGCAGGCTGGCCATTTCAGTACCCGGATCCTTCTTCTACACAGCCATGATGTTGTAATTGATGCAGTATGTGGTCTGGCATTGTCATGTTGGAAAATGCAAGGTCTTCCCTGAAAGAGACGACGTCTGGATGGGAGCATATGTTGTTCTAGAACTTGGATATACCTTTCAGCATTGATGGTGCCTTTCCAGATGTGTAAGCTGCCCATGCCACACACTCATGCAACCCCATACCATCAGAGATGCAGGCTTCTGAACTGAGCGCTGATAACAACTTGGGTTGTCCTTGTCCTCTTTAGTCCGGATGACATGGCGTCCCAGTTTTCCAAAAAGAACTTCAAATTTTGATTGGTCTGACCACAGAACCATTTTCCACTTTGCCACAGTCCATTTTAAATGAGCCTTGGCCCAGAGAAAACGCCTGCGCTTCTAGATCATGTTTAGATATGGCTTCTTTTTTGGCCTATAGAGTTTTAGCCGGCAACGGTGAATGGCACGGTGGATTGTGTTCACCGTCAATGTTTTCTGGAAGTATTCCTGAGCCCAAGTTGTGCTTTCCATTACAGTAGCATTCCTGTATGTGATGCAGTGCCGTCTAAGGGCCCGAAGATCACGGGCATCCAGTATGGTTTCCAGCCTTGACCCTTACGCACAAAGATTGTTCCAGATTCTCTGAATCTTTGGATGATATTATGCACTGTAGATGATGATAACTTCAAACTCTTTGCAATTTTTCTCTGAGAAACTCCTTTCTGATATTACTCCACTATTTTTCACCGCAGCATTGGGGGAATTGCTGGTCCTCTGCCCATCTTGATTTCTGAGAGACACTGCCACTCTGAGAGGCTCTTTTTATACCCAATCATGTTGCCAATTGACCTAAAGGCCCGTACACACGTAGCGATTGTCGGCCGTAAATATTCGGCCACCGACCGATCGGCCGATTGTCGGCTTGTTAGTATGATGCTTCCGACAACCGACTGCGACTTTTCGGCCGAACAGAATCTGGTGTGCAGGCTTTAAAATTTTTGTTGGCCAACACCAGAACGGCCGATTGTTCCTCAGTCAGTACAGAATTCGGCCGACAAACAGCAGATGAGCAAGACTGGGCATGCTCAGAGAAAAAAAAAACACACGGAAAGTTAACCATCACATGATATCACTTCTGCAGTCGGCTGTTGTTGGCCGACAAAATTCGTGTGCAGTCTTTAGCACTTTTCAACCGACAGGACAGCACCGGACAAAAGACGGCCGATCGTTCGGCCGACATTCGGTACGTGTGTACGGGGCTTTAGTTGCAAATTGGTCCTCCAGCTGTTCCTTATATGTACATTTAATTTTTCTGGCCTCTTATTGCTAACTGTCCCAACTTTTTTGGAATGTGTAGCTCTCATGAAATCCAAAATAAGCCAATATTTGGCATGACATTTAAAAATCTCTCACTTTCAACATTTGATATGTTATCTATATTATATTGTGGATAAAATATAAGTTTATGATATTTGTAAATTAGTCCATTCCTTTTTTACTCACAATTTGTATAGTGTCCCAACTTTTTGGAATTGGGTTTTAACTTACCTTCCTTCCTCTTCCTCCCCCTGCGGCTGCGGCCCACGCCATCATTTCCTCCTTGCATTGACTCCTGGAAGATGAGCGTCATCGATCCCAGGAATCAATGCGTCTGCACCGGTCCGCTCGTCACTTCCGGTGCAGGCGCGTCATTCCCTGCTGAACAGCTTCTGGGCAAGCCCAAAAGCTGTGCAGGGATGACGCTCCTGCACCAGAAGTGACGAGCAGGGCATTCTGGGACTCCGACGTCACCGAAGAGGACACAGAAGAGGACGCTCCGGCTTCAGCTGCCCACACCTGAGATAGCAGAGATAGCAGCGCTGGGCAAGACATTTTCAAGGTAAGTATTTATTCTAGAGTTCAGAGGCTATCGTTGCTTAAATGCACTAGCCCTGACTGGGGTATTTTTATTTAAAAAACTTTTTCTAGGGTGGAACTCCGCTTTAACAGTTAACATGGTATGCTGGTAATAATTTGGACTGGAGCTATCATGTGTGTATGCAAAGGGTTAAATGCATAGTTAACTTGCCCCAGTAACTACCACTCACAGTGCTAGTGCTTAGATTGTTGTCCTAAGAATTGGTGAATATGTAATTGTCACCATATGGTCACATTAATTACAGATCACAGCAGTAGTGAACCCCCTTTCCCATCCCAGATTAATTCATTATCTGCAGTCAGTTTTTTAAAACCTTAAACTCAATGGACATGTGTTTTAAACCTAAGTAACTAATTTACCTTTGTTAAATGGAGCTTTTCTGCTGCAGGCAAAAGGAAAATATATCCATGGTAGAAAAATTAGAACAGAAATGAAGAAACCAATTATAGTAATGAAAAAATATGATATTATGCTGCATTTTTCTCTAAAAACATAATCAATTCTATTCTAAAAGCTATGCCTCCTCAGCAACCTGTACAAAAACATAAAACACCATGAGCAATTAACATATAAATGTCACTTAAATATTTGCCTTCAGGTGCTTTCAATAATAACTCAGAATCAGTATGCACTGAATACACCTTAGTTTTACTCTAAATCCTAATTCCAGGATAGAAGTGATGGTAAAACTTCTTAATGGGAAGACAAACAGCAATAAAAATCTAAAGGAGGTTATATTCTTTCCCTGTTCCCAAAGTTTGGTCTGGAGCTGGGCTTCAAAATACAAGGCAGAAAAAACAAACTATAGTTTTGGATGGCGTAGTTGAAGGCTAGAAGATCTGCTGTGATGCTGTCAGTTAGATTTCCTTTCACTTCCTGTCCAGAAAAATTTTCACAAAGAGGATAAATCCCTCCTTAGACAGTTGTCTCTAAAGTGGGGTACACACTATGAGAAGATCGAAAAATTCCGTATGAGGGACGATCGTTCGATTTTCATATTGTGTGTACACAACGTTCGACAGCCAATTCAGACTTTCCAAATGAAAATTTCCAAAGGGACAAACTCCAAAATTGTTTCTCGTACGTGACCAGAACTAACGATTTTGGTTTTATTGTGTACTGTTTTTGTACAGGAAAAATTGGATGTGAAAAACTGTGCATGATCAGAAACAATAAGCAACAGTAAGTCAAGCAAAAAAAGCCTTTGTCGTATGACAATTTTCATACAATTAGTACCATTCTCGGTTTCGAATTGCTGTGAAACATCTAGAAAAGCCAGACGATCAATCACCCGATTTTCATATAGCGTATACCCAGCTTAACTCTGTAGCACCCTCCTAGGTAGGAACTAGGCAAAAGCATCTTTTGCTCCTTCTGCTTCTCAGGGGAGCCTGATCTATTAAGTTGCCTGTCACATGTTTCCAGGTGTGATTCATTGGGTCTGAGGGAGTGTCCCCACTGTGTCCAATGAGGGAGCTTCTGGACAGTGGAGGAAACCCAACCGGTGACACATTAGTTTTTGTGGGAGTCCCAGTGGGAGGGCATTCTTCCAATGCATCCTGCGATTGCTCATAAAAGCTGGGGGGACATGTGACAGGGTGTCTTTGGTGGGAAGCAGAGTCCCAAGAGGAGGCAGATGGCTCTCTCTCCTCCTGCTGTGTATGAGGAAGGTGGTCTTAGGCAGTCAGCCTAGTGGACCAGGTGTGGAGCTGTGCTGCAGAGGATCCAGTGAAGCTGATGGTGGAGCTACTGGCAGAGTGTCTCGGGAAAAACAGTGTCCATGAGTACCGGGAGATTTGCCTAAAGGTCAGCCCAGGAAGGGGGACCACTCCAACAAAGTCAGGGGATCAAGGAGCCAGTTCACACAGAGAGTTACAGTAAAGAGGGTGCCGTGTAGAGAACCCTGAAGAATAGGGACAAAGGGGGTACCAGGAAGGGCCCTGAAGAGTGTTCTACAGTACAGTACAGCTTATCTTCTTCACTGCAGTAACAAGGTGAAGCAGCGGCCTTGCTGCATTCAGTTAGTCAGCAGTCCCAGCAAATTGTGCATAGTTATTCAAGTTGGAGTACCCCACTCATCCCTTCTCCTATCCAAGTTCTCAAAAAAAACAAAAACCCTAGACTGTTTTCTGACTGAGCGAAGTACTTTGAGAAAGCTTTATTGCCAAGTTGTTGCTAAGGGTAACCCAATGGAATCCGTAATCAGCAGCTCCCAAGGGAATAGTGCTATAACTCTATTAGGGGAACTTCCCCTTTTTTGTAGGTCCAGGAAAACATGGAACCACCTTCCTCCCAGGATTGTCAGTCACAGCTGTTGTGTCCTATGTGGTGCATGCAATTCCACAGAGCCAGTTTCATCTGGATGAGATGCCTTGTAATATTGTGTATTTTCATATTTAGGCAGTCGGATTCCTTGTTTTTAAATCTTTCAGATTCCACTTAACTAAATCTGTTGTATACAGAACACATTAGCTCAAGCTGAAACATATACACACGAGTGCTTGAGTAATACAGTGACTCCTCCCACCTCCACCCCCTTCCTGACTGCCTTTCAGATGACTCTGTAACAAGTTTTGAATACAGAGTGTCTAAAAGGAAACATCTCCTGCTGTGCTCTCTCTATAGGAAGCCCATAGTAATCTGTAAATTTTGTGTCATGCGTTCATCTGAAATAACATTTTCTAAATCTCAGAGAAAGAGAATAAAACAAATTATGTCAAACAGTTTAAAAAACAATTATAGGTTCCCTTTAAAAAATGTATCAGGGCTCTTTCACACGGAGCGGACCGCATTGCGATCCGCTCCGGCACTTTTTTTTTTTTTTTTTCACGGAGCGGATGACATTTGTGTCATCCGCTCCGTGTGCCCGCATATCATCCCATCCGTTTGCGGATGATATACGGACCTAATGTAAGTCTATGGGCATTGCGGATGTTAGCGGATGACACCGCTGACATCCGATTTTCCTTCCTTTCCGTTTTTTGAACGGAGGAAAAATAGGGTTCTGTTCCGTTCCAAAAAACGGAACAGAACTGAAAGGAAGAAAATCGGATGTCAGCGGATGGTATTCCGCTGACATCCGCAATGCCATAGACTTACATTATGTCCGTAAATCATCCGCAAAAAAATAGGATGATTTGCGGACATACGGAGCGCCCATGTGAAAGGGCCCTTAAGCACTGAGCTTGCTTTAGGCTTAGGGAGGTTCTTCCTTGTGCTATAATGCAAAATAGAGTTCTGTACTTTTAAGCATGTTGTTACTGTTATGTTTTCCTTTAAATATGTCTGGGACTCAGTGTTAATTTTGGTATTAAATTTTGATTTAGTTTTAGTTATAGTCTTTTCACTAAAATGCCATTTGAGTCTTAGTCCCATTTTAGTCATCTGCAATTGTTTTAGTTTTAGTCGTATTTTAGTCGACTAAAATTTGCAGTACATTTTAGTCAAATAAAATCATTGTAGTCAACTAAAATCAAATGCGTTTAGTTAAATTGTAATGTATTATTTAAGTATTTCTATAGAATTTCCAAACTCAATATATACTTTTGGAGTAAAAACATCAAACATTATGGCATTATTTATGGTATTAATGTTTGAACAAACTCACAGATAAAGATTTAGCCACTCTGGATGATCTAAGTGCTGCACAGTGCTCTGGACGGTGGTCTGTCTGAGGAGGACTGTAATGCTGCACAGTGCTCTGGACAGGGATTTGAGGAGGCCTGTATTGCACAGTGCTTTGGACGGTGGTCTAAGGAGGCCTGTAATGAACACAGTGCTCTGGAAGGTGGTCTGAGGAGGCCTGTAATGCTGCACAGTGCTCTGGACAGTGGTCTGAGGAGGCCTGAAATGCACACAGTGCTCTGAACATGGACTGTCAGAAGAGGATGCCTGTAATGCATTGTGCACAGTACTCTGGATGGTGGTCGGAGGAGGCCTGTAATGCTGCACAGTGTTCTGGATGTACAGCGGTCTGAGGGGAGGCCTGTATTGCTGCTCAGTGCTCTGGATGGCGGTGGTCAGAGGAGGCCTGTAATGCACACAGTGCTCTGGATGGTGGTGGTCAGAGGAGGCCTGTAATGCACACAGTGCTCTGGATGGTGGTGGTCGGAGGAGGCCTGTAATGCACACAGTGCTCTTGACGGTGGTCTGCTCTGGATGGTCACTCTGGATGAGTTGGGACTCTTGTTGGGAGGCCTGCACAATGCTACTCTGGATGGTCACCTGAGGAGACCTGTAATGATGCACGGTGTTAATTACTAAGTAGTAAGCACGCTATAGACTTTCTTGCTTGCTGGGAGCAGAAGGGTCTCTACACAGGCAGAGCTCCGTGGAAACCGAAAGTTCACAAGGGTAAACGTCCCTCCCTCACATTTTCGTATCGTTTTCCTTTATTAACGAAAACTGAATACATTTTCGTCATCATTTTCGTCAGTGGGCGAAAATGTGGTGTACTCTCCGTTTTGTTTTCGTCACTGTAAAAAAGCCGCTGGCGAACATTTTTATGAAAATGTTTTTGTCGATGAAATTAACATTGCTGGAACTTATCTGTGAGGCTTGTATGTTATTGTGGCAGCATAAATATTATGCCTGTAATATCATTTTGAACTGACATAATAAACTTGGAGCTAGGAAAAATATTAATAATAATAATAAAATGTATTATTTCCTGAATAGAATCAGCATTTCATTGATTAAACTTCCATATGGCCTTGATTTTATCTTTATAAATGTTATTCCTCTTGTAGTTCTCCTTTAACCGGTTCCGGACCGCCCACCGCATATATACTGTGGCAGGCTGGCTCTCCTGTGCGAACCGATGTAGGGCTAAGTCGGTCGCGCGCCTGCAGCTAGATGGCAAGCGCACGCTGCCGGTGGCACGCTCCCGCCCCCACTCATCAGCGGGGACTCTGATGCCCGGGGAAGGTGGCTCTGATTGCCGCCTGACACCAGCAATCGCTCCCCGCTGAGAGAGAAGGACGGTCAGCTGTTGTAATCACAGCTGACCGTTCTTCTCCCTGGAATGATCACAGAGCTCATGTGATCCTTCTATATAGAATCACAGGTCTCTATGATCATTTCACAAGCCCCACCCCATACAGTTAGAATCACTCCCCTAGGCTCATGTTTAACCCCTTGATCACCCACAGTGTTAACCCCTTCCCTGCCAGTGTCATTATTACAGTAACAGTGCATATTTTTAGCACTGATTACTGTAGTAATGTCACTGGTCCCCCCAAAAATGTCAAAAATGTCAGTTAGGGATCCGATCTGTCTGCCGCAATGTCGCAGTCCCGCTAAAAATCACAGATTGCTGCCATTACTAGTGAAAAAAAAAAATAATTTTTCTATAAAAAGTCGCGCTAACTTGAATAATGGAAAATAAAGTCCATAAAGTCCATATAAATCAGGAACACAGTATCCAAACAGGCTCCCTATGGGTATACGCTTACCAGAGCTGGTAAATCAAAAGGCAGGTTCTCAGAAGCTAATCTCGTCTCTTTGATAGTAGACTGGAACCAATCTCTCGCGTAGACTCAAAAAATTGGAGAAAAGATAAAAACGCAATAGCATAAAACCCAACAAAAACGGATGAAAAAAATTATACACCAAAATGGGTGACTAACAACTGGATGAATAGTGTGAACTCCACCAGTGTATGGAAAAAAGAAAAAGAGGAATGCTCTGATAGGGACACCTAAGGTACCCCTTACCAAAGATAGCTGAAAAACATGCAATCATATAAGTGCAATCCTGTGACAGCCGGAGTCGCCTCTTACCACAGTGTAAAGATATGTTTGCCAATGTGAATAGAAAATCCTATAGGTGTCTTCTATGTAGATAACCACCACCAATAACACTCGCCTCTTACCAGATAGAAATCAGATTGAGCCAAATAAAGCAAAAGAGTATGACAGGACGCCAGCCTTCACCAGTAGAATTTGCCTCTTACCCTAAGGGGATGGTAAATGAGCCTATAGGGATGATGAGCTTCACGGAACCTGCAGTGGACTCCAGGGCAAGTGACTCCAATACGAGTAACTCCAATAAAACCAGGGTGTTACCACCAAAAAGAAAAGACCTCCATAGTGTAAAACCATACGATTTATTGAAGAAAAAAAGAATAAAACTTACAGAAACGAGGAAATGGGGAGCATGTACTGACGTCATCCGATCGCGACCAGGAAGTGCGGACGAGCGGAGACCGTCCGGCCGGCGGCCTTGATATACATGCTCCCCATTTCCTCGTTTCTGTAAGTTTTATTCTTTTTTTCTTCAATAAATCGTATGGTTTTACACTATGGAGGTCTTTTCTTTTTGGTGGTAACACCCTGGTTTTATTGGAGTTACTCGTATTGGAGTCACTTGCCCTGGAGTCCACTGCAGGTTCCGTGAAGCTCATCATCCCTATAGGCTCATTTACCATCCCCTTAGGGTAAGAGGCAAATTCTACTGGTGAAGGCTGGCGTCCTGTCATACTCTTTTGCTTTATTTGGCTCAATCTGATTTCTATCTGGTAAGAGGCGAGTGTTATTGGTGGTGGTTATCTACATAGAAGACACCTATAGGATTTTCTATTCACATTGGCAAACATATCTTTACACTGTGGTAAGAGGCGACTCCGGCTGTCACAGGATTGCACTTATATGATTGCATGTTTTTCAGCTATCTTTGGTAAGGGGTACCTTAGGTGTCCCTATCAGAGCATTCCTCTTTTTCTTTTTTCCATACACTGGTGGAGTTCACACTATTCATCCAGTTGTTAGTCACCCATTTTGGTGTATAATTTTTTTCATCCGTTTTTGTTGGGTTTTATGCTATTGCGTTTTTATCTTTTCTCCAATTTTTTGAGTCTACGCGAGAGATTGGTTCCAGTCTACTATCAAAGAGACGAGATTAGCTTCTGAGAACCTGCCTTTTGATTTACCAGCTCTGGTAAGCGTATACCCATAGGGAGCCTGTTTGGATACTGTGTTCCTGATTTATATGGACTTTATGGACTTTATTTTCCATTATTCAAGTTAGCGCGACTTTTTATAGAAATATTGCTTGGGGTGTGGTCACACTTGAAGTTGCTGCTGTTCTCCTGTACCATTAGCGCGGTTATTACTTTTTAAAAAAAAAAAGAAACCATAAAAATGACATAAATCTGTCCTGTAGTTAGTAGACGCGATAACTTTTGCGCAAACCAATCAAAATACGCTTATTGCGATTTTTTTTTTTTACCAAAAATATGTAGCAGAAAACAAATTGGCCTAAAATGTTAAAAAATTTCGATTTTTTAATTTTTTTTTGGGGAATGTTATATAGCAGAACGTTAAAAATATTGTTTTTTTTTTTTTTTCAGAATTGTTGCTCTTTTTTGGTTTATAGCGCAAAAAATAAACATCACAGAGGTGATCAAATGCCACCAAAATAAAGCTCTATTTGTGGGGAACAAAGGACATCAATTTTATTTGGGTACAGCATCGCATGACTGCGCAATTGTCCGTTAAAGTAACGAAGTGCCGAATCACAAAAAATTGCCTGGTCATTAAAGCGGAGTTCCGGGCAGAGAAACGTTTTTTTCCTGAACATACCCCCGGGACAGTCAGGGCTAGCACATTCCACAATGGCTAGCCTCTGATCTGTCCCGGTTCGCACTTACCTTTTAGAAGAAATACTTACTTAGAAATTTTCTTCCACAGCGTTTCCATCTCGGTTGTGGGCAGCTGAAGCCGGCGCGGTCCTCTTCTTTGTCTTCTTCCGCGTCTTCGTGTCCCAGAATGCACTGCACCGGCCCCTCTCGTCACTTCCGGTGCGGCGCCGCATTTCTAAACAGCTTCTGGGCATGCCCAGAAGCTGTTTAGCAGGGGAATGCGGCGTCGCCCGGAAATGACGAGCGGGGCCGGTGCGGCGCATTGATTCCTGGGAGCTATGACGTTTAGCTCCCAGGAATCATCGCGAGGCAGGAAGTGACGGGGTGAGCCTCGGCGCTGGAGGAGGAAGCTGTCATAGGTGAGTATTTACGATCTTCAATAAAAAGGTGAGTAAACAAAAAAAAAAAAAAAAAACTATCCAATTCCTTTTCAGGTGCGGCATACCTAGCGGAGGGGCACAAAAAAAAATAATCTTTTTTGTGCCCGGAACTCCGCTTTAAAGCGGAGTTCCACCCAAAAGTGGAACTTCCACTCTTTTGCTTCCTCCCCCCTTCCGGTGCCACATTTGGCACCTTTCAGGGGGGAGGGGGTACCTGTTTTTGATAGGTACCCTTCCCCACTTCTGGGATACGGCGCGCTGCGCCGTCCCTCAGAAGTTTGGCCCCCTCCTCCTTCTCCCACCACAGAGCCAATAGGAATGCACAGCACGATTTGCGCATGCGCAGTAGGGACCCGCTCGTGAAGCCGTAAGGCTCCACTGCCGGTTTCCCTTACCGGCAATGGCGGCGGCAGCACCCGACAGTCAATGAAAACATCGGCTGCGGTGCCGACATCGCTGGACTCCAGGACAGGTAAGTGTCCTAATATTAAAAGTCAGCAGCTACAGTAAGTAATTTTTGGAGGGGTGGAGGGGAAGGCGGAACTCCGCTTTAAGAGGGAAAATCTTCCAGTCCAGAAATGGTTAAAAGAAACACGTTTCCCTTCACTCCCATATCTTATGTTATGTAGCCCAATCATATTAATAATAATGGTGAGCCAGGCCATGAATTATGATTCAAGTGTGGAAAACATGCAGGATTAATTGTATAATTTAAATTTTAAAGATCTCCTATTATGGAGTCTTTGTGAACATAATTATTTGGCCCACAAATAGATTGAAGGATAGAGAGATCTCTGCTTGTATAAAGGAGCTGCATTTAAATAGGTTGGTTAATATTTCATATAACAAAAAAATTATCTCCAGGGATGTCATGTGTCTTTGGTGTAACCGTGACACACAGTTTTCTCTTCTATGGTTTTGAAAGGTTATTTAATGACAATAAAATGGTGTATGAGTGGAAATAACACTGTAAAATTGTCATTATTATCCTGTACATTCTGATAAGCAAATTAAATTCTGTCTTTCATCTACATATATTGGTTGGGATTAATTTGCCTATTCCAAGCAATTCTATGAGGTGCGGAATAGATAGGAATTGAAAGAGCCTTGGCACCGTGTTTTAATTTTCCCTTTGTATTTGCTTGTATATTAGAAAATATAAAAGACATATTCACCCGTGCATAGCCATGTGCACATTTTTTTTTATGCATTTTTGGGGATGTGCGTTTTTTTTGCTGATGGGGGGGTAAACATTGGTTTTCTTGGTGGGGAAGTGTTTTTTCCTGAAGGGGATGAAAACATTTTTTCTTGAGAAGGAAGATTTTTCCCAGTAGGGAGAACATACGGTATGTGCGGGGATTAGGATTTTTGCTTGGGGAGGTGAAAGGGAAAGATTTGATAGGGGGTGGGGGATAATATACAAACTCCTGACCCTGCACTCTTTACATTACATACTCCTGCCCCTATACTCTATACCAGTGTTTCTCAACCTTTTTCCAGTCGGTATTCCAGTAAGTATTTTCAGTCTTGAGGCACCCATGTCCAAGGCTTCTTTTACGTTACTGTGTGTCGCGGAATACGCACAAAATCGTGCTCATTCCTGACACACAGACAAATGCTCTGCTCTTTAGGGGTGCCGAAAATTAACGGTACGCCACACATTGTAAGACATGGGGTGCTTTTGGTGCGGCTCAATTTAAAAAAAAAGGGTCAGGGACTTCTTTCCCTGCATTTCTGCTGGTAGGGAAGCCCATTGAAATGAAAGGGCTACCCTACACGCAGCCACACAGATGTGAACCAAGGGCTTGTTCACATGTCAGGTTGGAGGCACGGTAAAACCACATGGTTGAGCTGTTTTTTACCACCCCCGATGTACAGTTCGGCAGGGGATCAGGAAATTGGGCTCATCTGACAGCCCTTCTCTTCCATGATCCCGCGGCACACCTAAGGACCTCTGGTGGCACACTAGTGTGCTACAGCACACTGCTTGAGAAAGGCTGCTCTATACCATGGGCCTCCAAACTGTGGCCCTTTGCTTGCCTTTACTCTACCCTTGAGGCATTATTGCTCCCACTGACAGCACAGATGGGAAACTCATGCCCCCACTGACACCAATGAAGGGGCACTATTTCTCCCTCTGACACCAATTTTGTTTTACTCCTGACACCAAGACTATGGCATTGTTTACTCCCACCAATGCCAGGGCATTTTCTAATCCCACTGGATTTTCTAATCCCCCTGAAGCTTAAAGGGCATTTAGCTGTTTTGAAAGTTTGGAGACCCCTGCTCTATACATTACATACTTCTGACCCTGTACTCTTCACATTACATTCTCCTGACCCCTATATTTTATACATTACATACTCCTAAACCCTATACTCCCGACCCTATACATTACATACTACGGACCCTTTATTCTTTACATTACATACCCCTGAACCTATACTCTATACCAGTGATGGCGAACCATGGCACCAGATGTTTTGTAACTACATTTACCATGATGCTAATGCACTCTGCAGTGTAGTTGAGCATTATGGGAAATGTAGTTCCAAAACATCTGGGGTGGCAAGGTTCACCATCACTGCTCTATACATTACATACTCCTGACCCCTATACACTCTACATTACATTACATAATCCTTAGCTTACACACTCCTGACCCCTAAACTCTATATATTAAATACTCCTGACTAGGGATGATCGAACTTTTGAAAAGTTCGGTTCGACCAGAACACCCGAATTTTCCGAAAGTTTGGTTCGGATTCCAGAACCCCATTGAAATCAATGGGACCCGAACTTCGGGAATTAAAAAACACCATTTTGAAGCCCTAAAACCTAATAAATGCCCCTAAAAAGTGCCTAGGTTTCTGGGTCATGCCCCAGGGACTATGAATCAGGCAAAAAAAGTTCTTAAAAATTGTCGTTTTTGATAGAGAGCCAAATATTGAAAAAAATATTGAAAAAAAAAATTTCTTTGGATTTAGTGTCTGGGGGTCTAAAAAGTGTACCTGTGAAGTTTCAGCCCTGTTGTATGTCCAGAACCAGAATAAAAAGAATCCTTCAAAAGTCTTTGTTTATGTAGTGCCAGAGCAATACACAGTGCCTTTAATGCAGGGTCATTGGTGTCAGTTATAGGAACCACCATACAATGTCACCACCACCAGTTCTGGCACTACATAAACAAAGACTTTTGAAGGACTCTGTTCTTGCTTAGTTGGATGTTTTGGATTATTTATGCAATTTATGCACTTTATTTATTTTCACTTTATGAAAGGAGGGTAACACCATCCCTGCGCTACTGAAATTCTAAGAAAGATAATCTGTTTTTTTTTGTGATGAATTTTAATTTACGTATAGTTGTCACTGAGGCTTTATCAGAGTCAGGTCACCCTAAACTACGGTCACCCTGACATGGCAGAGTGGGGTCAACCTGGCATGGCAGAGTCAGGTCACCCTAAACTACGGTCACCCTGACATGGCAGAGTGGGGTCACCCTGGCATGGCAGAGTCAGGTCACCCTAAACTACGGTCACCCTGACATGACAGAATGGGGTCACCCTGGCATGGCAGAGTCAGGTCACCCTAAACTACGGTCACCCTGACATGGCAGAGTGGGGTCACCCTGGCATGGCAGAGCCAGGTCACCCTAAACTACGGTCACCCTGACATGGCAGAGTGGGGTCACCCTGGCATGGCAGAGTCAGGTCACCCTAAACTACAGTCACCCTGACATGACAGAATGGGGTCACCCTGGCATGGCAGAGTCAGGTCACCCTGACATGGCAGAGTGGGGTCACCCTGGCATGGCAGAGCCAGGTCACCCTAAACTCCGGTCACCCTGACATGGCAGAGTGGGGTCACCATGTGCTTCCTGTAAGTGGGTGTGGTATTTTGCACAATAGCTGACTAGCAAGCACGTATACCTGCTGTAGATATATCAGCAGTGCAACGTGCTCACTAGACGGAACCCTGACACTTAAAAGTATCCCTACAAAAACTAGATTATTGAATCTAACTATAGTGGTATATAGTACCCTAACTACACTGCATATCCCTTTTCTCACACTAAAAGAACAGCTCCATACAGCAGAAGATAATTGCAAAATGACACTGGAGCTTTACAAGCAATGCAGCAAACATTGTAAAAAAGCAGGAGAAACACAAATGCTTCCACTCTCTTCAAAAGCCTCTGTATTACAGTGCTAGAGGTTAGACGGGGCTATGTTATATACTGGGGGGCGTATTCACTCCTGATTGGCCTCTGGACCCTGTAGTCCCTCCAATCACGTTCCTAGCAGACTCCTGCCCCCTCATTGGCTTTTACTGACGTTTCTGGGCCAATCACTGGCTTTTAAAGCCCACTTCCTGTCCCATTGCATTTTGGGCGGTTCTGGTGACCGAATTCCGAACTTTTACCGCAAAAGGTTCGGAATTCTGCCAAATTTCGAACACCCAATGTTCGGGTCGAACCGATGATCGACCTGAACTGTTCGATCATCCCTACTTGTGTCCACTATACACTGAACATCTATCTATCTATCTATCTATCTATCTATCTATCTATCTATCTATCTATCTATCTATCTATCTATCTATCTATCTATCTATCTATCTATCTATCTATCTATCTATCTATCTATCTATCTATCTATCTATCTATCTATCTATCTATCTATCTATACAGTGGCTCTGATGGTGGTGTTATCTTAGCAAATTTGGTCTACAGTGACACACATTTTTATATACACCAAAAAGGGGAATGCATTGGTTAAATTGTAAAGGCAGAAGTGCTTTATGGGCTGAATAAAGATGACTGCTGCTTTTAAATAAAGTACCATTGCATTATCACAAATATCACCAACCTTCTTTCAATGTTGAACTTTATCTTCACCTGTTTATGCCCCATATCTTTCTGATACATTTTTTTTTTTTTTGGGGAATTTGTGCCTCCACTGTAGGCCTCTGAATTTTCATCTAAGGACACTGCAGCAAGCAGATGCCCAGGGGTTCGGGGAGTGTCAGTCACAGTTGTTGTGTCCAATATATGGCATACAACTTCCTCACAGTCAGTTTCATCTGGATGAGAAAGAGTTGCTGCAGATTATCCTCCCTGTACACATTGAATCCTGGGACTCAGAAAAAGCACCTGACAGTGTAATATGGTTGTATTGCACTTTATGTGCAAGCAGTGTTTTGTTTTTTTCTCAGTGAGTAAAACTGACGTGCTGTGTTTCTTATTGTGTTAGGTGCAGTGAGGAGTATGGAAGCGGAGCTCAGACTAGTGTCTGGACACAGATCCAGATCAGCCTACCATGCTTGGAAAAGGGGGGGGGGGGGGGGTACACAAATATGAGCAATGTGCTGTCACATCTCTAACAGTAGAGTATTACTTCCTCTTCCTCTATAGCAACTTTTCTTATTCTTCTTTTTTATTGCAGGTAAATAATGGATTTGAAGCAGAAGCAGAAGCAATGTGCTGTTATTGAGTTCTTGATGGAGAGGTGCAGACTGTTCAATATTCACAGAAGGCTACCGTATGTTTATGGAGATAAAACCATTGACAAAAGTCAGCTATGACAAGACATTCATCTTGTCAATGGTGTCATCTATGTAAGCATTCTGTAGCCTTCTTTGGAGGTTGTACAGCCTGCACCTCTCCTTCGTCAAGAACTCAGTGACTGCATGTTGCTTCTGCTTGGAATCCTTTATTTACCTGCAATGGAAAAGAAGAAAAGTTACTATAAAGGAAGAGTTACTTTACCAACATGTGAAACTTGAATGGCCTAGTTAAGGTAATAAAAAAGTATGCCAATCTTTGCATTACTTTCAATACAGCCCTTGTAGATTGCTGTAGATAGGAGTTCTGCTTTAACAAAAGACTGCAACATATTTCACACATTTGCACTGACTTCCTTTGCAGCTTTTTAAGTTTGGTTGTATATCATCTCAGGGCCACAGCAGATGCTGGAAGATCAGTGCACTACAGGGAGCAGTTGGCTATATAACTCCAAGCAGTTGTCATTGATTGCTAGTCCCGGTCTGAATGAACACGCACTTGGTGAATAACTTCATATAGGCCACTCTGGCAAAATATATTATTTGTTCTGGTCGAGGGAAGCGAATGCCCTACTGCCCCTCAGCCCAGTCCTCCCTTGGGCACCAAGAAAGTAAAGGTAGACCGATTTCTGCAAAATATCAACTTTAGTTTGGACAGTGACGGAAAAGAATGATAGTGGTAGTCAGTTAAAAGATTGCTCAAAATCAGCAATAAGAATCCCACTTAGATCAAAGATCATCGTTTTAGCTGCTAAGTCAGTGCAGCAAGGGCAGAGCACAGGCTTGTGGAACCACAGGTGCCAGCAGACCTACAGCAGCAAAAGCCCTGAAGAAGGTGGAGTCTCTGTTCCCACCGAAAGGCATTGGCTTTAACATGTTCTGCTACCAATAAAACGACGATCTTTGATCTAAGTGGGATTCCTATTGCTGATCTTGGGTGCTCCTTTAACCGACTACAACTAGAAACTTTGGAAACGACCACTAGGCCATATCTTAAGGTAGCAGCCCAGGCCCCTTAACAAGGGTCTACTGCCTTTTTTCATCCAGTCGGGCCGGATTGATTGGGAGTTAATTTCCCCGAGTGGCCCTCTCTTACCAACCACCCACCCACAGACCCTTTATTGAGTAGGTCAGCCCAGTGCAGCCATCAAATTTTCAGGAAAAGGATTATGGAACACAGAGTTAACAGTGGCATTTTCCTTTAACAACATCATTAACAGCTTGTCTGAGAACTTGTAAGAAGGAAAAAAAGTTCTGAAATATGTGCTGACATTTTGACAGTCTTGTTTGCAGTCACATCTTAAAATTTGATCTTAATTTGTGAAGCTAAAACATTTCTATTAATAATGTAAATTCTAGAAGTCATAGCACACTAATTATACTCCTCGGCGCTGTAATTCATATTATCCCTCTAAATCCTCTCAGTTCGGATGCTTTTTCTGTAGAGAAATGATTTTCGTCTTTTAATTGATACAGGAGCGAATGATCTTTACAGCAATACCGAGGTCACTTAATGGTTTCTTACACAGGCCAAATGAGCTTTGCAAAATACAAGTCTTCTTTTTTAAATCTTTTTGGAATGATGAAGTGGTTATGTTTTTACTGAATCTCAAATCTTTCAGTTGTCACATACGTTTGCATTTATTTTAAATATAATATTGTAAATAATATTTGGAGCACAAAATGTGCCTGTTTGTTACAGTAGATTCCCCCCAAGTACTATATGGGACTTTAAGGCAACTAAAAAAAAAAGCTTGTGAGTTTATATAAAACCCATAATTTTATTAGATGATATTTTAAACCCGCGCTATGAATAATATGAAACAACAAAAAGCAGCTGCTGTTCACCCAAGGGGAAATAGATAAGATAAGTAAGTAATACAGCGCTTGCTAATAAATATGTGAATAAATATAAAGTGAATAAAGTGCTAAAAATAAAGTGCCATGTGAATACAATCAGTATATCATGAAGAATGTGTAAAAATATCAAAAATTCCAATAAAAATCAATAAAAAGTTAGCAAAAAAGTTTGTAGATAGTCCAATAACCAGTGCACTTAGAAGAAATTCATCAATGGTCCAATAACCAGTGTAGTAGTGCTCAAAAACGAGTTGGTGCTCCTTCGACTTCTTGGAAATTGTACTTAATATAATGTACTTTTTTAAACTATTGATGAATTTTTGATATTTTTACACATTCTTCAGGTTATGATGATATACTGATTGTATTCACATGGCACTTTATTTTTAGCACTTTGTTCACTTTATATTTATTCACATATTTATTTATTAGCAAGTTCTGTATTATTTATTTATCTTATACATAGTTTTATTACATTCATATTAAAAGTAAAAACATCAATGCAAATGATAAAAGCATAGACATCTGAGTTATTACAGAGTATACAGTACATGTGTTGGTGACACTATCCTCTCTATGTCCCCCTATGTCTTCCACGCGTTTCAGAAAGAGTTCAACAACATATACAGCCGTAAGTGGTATACAAGCGGAGTTCACTTTTGCCACAAGATGGAGATGTTAAAGAGTGCCCCCAGACCTAGTGCCCTAAGTGGTTCACACTGGAATCCTCCCACAACACACAGCGGCAGCCAGCCAAGTTTTGAAAAAGGCCAAGAGATCCCATAGGTAGTGTAGTCCAGGGAAAAATAAATCAGTTACCTTTAAAGTCCCATATAGTACTTGAGGTTTACTACCACTTCTTCCACTAAACATAGGGATGTTGGTAACATATTTATGGATTTCTTTGTTGGTTCTCTTATGTTACAGTAAATTAAAACTCTAAAGCTGGATACACACTATACAACTTTTGTTGTTTGATTTCCTTTAGATTTACCTTCAACTATGTAGTGAAAGGACCTGCTTGATTGCATACAAATTGAAAGTGTTTAGGCTTGACCTTATATTATATGCTTTTGGTAAATCTAAAGGAAAAAATATATAGAAAATTATATAGTGTGTATCCAGCTTACTGGATGACATTCCATTTATCAAAGCACTGCATATAAAAAAAACAAAAAAAAAACAACAAAACAATTTTTAAAATAAAATACTGTTTTTACCTTTGTTTTCACCCTATATTGGGTCTCAGCACTGCTGATCTTCTGTGACCTCTATGTTACCACTTCTGGTATACATGCACTCCAGCAATGGCTGCATGGCATTTTTTTATGGTAGGTTGCATGATGGTGACAACCATGGATAATATATAATGGGGTTGATTTAACCAGTTCTGGACCGAAAGAATTTGCCCCCTTAATGACCAGGCCATTTTTTGTGATTCGGCTCTGCATTACTTTAACGGAAAATTGCGCAGTCGTGTGACACTGTACCGAAAAAAAAAATGTATGTCCTTTTTTCCCACAAATAGAGATTTCTTTTGGTGGTATTTGATCACCTCTGAAATTTTTTTTTTTGTGCTATAAACAAAAAAAGAGCGACAATTCTGGGAAAAAAACAATATTTTTCACATTCTGCTATATAACATTCCCCAAAAAAATGTAAAAATCAAAAAATGTCATCCTTTTAGGCCAATTTGTGTTCTGCTACATATTTTTGGTGAAAAAAAGATTGCAATAAGCGTATTTTGATTGGTTTGCGCAAAAGTTATCGCGTCTACAAACTAGGGGAAAGATTTATGTCATATTTATTTATTTTTTATTTTTTTACTAGTAATGGCGGCAATCTTTGACATTGCAGCGGACAGATCAGACCCCTAACTGAAATTTTTGACACTTTTGGGAGTACCAGTGACATTACTACAATAATCAGTGATAAAAAATATGCACTGTTACTGTAATAATGACACTGACAAGGAAGGGGTTAACACAGTGGTGATCAAAGGGTTAAATGTGAGCCTAGGGGAGTGTTTTCTGACTGTGGGGGGGATGAGCTTGTGAAATGACTACAGAGACCTGTGATCCCATATAGAAGGATCACAGGCGCTCTGTGTTTACAACAGCTGACCGTCCTTCTCTTTCAGCGGGGAGTGATCGTGGGGGCCAGGCGACAATCGCGGCTGCCGGTCCCGTGGGTCAGCATCCCTGCTGCCTAGTGGGAGCGGGAGCATGCCGATGGTGACGTGTGCTTGCCCCGCAGCATCACACGTGTGACCAACGTAGGGCTACATCTTTTCGTACAGCTGAGCCAGCCTGCTGCAGTGAATCTGTGGCGGGCGGTCGGCAAGAGGTAAAAAACTGGAGAGTGCAAAATCTGCTGCAGCTGTGCATGGTAGTCAATCGACTTCTAACTTCAGCTAGTTCAGTTAAATTTTGATTGGTTTCTATGTAGAGCTGCACCAGATTTTGAGCTCTTAAGTTTTAGTATATCAACCCCAATATGTGTTGAAACAGCCAATTGTAGTCTCCATTAGAAGCACTTGTGATAGGGTAACAATACAAGAACCCAGTTGGGAGACAGGGACAGAGCATTGTGAATCTATAATTAGGAAGTGGCTAAACAAGGACCTCCATGGCAGGGTCACCAGGTATTATTTTATTGAAAACGGCAGATTTTAAAATATTGAAAATGTTCTGTGAGATTTTAAAGATTAGTACTTTTAAATGGAAAGTCATTTAGAAGGCCGGTGGAATGTATTGTGACAGTGCGAGGCCCTGCCACTGTGAAAACGTAGGAGAAAGTGACACAGGAGACGGCAGACTGACCTGACCACACCATACCAGCCCCCCCCCCCCAGTCGCCGGCTCACTCGCCCTATGCTGCCCCTGGACTGACATGTGGAGGCGGCGGCATCTTCTCCCTCAGTCTCTTCCGTGTCCCCCTTCTTTGGTTGGGCTTCCCCTGCGTCTCCTCCCTCCTCTTTCTCCTCCTTCGCCAAAAGGATGGCTTCTCCTTTCGGCCAATCGGGAAACGGGTCTCAGGACCCGCTTCCTGATTGGCCTGGATAAGAATCTGTGTGACATTAATGAATATTAATTCGCCATTGTCACACAACTGGGTGGGCTCAGGACGCAGTGCTTTGCGCCCCGAGCCAACCCTTTTTTGAAGCCTATTAGAGCCTCTAATCATGTGCTTCAAATAAAAAAAAAAAACCCCATTGGAATGTATGCATCCGGCGTCCTGCATGTAGAATAAGGGGCTGGATGCATGGATAGGGGGGCGGCGCCCTGCGCCCCTAACTGCCGGAGTGTCAGTTCTGAGCAGAAAAAGGTGGCATTTCATCTTTTACCGAGTTTTGTCATTTCCAGATCAGGGTCTGGAGCTCATAGACTTTGAAGTGGCTTGAGTAGGAAGAAGTCTTCAACCCAGTGTCCAGGTCTTGTTGAAGACCAGCATTGTGTCTGTCCAGGGGCACATAGCCCTTATCATCAAGGCTTGGGCATAGCTCAGGGCTCCACTGGAGAGACAGGAAGTCTCTATATAAGAGTCAGGAGGACTCCAACCTTCCCCAGGAGTCAATGAAGCTGCATGGGGCAGCCAGAGTGTGTAAGTCTGCACAGTGCAAGTACATGACAGATGTAATTTAAAAATATACAGCCTATTGCAGTTAAGACACATATAGGATTAACACCTTTCTTTGGAAAATCAACATCCTCATTTTCCTATTACTAACATTATCAACAAATACATTATATTACCAAAAGTATTGGGGCGCCTGCCTTTACACGCAGATAAACTTTAATTGCATCCCAGTCTTAGTCCGTAGAGTTCAATGTTGAGTTGGCCCACCCTTTGCAGCTATAACAGCTTCAACTGTTCTAGGAAGGCTGTCCGCAAGGCTGTCCGCAAGGTTTAGGAATGTGTCTATGGGAATGTTTGACCATTTCTCCAGAAACACATTTGTGAAGTCAGGCACTGATGTTGGAGAGAGCGCCTGGCTTGCAGTCTCTGCTCCAATTCATCCCAAAGGTGTTCTATCAGGTTGAGGTCAGGACTCTGCGTAGGCCAGTCAAGTTCCTCCACCCCAAACTCACTCATCCATGTCTTTATGGATCTTGCTTTATGCACTGGTGCGCAGACTTTTTTGGAACAGGGAGAGGCCATCCCCAAACTGTTCCCACAAAGTTGGGAGCATTAAAGTGTCCAAAATGTCTTGCAATTCACTGGAATTAAGAGGTCAAACCCAACAACTGAAAAGCAACCCCACACCCAATAATCCCCCGTCCACCCAATGATTTGGAACAGTGCACAAAGCAAGGTCCATAAAGACACGGATGAGCGAGTTTGGGGTGGATGAACTTGACTGGCCTGCACACTGATTGAACACCTTTGGGATGAATTAGAGCGGAGACTGCAAGCCAAACCTTCTCTCCAACATCAGTGCCTTACATCACAAATGCGCCTCTGGAAGAATGGTCAAACATTCCCATAGACACACTCCTAAACCTTGTGGACAGCCTTCCCAGAAGAGTTGAAGCTGTTATAGCTACAAAGGGAGGGCTAACTTAATATTGAGCCCAGACTAAGATTGGGATGCCATTAAAGTTCATGTGTGTGTAAAGGCAGGCGTCCAATTACTTTTGGTAATATAGTGTATATATATGTACAGGCTAGGCTGGTAAAATACCAACACAGTGGCAACCTTTGACATTCAGGGTTCCCCAGATCAAGGAGTGGTTTGGAAAAAATATAGATTGAAGAAAGAATACACATGACTCCTGTATTTAGACCATATTTGCTTATCATGGCGCGTTTTTATTTTTTTTCCTTCTTATTTGCTTCTCCTAACTTCCTATCTTGGTTACAGTACCACAGAAAGTGAAGGTAAATGTGGGCAATGGGGGTACCCGAATCTTACCCTTTTCTTCTGGATCCAAAGTTAAAATAAAATCTTGTGTGGTAATGGGTTTTAAAAAGAAAATTTGCGCTTAGAATGTTTTTTAATTTACACATATTTGTTGGGTTTTATCATATCAGCACACATGGTATATCAGTGCTTTATATGAGAAATAACATCGACCTAGGCAAAAGCCAAACCGGCTCCCTTCAGATAATTTCAGCTGCAATTATCAATCACCAGCAGTGCCAACAGATCTGTAAGACAGACAAAGAGTTCTCTGGGGTTTGTAAGAGGTTCAGTTTGATTGATATTTGTCATTTTTTTCAGCCTAAATAACTGTATAACTACAAGTCTGGGGACCGCTAGATTTTGGTACTGCAAAGCAGCAGTACAACAACAGCAACTTTTTATGAGTTACATAGTCTTTATGCCATATGGCAATAAACAGAAATACAATCATTCTTCTCAGTAATTCTTATCACATAATACTAATCCCAGTGGTATACGGTGCTTACTGTGCACTGGGTATGGTCCCAGAAATATCTGTTCCTCAGTTCGTAAGAAAATGTCCCTGACTTTCTGGGGATGTGACTATCATGAGACAACCCTAGCTCTGTTCTCTCCACAGCTAAAGCTAAAGCTAGTGGATCATTTTTAGTTGGGGGTATATTCTAGAACTGTTTTTCCGCTGAAGAATTAGGGAGAACTATATGGGGTCACACCCCCTCTCTCCCCAGTGGCATGTAACATTTTGGGTTACTGATCAGTAGGCAATTCCCCCTCTTCTCTTCTGCAACAATTAGGTGCCTCCACGCCAGTGGTGGTCAACTTTCTTAATATATGGGGCCTTAAAGCGGAGTTCCACCCAAAAGTGGAACTTCCCCTTTAAGTGCTCCTGACCCCCTGACATGCCACATTTGGCATGTAATTTTTTTTTTGGGGTGGGGGGTGGAGCGGGTACCTAGTTTTGACAGGTACCCGCTCCCACTTCCACTCGGGCCCCCTAGGCGGCTTGAGCGGAAGTTCTCTTCTCCCCCTCCCTCCCTGCAATCTTCTGGGACACGTCAAACTAAGGAAGTGCAGTGCGACTCGCGAATGTGGAGTGCGCACCTGGCTGTGAAGCTGCAAGCTGTCACAGCCGGGGGCCCACACTTGTGATTCCAGCGCCGTGGGGAGAAGAGGGAGAGGCTGCATCGCTGGATCGTGGGAAAGGTGAGTCTGTGATTATTAAAAGTCAACAGCTACGCTTTTTGTAGCTGCTGACTTTTAATAAACACAAAATGGCTGGGACTCTGAGTGCAGACCATTAGCAAAGGTCCACACATAATATTCAGTAAAAGACGTGATACAGAAAGTTACCTGGCCCCACAAACATGCAACAGGAGGTGGTCAATGACTATAGGCATACTACATGAGTGGGTCAGAGACTGCTAACATGCAATAGGAGTAGTTGGAGCCTGAAGACATGCTTTTGGGGGTGGTCAGTGATATCACAGTCCCTTTACAAAGTATCTATACCCAAGAGCAAAAATGTAAAATAATGCAGCCTTCCAGTCCCTAGGTGTGGTGGCTGATTTACTTTTCTTTTTTCAAATGTTAAAATAATTTTTAACATTTTTATAGAAAATACCTGTTAATCTTTCCATAAATACAGTGTCTTTGTCAGTTCCTGTAAGATGGTTCCTTCCATAGATACAGAGAAGGTGTGAGTGTAGCCCCAAAGTGACAGGAAGTGTGATATTCACAGCATTACCAGGGGAAATAAAGGGAAAGGATCCTACAAAATGAAACCACAGTTGATGTTATACTGAACAGCATCAATTATAAAAGAGCGGAGAAAAAAAGGAAAGGGGATGGACAACTCAAAAGTAAGAAAATGTGAAATAAATAAAGCAATCTATTTACCTACTTTTTAACTTCAGGACCCCCAAGGACACAATGAGAGTGAGGGGAAAAGGTTGTATTTTCCAGGCTGCAGACAAAAGAGCTTCCTCTTTTGCTGTGTTGAGACTCGAGTGAGCACATCTGCCTATCTGGGTGATTGGCCACCTTAGCCGAAACCTGAGCTAGAGATTGGGGTCCTGTGTGCTGAGGACCAGATAGAGCAGATTGGAGTGTGCATGCTGAGGACTAAGTTATTGGCAGGGACACAGACCCTTGCTACAGAGAGACTTGACTAATCTATCCCTTTAAGCTGAGGACCAGAGCCATTACAGGCAGATCCAGAGAATATCTGAACAGCAGAACCATAGTTGCCATACCGCTGGGACTAGTGGGAGAGCACTGCTGCTATAGACCTTGTTGCTGCTAGTAAGAACTGAGCACATAGAGACTGGACATTTGACTGGCAGTCCTTACCACTGTATGCAGACTTTACTTGGACTGTATTTATGTGCACCACCATAAAGGCTGTATCCCAACGTTAGCCGGCTGAAGAACTAGGGCAAGGGACTGTCTCATTAGAAAGCTGCTCTATTAGAAAATCATATGCTTCCACAAGTAAAGGGAGGCTACATAAGTAAGACCTGGATTTCAGCATAGTTATGTCTAGTGTGCACTCTAACAACATAGTATACTGGTTACAGGGATGTTAGAACAGTATTGTTCACCATCGTAAAAATTCATGCCATTGCTTTGTGCAGATATGTAAGTTACCACCAGGTATAGATGACTCTTTCTACCTAGGACTCCACACCAACCTGCTATAAGTTGGTGATTTTTTTGCCTAGTGAACTGTGATTAACTGCATTCTCTATTTACTCATTTATGATACTGCTGCCATTTTACTCAATCTTAAACCCTATATTAAGTTATGTTTCCACGAATCAGTCTGTTGTCTACTTCCTGATACTGAATTATATTTGTGTGCAGATTATTTACAGTATATTTGTGCTTTCAGTGCTGCAATTTCTAATTACTCAACCTGGTGTGTCAGAGGGGCTGTGGTTGCCCACAGAGTCGAGGCAAAGAACAGAGAACCCAAACCAGCAAGTGGCTTCTCTGGGGGTAGCACTATATCATATATAAAATTATCCAGCAATTTCTGACCCATTAAGCACAATCAGTGGACACACAAGGGTTTACAGCACTTCCAGGACTTTATTTTTAATAGTGGTTCACACATTGTATATTCAGCCTTTTTTATTATTCATTTGAAATGTGTATATATAATAATTTATCAGTTGATGTGCATATATGGAACTATGATTATTTATTACTACTATACATAAATATATCATTTTGAGCATTTGGTACATCTATTTATATGCACCGAACACTTCTTTTGCTGCTATAAATAGTTATTGAGATATTATTTAAATTCAAATCTGTTACTTCTTGTTAAAAACCTACACAGATTTTACCTGCTCTATACATATAAAGCAAATCAAGGAGGATTTGTTTTGTGTTTTAAAGCGTTTTTAAGAATTTTTCATGTTATTCCTGTTTGCAAATTTATATCGAATAAAAGCTATTTATTGAAAGATACCATGTGGTTTGCAAACCATTTTTTGGAGAGCTTTCTCATTTGATCCAGACTCTCCTGCCAGGCAGCAGAGGAAGGACGTAGACCTGCACTGCAGTCGAAGAACAGTCTGTAAATTGGACACTGAAGGAGCAGAGACACACTTATAAGTCATCACTCTGTTCTCTCCTCCTGTCAGGATATTCCCTGTCCATATATACTTTATTGTTAAAAGTAATGGGGTGCCTACCTTTACACGCACATGAAGTTTAATGGCATCCGTCTTAGTCCATAGGGTTCAATATTGAGTTGGCCCATTCTTTGCAGCTATAACAGCTTTAACTCTTCTGGGATACTTCCATACAGTTACACAAATCCAGCTTGGACCAATGTAAGTATGTATGATCTATACCTGTGGGATCCCCATGGAAACTGGAAATCGATGTAGTAGACGCTCCGACTCCACTAACTCCTGGGTTCGAGCAGCTGCCCTGCTGCATTGTGAATGAAAGAAGTCTCTCCCTCAGCACAGGCACCATTCAGAGAATACTTTGCATTTTCTCAATAAATACAAAGTGTTCTCTGATTGGACAAGGTAGAGATCATGACCTCACTGACCTGCATTTCCACCTTATCCAATCAGAGAATACTTTGTATTCATTGAGAAAATGCAAACTGTTACCTGAATGGAAGCACTGACGAGTGAGTGCCCTCTTATAAGCATCCTGTAATCCCTGTACAGAAGCACTTCATTTAGGAGAGGGAGAGACAACACTAGGAGTCCATATGGCTCTGCTGCATGCACATACACTATATTGTCCAAAGTATTGGGACGCCTGCCTTTACACACACTTGAACTTTAATGGCATTCCAGTCATAGTCCGTGGGATTGAATATTAAATTGGCCATCCCCTTTGCAGCAAAAACAGCTTCAACTCTTCTGGGAAGGCTGTTCACAAGGTTTAGGAGTGTGTCTATGGGAATGTTTGACTATCCTTCCAGAAGCACATTGTGAGGTCAGATGTTGGACAAGAAGGCCTTGCTCGCAGTCTCCGCTCTAATTTAACCTTGTGGACAGCATTCCCAGAAGAGCTTAAGCTGTTATAGCTGCAAAGGGTGGGCCAACTCAATATTGAACCCTTCAGACTAAGACTGGGATGCCATTAAAGTTCATGTGTGTGTAAAGGCAGGCGTCCCAATACTTTTTGGCAATATAGTGTATGTGCATGCAGCAGAGTCATATTGGCTCCTAGTGTTGTCTTTCCCTCTCCAAAACTGAGAACCGCTGTACAGGGATTACAGGATGCTTATAAGAGGACACTCACTCGTCATGGCTGCCATTCAGGTAACAGTTTGCATTTTCTCAATAAATACAAAGCATTCTCTGATTGGACGAGGTGGAAAGGGAGGACAGTGAAGTCATAATCTCTACCTTGTCCAATCAGAGAACACTTTGTATTAACCACTTTACCACCGGAGGATTTTCCTGCTGTACGTCCAGGCCACTTTTTGCGATTCTGCACTGTGCGAATTTAACTGACAATTGCGCAGTCATGCAACGCCGTACCCAAACGAAATTTACTTCCTTTTTTTCCCACAAACAGAGCTTTCTTTTGGTGGTATTTGATCATCTCTGCGCTTTTCATTTTTTGCGATATTAATAAAAAAAATGCGACAATTTTGAAAAAATAACAATATTTTTCTACTTTGACAGTTATAAAATATCCAATATATTAAATTTTTGTCATATATTTAGGCCAAAATGTATTTAGCTACATGTCTTTGACAAAAAAATTCTCAATGAACCGCTTTTGGCAGATTTTAGCCCATTCCTGACCAGGCCATATTTTGCGATTCGGCACTGTGTTAATTTAACGGACAATTGCACGGTCATGCGATGCTGTACCCAAATTAAATTTATGTCCTTTTTTCCCCACAAATATAGCTTTCTCTTGGTGGTATTTGATCACCTGTGCGATTTTTACTTTTCGCGCTATAAACAAAAAAAGAGCGACAATTTTGAAAAAAATAACAATATTTTTCACATTTTTTTATATGAAATTCCCCCCCAAAAAAATGTAAAAATCAAAATTTTTTAGCATTTTAGGCCAATTTGTTTTCTGCTACATATTTTTGGTAAAAAAAAATCGCAATAAGCGTATTTTGATTGGTTTGCGCAAAAGTTATCGCAGCTACTAACTACGGGAAAATTAATGTCATTTTTATTGTTTTTTTTTTAACTAGTAATGGCGGCGATCTGCAATTTTTTTTTTGCGGGACTGCGACATTGCGGCGGACAGATTGGACCCTATACTGACTGACATTTTTGAGACTTTTGGGGGTACCAGTGACATTACTACAGTAATCAGTGCTATACATATGCACCGTTACTGTAAAAATGACACTGGTAGTGAAGGGGTTAACTTTTATTGGTGATCAAGGGGTTAATGGATGCCTGGTGCTTACTGACGTATGTGGGGGGAGGGGACTGAGTGACACAGGGACAGATCGCAGATTCAGCTATGCTGAACCCTGCAATCTGTCACTGTTTGTCACTTAGGAAATCCGCCCGCTTTGTTTACACAAGCGGGCGGATCTCCACACTCGATCCCCGACGATCGGGGAAGAGCGGCGGTGATCACCGCCGCTCCTCCCCTGGCCCGACTCCCGCTGTGACTGAATACAGTGGGAGCGAGCCTCCGGCGGCGCACAAGGGGAGGAGTCCAGCGACGTAGGTCTACGCCGCTGGACGGAATCAAACCACTTTGCCGCAGTAGGCTCAACGTGAGCAATCGGCAAGTGGTTAATTGAGAAAATGCAAGGCGTTCTCTGCATGGTGCCTGTGCTGAGGGAGCGACTTCCTGCGTTCACAATGCAGCAGGGCAGCCGTTTGAACCTGGAAGTTAGTGGAGTTGCAGTGTCTACTGCAGCGATTTCCAGCCCCCATGGAGATCCCACGCGTATGGAACAGACATACCTACATTGGTCCAAGCTGGATTATTGTAGATGTATAGAAGTATCCATACCTAAACTTATCTAAGCTTTAAAAAGGCTGACAGGTTTATTTTAGTATAGTAGGAATGGAGAGCTGTAGCTTCTTGGAATGGAGGAGATGATTTTGCTAGGAGGGATAAAGGAAATTAAAGGCAAGACTGATTTACAATAGCGGTATACCGGAGGATATTTCAGAATGTACTTCACAGGTCAGACTCTTAACAGAAAGCCAAGGACAGCTGCTTTTTTAATTCAAAAGGAAGCTCTAGAAATATCCACATGTTCATAGAGGATTCTTAAAGTTGAACTGCAGGCAAACAGCTAAATTGACAAATAAAATACATACTGTATATGGGATCAGGGCTGGGACAAGAGGTTGGCAGGAGGGGCGGCTGCCCTGGGCACTGTGTTATCATGTGATGAGGGGGGAGTGGCGATGCAAGGAGAATGAGGGAGAGGAGATTTGTGTTGGAAGGGGGAATTTGGGGGTGGGGGGGGTGCAGGGAGAAAATATTTTTCCAGGCAGGGAAATTTGGAGGGGGGGGGGGGCCAAGAGCGGTGATTTAGGAAGATTTGAGTCAGAAGGGGGGATGGTAAGGAGATTATTTGTGCTAGGGGGGATTGGGGGGTGCTAGGAGGGGGATTTGGAGTGGGTGGAGGGAGAGGAAATTTTAGGGGTGATTTTTTAGGGGGAAAGGGCATTTGAGCTGGGGGGATGAGAGGGAGGGCAAATATTTGTGCTGGAAGGGGGGATTTCAGCAGGGGGGTGGATTTGTACTGGGAGTGCTTAGTTTTTTTAGGGGAAATTTTTTTTTTTTTTTTTTTTTTTTACACATAATGCTCATACATCTTTGGGGGGGGGGGGGGGGCGTGCAGTTGTCTAGTTGTCCTTCTCCCAGCACTGTATGGGATTTATTTTACCTACCAAAATGGTTGTATTTCTGCCTATTTAGTCTTGAGATTTACCCAGCCATCAAGCAGGGTTG
This sequence comes from Pelophylax lessonae, assembly GCF_965119305.1. Lineage (NCBI taxonomy): Eukaryota > Metazoa > Chordata > Amphibia > Anura > Ranidae > Pelophylax > Pelophylax lessonae. The sequence continues at coordinate 508,749,035 of NC_138772.1, read as the reverse complement.
GGTGTCTTTAAACCCAGCCTGTGACTGGACAATGAAGCAAGGCAACCTACGGATGAGTTCATCTTTCTGTCATTCTGCACTCTCCTTCTATCAAATGTTCCTTGTTACAACTTGAGCAACGCATTACAAATGATTGGCTCCCTGCGCTGCTCTTCCCTTCTCTAGTCTGAGCTCTGCAGTACAGAAAATTGCAAGATTTGATATCAAATCGAATTCAGGTACTTACACCGCTTGTATTTTTTTTTAAAAATGCATTAATGATGCATTAAGGAATACAGAACTGTATTAATTTGTGTTTTTTTTATACAGTGGGGAAAAAAATTATTTGATCCCCTGCAGATTTTGGAGGTTTGCCCATTTACAAAGAAACGAAGGGTCTATCATTTTTATCATAGGTGTATTTTAAATGATAGAGACAGAATATCAACCAAAAATCCTGAAAAAAACACATGATACAAATGTTATAAATTGAGTTGCAGTTCAGTGAGTAAAATAAGTATTTGATCCCCAAGCAAAACATGACTTAGTACTTGGTGGAGAAACCCTTGTTGGCAGGCACAGAGGTAAGACATTTCTCGTAGTTGGTTCCCAGGTTTGCACACATCTCAGGAGGGATTTTGTTCCACCCTTCTTTACAGATCTTCTCTAAATCCTTAAGGTTTCTTGCCTGTCTCTTGGCAACTCAAAGCTTCAGCTCCCTCCGTGACATTTCTATACGATTAAGGTCTGGAGACTGGCTAGGCCACCTAATGACATTAATGTGCTTCTTCTTGAGCCACTCCTTTGTTGCCTTGGGGATATGTTTTTCGGTCATTGTCATGCTGGAAGACCCATCCACGACCCATCTTCAGTGTTCTGGCCGAGGGAAGAAGGTTCTCGTCCAAGATTGTACAATACATGGTCCTATCCATTGGCCCCTCAAAGCATCATGTTTCCACCGCCATGCTTGACTATAGGGATGGGGTTCTTAGGGTCATAATCAGCATTTTTCTTCCTCCAAATAATCTGCAGGGGATCAAATAATTTGTTTTCCCACTGTATCTGTCTGGAGCTCAGGTTTAATTTTCATTACTTTCATTGTTTAAATAAGTTATTTCAAAAACGGTATATCTTTGGTAACAAACAGCTGGTTGGCCAATGCTGATAAATCTGCATTGGGTGGAGCTGAGCTATACCGCATTTATCGGTGTATAACACACACCTTAATTTTAGCAGGGAAATTTTAGGAAAAAAGCTTAAAGCGGAGTTCTGGCCTCAAAAACCACTTCTGGCCATCCGCTTGCTGACAATCACCTGAAAAAGAAATGGATAGTCGCAATTTTTTTTTTTGCTTTACTTACCTTGTTATTGAAGAAAATATACTTACCTTCCTTCCATTTCCTCCCTGCCCGCACCGTCTCTTCCTGCTTGCATTGACTTCTGGGAGCTGAACGTCATCGGCCCCGCTCGTCAGTTCCGGTGCAGGCGCGTCATTCCCTGCTAAACAGCTTCTGGGCATGCCCAGAAGCTGTGCAGGGATGACGCGCCTGCCCCAGAAGTGACGAGCGGGGCCGGTGCAGGGCATTCTGGGACCGAGGAGGACACAGAAGAGGACGCTCTGGCTTAAGCTGCCCACACCTGGCATGCACACAGATTGCACACAGATGGCAGCGCTGGACAAAACATTTTCAAGGTAAGTATTTCTTCTAAAAGGTAAGTGCAACCTGGGACAGTTCAGAGGCTATCCATTATGAAATGCACTAGCCCTGACTGTCCCGGGGTATTATATATCTAAAAAACGTTTCCGAGGCCGGAACTCCGCTTTAAATTGTAAATAAAGCAGCTTTGAACTCAGAAATGTTTTTTTTTTTTTTTTATCAAATGCAGCCTCACCAGTGCCCATTAATGCAGCCTCATCAGCTCAGTGTCTAGCAATGCAGCCTCGCCAGCACAGTGTCCAGCAATGCAGCCTCGCCAGCGCAGTGTCCAGCAATGCAGCCTCGCCAGCGCAGTGTCCAGCAATGCAGCCTCGCCAGCGCAGTGTCCAGCAATGCAGCCTCGCCAGCGCAGTGTCCAGCAATGCAGCCTCATCAGCTCAGTGTCTAGCAATGCAGCCTTGCCAGCACAGTGTCCAGCAATGCAGCCTCGCCAGCGCAGTGTCCAGCATGCAGCCTCACCGACACACTGTCCTGTATTGCCTCGCCAGCGCCATTGCACAGAGCGGGGGCAGGCCAGGCCGAGGAGAAGGGAGGACGGGCGGCCGCTATCATCTGAAGCCCCGGCGCCTATGATAGACATCCCGGCATTGGGCCACTGTGCTGTCTATCATATGAGGCAGGACTTCCTATGACAGCGACCGCTCGTCCTTCCTTATGCTCGGCCCGACCAGCCCCCCTCTGCCTCTCAGCGCTGCCTGCCCCCTTTTTCTTTTAATATATTGGCATATAACACGCACTGCTGTTTTCCCTCTAATTTTCGGAGAAAAAAGTGCGTGTTATACGCCAATAAATACAGTAACTATAATGAAATAGTGGTTAGATTATTATCAGCTTGCCTTACTGCTTATGGGTCGGGTATGACTGACTAAAATCAATAGCTCAGATAAATGCACCTAAAATGTATGTAAACTATTGTTTAAAGTGGTTTTATTTAAAGGATCAAGGTTTTTTTTTACCTTCATGCATTCTATGATTGAGGACATAGCCCTCAATCTCCATCTCTGCAGCCTCAGCTGCACAGAATGAATGGACAGGAGTAGCTCTGTACAGAGGATTCCTGTTCATACACAAACTGAATCATAGTAAACACAGTTTACTATGCCTCTGTTATAAATTAACTAGGACAGTGAATACTACGGATCACTGGGTTCATTCATTAAGACAAAGGAGGGGCCGGTAAAATACACATTTAGCGGTCCCTTCCTCACTATTTATCCTGAAAGCATCCCCAGCAGCAGCCAGCAGGAGAGGGGAGGGGGTGCACTGGGAGGTTGAGGGGGGGCAAGGAGTACACAGGAGATTGGGGCAGCAGGCGGTGAATAGGATGAGTGGCATGTATAGGAACTGGTCCCCTCCATTTTCCTCCTGCAGCAGCTGAAATATTCCTCTATATGCCTCCCCTCTTTTCCAGCTGTACAGGGGGCTGCATGGGAACCCTGGAGCATGGGGCCAGGTCACAATTGTGACCGATGTACACTCCTGCTGGAGGGATGGGATAAGTGCCAGTGCAGGGGGGGTGGGGGGGTGGGATGCGTGTCAGTGCTGGGGGGGGAATGGGATGAGTGTCAGTGCTGAGGGGGAATGGGATGAGTGTCAGTGCTTGGGGGGGTGGGATGAGTGTCATTGCTGGGGGGATAGTGTTAGTGCTAGTGAGGCAATGGGATGACTGTCAGTGCTGGGGGGAAGGGATGAGTGTCAGTGCTAATGGGTGGGGGGGGTAGGTATGAGTGGCAGTGCAGTGGGGATGGGATGAGGGGCAGTGCTGGGGGGGGGGTTAGATAACAGGCAGTGCTGGGGGGAGGGGATGGGATGAGTAGCAGTGCTGGGAGGGGATGAGTGGCAGTGCTTGGAGGGGTGGGATGAGTGGCAGTGCTGGCGGGTGGGATGAGTGTCAGTGCTAGGGGGGAATGGGATGAGTGTCAGTGCTGGGGGGATAAGTGGCAGTGCTGGGGGGGGGTGGGATGAGTGGCAGTGCTGGGGGGATAAGTGGCAGTGCTGGGGGGGTGGAGGTGGGATGAGTGGCAATGCTGGGGGGATAGGATGAGTGTCAGTGCTTGTGGGGGATGGGATTGTCCGCACTGGGGAGATTGTATGAGTGCCAGTGCTTGTGGGGGAATGGGATGAGTGTCAGCGCTGGTGGGGGGATGGGATGAGTGTCAATGCTGGTGGGGGGGATGGGATGAGTGTCAGTGCAGGGTGGGTGAGATGAGTGTCAGTGCCTGTCGAGGGATGGAATGAGTGTCAGTGCTAGGGGGGGAATGGGATGAGTGTCAGTGCTGAGGGGGGGGTGGGATGTGTGTCATTGCTGGGGGGATAGTGTTAGTGCTAGTGAGGGAATGGGATGACTGTCAGTGCTGGGGGGAAGGGATGAGTGTCAGTGCTGGTGGGGGGATGGGATGAGTGTCAGTGCTAATGGGGGGGGGTGGGTAGGGATGAGTGGCAGTGCAGTGGGGATGGGATGGGTGGCAGTGCCGGGGGGGGTAGATAAGAGGCAGTGCTGGGGGGAGGGGATGGGATGAGTAGAGTGCTGGGAGGGGGATGAGTGGCAGTGCTTGGAGGAGTGGGATGAGTGGCAGTGCTGGCGGGTGGGATGAGTGTCAGTGCTAGGGGGGGATGGGATGAGTGGCAGTGCTGGGGGGGTGGGATGAGTGGCAGTGCTGGGGGGATAAGTGGCAGTGCTGGGGGGTGGGGTGGGATGATTGGCAATGCTGGGGGGATAGGATAAGTGTCAGTGCTTGTGGGGGATGGGATTGTCAGCACTGGGGAGATTGTATGAATGCCAGTGCTTGTAGGGGAATGGGATGAGTGTCAGCGCTGGTGGGGGGATGGGATGAGCGTCAATGCTGGTGGGGGGGATGGGATGAGTGCAGAGTTGTATAAAGTACTCAAAACCCATACTTGAGTAAAAGTGGAAGTGCTCGATCAAAAAGTGACTTGAGTAGAAGTACTAAAGCATTCAAAGTATTGCAAGTAGTTTTTTAAAAAAATTTGCTACTCAAGTACTGAAAGTAAAAGTACAAGTACTGTGTTATGTAGTTATTAAAGAAAGAAGTCAAAAGTTTGAACATCATATTGTTTTTTATTATTTCAAATGCAGCTTTTATTTATACATACAGTAGCATTTATTTTCGTATGCGCTGATAATACACATGTTTTGAGCTTCATGAAACCTGCCATCTACTGTTCTGGCAGTGGTAATTTTTATAATAGTAATGAGTAACTATGCAGCACAAAAAAAAAATATCGGAGTAGAAGTATTGAAATCATCGAAAAAATGTAGTGAAGTAAAAGTGGAAGTAGGAGAAAAAAATTATACTCTAGGAAAGTACAGATACCGCCTTTCGGTACTTAAGTACAGTAGTGAAGTAGTTCTACTTAGTTACTATACATCTCTGGATGAGTGTCAGTGCTGGGGGGGTGGGATGAGTGTCAGTGCTGGGGGGGGGGGGTAAGTGGCTGTGGGGGGGGGGGGGGTGAGTGGCAGTACTGGGGGGTGAAATGAGTGGAAGTACTGGTAGGGGGATGGAATCAGCTGTGGTGGTGGGAACTGGGTTCAGTAGTAGTGATGGGTGCCGGGATTAGTGACACTTACTTGCAGTGCCCACTCGGTTCCCCCTGCAATGCTCCTTGTCTCTCTCGGCTCCCTCCGCTCCACTCCACCTATCTCGGCCTCCATCTGTTAGGACTGGGGATGGAGTCTCCTCACTTGCGGCCGTGGTCACGACCTTCTGCAGCTCCTCCACTTCACTGTACTGGGGCAGCTGACTCTCTTCTAGATTCTAGATTTGGCTCCATGACGGCATGCCCCATCATCAAACTGCAGCTGCAAATTAATTTGTAGAGACTGCGTGGGCGGTCCGCTGTGTAGTAAGTGTCTTTGTCCCAACCCGAGTTTAACTAGAGAAGTCAACGGGCACCCCCCGACAGTGGTAGAACACCAGGGACAGGTCATAAGTGTGACTTGTGCGATCGTGGTAGTTCCGCCACTGGCTTAAAAGTGAGCCTGTCCCAAGTCTGTCCTTGTTAACATACAATACAAGAAGTCCAGCCTCTATACATTTAACCCTTTGTTAGGGCAGACCATGTTCAAATCTAGTTACAATTGATAACGAAGGTCTGCCTTCACAGTACAGACAAGGGTAATTATTGCAAACACAGCTGCCCAGCTCACTAAACAAGGAGAACTCCCTAGGTTTTTTCCTTGCTGTGAAATCCAGAATAGGGCATCTAAAAAGTTAATGTGAAATTGTATTTATTTATTTTTAAGTGATCCTCACTTCAATTGAGGTGACCCAGCAATTAAGCTTGGTTCAAGCCCAACATTTTTTAAGCACCTAGATTTTTTTAAGGACCTTGATTTTTTATATATTTTTATTACATGATTATTATATGATTTTTTTGATTAGCACTTGATATTTATTCATAGATTTATCTATTTAGCTCTTGATATTTATATTTATCTATTTATCACATATACACTGAAGGCACTTTAAATTGCGTGGCTTTATTGTGTCACCAAAGAACCCTGCACAAAGTGTAAGGATGTAGAGATGAAGGACCACTCTCTTCATTATCAAGGACTGCCCACCACTGGGACCAGACCAGACCAGACCTAATGAATTACATGACCAACCTTAGAGAAATGGGTAAGTATAAAAGAAAACAACTCAACACATAAGATACCTAGGGGGTCTTCAAGTGGGTGATGGGGGGGGGGGGGGTGCTAAGCCCGGGTTTGGGCTTAAAGGTTAGAGACAGCCCGGCAATTCGTTTTTCAGAAAGCAGTCAAAAAGTGCAGTCTACAACTTCTTCCCTCTGTACAGGTTAATTTAGTAAAACCAAATGGAGCATGGACTGTCTTCTAATGAATTACTATATAACGCTTTAATGATGGAACTCATACGAAGGCTCAGGATGAAGACGCGGTGTGACAGCCCGCTGTGGACGTAATTCTCACTCATTAGAAGTTATTGGCCACTTTTTAATACCCTCTTATGTTAATATAGTACAAAGGAGTACATCAGTCTAATTCAGCTAGTTATCTGCTTTCATTCGCGCCCTATACATCTCGAGATCAATTGGATTGATTCTGAATAGCTGTATTAACAGATGATAAAGAGATAGCATTAGTTCCGTACATAAAGCCCGGTTGAATACGTAGACTGTCGTGGTTTTTTTCAAGTGTAATTAATTATTCAGAACTACAGCGAGTTCCATTAATACTTTGATTATAATATATGCTTTTATTCCTGCACTTTCTGTTCTGCTTTTTTTTTTTTGTCTAAAATTAACAGCAAACATGTCTGCTTTTAGGGAATGCTCACTTTGAGTCATTGTTGGAAGGTTTGCCTTGAAAGAAATGACTGTCGATGGTTGCCTTTTTTGAGCTATACGTATATTCTTGATCAGATTTCATTTTCTGTTGGTTGTGTAGCACGTAACCCCCAATAAGCCCCTGTTTTGTCAGGTCCCCTGTTCTCAGAGCCCAGGACTCTGTATATTATACTATAATGACTAGAGAAATGGAAATGTGGATTACCTCTCAAACAAATATGTAGAACAGTGGGAAAATACCGTATACAGTTGGTAACAGGCAGACGGACCAGAGAGTTACCCCTATTCCCTATAGTTAGGGAGGTCCTGTCTAAGGGCAATGCTAAGATAATAGCTTCAAGGTCTTTGTCAAACCCCTTTCCAAAATGGCCAGTCTGTTGGGGCCCAAATCCAGTGTTGGAGCACTCAGATAAAGCTTCTTCGAACCTGGGCATAAGCACCCAAGAAGACAATGCTGTTCCTCTTTATTAGGATGTGTCAGGGTTTAGGCAGTGGCCTCTCACCAACAGAATGCAGCAAGGCAGCTGCTCAGCATCAATAGAGTAATGGTGTCCTCCCTGTTCCATGGGGCTGCATGACCCCTGACCCTCTGTCTGGACAGTGCTGCTTGGCCCTGGGCTGATCACATGTACCCTCCCAAAAAAACTAGCAATACACATCAAACCAAGCATGTGCAGAGTGCCTCTAAGGCTGTTTACTATCAGCAGATGGATTGGGGACAGTAAAAAAAGGGGAGGATCAGAGAAGACAGGATCAAACAGCCTTTCTACTCAATGCGGAATATTAACCCCTTAGATTCCACAGTGAGTATATCAAGCATGCTGTAAAGTGGCACATCTGTAACATGTATAGAAAATGCTGCAGAAAAAAATTACATTTCTAAAGAAAAACATTTAATTGACTTTTAAATTGCAACAAAAGCAACAAAACAATACGATTGCCCGCAATAGAAAAATGTTAAAAAAAAAGCGGCATGGGGTCCCCCGTAGTCCATACCAGGCCCTTTGGGTATGATATGGATTTTAAGGGGAACTCCATGCTAAAATGTAACCCCCACCCCAAAGCACTATATACCCACCTTGTTGATGGGGACAAGAGTCTCTTCCCCACAACCCTGAACTGTGGTTGTGGGGGTCTGCATGCAGAGGGCTTATCAGAATTGGGAAGCCCTCTTTAACAAGAGGGTCCCCAGATCCCACCCCCCACCTCTATGTGAATGAGTATTGGGCACATAGTACCCCTACTGATTCACCCATAAAGTGTCAAAAAGTAATAAAAACACAGAGACCGTTTTTGACAACTCCTTCATTAAAAAATAAAACAACAGTGTCCCCTGATGTAGATCCATCATCAATCATGCCACCCCCCCCCCCCCTCACCACTGCTGACCCGAAAAAGAAAAAAAAATCACTCCGATTTCAACTAAGGCAAACTGTGAAATGCCTGGCTTGCTGTTTGACAGTTCTTATATAGGTAAGGAAAGAGCTAGAGATAGGCATTCCCAATACTTTGACCGTCGCGTTTGTTTTCACGCATGCGTGAATGCGGCATGGCATTGCGGCCATATTCATACAATTGATGGACACAGAATATAACTCATGGGAAAAAAGTCATTCACTACTTTGAGCAGCCGGCCTGTGTCTGGCGAAACCGGTCAGGCGTACACACCATCCACCCCTCCTGCCAACCCCTTTGGTGATGGAAACATGGACTATGGATATTTGGGAGATGTATTCACCTGCATGACCACTGATGGCTTCAATGCTTCTATGAACTTACTGGACGGATGAGTATACTCTCACTTACGTAATTTATTAAGCTCTTTGGTGATCGGTATGCCTCCTCTGGACCACATACAGATCCTTCCCCCACAACAGATGTGATATATTCATCAACTAAGGACCAATCAAGGTCACCATCTTCATCTTTCTACAACAATAAGTTACTAAAGCACAAAGAGACTTCTCATCATATCTATCAAATAGCCAATCAGTTTGTCCTTTATCATCTTTGAGTTCCTCCCCTCTCCCTAGTATGGGTATACCATCACCAATTCATTGAACATTCTATCATTTTTTCTTTACCTGTTTTTCACATTTATGCACATGAGCCCATTGGAATATATGGAGTGCTAGGGGTGGTTGAGTGTATGTTTTTTGGTGTGTGTGATGCGAGTTTTGATACCATTTTAATGATTTGCATTTTTGCACAGACTCTTTGTCCTGTGATTTTTTTGAATTATTAAAGATACATTTTTGCAGCCCAGTGAGTATTGATTATATTCATACACAATATTTGATATGTTGGGTGGTTGAGTATAAATCAGGTTTTTATCTCAGTGTTTCCAGTTCTTATATAGGTAAGGGCGGGACCACCTGGCGACGTCACCTGGTGATGTCACCGGCCCAGCATGCACCTGTCCATGACGTCACAGGGGGTGGTGCCACCAGGTGACGTCGCCGGTTGGCTCCGCCCCTTAACTATATAAGAACTGTCAAACGGCAGAAGAGGCATTCGGTGGTTTACCTTACAGGACAACGGAGTCATTTGTTTTGCCTTTTTCGAGACCGACAGTGGTGGCGGGCAGCGTGATTGACGTTGGATCTACATGGGGGGGGAACACAGTTTTTTTTATTTTTTAATAAAGGAATTGTCAAAACATCAGTTGGGAGGCCGGAATCTTCCTTATTCCGATAATCCCCCGGCCCGCAGACTCCCCCAACCACAGCCCAGGGTTGTGGGGTTGAGGCCCTTGTCCCCATCAACATGGAGACAAGGTGCTTTGGGGTGGGAGGGTGCTCGCCCCCCCCCCCCCCCTCTTTCCTGGCCTTCCAGGCTGCCTGCTCAGATAAGGGTATGGATCTTGGGGGGGGGACCCCATGCCTTTTTTTTTTTTTTAAACTGCCAGCAATGTTTTTTTTTTTTATTCAGTTGTTAGCGGGGAAGTCTATTGACAGCTGATGACTAATCAGTTCTTAAGGACGCCATGGCTGGCTTCTCGGCCCACTCCTTAACAACCAGAACCAGACATTCAATGCGCCCTGATTGGGCAAAGCTTTGTCCAATCGGGGCTCAGAACGTACTGTGCAGCATGCAATGCATTGCAGGGCATTCGGCCGGTCGAACACCTGCCGAACACCCTGCAAATTCGGGTGTTCGCCGAACAGGCAATATTCGGGCCAAACTTTTGCTCGGCCCGAACCATTTGCCCAACTCTACTTATAATTACTTCCAGGTTGAATAAGGAATTGGTGATGCAGCCTTGGCCTCACAGATGCATCTTGAGAAGACTGCATTACCAGTGGCTTCCCCCCTTAGATCACAGGCCCTGATACATGTCCCAGGAGGCAGATTCAGAGTTCTAAGAAGTAAATAGAAATAGAATAATGAAGTGAAGTGAAAATGGTCACCAGATTAGTAAGGAAAAGAAAAATAGGGTATACAATGAATAAAAAGCCTGTAATAGTGTAAAAGTATCTGTTTGTAGATTAGATGCCATTGCATAAAACAGTATTAAAACCAACAAATAATTTCTAATATATTGCAGTTTACCAATCCTTAAAGCATAACTATAGGCACAACTTGTTTTAGTTGTGGATAGAGTGGAGAGGGATTAGAACCCTTGTCAGTTTTTATTGCTCTTCAAAAAAACTCTCCACTCTCCTGCGCTTAGAGATGGGCATCAAGAAAGACGTCTCTCAGGACTCAAATACTTGTGCACCCGGGATAGCACTCGCCTTGCTGCCCTCCCAAAACTGGGGATGTCAGGATACACTGGAAACAAGAGATAAACAGGGGGCGCACTGGCCTAGCACATTATCCCCAATTAAAATAGCTTTATTAAAAGAAAGTCTCCTCTCTGAGGAAGAGGCGAGACCTCGAAATGCGTTAGTCAGTCGTTATAAGGACTTCATGCGACAATCGTGATGCTGTAATAATAGTGTTGATGTGCCTTTGTCAAACCTATGTTTTTGAGTATGAATTTGCACTTTCTTTTAATAAAGCTATTTTAATTGAGGATAATAAGCTAGGCCTCTGTTTATCTCGTTTCCAGTTTTTATTGCTGTCTGTGCCCTCATTAAGGAGAGTCTTCCTCCCTATTTGTCCTGTTTACCATAATCATTGAAAGTGAAAGTGAAAGAAAATCCCACATTTTGGGTTGTCCTCAGAAAAGTAATAGAGTGAAAATCTTCCAATAGGGACACTAGTTTTGGTAACCTGGGAGTCCCCAATGGATTTCTTCTCACTTCCTGTTTTGGGTATGGGACCGGAAGTAAAGGGAAATCTCTCCAATTGTACACAGGTGGCAAACAAAATTAAAAAAAAAAAAATGACAAGGGTTATAACCCTCCCTTACTCTATCCAAAAGGGAAAAAAAGTTTTGCCTATAGTGCTACTTTAAGGCCAGCCATACACGGAGCAAAATTCTATCCTTCGACTACGGGTCATCACGGGTTGGTGCGGGAATCCCTCCTGCCAGGTCATTGTCGTCTCCCAGCGGGGGAAGTCGACCCCAATGGGAAAAGACATTGATAATCATAAGAAAATCCAGCAAGCTGGTTGTACTCAAGCTGACCGATCAATCAACTTGGTACATTCAGCCTGCCCATTAACGGATCGAATCATTTATGGCCAGCCTAAATGTGCTTGTTGCATTAGCTTACTTTTTTTTTCACCTTATGATTTGGATGATAATATACTTCCTGGCTTAACCACTTAACGCAAACTGACGTAGACCTACATCGGCTGATTAAGTGGTTGTACCGGGATGATGCCTCTAGCTAGAGGCATCATCCCGGTACCGTTGTTTAGAGCCGGTGGTCGGCTTTTCAGCGGTAATGACCGATGCGGCTCGGGAGCCGCTTGACCGTTACCCCAGCGAGCGGGAGGGGATGTACCCCCCTCCCGCCACCTTTCGCAGCTCTGCCCGGGTCTCCCGTCCCACCGGCTGGATGGAGTCCCAATCAAAGCTGGAAGCGGCTTCGATCGGGTCTCCGAAGACAAAACCCGGAGGCGGCGTCCATGACGTCACATCCGGGTTACTCTGCTGCTAAAGGCGGCAGATTCAAAAGGTGACTTATTCAAAAATGCCGTTTTCGCCGTTTTGAATACATAGAAGTGTAGTGGAGGGGTCTATGGTCTTTTAGAAAAAATATTGCAATGACCGCCATTTTATTCTCCAGAGTCTTTGCTAAAAATATATATATAATGTTTGGGGGTTCTAAGTAGTTTTCTAGCAAAAAATACTGATTTTAACTTGTAAGCAAAAAGTGTCAGAAATAGGCCTGGTCCTTAAGTGGTTAAAGTGTCTGGATGGAGGAGCATTAGAGACACTTTGGGCAGAACCATTGTCAATCTGGGGACAGGGTAGTGTTAGACTAGTGGATTTAGATGGACTTGAATAACAAATTAAAGTCGAACTCCAGCTAACACTCTTTCTAAGCATTTACAGCAACATTGTTTTCCCCTTCTGGGATAAAGGTTTTGGACCATGCTATAGGTTTTTTTTTTTGCCTTCCTTTGGATCAACTAGGATATAGGATATAGGATTATGTACAGTATATGGCAGTTTTCTATTTATTTATATATTTATTTTGTTATTTATACATTCTTTTTATTGGTTGAACTAGATGGACTTGTCTTGTTTCAGCCTTAACTATGTAACAATCGAGTTCCTTTAATTTTCCCTTTCTCTACTCAATAGCTTCTTAGTATTTTTTTTATATCAACCAAAGCTTTGAGTTTGGGTCTGCTAAGCAAGGCATCAAGAGTAGAAAACGGGGACTGTCGTTGGTTTTAAGGGCAACAAGATCAGTTCTTCTTTCAGACACCATGAATGTGTCTGGTTGTATTCAGGAAGAGAAGCTCCGCATTGTTCCTTGTGGCATTGCGCACATCTTGCAGGATTCGGCAGGCAGTTGTTTGTTCTTATTGGAAATGGTGCCACGTAAATCAGAGCAATAAAACGAGCTGTACCAATGAACGTTCTTTTATTGATTTGTCAAATTATAAGAGCTTGAGCTAAGGCATTTAAATTGCAGCTCCCTCTCTTTCCTTTCTTTTTTTTTTTTCCCTGAGACGAATTCTGATTTACCATCTGCCCAATGTTTCATATAAATACCAAAGAAGAAATAATGCTCTCAATAATTGGCACATTAGATCTGTTTCAAGCCTGCCATGACAACCGAACTGCGCAAAGTAGCAACAAGGGCTTTTCACCAACGTAAAGAAAATTTCCACTGGAAATTGGCAGACAACGTGGAAAAAGTAAAAGAAAAGAAATAAAATAATAGCCGTGGAGCCGGCGGTGGAGTCTGCAGCAATGAAATTTAAACTTGTGCTAAGATGATCTGTAAGGGAATAAGGAAATATCAGCCTGGTTACTTTCTGTATTCCTCACAGCTCCTCAGGCAGCCTTTCCTACTAATAGGCTAGCTTTTTAGATATCGGTCTGCCCAGCCATGCATTATCTAACAAGAATGCGTTCTTTCAAAGCAGAACACCAGCCAAACATTTAAAAAATAAATAACAGCTCATTAAAAATAAAATATAAAAACAAAAAAAAATGATTTTGCTGCAATACTGACCATAGATCTGGAGCTGTCACCCACACTACTTATTTTCCACCACTAGATGTCCTCAGTACTCTGAGCTGAATGATAACTAGCATAGATCAACTTGCTTCTCTGAGCCGAGGCTGGCATCCCCCAGGGGCGGGTCTATGACAGCCAAAATTGATTATGTGGGATGTCTTTAAGACCAAGGACATCTAGTGCCAGAAAACAAGTACTGCGGTGGACAGCTCAAGATCTATTGTCAGTATTGCAGCTGTCCCCCCATAGTACTTCTTTGCCGCCACGAGACATCTTCAGTGTAGGTTAAAAATCATATCCTCTGAGTCTAGGCTGTCATAGACCCGCCCCCAGGGGGGTGACAGCATTATGCAACCTGGGCTCTGAGTATTACTGAGCTGCACAGCACTCTCACTTCATTACCAAACTTTGCTAACTAAATGAAGCTAAAAAAAAGAAAAAGGGTACTATTAATATTGTTAAATGAAGCTTAAGTATTCATATCCCCCTTTATATAACCCTTTCTATCCTACAGCATGAGATGACATAGAGCTATGCTATAACAGTCATTCATGTTGATTGTCTGTGAGAGTTCATAGAACAGCTACTAGAAATGTATATGCTTTTACAGAGTGACAGAGTTCTAAACAAGTAGCAGTTGGTCAAGTCCCTGAATGTCCTTAAACTAAAGCTTGCTAGCACTGGCAGAAGGAACACAGCCAAATGAACGCCTTAATTTAGGGTAAGGGGTAACATGAAACCCAGAGTTATGCAGGAGTTGGAACCCTATTGTTTTAACCTATAGAGGAAACCAAACCTTACAGATACAGTATAGGGAGGCTACTTTTGCATTTTTCAGAAGAGTTTGTCATGATAGGCTTCCTGTAGATTTAAAAGTAGATCTGATACATTTATAGGTAAATCAGACAAACCATTTGAAGCAGACCTGTGAGTATATAATTTACCTAACCTGCCCCTAAGACTTATGTAGCACCCTCCATTTAAAGAAGATTATGTCTTTACATACATTTTGTTGGTTCCATTGTAATCAGAGGAGCGGGGGTTGATTATTTAGGGCCGATCAGTGTCTTACAGGCTGATGCTCTGTTACTTTCCCCTGTCTTCTGTAGGATTCTGGAATCACAGTCGGAGGAAGAACAAGGCATGCAGCCTAAAAATATTTATGGACTCCAGCCAATCCCTTGGGAGGTGTGTTCAGTTGGTGGTGAGAGAGCCCATAAAAAGTCTGAGTCCTGAGCAGTAGTGGGTAGAGTTCCTGGGTCCAGTCCTGCTGGAGGAGACCCCTGTGCAGGGGTTCTGCCTCTGGGGCAGAATTCTAGAAGAATCTGTTAGGAAGACATAGAGGTCTTAGCAAGGCTTAACTGAGGGCATATTCACAAGCTTGAGTCCAAGGGTCTGGAGAAGGGTCAAGTTGGGTCTGGAGAAGCTCACTGGAGAGAACCAGGAGGAAGTTTTTGGGAAAGAGTCCAACTGTCCTCTGGTGGTGTGATCTCTCTCACTAGGAAGATCCTGGTGGATATTGGCAGGGGACAACCGATGATCCTATGGCTGTATGAGTAAGCAACCCTAGTGCTGAAGAGTTAGTGACTACGTGTCTTTCAGACTCTGGAAGAAGTACTAGTTACCATCAGCATAGAGATCATTTGGAACTTTCCTTTTTGTACTGTGCAGCCAGAAAGCTGGGGAGTCCTCAAGTTATTCAGTCCTACAGTTTATTGGGCTATTCCATGATCCCTCTCCCTTTACCAGTTCATTTTTCCCAATAAAAACATAAAAAAAAAAAATTAAACCCCTAGACTGTTCTTTGGAGCCAGTGGAAGAGTGAGAAAAATGCTGGGTGTCTGGCTGTGTGTGCTCTAATGGGGTTAATAGGACTGCATTTACCAGTGGCTCCTATGGGGTGCACTACACTTAAAAATCCTTACAAGAATCTTAAGGTGCTTTAATATGCAATTTTAAAGGATTCCCTGCCCACCTACTTATATACAGTATCACCCCTCACATTTTTGTAAGTATTTAATCATATATTTTCATGTGACAACACTGAAGAAATGACACTTTGCTACAATGTAAAGTAGTGAGTGTACAGCTTGTATAACAGTGTAAATTTGCTGTCCCCTCAAAATAACTCAACACAGCCATTAATGTCTAAACCGCTGGCAACAAAAGTAAGTACACCCCTAAGTGAAAATGTCCAAATTGGGCCCAATTAGCCATTTTCTCTCCCCGATGTCATGTGACTCATTAAAGTTATAAGGTCTCAGGTGTGAATGGGGAGCAGGAGTGTTAATTTTGGTGTTATCACTCTCACTCTCTCATACTGGTCACTGGAAGTTCAACATAGCACCTCATGGCAAAGAATTCTCTGAGGATCTGAAAAAAAAGAATTGTTGCTCTACATAAAGATGGCCTAGGCTATAAGAAGATTGCCAAGACCCTGAAACTGAGCTGAACTGAAACCATGGTGGCCAAGACCATACAGCAGTTTAATAGGACAGGTTCCACTCAGAACAGTCCTCGCCATGGTCGACCAAAGAAGTTGGGTGCACATGCTTAGCGTCATATCCAGAGGTTGTCTTTGGGTAATAGACGTATGAGTGCTGCCAGCATTGCTGCAGAGGTTGAAGGAGTGGGTGGTCAGCCTGTCAGTGCTCAGACCATACACCACACACTGCAACAAATTGGTCTGCATGGCTGTCGTCCCAGAAGGAAGCCTCTTCTAAAGATGATGCACAAGAAAGCCAGCAAACAGTTTGCTGAAGACAAGCAGACTAAGGACATGGATTACTGGAACCATGTCCTGTGGTCTGATGAGATCAAGATAAACTTATTTGGTTCAGATGGTGTAAAGCGTGAGTGGCGACAACCAGGTGAGGAGTACAAAGACAAGTGTGTCTTTCCTACAGTCAAGCATGGCGGGGGGACTGTCATTGTCTGGGGCTGCATGAGTGCTGCCGTCACATGGGAGTCACAGTTGATTCAGGGAACCATGAATGCGAACATGTACTGTGACATACTGAAGCAGAGTATGATCCCCTCCCTTCAGAGACTGGGCCTCAGGACAGTATTCCAACATGATAACGACCCCAAACACACCTCCAAGATGACCACCGCCTTGCTAAAGAAGCTGAGGGTAAAGGTGATGAACGGGCTCCAGACCTAAACCCTATTGAGCATCTGTGGGGCATCCTCAAATGGAAGGTGGAGGAGCCAAGGTCTCTAACATCCAACAGCTCCCTGAAGAGGACTCCAGTGCCAACCTGTGAAGCTCTGGTGAACTCCATGCCCAAGAGGGTTAAGGTAGTGCTGGAAAATAATGGTGGCCACACGAAATATTGACACTTAGGGCCCAATTTGGACATTTTCACTTTTGTTGCCAGTGGTTTAGACATTAATGGATGTGTGTTGAGTTATTTTGAGGAGACAGCAAATTTACACTGTTATACAAGCTGTACACTCACTACTTTACATTGTAGCAAAGTGTAATTTCTTCAGTGTTGTCACAAAAAAGGTATAATAAAATATTTACAAAAACGTGAGGGGTGTACTCACTTTTGTGAGATACTGTATATACATAAGTATATACCATACCTAATAAATAAATAAATAATATATATATATATATATATATATATATATATATATATATATATATATATATATATATATACACAGTATATATTCCTGCCCACCTCCTTTCCTAGAGACTCATCACTAAGTCGAGCAGGCTTACTAGCCAATTGGGGGATGGAGAGGGTGGTTGATCTCTCTACACTAATGCCTTGTTTCCACTGAGTGGTACGGTACGGTTCGGTTCAGTACGGTACGGTTTGGAATGGTACACCTTGCGTTTCCACTGCCAATAGTACCCTTTCATGATAGGCGTGGTGTAGCCGGAAAGCTGTGATGGACGATTCTCTGTCAACCAATCAAAGTTCTACAGAGTGTAGCTCCACCCTGTTGGTACGGTACTAATGTGCTTGGTACCCCAACGAAAGGGTACCAAAAAAGTGGTATGGTACGGTTCGGAATTAGGGTACCATTCACAATGGAAACGGCAAAAATTGCGTACCGAACCGAACCGTACCGTACCGTACCGCTCAGTGGAAACGAGCCATTATAGGAAGTGCTAATATTTGCATGTTAAAAGACTTTTAAGATTATATTTAAGAGTATATGCAGACACTATATCGTACCTGCACATCAATCCTGGGGCCATTAATATAAAGAAAATAAAGGTACACTTTAATTCTACAGTACAATATATTAGTTGAACATATTGAAGGCATTTTATATTGTCCAGAGTGATTTATTTTGTGTTATTTGCGGATTGGTGGAATATTAAGTGCTCATGGAAATTAACACGGGCATTTGCATTTAATGAATCGTTGACCTTTAAATTAGGTGAATGTGGGACAATGGTGCAGTGAAGGGTGGCAGCCATAAGAACAAACCCGGTTAACGGAACAATTTCTGTGACCTTTATGGGTTGTTTCCTATGCCTCATTTATTTCACTTACCAGAGAATTATTTTTCTATTTTAATCATTTTTTTTTTCAGTAAAGATATAATTAACTCATCGGTTTTTAAAAAAAATATCTTCCTACTAATCCCTTTTAAAGGGGAATTATAGTCTTTTACTTTTATTAGCTGTACAGGCAAAATAAATCTGCCTAATGTACATTTGAAATGATCTTATCAACATCTTTTACTATATCAACAATCGGATGTTAATTTACCCTCACCGGACACTTTATTAGGTACACCTTGCTAGTATCGGGTTGGACCCCCTTTTGCCTTCAGAACTGCCTTCATTCTTCATGGCAGAGATTCAACAAGGTGTTGGAAACATTCCTCATATATTTTGGTCCATATTGATAGCATCACGCAGTTTCCGCAGATTTGTCGGCTGCACACCCATGGTGTGAATCTCCCATTCCACCACATCCCAAAGGTGCTCTATTGGATTGAGATTTACTTACTGTTGGAGTACAATGAACTCATTATCATGGTGAAGAAACCAGTGGTGAGATGATTGGAGCTTTGTGACATGGTGCATTATCCTGCTAGAAGGAGCCATCAGAAGATGGGTACACTGTAGTCATAAAGGGATGGACATGGTCAGCAACAATACTCAGGTAGGCCGTGGCATTTAAACAATGCTCAATTGATACTAAGGGGCCCAAAGTGTGCCAAGAAAATATCCCCCACACCATTACACCACCAGCCTGAACCGTTGACACAAGACAGGATGGATTCATGCTTTCATGTTGTTAATGCCAAATTCTGACCCCACCATCTGAATGTCGCAGCTGAAATCGAGACTCGTCAGACCAGGCAACATTTTTCCACTCTTCTGTTGTCCAATTTTGGTGAGCCTGAGCGAACTGTAGCCTAAGTTTCCTCTTCCTAGCTAACAGGAGTGGCACCTGGTGTGGTCTTCTGCTGCTGTAGCCCTTCGGCTTCAAGATTCGATGTGTTGTGCTGTCTATCATCTCAAACCAGTCTCCACACTCTCCTCTGACCTCTGACATCAATGAGGCACACAACTGCTGCCTACTGGATATTTTCTCTTTTTTAGACCATTCTCTGTAAACTCCAGAGATGTTTGTGTGTGAAAATCCCAGTAGATCAGCAGTTTGTGAAATACTCAGACCAGCCCCTCTGGCAACAACAACCATGCCACGTTCAAAACCACTTAAATCCCCTTTCTTCCCCATTCTGATGCTCAGTTTGAACTTCAGCAAGTCGTCTTCACCACGTCTAGATGCCTAAATGCATTGAGTTTCTGCCATGTGATTGGCTGATTAGCAATTTGTGTTACCAACCAGTTGAACAGGTGTACCTAATAAAGTAGCCGGTGAGTGTATATTGTAGTTTGTATGATATATGTACAAGTGGTTGGCCCATGCGTTGAACGGTTTGCTGAGAGGCTGAGCCAGCTGCTGTTCATGCATCTGGGTGGACCCTGACAATATTGCCGGGATCCTTACAGAGCCAGGAGCAGCTATGTGACATCACACAACTGATTCTGGGTCAGAGGAGAGCACAGGCAAGTTCCCTCTTGTGACCAAAGAGAGAAGCATTACCACCTTCCTGACCAGGCCATTGTTTGCCATACGGCACTGCATTCAACTGACAATTGCACAGTCGTGCGACTCTGTACCCATATAAAATTTGATGTCCTTTTTTTCCCACAAATAGAGCTTCTTTTTGGTGGTATTTGATCACCTCTGCGGTTTTTATTTTTTGAGCTATAAACAAAAACATACCGACAATTTTGAAAAAAATATATTTTTTACTTTCTGCAATACAACATATCCAATAAAAAAAATGTCTTCATCAATTTAGTCCAATTTGTATTCTGCTACATATTTTTGGTAAAAAAATCTCAATAAGCGTATATTGAAAGTTATTGCGTCTACAAATTATGGGATAGATTTATGTACTTTTTATTTTTTCATTTGTTTTTACTATTAATGACGGCGATCAGTGATTTTAAGCGGGGCTGTGACATTGCGGCGGACACATCTGACACTAAGGCCCCTTTCACATGGGCTTTCCAATCAGGTCCGCCTGTCAGTTTTTTTCAGGCAGACCTGATCGGATGCTCCATGTACCTCTATGGAGAAGCGGATGACAGCAGTGACATCTGCGCTGACACCCTCTGCTATCCGATCTGATCCTGTCCGTGAAATCCAGACGGATGGAAGCCCTATTTTCCTTCCGTCTGCCGGATCGGATGAAAATGGACAGACGGTCCATTTTCAATGGATCTCCCATAGAGCAGAGCGGGGATCTGACAGGTCTATCTCTGCAAAGTAAGCGCAGATGGAGCTGTCATCCGTCTGCTCTACGGGGATTGGTGGATCGATCCCCGCTTAGCAAAACGGAGTCCGCTGGGTGGAAAGCCCATGTGAAAGAATGCACTGTCATCGTATAATTGACAGGCAGGGAAGGGATTAACATCAGGGGCGATCAAAGGGTTAAGTGTGCTCCTAGGGAATGCTTTCTAACTGTGGGGGGAGTGTATGCACTAGAGCATGGGTGTCCAACCTTTTGGCTTCTCTGGGCCACATTGAGTGTAGAGAAATTTTCTCTGGCTGCATATAAAATATATACTATAGTTAAGGTAGATAAGCAATAAAATGCCACCGTGCCCTTCCCATGCCGCCGCGCCCCCCCAGCACTAATTTAACACAACTAGAGGATGATCCCCTCACTTCCCCTCCAAGGTGGTCTCTGTCTACAGTTAGCTGGAAACCGCTGTGGCCATGCCCCCAACTCAACTTCCTTCCTCCCCAGCAAAAGAAAAAAAATTGTCAGGGGATAGTGGGCCGCATTGCCTGCGGTTCTGGGCTGCATGTGGCCCCCGGGCCACATGTTGGACATGCCTGCACTAGAGGAAAACAGAGATCTGTGTTTCTGCTTAGGAGAAGCACAAGATCTCCATTTTTCTTTGTGAAAGAACGGCGGTCTGCCTTGTTTACATCGGCAGATCGCCGTTCTGCCTCTCCTCGGAATGATCGGCAAGACCATCCATTGTTGCTTCCAGACCCGCTGATTGGCTCCCGCTGTGTCCAATCACAGTGGGTGCAGGGCTCCATCAGCACGCGCTTGCCCCAGATCTCGTGCAGAAAATCATGCATGTGATTTTGCAGAGCCGGGCTGCCCGGCCGCAAAATTTATGCGGTAGTGGTTAAATGTTGTGGTCGGGTGGTGGTAAAAATGCAACTCAACTGACAATTTTTACTACTCCTAAACCACAAATGTAAATAAGCCCCGTAAGCCCAACAGGGGTACTAATTCTAAAGTACTATATCCAAAACAAAGAAAGGTTTGGCTTTTCAGGGATCCTCAAACTACGGCCCTCCAGCTGTTGTGGAACTACACATCCCATGAGGCATTGTAAAACTCTGACATTCACAGACATGGCTAGGCATGATGGGAATTGTAGTTCCTCAACAACTGGAGGGCCATAGTTTTAGATATACTTTAACGATAGGGAGATGGATGGGTTCCAGAACAGAAGTCTAAGCACTTCTAGCTAGACATCCCATGTAATAACTGACTCAGGGACTTTCCCAGGTCCTCAGTATAAAGAAAACAGCGGAAATGTTTGTCTTAACTGCTGCCGTTGAGCTGTTCTACCCATCAATGCTAAAATCACAGAACTCATCGATGTAGAAGTACAGGCTGAGACCTGCCTCGCTACACTGGTCCCTCTCTTTCACCGACGTCCACTGTGTTCAATGCCTTGTATCAATACGTTTCCTTTTAGGCCAAAACTTAAGCTTTTAAGCCAGAAACCCTATTGAGTGGAGCACATGTTCCTGTTCACGCCTGAGCTGTAATTGAAGAGGTTATGTAGCAGCCATTCAGTGTCAGAACTGGAAAAAATTTCAAAGCAAACATTTAGTTGAACTCTGCTTGAGGAGGGAATGATTAGAAGAGATGGGATTTAATTGTGGAGAGGGACGTCTATAGGATGTACGGATGAAGAGCACAGATTGTCTATTTTATTTTTTTATCCATGCTCTTTAAAGTGGAGTTCCACCCTAAAATGATAATTACCTCCATCTTCTCGCTCCGGGTCACCTGAAAAACAAATGGATAATCGCATTTTTTTTTTTTACTTACCTCATAGAGAAGAAAATATACTTACCTTACTGCCTTCTTCCTCCTTCCTCGGCCGCGGCCCGTCGTCACTTCCTGGCTTTGCAATGATTCCTGGGAGCTGAACGTCATCACTCCCAGGAATCATTGCGCCTGCACCGGCCCCGACGTCAGTTCCGGGGCGCGCGCGTCATTCCCTTCTAAACAGCTTCTGGGCATGCCCAGAAGCTGTGGAGGGATGACGCGCGCACCGGAAGTGACGGCGGGGCCGGTGCAGTGCATCGTGGGACCGAAGAAGAAGGAAGAGGACGCAGAAGAGGATCGCGCTGGCTTCAAGCTGCCACACCTGAGATGGCAGCGCTGGACAATACTTTTTCAAGGTAAGTATTTGTTCTAAAAGGTAAGTGCAACCCGGGACAGATCAGAGGCTAGCCATTGTGGAATGTACTAGCCCTGACTGTCCCGGGGGTATTTTTATTTTAAAAAAAGTATTACCAGGGTGGAACTCCGCTTTAATAAAATTTTTATAGCAAATTTGTTTACTTTAAAATGGCGGAATACATCTGCTGAGTTCAAACTAATAATGAAACTGTGATACTTTTAGACAGTAGCGCTTACGATTTCCTATACTTGTTTTAACTAGACGTGTGGGATTTGTTTTGTTACGAATCGAAATTCAGACAAAATTTTCATTATTCAGAGATTCTGAGGTACTCAAATCTCCAAAGCCCAATAGTAACAAGTTTTAACGAATCTGAAGAAAATTGTAACGAAATTAACTAATTAATTTGTATTCATTTTTTTCCTTTGGATGACATGGTGCAATTTGGCAGAGAGGAGATCGTTGTGGAGTGTGAGCTTCTAGGGTCAGTGTCCGGGGACTGTGCGGATTATCAGAGCCTGCATGCTGGGGAGTGACCTCCTCCTATATTTCTTCCAATCGCTCAGTGTCCGCCGCTCCTCTCTGTCAAGCCCTCCACTGGCTTCCGCTCACCAACATATTAAATTCAAAATACTAACAACATCTTACAAAGCAATCCACAACTTAGCCCCCAACTACATCACCAGCCTCGTCTCAAAATACCAACCTAATTGCTCTCTTCGTTCCTCTCAAAACCTCCTTCTCTCTAGCTCCCTCTTAACCTCCTCCAATGCTCGCCTCCAGGACTTTACCAGAGTCTCTCCAATCCTATGGAACTCTTTACCCTTATCTATCCAATTATCTCCTACTCTATTAGCTTTTAGGCGATCTCTGAAAACCCTCCTTTTCAGAGAAGCCTATCCTACCAACCCCTAACAACTCTACCTCAATTTTCTCCATCTGCCCATTCCCCTCGGCTACTGCCTTTTGTTTCACTTGACTCTCTCTTCTAGATTGTAAGCTCTAACGAGCAGGGACCACTGATTCCTCCTGTATTGAATTGTATTGTAACTGTATGTCTTCCCCCACATTGTAAAGTGTTGCACAAACTGTTTGCGCTCTATAAATCCTTTATAATAATAATAATAATAATAATAATAATAATATTTCAGCTGTATTAAAAGGTGGAGCTGATTGAACATTACCACTGATAATTTTCTGTCTAGTCCTGAAAATATCATTGGTCACTTGAAGTACACTAACCCTCCTTGAAACCCTTATACTAACCCACTTGGTAATCCTCACACTAACCCCCTTGTAACCCTTACACTAACCCACCTTGTAACCCTTACACTAACCCCCCTGGTAACCCTCACACTAACCCCCCCATGTAACCCTTACACTAACTCTCCTTGTAACCCTCACACTAACTCTCCTTGTAACCCTTACACTAACGCTCCTTGTAACCCTTACTCTAACCCCCCTGGTAACCCTCACACTAACCCTCCTGGTAACCCTTACAATACCCCTCCTGGTAACCCTCACACTAACCCTCCTGGTAACCCTCACACTAACCCTCCTGGTAACCCTCACACTAACCCCCCTGGTAACCCTCACACTAACCCTCCTGGTAACCCTCACACTAACCCTCCTGGTAACCCTCACACTAACCCTCCTGGTAACCCTCACACTAACCCTCCTGGTAACTCTTACACTAACCCTTGTAAGCCTTGCACTAACCCTCCTGGTAACCCTTACAATACCCCTCCTTGTAACACTTACATTACCCCTCCTTGTAACACTTACAATACCCCTCCTTGATCAGGGCCGGATTAAGAGCATCATGGGCTTGGTGCTGAGGATTTTGAAGGGCCTTAAGGGCCGTGCCTTGGCATGCACCCAGAGGAGGAAGGGTGCAGCCATGCATGCCTAATTCAACATGGGATGCTGTCTCTGAAGCCCATAAACACATCCATGCATCGGCAACTGTCCCTCCTTGTCCAGCCTTCGTGCTGTGTGGGGAGGTTCTGAGGGAGCTGCCTGGGGAAGCGAGCATAGAAGCCAGACTTCTGTGTTTACAAGTGACAGAAGAGCGGTAACAGTGAATATGGCCAACCCGAGGCCTATATAAAAGGTAGGGGCCTGGAGCTGCAGCTCCAATAGCCCCTACGTTAATCTGGCCCTGTCCTTGATACCAGCAGGATAACATTGAAGCCCAAATCTTATTCTTCGTACTCTACATTCATCATTGGCTTTTGATGCAATTATTTGAAAGGTATGCCATCTCCTTTTCATATCACAGTTCCATGCTCGCATGCAAATGTAATGACAAATAATGAATTCCTCATTTGTAGAACAGGATAAAACATTTATAAAACACACTTGGGCAACAAAAACACTGACTCTTCAAATGCCTCATATGAATATGTGCGGTCAGGGGATTTTTTAGATAAATGTTTGATTTATGTTGAGTGATCTGTGTTGCTTTTTTATGACTCTGAACAGCTGCGAGTAAGGTTGAGTGAAACTGAAAAGGCCAAGTATGTACAGGAGTTCATCAGGCGAATATCTCTCGATCTTTATAAGAACGGGCCTCAGCACTTTAAACTCCGATGAGACATATTGCCTTAATAAAACATGCCCTAAAGCTATAGAATAAATATTTTCTAAATAAGTAGAGTGCTTTTTAGTATATTAAAACTGCCGGCATATTTTTTTATTACATTAGAGAAAATAGGGATACAGTGTTATCTACCATTAACCAGAAAGTGGAAATAAAAAGACACAATCCAGATGTGCACCAGATGTCTGTAGCGTCATGTTCCTCAGAAGCCACATAGTCTAATTGTATTAACTGGAATAAGATGAATTGTCACATTTTACATTTTCTGACAATATTGCAAAGAGTGGTTAACATTTGCGTATCTGTTTATATGTTTTAATATAGTGATTTCCAGCTTCCAGGGGTAGCAGCCAGCTATGGTATATCATATGTATAGTTACATTGGTCCAAGCTGGACCAATGTAACTATGTAAAAATATCCTTACCTGCCATTCTTTGTTAACCAGAGTATATATATATATATATATATATATATATATATATATATATATATCTTGAACAGGGAGTGGTTATACCAGGATGCAGTTGCAGCCATGATGGTATTGTTTTATACAGCCAGCGATTGGCTTCCATGTAAAAATCATCCAAGTGGCTTTAAAGCTGCCCAATCACTATTACAGAGCCTTCCACCATTCCTGGGCTCTACTGTTTCACTGGGGAGCCAAGAAGCGCTGTAAAGGAAAACACAGCGCTTGCAAAATAAGTGCCTAAAATAACCAAGTGTATAATAAAGTTCACAAAATAAGTGCAAATATCCAGTGCATAAGGTACAAGGTGTAACCATAAATATAAATTAGAAATGCTGCTAATTAATAAAGTGTCCAGAAAACTGATAGTAAAGTCCACAAAATTAGGAGAGTTCAAATGTTCATGTGCACAAAAGTGCAATATATAACCATAAAATAAAAATACTAGTGAATAAATAAAAGTGTTTCTGTGCAGTTGTTAGGGTGCTCTTATGATGATCACTGGTGCCAGGCGACTTGAACCCCTTCAGAGACCCCACTCACCAGAAAGGATGGACCCTTATTAGGGGTCTAAACCGCTTGTATTAAAAGGGATCCTCCAATCTGTATTCCTAGCTGGTTGGAGATTATAGCATGTCGAATCTTCTCCTTGGTAAGAGATACAATAAGCTGGATAATATCCCTTCAATGTGATGGCCCTGGGCAGCTCCAAAAATAAAGGATTCCAAAATAGTTAAGCCCGTTTTTTTTTTTTACTAGATTTTGAATCAAGGTAATTGAAAATATAGAGCAGATAGGGGTGAGCCCAGGGAAATTGCCAGGGTAGAGCAAAATATAAAGGAGGATAGGGAGTAAGTCCAAAAATATTGTCAGAGTAGGGGATAATATGAACTATATTTATAAAGCAGGGGTGAGTCCATGGGATTTAGGACCACAACCTCCCATGTCCCTGTCTGTGAAAAGCTGTAACAGATTGTGCAGCTATTTTCACTGCTGGTTCCTCTTCTCCCAGAAAAATGTTGTTTTATCTTTCCTTTGTAGAAGTTCAAGGATAAAAGTGAGTGTCCACCACTACTGAGTACTTGGGGCATCCAGCAGGAAGTGGACCTTGTCCTCCAGGACCCCTGGTCAAATTGCTGGTTCAGTCTTCACTACTTAGTCAATAAACCAGAGCAATGATGTAACTGGTGAGGTTGTAACCCCGGACCAGATACTTGTTGCAAGTCAATGACTTGCTGAGTAGTGAACCCAGAGGATCAGCATATGATCGCTGGGGAACCAGTATTATGAGAAAGAGATCATAAATGGACGGAGGTCATAAATGAAAGCCTATGTACAGTACATTCTTTAAAGTCGATTCCCAGCAATTAATTAAATGCTGTCTGCTTAGCCAAACAGCTAAAGTCTGAATAGATAGTATATAATTAATCTTATGTATTCATCTATATAGCTGCTTCTACCTGCACTGAATCATCAACTAGCGATACTATTACTCATGAATGTTAAAGGAAAAAAATTATGATTTTTTACTGAAAGCCCTCACATTTATACACCGATATTCATATTTTTTACATTCATATTATGTCTTCATTTTACACATAAGCATTTATTAATGGGTGTATCCATGCATCAGTTGGCAAAGCGTGCAGCATTTCTAGCAAATACATGAACGGAAGAGCGCTGGAACCCTTTTTTAGATTGGATGTCCTAGTTGGGTATGGGATTTTTTTCTGTAGGCAACTGTCTGGGGCACAGAGGCCATGGTTTGGAGAAATATTTTAAGAACTTAGAAGAGCAACAAACTTTCTTTTTTAGTTCAGAAACAGTTTATGAGTCACAAAGCTCTTTGACCACCTGCTGTCCAGGGCATTTTTTAAATTTTTCTCACACTTTAAAATCAGCATTTTTTGCTGGAAAATTACTTTCTGAAAAATATATTTTCAGAAAGCAGAGTCTCTGGAGAATAAAATTGCGGCTGTTGCAATTTTTTAATGTCACATGATATTGCACGGCTGTTTATCAGATACACGTTTTTAGGAAAAATACACTAAAATGAATTTTAGGGCACACAAACACAAAATAATATCCAAATTTTGATCAAATATAAAAGATGATGTTGCGTTGAGTAAATAGATACCGAACATGTCAAGATTTAAAATTGCACGATTTCTGACAATTTATGGTAACTAAATTGTCTATATGGGATGCTTTAAAGCCTTTGCAAGCTATAAATGTAGAGTTATTCATGAATAATGGCCCTAGAATTCTTGCTCTCGCTCTGACATTCACAGCAAAACCTCACATGTGTGGTATAATTGATGTTTACATATACATACCAAATCTGCGCCCCCTTTGTATTTGTATATATGCGCCGCCAGACTGGAGTGATTTTACATTTTTTTTTTAACTATTCATTTC
This sequence comes from Pelophylax lessonae, assembly GCF_965119305.1. Lineage (NCBI taxonomy): Eukaryota > Metazoa > Chordata > Amphibia > Anura > Ranidae > Pelophylax > Pelophylax lessonae. The sequence continues at coordinate 508,720,926 of NC_138772.1, read as the reverse complement.
ATTTAATTTTTTTCACATTTTTCCTTTTTTTTCATTTAACTTTATTGCTTTAACAAGGTAACAAGCCCCCTTGTGATAGCTTTGGACAGGTGACCAGTAATCTTTATGGAAACATCAGGGGTCTTTTGGTCTCCCCTGCCCTACAAAGCAACTAACCAAGCACAGATTGTGCCTGGCTACCTTCTTCCCGGCTTTAACAGCCAGGGATTGTGTAACGCTCCTGCGTTTTATGTATGATGTGGATTTTCAGCTGCAGAAATATTCCACTTCAGTAGTCATGTAGAGAAACGCTGAGACACCAATCCCAACTCCCAATGACTCATCATGTGTGGATGATCTCAATTCAGCAAGTAAATACACACACTCAATAAGATGTTTCCTAGAGTGACTTATGTATATAGTAACACAGTGATGATAGGCTGAAGAGACAGGTTGGGTAGAGATGGTAGATGACAGACACTTGAAAGGAAATGTTCTTGAAAGTAAGATAGTAGCAGATGGGATGCAGATAGGTTTAGCAATCATGTATGGTAGCAGATGACAGAATAGCAGGTGGACATACAAGAGAGATCAACCCAGTGCAAGAACAGGTGGTAGTAGGCTCAAGAGCTAGCAATCTTAGATAATGCAGATGTAGTAATAGTCCTTAGTATGCAGAGCTAGATAGTGTAAGCTTTAGTATGAAGGTTATAGAGGTTTCCCCTGTGGGGTACTTACCACTAATAGCAATGTAGCAGAGGAGAGGTTCGGCAAGAGCGGATGATCCGGTAGCGGGATACAGGGATCAGCGCAGCGTGGTTCCGACAGCGAGGTATGCTTGCAAGCATGAGAGCTTCAAGACAGGTTAGCATCAAGGCACAAAGCAGTTTGAACGAACACATGTGAGTGAGAGCCGGCGATCTAAATAGCCATCCAGTCCGGCGCTCAGTGATGACAGCATCAGTCTTAAAGGTGTATGCGCACCTTACCAAAAGAGAATGGTGGGGCGCATACACTTATGAAAGAGTAATTAGGGTACCCAAAGGTACCAGAACATTACAGTACCCCCCCCCTTAAGGCCGGCTCCTGAAGGCCTCTGGAGCTGGTTTTTCTGGGTACTTCGCATGAAAATTGCGGATTAATCTAGAGGCATGTATGTCAGAGGTGTTTAGCCAGGTGTCGTCTTGGGGCCCATAGTTCTTCCATCGAACCAAGTACTGAAGTCTTCCTCTGTGGATACGAGAATCCAGAATCTCTTTTATCTCATATTCTTCTCCACCTTCAACTTGTACAGGAGGAGGAGGTGGGATAGTAGGCCTTATTCCTTGGTCAGGAACATGGGGCTTCAGTAGCGACACATGGAAAATGGGATGTATTTTGAGGTCTATTGATGCATTGCGTTTCTTGATTGGGAAAGGTCCCAAGAACAGAGGTCCAAGCTTTTTGCTAGGGATTTTCAGTCTTACATTTTTTGTTGAGAGCCAAACGAGGTCCCCGATAGCGTACTGAGGAGAAGGTCTTCTGCGAAGATCATAGTACTTCTTTTGTTGACTATGAGCGTGTGCAATGGTAGTATTAAGCAAACCCAGAGAGTCCTTTATTTGGGTAAGATAGTCTGAGGCTACTGGGTTATTTGAAGGAAGGATGCGTGGTGGAAGAATAGAGGGATGAAACCCATAGTTCAAGTAGAACGGACTCTGCTTGGTCGTACTGTGGGTTGTGTTGTTGTAGGCAAATTCTGCCAGAGGGAGAAGATCCACCCAATCATCCTGTTGGTAAGAAGTGTAACAACGTAAATATTGCTCGATGCATTGGTTGACTCTTTCAGTCTGTCCGTTGGTCTGCGGATGGTAAGGGGAAGTGAGCTTCCGCTCGATCCGTAGTATGTGACATAGTTCTTGCCAGAACTTGGAAATAAATTGTGATCCACGGTCAGACAGAAGAGTTTTTGGGATACCATGTAACTTAAAGACATGTTTCATCAGGAGTTCTGCCGTTTGTTTGGACGAAGGTAGTCTGCGAATAGCAATGAAATGTGCCATTTTTGTCAGATGGTCCACTGACACTAAGATGGTATTAAATCCTTTGGAAGGAGGCAATTCCACTATAAAGTCCAAGGACACAACTTCCCATGGAGTTTGGGGTATTGGTAGACTGCATAGTAGACCGGATGGTCTCGTAGTGTCAATTTTGGACCTGGCACAGACATTGCATGAAGAGACGAATTTTTGTATAGATGTTTTCATGTCAGGCCACCAGAATTGCCTGGTAATCAGATTAAGAGTCTTTGTCATACCCATATGTCCTGCCATAGGCATATCATGCGATAATTCCAAGATCTTGGTGCGTATGGTAGGTGGTATGTAAAGTTTGTCGTTGTAGTAGAGGAAGCCTTCTGCATCAGTATTTAGTTGTGGTGGGGGTGAATCCAAACTTATACCATGCAAAACCTCTTCCTTCAAGGAACGGACAACTCCAATAATGCGTTTGTGAGGTATTATAGGAACGGAAGGGATTTCGAAGTAGTTTTCTTCAGTTAGTCGTGATAGTGCATCCGCCTTTTTGTTCTTATCTGCAGGTGTGTAGGTCACTAGGAAGTTAAACCTTAGAAAGAATAGTGACCATCGTACCTGTCGGTGAGAGAGAGTTTTGTTAGTCTGAAGATATTGGAGATTTTTATGGTCCGTGTATATAAGTATTGGTAATTGGGTGCCTTCGAGTAGATGTCGCCAATTCTCCAGAGCCAATTTTATAGCAAGCAGTTCCTTTTCACCCACGGGGTAATTTATCTCTGGACTGCTTAGGGATTTAGAAAAAAAGGCGACTGGATGAAGTGGTGAAGTGTGAGTTGGTCGTTGGGAGAGTATTGCTCCTACTGCCATGTTTGACGCATCTACTTCCGGAATGTATTGGAGGGATGGGTCTGGATGGCGTAATATGGGAGCAGAAGTAAACCTTGTTTTTAACCACTTAAGCCCCGGAAGATTTTACCCCCATTCCGACCAGGGGGTATTTTGCGATTCGGCACTGCGTGACTTTAACGGACAATTGCGCGGTCGTGCGACGCTGTACCTAAACGAATTTGGCGTCCTTTTTTTCCCACAAACAGAGCTTTCTTTTGGTGGTATTTGATCACCTGTGCGATTTTTTGATCACGCGCTATAAACAAAAAAAGAGCGTCAATTTTTCAAAAATAGCAATATTTTTCACATTTTTTTTATATGAAATTCCCCAAAAAAAAATTTAAAAATCAAAATTTTTTTACTTTTTCGGCCAATTTGTTTTATGCTACCTATGTTTGGTAAAAAAAAATCGCAAAAAGCGTATTTTGATTGGTTTGCGCAAAAGTTATCGCGTTTACTAACAAAGGGAAAGATTTCTGTCATTTTTGTTGTTTTTTTTTTTAACGTGTAATGGTGGCGATCTGCGATTTTTTTTGCGGTACTGCGACATTGGGGCGGACAGATCGGACCCTTGACTGACATTTTTGACACTTTTGGGGTTACCAGTGACATTTCTACAGTAATCAGTGCTATATATATGCACTGTTACTGTAAAAATACACTGGTAGTGAAGGGGTTAACTTTATTTGGGAGGGAGGGGCTGTGTGTATCCCTAGGGGCGTGCTTTCTACTGTGATTGGCTGGGGCTTGAGCTGTATGGACACTGATAAACGGATCTACATACTAGATCCGAGTGATCAGTATCCTAACAGCAAGGAGAATGACAGGTGGCTTGTTTACACAAGCTGCCTGACATTCTCCCTCTCCCCCGCCGATCGCCGAGTGACCGGCGGACATCGGGTCCACCGGTCACACGCGCGGGGGGGTCCGTGACCACGCGGGAGCGGGAGCGCGCCTCCGGGGGCGCGCGCTCGCTCCCTAGACCCTCACAGGCTAGTGACGTAGCCCTACGTCACTTTGCCTGTGAGGGGCTGACTGCCGACGTAGATCGGCGTTAGGCAGTCGGCAAGTGGTTAACAGGTGAAAAGCTTTATTTGCTTCATCTGACCATTTGAATGGTTTTTTAATGCTAGTGAGCTGTGTGAGGGGTCTCACAATGGCAGAGAAGTTTCTGATGAACTTTCTGTAGAAATTCGAAAATCCAAGGAATCGCTGTAGCGCCTTGCGTGTGGTTGGTGTAGGCCAATCCTGAATGCAGGATATCTTACTCATGTCCATCTCGATTCCTGTTGTGGATATGATGTAGCCTAGAAACAGTACCTCTTCTTTATGAAACAAGCATTTTTTCAGTTTCACATAAAGGTTGTGTGCAAGCAATCTCGATAATACTAGTCTTACATGTCTTATGTGTTCAGACAGGGATCGTGAATATATAAGTATATCGTCCAGATATACCACAACACAGACATCTAGTAAGTCTCTGAAAATATCGTTTATAAATCGTTGAAAAACTGCAGGGGCGTTGCATAGCCCGAATGGCATTACAAGATATTCGAACAATCCGTATCTGGTTCTGAATGCAGTCTTCCACTCGTGTCCATCACGGATTCGAATGAGATTGTATGCTCCTTTCAGGTCCAATTTTGAAAAATAGGTAGCTCCACGCACCTGCTCAATGAGCTCAGGGATAAGCGGTAGAGGATAGCGATCTTTTATTGTAATAGCATTCAATTGCCTATAGTCGATGATAGGCCTGAGACTTGAGTCCTTATTGCGGACAAAAAAGAGTCCTGCTGCTGTGGAAGAAGTGGAAGGTCTAATAAAACCTTTCTTCAAATTCTCATCCAAATAGTCTTTGAGATGGGAAAGTTCATCCTGTGAAAGAGGATAAACATGACCGAACGGCAATTTGCTATTTGGGAGTAGATCAATGCTACAATCATAGTCTCGATGGGGAGGTAGTGCTTGAGCATTTTTCTCAAGAAAAACCTCAGAGAGATCCTGATAACATAGTGGTGCAATCTTATCTGTCACCACAGACAGGATCTTCCCGAAAGACGGGAGGTTACACGTACCCTCGCAATAGCAAGAGAGGAAGGCCAGGGTCCGTTCCTTCCAATCTATGGTTGGTTGATGTGTGTGCAACCAGGGAAGTCCCAACACAATGGGAAAGTGGGGTGAAGGTATTAGATCGAAGGTAGTGGTCTCCATATGAGACCCGTTAGTAGTGACTAGGAGTGCCTGTGTCTGATCAGTGATCGGACCAGAGGATAAAGGAACACCGTTAATAAGACTCACTGAGACAGGTTTAAGTTTAGAAATAATAGGAACTTTATTTAAAGCAGCAAAACGTATGTCAATATAATTTCCACAAGATCCTGTGTCAATCATGGCCTTAGTAGTAATCCTGTTCTGGTCCCACTGTAATGTTAAGCAAACAGAAAGGTAAGGGTTAGTGATTGAAGTTGTCAATCCCCCTAGGAGGACATGTGAACACTCACCCTTCTTTTTGTAGACTAGGGGACAGACGTTTATCTTGTGATCCGGGGATGCACAGTACAAGCAGAGATTACCAGATCGTCTTTTGGCTCTTTCCATAGTTGATAGAGGTGGGCGTATGGTTCCTACCTCCATAGGAATGGGGTCAACGGCCGAAATCCGAGAAGAACTGGATAATGGCATTCCCATTTTCTCAGCCTTTCTTTCTCGTAGTCTTCTATCTATGGTGATACTGAGTTGTATCAATGCATCCAGGGTTTTTGGCAGATCCGCTCAGGCGAGCTCGTCTTTAACGGCCTCTGATAGGCCAAGCCTAAATTGGGTTTTCAGAGATGCATCATTCCATTCTGAATCAAGGGTCCATCTCTTGAATTCTGCGACAAAGTCTTCTACAGGTCTCCTACCTTGTTTCAAGGATCTTAATTGAAGATCGGCAGTACTCTGCCTATTGGGATCATCATATAGGCTAGTGAGTTCTGCTAGGAACAAGGCATAGGAGTTGAGAAGCTGGTCGCTTTTCTCAAAAAGAGAGTCTGCCCAGGCCCGAGGATCGCCTGTTAGGTAAGAAATAATAGTACAAACCTTAATGTGATCAGTAAGGTAGGTACGGGGTTTTAGCAAGAAAAGTAACTCACATGCGTTTTTAAATTCGCGAAATTTTTTGCGATCGCCTGTAAATACCAAAGGAGGATTTATTTTGGGTTCAGGGGACTGAGCAGTGGTAAGTTGTGTCAGTCTAATTAGCTGCTGCGACAGAGCCTGATTGTCTTCTTTTAATTCAGCAAGTGCGTGTATTAACGCAGTTACTTGCTGTTTTAATTGTGTCATCTGAGTGGTTATTTCTGCTGAATCCATTTGTGGTTCGTTCAATCTGTAACGCTCCTGCGTTTTATGTATGATGTGGATTTTCAGCTGCAGAAATATTCCACTTCAGTAGTCATGTAGAGAAACGCTGAGACACCAATCCCAACTCCCAATGACTCATCATGTGTGGATGATCTCAATTCAGCAAGTAAATACACACACTCAATAAGATGTTTCCTAGAGTGACTTATGTATATAGTAACACAGTGATGATAGGCTGAAGAGACAGGTTGGGTAGAGATGGTAGATGACAGACACTTGAAAGGAAATGTTCTTGAAAGTAAGATAGTAGCAGATGGGATGCAGATAGGTTTAGCAATCATGTATGGTAGCAGATGACAGAGTAGCAGGTGGACATACAAGAGAGATCAACCCAGTGCAAGAACAGGTGGTAGTAGGCTCAAGAGCTAGCAATCTTAGATAATGCAGATGTAGTAATAGTCCTTAGTATGCAGAGCTAGATAGTGTAAGCTTTAGTATGAAGGTTATAGAGGTTTCCCCTGTGGGGTACTTATCACTAATAGCAATGTAGCAGAGGAGAGGTTCGGCAAGAGCGGATGATCCGGTAGCGGGATACAGGGATCAGCGCAGCGTGGTTCCGACAGCGAGGTATGCTTGCAAGCATGAGAGCTTCAAGACAGGTTAGCATCAAGGCACAAAGCAGTTTGAACGAACACATGTGAGTGAGAGCCGGCGATCTAAATAGCCATCCAGTCCGGCGCTCAGTAATGACAGCATCAGTCTTAAAGGTGTATGCGCACCTTACCAAAAGAGAATGGTGGGGCGCATACACTTATGAAAGAGTAATTAGGGTACCCAAAGGTACCAGAACATTACAGATTGACAGCTCTGATAAAAGAAGTGACAAAATCCTCATCGCTTCCAGGTTCATTTATCACAAAGGAGATGTTCCTCCATCTCCCCTGTGGGAAGCTGTCCCAGTCACTTACCTTGGTCCCAGGCTCCCCAGGGGAACAAGAGAGCACATGGAACCACCAAGCGTGGTGGTGGGAGGGGGGAAGCTGTTCATAGCACTGTAAAAGTGACAGTCGCCCAGGTCACTTTCACCAAAACAGCCGCTCGCTTGCTAAAAACAAACAGTACCAAGACTAGTGTTGGGTGCACAGTTTGGCCCCAGTATGAGTTTGGCCGGTACATTGGCTGTTCGCCCGTTCAGCGAACACCTGAATTGTCGGGGGGTTTGACCATTTGTTTGGCCCGTCGAACGCCCCACAGTGAATTAGAAGTCCTGATTGACTGAAGCAATGAAAGCTTTGCCAAATTAGGGCACATAGCACTGTCAGAGCCATGATTGGACACTTTCATGATAACTTTCTCTAATCATGTCTCATTGCTTTTAGTCCCACACTATAAAAATATTCTTCCCATAGCAGCCATGTGCAGTGTGATATTGGCATGGAGAGAGATAGAACAGGGCTCGGTTCATTGCTATTAGCGAGTTAGTGCGCTATTCTGATTCTATTGTGAGTTTAAAGTATCAGTGTAGTATGACGATAGTGATAGTGCAGTGTGAGTGTAGTGCAACTGTTCATTTTTACTTTAGTATCAGTTTACAACTCTGGCCAAAAGTTTTGAGGATGACACAAATATTAATTTTCACAAAGTATGCTGCTTCAGTTTTTATGATGGCACTTTGCATATATTCCAGAATGTTATGAAGAGTGTTCAGAGGAATTGCAATTAATTAAAAAGTCTCTCTTTGCCATGAAAATTAACTTATTCCCGAAAAAAACATTTCCAGTGCATTTGGGAAGAAGGCTTCAGGGACCCAGGAAAGTCCAGCAAGCGCCATAACCGCCTCCTACATTTGATTCAGCTGCGGGATTGGGGCACCACCAGTGCAGAGCTTGCTCAGGAATTGCAGCAGGCAGGTGTGGGTGCATCTACACCCACAGTGAGGCAAAGACTTTTGGCCTGGGGTCAAGAAGGGCAGCAAAGAAGCCAATTCTCTCTAGGAAAAACATCAGGGACAAACTTATATTCTGCAAAAGGTACAGGGATTGTAAAGCGGAGGATTGGGTAAAGTCATTTTCTCTGATGAATCCCCTTTCCGATTGTTTGGAGCATCCAAAAAAAACCTTGTCATGCCAACAGTAAAGCATCCTGAGACCATTGATGTGTGGGGTTGCTTTTTCAGCCAAGGGAGTGGGCTCATTCACAATTTTACCTAAGAACACAGCCATGAATAAATAATGGTACAAAAACCTCCTCCTAGAGCGACTTCTCCCAACCATCCAAGAACAGTTTGGTGAGGAACAATGCCTTTTCCAGCATGATGGAGCACCTTTCCATAAGGCAAAAGTGATAACTAAGCGGCTTGGGGAACAAAACATCGAAATTTTGGGTCCATGGCCAGGAAACTCCCTAGACCTTAATCCCATTGAGAACTTGTGGACAATCCTCAAGAGGCCAGTGAACAAAAAAAAAAAAAAACACAAATTCTGACAAACTCCAAGCATTGATTATTCAAGAATGGGCTGCCATCGTCAGGATGTGGCCCAGAAGTTGATTGAAAGCATGCCAGGGTGAATCGCAGAGGTCTTGAAAAAGAAGGATCAACACTGCAAATGATGACTCTTTACAGAAACTTAATGTAATTGTCAATAAAAGCATTTGACAATAATATAGTATAAATGCAATGAAATGCTTGTAATTATACTTCAGTATACTATAGTAACATCTGACAAAACCTTTGGCCACAGTTGTAGTGTGTCAGGGCAGGTTTACTGCAGTATATTGCAGTGCGTCAGTGTAGACTGTCAAGGCAGTGATACTGCATTATATTGTAGTGAGTCAGGGTACTTTTATTGCAGTATATTGCAGTGAGTTAGTGCACGTTTAATGCAGTATAGTTTGAGTGCATTAGTGCATGTGTACTGTGGTATATTGCAGTGTGTTAGTGCATGTTTACGGCAGTATATTGCAGTGTGTTAGTGCACGTTTATGGCAGTCTATTGCAGTGCTTTAGTGCATGTTTACTGCAGTATAGTGAAGTGCGTTAGTGTACGTTTACTGCAGTTTATTGTAGTTCGTTCACAGGCAAAGGTGGACGCGGCATCATTTGCTCTGTTTAGTGATGTTGCCCATGCTATCCAGCCACAGTAGGCAGAGGAGATGGTGGACTGGCTTACTAAACTATCCTCATCCTCCATCACCCAAGCAGAGAATAGTACGTAGTGACCGCAGCTGCCAGAGTAGCTTATTCTGCCTCCTTGTCCACAGCTATTCTTGCCATAGTCCCAGCATCAGACATGGAGGAGTCAGCTGAATTATTTGAACACAGCATCAGCCACTTGCTTCTTGACGATGCACAGCCATTACTTGATTCTGATGTTGGTTCTGAGGTTGAGGAAGGGATTAACATGAGCCTACAGATAGGGGAGAACACTGATAAACAACAAATTGACAGACATGTTCCCTGATTAACTTGGGCCTGAGTGTACTATAATTTGGCTTCTTCACATAAAGCTTGCTCACTGTGATGCAAAACTTTGATATTTCCATCCAAAGTCTGCCAAAGAGACACCAGAATTTATCCAAAAAATCTCTAATCTTGTTCCAAGTGCACTACATTGTGGCCTCATTATCCAGACTAACTTCCCAAGCCATTGTTTACAATTTACAAAATAATGAAAGCTTGCAGCGAAAATCAATTTATATGTAATTTTTTTTATATATGTCATTTTTTCTGCAGCAGGTTCTATACACAGTACAGATGTGCCACTTTACAGGCAGACTAATTGGACCCCTCAGGCATAATATTTAAAGGATTTTTTTATTTCCATTTCACTTTAAACATCAATAAATCACTGATCATTTAAAAATTATGTTTTTTACAAACTTTTTTTTCATTGATTCATGTACCCCATGGCAGTACCCGGTCCCCCATAACCATTGTATGCCCAATACCCTGAATCTAAGCCCTTAAATTTAGATTTTTCCAGTTCGGCTCCTATAGACAGCAGTGGGCATGGGCGTCCACAGAACTTTTTTCAGGGGGGGCATCATTTTAAGGTCACCTATGCTCCACCCCTTTTTAACAATGTCATGAAGGGGAGGGGCTTAGTCATTATACTTTATTTTCAGTATTTATTTTTAAAAGGCAAACAGCAGCATTTATTTTTAAAGCATTTGTTAACCTAAAAAAAAAACATTATCCTGTTCCCTTAAAGCATGTTATACAGCACAGTGCTTGTGCTGTGTAATTTGGCCCCCCGGTATCACCTAAACAACCTGTCTGATCCTGCCTGGCTATGTCCTCCCCTCTGTAAACTGACCACAGTATACCATGGCTGCGGAGCCCTGACACTGTGGTCAGTTTACGTGCCTCCATCATCCGCAGCTCACCTGTCCTCTTCTGTCCTCTCTCCCCCCTCCCTCCCTGCCTGTCTGCTCCTGTGTCAGTGCCCCTCCTGCTGCTGTAGTTTCATTTAAAGTTTCATATCCTGCCTACAGTCTGTTTAATAATCATATGTGCCCTTGTGTATGTGTTTTATAAAAATAAGTCATTCTTTACAAGTTTTTAGAGCGGCAATCGCGCCTCTCTCCTCCCCTACTTCTCCCCTCCCGACTGACGACAGCGAGGAATCCTGGGCCCCACCCACTGCAGGCAGCTGTCAGACAAGGAGAGGAGAGAGCCGATGGGGCACGTGAGCAGTGCTCGGCACTCTGAAAACTGGTAAAGAACGCCTTATTTTTTTAAAACACAGACACAGGGGCACACAGGATTATTAAACAGACCAGAAAGGATGGTATAAAGTGGCTTAACAGCCACTTTAAAGGGGAAGTTGAGATTCCAGGGGAAGGCATTTTTCCCCCCTTGCCCCGCCCATGGTAGTGGGGTTCATTGCTCTGCTCCAAACCTTTGCAATGTTTGAAAGTTCTGGGGCGAACCGAACTGGGGTTTTTTTGGCCCATCTCTAGCCAAGACCGTGGCTTCAGCTGCAGCCATGATCTTGTAATAGCCACTTGCTGATAGGACGTTTTTATACATACATGGGTCAGCAAATAGTTAAAGTATCTTTCTTTCTGTCCATCTATCGACTGAATCATCATTTTTTTAGCATCTGTCCAGATTGCTATCTATCTATCTACAGTATATATATTTTTTATCATCTATCTATCTATCTATCTATCTATCTATCTATCTATCTATCTATCTATCTATCTATCTATCTATCTATCTATCTGATCATATCATGTCTGTCTTACTATCATCTTTCTTTCTTTCTCTACTAATCGTATGTATATACACCCAGTGATTCAGAGAAAACATACAGTAGCTCATTCACATTATCTATCTATCTATCTATCTATCTATCTATCTATCTATCTATCTATCTATCTATCTATCTATCTATCTATCTATCTATCTATCTATCTATCTATCTATCTATCTATCTATCTATCTATCTATCTATCTATCTATCTATGTTTTCAAGATACTGTGCAATTTTTATTCTTAGATCATTCCATGCAAACTCTTTTCCAATGATCCCACTATATGGAGCAACATTGACTCACAATATTTTATATTGCAAAGTGTCATGATGGTATCCAAGCATATGGATGAGTTTTAATGTGGTGTTGGTGTGTATATAGATTAAATTGTTTTTTTACTTATGTATTGTATGTGCAAATTGCTATATGCTTTTACGTGTACATGCTGAATAAATATGCTATTATGCTTACAAACTCATCAAGCGGTCATCACGTGCCTCATTCAAAGTCCCAGAACCCTCCTTTGTATTATTTTTAGACGGGATTTGTAAAGCGCCAACAGTTTGCGCAGCACTTATAAATAAAGGCAAACAGTACAATTACAATAGGTTTTAATACAAGAGGATTCAGTGGGCCCTATCTATCTATCTATCTATCTATCTATCTATCTATCTATCTATCTATCTATCTATCTATCTATCTATCTATCTATCTATCTATCTATCTATCTATCTATCTATCTATCTATCAGTTCTCTACATTCTTTGTAGGTTAGACTTGCTGTTTGGTGGTATGCAGGTTCCTGACATGTAAGCCGGCCACAATAAGCCTTTGATGTAATCCTTTCTATTAATCACGGAAAATGCCCACGCTGCAATAAAACTCTGCAGATGATTGGCTTTTATTATGGCTCGCTCTTTCCTCTCTTCTACACAAATGAACAGCAGCACCTTTACAATGACTTTGTAATAAATTCCGCAGAAGAACTCTTCCCGGGGAATAGAATTTGTGCCCGGTACTTTTGATTAGAAAGGTAGATTGAGTTTGAATCCATAAAATAATCTTCCCATTTATTTTATATATGCGAGTCCTCCTTAATTGAGAAGTTACAATTTGCCTGTGGCACTGGAAGCATTAAATCTTGTGATTTACAACTCAGGGGAACTTTGAGCCTGCTTCCATATTTTATGTGACCTGAGATAAGACCTAATCCCTTCTCTGTCCTCTTCTTGTAGAATAATTTAGTTAAAGGGGTTTTTCTGCTTTCCCTTGAGATATGTATGTATTTTTTTGTTGTTTTGTTTGGTTTTAATCATTTATGTATCGCTGACACTTTTTCCTGCAGTGCTTTACAGAGGACATTGAATCATTCATAATGGACTCTGCCGCTGAAGAAGCTTAAAGCAAAATTGTAGGACAAAATAAAATATTCTCATTTATGTATACTTTTAAAAATCTCTTAAATGTATCTTTAAATATGACCTCAGTCTGTCGTTATATTACCCTCTTGTAGTTACCTTTGACAGCAGCATTCTAAAGCAGGGTATACACATATCCAAATTCAGCCAGTTCAACAGGAACTGGTTAAATTTCAATATCTGCGTGTTCTCCTCTCTGATCATCAGAAGTCGGTCTAACAACCCCCCCTTCTGTCAGACAGTCCTGCTGGAAAACCAACATTCGATCAGCCGCTACCACCAGTGGCTGCACCGCCATTCTGACAGCTGATCCCCGCTGTCAGAATACAATAGAGCAGAAGTAGAAATCCCTGTATCCACATCGTTTGTAAGGAGGATGTGGGGATCTGTGAGTTTTTTTTTTTCACTCAACCCACTGGTTGAACGAAAAATAACTCTACATGTAAACCCAGCTTAACCACTTGCCGACCACCGCACGACTATTTACTGCGGCAGTCAGCCCCTTACAGGCAAAGTGATGTAGGGGTATGGCGCTCACCCACGAGCCTGTAGGGGGCAAGTGCGCACCGCCGGCGGCGCGCTCCCGTTCCCGCTCGTTCCCTGGGGAGCTAGCGCGTGTGACTGGCGACCATGGCCGCCGGCCACTCGCGATCTCCCGCAGGAGAAGGAGAAAGACAGACGGCTGATGTAAACACAGCCGTCTGTCATTCTCACTAAAGTAATCACAAGCCACGCCCCCCCACAGTTAGAATGACGCCCCCTAAAGACATACTTAACCCCTTGATCACCAGTAAAGTTAACCCCTTCCCTGCCAGTGTCATTTTTATAGTAACAGTGCATATTTATAGCACTGATTACTGTAGTAATGTCACTGGTACCCCCAAAAGTGTCAAAAATGTCAGTCAGGGGTCCGATCTGTCCACCGCAAAGTCACAGTCCCACAAAAAAAATCGCAGATCGCCACCATTACTAGTTTAAAAAAAATCAATAATATATATATATATATAAAAAGTTCCGCTCTCGGTCAACGCTACCCACGGACTGCCAATTCACGTTTTGACAGTTCTTATTTCGGGAATTGGCGGGGCCCCCAGCTCCAAAGCACCCAACCCCCAGGTTGAGGGCATGTGGCCTGGTATGGTTCAGGAAGGGAGGGTGCTTGCTCATCCCATTTTTACGCCTTTTTTTTTTTTATCTGTTTTGCCAGGAGCCGATAATACATTACAGCCACAAGCAAGTTAAAATGAATTTTTTTCCTTTAGAAAGGTCAGTATTGCTGCAGCAAAACCTATATATCGTACAAATTCGCTACTTTACAAGCAGACTAAGAGGACCCCCCAGGCACGATATTTAAAGGAATTTTTCATTTTTATTGTTTCACTTTAAGCATCATTAAAATCACTGTTCCTGTAAAAACTATTGTTTTAACAACATTTTTGCATTGATGCCTGTCCCCCATGGTAGTGCCCGTGTCCCCATACACTTTTTATGGCAATAACTTGCTTATAAGCCTTTAAAATTAGGACTTTTGATTTTTCATGTTTGTGTCCCATAAACTTTAATAGAGTTTGAATGTTCGCAAGAACTTTTCCCCTATTTGAGATGTTCTGGTGCGAACCGAACAGGGGGGTGTTTGGCTCATCACTAACCAATACCCATAGCTTCAGATTGTTTGTAAAATTCTTCATTATAACAAGACCTCTGTTCTGACCAGTTTTCTGCATGTAGGGGGGAGGGTGGATTGAAACAAGCATGTCAGAGACAATGTCTGCTACTTTAATACTTTTCTACTTACAAAGGTTCTTCGTAAGACTTTTTGCCTAAATGTCTCTTGCAGGATGTTTTCTTTTTTGACTGTTTGTTAAGATAGAGGAGGAGGTCACACGATGGAAGTGCCACAAGCCATGAAGATAAAAATTATGATTACACAAGGATCTCCTTGAAAAGTGTAACTGATTAGAGTTCTCCATGGTCCTTGTGTATGAAACCTGACCTGTAATTTTCTACTATACCACAGGCAGAGTCAGGTGGGGGCACAGAATGATGTTTCCTGCGGTACTTAAAGTAGAACTATAGACAATTTTTTTTTATTCCAGATAGAGTAAAGGGAGGGTTATAACCCCTGTAAGGTTTATTTTTGCCCTCTTTGTCCCAGTGGGGATATTTACCTTAATTTCCTGTCCCAGAGGCAAAACAGGAAGTGAGAGGAAATTCCCACAAATTAAGGGAATCTCTTTGGGACCCCCGGGTCACCAGAACTAGTGTCCCTTTTTTGAAGTTTTCCCCTCCATTACCTTTGTGTGGATAACCAAAAATGTGATATTTTCTTTTACGTTCACTTCCAATAATAACGGTAAACAGGACAAAAAGAGAGGGTTAATCTCCCTCCCAGGGACACAGACAGCAATAAAAACCTAACATGTTTTCTAATCGCTCTCCACTCTATCCAATACTAAAAAAAAAAAATGTTTGCCTTTAGTTATACTTTAGGAGATGCTCCATGGTTTCAATTGCTAGACTCACAAGCCAACATTTCATCCATTTGTCAAAGTTCCACTGATCTGAAGCCCTCTAGACACCACCCTTTTTCCTTCTGTGATGAGCTAGTGCAAAAGCTTTGCCTCCACTACAATATAGTATATTCCTCAGTTCTATCAGGAAATGTTTCCTTTAAGAAACGATGCCTCAATCTCACTGGGATTGAATGTTAGATACGATTTATGATTACATCTCGAATCTTTGCATAAAGGGGCATCTCACCCAGTCAGCACCTAGTTTCACAGGTATTCCTCTGACATGTCATCTTAGACACCACACTTCCAGACAACCTTTTCCTGCACCCAACTACAATTGTACCAAACTTGATGACCAGTCTCCATCCAAGGATCCTCTCACCCCAGTCACTGACTAGTACAGAATCCTTCATGACTGGGGAGCTACTCCAGACACCCCAAGGTCACATAAGCACTGTAAAGGAAAACAGTCAGCCTTTTACAATTAAATTTAGTCTCAAAACACCTTCAAGCTCAACTTTCATTTGCAGTCTCCACCCTAAAGCCTCGTACACATGCAACGATTATCGGCCGAACGATCGGCCGACTTTTGTCCAGTGTTGGTTGAAATGTGCTCTAGACTGCACACAAATTTTCTCGGCCAACAAAAATCTACTTCAGAAGTGATGTCATGGTTTACTTTCCGTGTGTTTTTTCATCTATGAGCATGCCCAGTCTTGCTCATCAGATTTTTGTCTGCCGAAATCTGTACTGACTGACGGAAAATCGGCCGTTGTGGTGATGGCCAACAAAAATTTTATAGCATGCACACCAGATTTTATTCAGCCGAAAAGTCGGAGTCGGTTGTCGAAAGCATCATACTAACAAGCCGAAAATTGGCCGATCGGACATTGGCTGAAAATTCACGGCCAACTATCGATGCGTGTGTACGAGGCATAACACCACTATTCACTCTGATAGATCAGTAAAGCCACATTCATTTTAGTGAACCTTGATGGTTAGGTTGAACAGACACATTTACGGTGATTAACTAAGGTCACTTTAAAGGGATTTCCCCCCAGAGCTTAGCGAATGTGGTTAAATATCTCATTGTAAAGAATACCCAATCAAATGCAAGAGAGATTAAAAAAATATATTTTTACTTCCACGTGATTGGATGGTGGTAATCAGCAGAGGTTTACTAAATTTGCTAAGCTCTGGGGAAAATGTCCTTGCAAAGTTCAGCTTCCCTTGCGAAATAAACAGCCTCTTTTCCTTGAGGAAATCAACTCCATTGTCTTGGCTATCTTCTTTGGCTATCTATTGTCATCCATACGCACCTTCTACCTTTCAACTGTCATTTTTCAAGAACTGAAATATACGATGGTAAAGAAGTAAGACATGCCATGTGTCATGTGATTCGCCGACTAGATAAAGTTATTCGCCCTATTAAATGAAATGAAGTTTTTTTTTCATTTAGCTTGTTCAAATTTGCATCATTATATGTTAACTTGAGTTTTCACCCGACTGTCTTGAACTCCCGCACAAACAGCTTGAGAGACTTTTCTATGCTGCCGCAATGTACTTAAAGTTTTTATACAGCAGTCACCTCACCCACACTGATAATGACAGCGCTCACTTAAGTGACAAGTAATAATTCAGTACATTAGAACTTTGCGTTCCTATGTGAATGGAAAAGGCTCATTAGCAAGTTCCATTTCCTCATTGTTTAATATTGCATATATAATGACATCCCCAGATTCACTGTCTCAGGCTTGATGTGCGATGCTGTCTCTATATTACATTTTACCAAAGTGAGCTAAATGGCATGGCATGTGACAATAGAAGTGATATTTCACTTTAATGTCGGTAAATGTGTCTCATTTAGTATATAATAATGACATAGATAATGCTACTGTTAAAGAGAAGATGCATTAAGAAAAAATATATATTTTTAACCAAATAAAATGGCTGCTCCCCCATCCTTTGGTTCACTAACCAGGTGTTTTTCTACTGGCAAGCAGATGAATACACGATTGAAATGTGAAATGTGTCCTCTGATAAAAAGATTTGTCCAGTCATTCTTATGATCCAAGAATGTGGAAAGATAGCGTTGGACCCCTAAGGTTATACTTTTGGTATTGCTATTATAATCGCTTGCCCTCTGGAAGATTTTACCCCCTTCATGACCAGAGCATTTTTTGCTATTCAGCAGCACTGCACATATACTTTAACTGGCAACTGTACCGTGATGCAACAATATACACAAAATAAATTTATATAATTTTTCACACAAATAGAGCAAATTTTTGGATGGTATTTGATTACCGCTGTTTTTTTTTTATTTTTTTTAATATATAAACAAAAAAGACATAACATTTTGAAAAAAAAAAAAACCCTATATTTTCTACTTTCTATTATAAAATTATCCAATAAAAAAAAAAAAAAAAAAAAACACAAAATCAAATTTCTTAATAAATTAAAGCCAAAATGTATTCTTCTACATATCTTTAGTAAAAAAAAAAAAAAAAAAAAAACACAAAACAAAACAATAGGTGTATATTAATTGGTTTGTGTAAAAGTTATAGCTTCTGCAAATAATACAATTATGTATTATGTACAGTAGTGGTTGTGATCAGTGACTTAAAATGGAACTGTAATAGGTTGATGGGAAATCTGGCACTAACAAACCTTCGCTGGGAGGTACACTAACTGACACTGACATTAATAGTGACATTAATGCAGTGATCAGATATAATACTGCACACTGTATTAATGAAACTGACGAGGAAGGGGTTAACCGAGGAAGGGGTTAACATCAAGGGGCAATCAAGGGGTTAACTGAGTGCCTAACAAGTGTAATGTGTGCTGCTTTTATTAACAGATCTGGTCGTTTTTTCTCCCTCTTTTGCAGGGAGAAGAAGCAGCCAGGTTGCTGATCTGTGTACAGAGCCCTGATCTGTGTACAGAGCCCTGTGTTTTTATAAACAGAGGGCTCTGTGCTGTGATTGACTACAGCCGATCAGTGGGTCTCAGCCATAAATCATTTGCAGGACCTGTTGACAAAATCCCGCTGTAGCCATTGACAGGATTATCAGGGGGCGCACATCCCTAACCTGGAACAGGCTGGAGCACATACATGTATGCGATCAAGCCTGCCAAGCTGTGGGAAGTAGCCAAAGTATTGATGTTGATGTAAATAGTCTGGTTTCCAGGCAGCAGCTTCCGTACCCCAGAGGATTTCCATGGTCTTCTTGGCTTGTAGTGTCATGTAAAAAAGTTGAGGTCAGGGGAACAATCCAAAGAGTATCCATCGCGCTTCGGGGGTCCAGCCGCTTACAGGGCCTGTGTTTGTAATCATACTCGAGGAAATAACATTAAAGCTCCAACTCATTTCTAGTACATTCGCATTGTGTTCAATCAAGCCCTAAAGGTTTTATTGTTTTTGGACCTCCCCCCCCCCCTTTATTTTTATTGGAATAAAATTGTATCTCGGTCTTTTAGCTGTGGTGTGGAGCTTAATTTTCCATTTTTGTTACTCTTATGATCCAGGCATTCTTGCTAGAGTTGGACGGGCAAACTCACTTTTTCTCATTGCAGTTAAGCAATACAGCTTGGTCTACTGATCTGACACTAAAGGAACATCGGCATACAATGTGATGTTGTGTCATTCCCTCCTGTCCATTTATCCATTTCAGCAGATGTTGCAGTACAAAAAAAAATAAATCACTTTAGCAGTTATATCAGCAATGCTTCAGTGAAGATTTATTGTATTATATGTTATTGACATTTTTACATTTGCCTGCAGATCACAAAAAAATGTATATCCTGTGCATTCCTTTTGGGGCATTTAAACCATTTCTGTCACCGTTCAGCATTTTTTAAAACCTTTAGCGGAAAAATTTGAGGAACACGTTTCAATCTTCAGTTTAGTTATTTCTTGTTTGTTTTTTGTTTTTTTGTTTTTTAAATCAGCACAAGGGACTGATG
Organism: Pelophylax lessonae; assembly: GCF_965119305.1. Lineage (NCBI taxonomy): Eukaryota > Metazoa > Chordata > Amphibia > Anura > Ranidae > Pelophylax > Pelophylax lessonae. The sequence continues at coordinate 508,701,540 of NC_138772.1, read as the reverse complement.
TTTGGTGTCTGGTAAAGGGAGGGGAATTGCCATTAGGCAGCTCTTTGTAGGACATGTGCCATCAAGCAGCTCAAATTTTAAACAGCTTAAAAGTTCAAGTAGGAAAGTACTAAATAGGAGGTATGTAAAGGGCCACAATAAATACATTTTTTGGGGGTTTGGAAGGTCCCACTCCATCAGGGATAAGAAGAATTATACATATTCCATAAATAACAAAGAACTGGGGGGGGGGGGAGCATCATTGGAATAGAAAGGCCTAGACAACATTGACCATGAGGATGATCATTTTAAGGGGGGTTGTAGGGAGCTCATATGGGGGTATATCAAAAACGAAGGGATTTCCAGTCACTACTTACCAACCAGCCAGCAACCAGCCAAATTAACCTGTCTAACAGTATGCGTTAAAAACAGGGGTTTAGTTGCACACATTTGCAAATACATGCGTAAGCTGCAGGCCGCGCCAAGGCACCCTGATATCTGCAGTCCCTAACTCTACCTTTAAAGAGTCTCCACAATGGGAGCACATGCATTCTGATGAGATAGATGGAGGACAGGTGACTGGAGGGAGCCCACCCCTTCTTAAAGGCGCAGGGTCACACTGAACACCCAGCACATTGCACAATGGCAGCAAAGGTGTCAGTGCGTTGCCTGACCAATATAAACGTTATACGATATTGCAAAAAGTGGTCACCTCCCCCACCTATAACTGGTCTTGATAGTAAGGAGCACTGGAAGGGCAAATGCAGATCAAAAACGAAGGGATTTCCAGTCACTACTTACCAACCAGCCAGCAACCAGCCAAATTAACCTGTCTAACAGTATGCGTTAAAAACAGGGGTTTAGTTGCACACATTTGCAAATACATGCGTAAGCTGCAGGCCGCGCCAAGGCACCCTGATAATTGCAGTCCCTAACTCTACCTTTAAAGAGTCTCCACAATGGGAGCACATGCATTCTGATGAGATAGATGGAGGACAGGTGACTGGAGGGAGCCCACATATGGGGGTATAGACTGCAAAGGGATGTAAGAGCAGCAATCTCTAGCGGTCTCATGTAATGTGCCTTCATTTTTCGACTGTCTCCTGAAGCATGTCCTAAACTTCCAATCATTTCTTGTAATGAACCCTTTAGTCTTTGACCATCTACAGTAGTCTTTTACTATCTTTTGTAGCCATTGACCATTTCCTGTAGTCTTTGATCATCTTTTGCAATCTTTCACCATGTCCTGTTGTCTTTAACCATCTCCTGTAGTTTTTGACCATCTCGTGTAGTCTTTGACCATCTCCTGTGGTCTTTAATCATCTTGTGTAGTCTTTTACCTTCTCCTGTGGCCTTTAACCATCTTGTGTAGTCTTTGAAAATCTTGTGTAGTCTTTGACAATTTCCTGTAGTCTTTGACAATCTTCTGTAGTCTTTAACTATTTCCTGTAGTCTTTGACAATCTTCTGTAGTCTTTAACTATTTCCTGTAGTCTTTGACAATCTTCTGTAGTCTTTGACCATCTCCTGTAGTCTTTGACCATCTCCTGTGGTCTTTAATCATCTTGTGTAGCCTTTGACCTTCTCCTGTGGCCTTTAACCATTTTGTGTAGTCTTTGACACTCTTGTGTAGTCTTTGACAATTTCCTGTAGTCTTTGACAATCTTCTATAGTCTTTAACTATCTCCTGTAGTCTTTGACAATCTTCTGTAGTCTTTGACCATCTCCTATAGTCTTTGACCATCTCCTGTAGTCTTTGACCATCTCCTGTGGTCTTTGACCATCTCCTGTAGTCTTTGACAACCTTGTGTAGTCTTTGACAACCTTGTGTAGTCTTTGACCATTTTTTTTAGTCATTGACCATCTCCTCTATTCATTAACCGTCTCCTACAGTAAGTCTGCAGTCTCTGATAGCTTTCTGTAGCATTACATTTGCTGATTACTGTGGGCACTTGAGACCCCCCTATATTAAAAAAAAGTTGACCACCACTAGTATACACCTTGTATTTCTGCTCTTGGGCAGAACTTTTGCATTACAAAGTTTAATATGGCCGACGTGTTCTTTGTTAATGAGATTCTTCGCTACGCTATTTCACTTTTACCATAGTTGACCTTTGATGAGACTTGTAATGCTCATACAATGATCTTCTGCCAAACACCTTAATTCTGGAATCAGGGCTCCACGCTTAATATATTTAAACCATGTTAATTATTAGGCATTGTCAAATACGATAGATCGAGGCATGTTGATTTCTGCTGTGTAAAAATTAATTAAAATGTGCAAAAATGCTTTGTCTTGTCAGCTTTAATTTGATCTCCATTCAGCGCGCTGATTTTACTTATAATTATACGTGGGTGTCAGGAAAATCTTGTCATTACATGCGAAGAAAAGAAAAGAGAAAATCAAAATGTTTTTTTTTTTTTTTATCCCCTTTGTCTTTCACCCCCCCCTCCCCCCTCCCCCTACCTTACAATGATTTGTTGTCACAGCGTGAAAAATCTTCCCTGTTCCTCTTAATGTTCTAATTCCCTCTTATGACGCCAATGAGGGCAGCATAGAATTTATCCTAAGCTGTAATGATTGGGTAGCCTGGACCAATTTTAGGTATTAATGATTAGATAGGAGAACTGAGGCTAAGCCAAATTGTTCCTATTCCAAATGAGCATTAAAAATGGAAAATGAATTGCCTCCGCTAAGTAGTTTCCCTAACCTTTGCTGTTTTTCTCTGGCAGTGTTACCGGTTGCCATGGCAATTGCATTGATGTTTTTGGAACACAAAATTCATTGAAAAACTGTAACAATAGTAATAATTATTGTTTGACCTGAAATATAATTTATGTGTGTGATAGCAATGCTGGCACTGTAAATATGAATTATTGTGTGTGTGCTGTTTGCACATCAAGTGTTGCATTGTGATTATCTGGCTAATTTTAGGTTATTATTATTACTCATTTATTATTATTATTATGGGGGGCTGGTCAAATCACACAGCAGCTTGGAACAGCCTGTTTTTTTAATGTTAGAGTGGAATTCCAGGCAAATTGATTTACATAGGAACTTTATATAAGTTACAAGCTTATGCAAAACTTTTTACAATTGCTGCCAATTACTGCTAGCAAAATTACATAACTTCTGCCTTTATAGTAAAGCGGAACTAAACCTTCCTATCCTTCTCAGTAAAGGAAGCTGCCATCTTAGCTTCTGTTTGATCTCCAAATGCCATGGTGCTGCACATGTGACACAATCCATTAGATGGTTTGACAGTTTGGTTGGGTGCACAAGCATATGTAACAGTTAGCATTCTCAGCGTTCCAGGAATTTAGCAGTTGTTTAAACCATTAAATCAATGGGTGTATTTCCGCTTAAAAGTGTATTTTTAACTTTGGATAGAGTAGACTTGTGGGGTTATTTGTTGCCGCCTGTGTCCCCTTTAGGAGATTTTAGTTCACTTCCTGTCCTGAAGTCACAACAGGAAGTAAACAAAAAATCCTGTAAATCAGGGAGATTACCAGGACAACATTTCCAATCACTTCTTGTTCTGGTGACAACTCTAAACTTTTGGATTTCCCATCACTTTCTGCCACTGTGGCAATGGTCAACAGGACAAATAGAGAGTGTAAATCTACAACAGGAAATTAAAAGAACATTTCTACGAAATGAGGGAGATTCTTCTCACAGATAGTTGTCACCAGAACAGGGTTCCCCATTGAAGGATTTCCCCTCACCTCTTGTTCTGCTGACAACGCTAAAATTCTGGATATCCCATCACTTTCTGCCTCTGTGGCAATGGTCAATAGGATAAATAGAGAGTGTGAAACTACAAAAGGAAGTAAAAAGAAAATAGCAACAAAAGGGAATGTCTCTTACACAGCTGTTACCAGAACAGGGTTGCCCATTGAAGGATTTCCCCTAACCTCTTGTTCTGCTGACAACTCTAAAGTTCTGGATTTCCCATTGATTTCTGCCTCTGTGAAAATGGTCATCAGAACAAAAAGAGAATGAATCTACAACAGGGAGTAAAAAGAAAATGTCTATCAAATAAGGGGAATTCTTCTCATAGACAGATTTTCACCAGAACAGGGTTCCCCATTAAAGGATTTCCCCTCACTTCTTTTTCTGGTGACACCAAAACAGGGTTCCCCTTTGTAGGATTTCCCCTCACTGTTTTTTCTGGTGACAACCCCAAAACTCTGAATTTCCCATCACTTTCTTTGACAATGGTCAACAAAACAAATAAGGAGGGTGAATCTGCCTAATAGGGAGACAGGCAACAATAACACAGGCACATCGTGGATCGGGTTGACAGATTACTTGGTGGGGCTGGGGAAGATCCAGCTGTCATGGTACACGTGGGTACCAATGACATAGGCAGAGGAAGATGGAGAGTCCTAAATGATTTCAGGGACTTAGGCTCTAAGTTGAGGAGTAGGACCTCCAAGGTAGTATTTTCAGAAATTCTGCCTGTACCTCGAGCCAAACCAGAGAGGCAGCGGGAGATTAGGGAAGTTAACAAGTGGCTGAGGAGCTGGTGTAGTAAGGAGGGTTTCGGGTTCCTGGAGAACTGGGCCGACTTCTCAGTCAGCCACCAGCTCTATGGTAGGGACGGATTGCACCTAAATGGGGAGGGTGTAGCCGTACTGGGTGAGAAGATGGCCGAAAAGTTAGAGGGGCTTTTAAACTAGGTGACGGGGGGAGGGTACAGATGTAGAATTAGCCAGTGGAAAGCAAGATCCAGAGGGCAGAAATGGGGACATTAGCGGTAGGGTGTTTGGAGCTCCTAAACCCAGGAGGGGTATGGGGAGAAATCACAAGAGCAGCCTAAAAACATCAAATGAGGATATTTGTAACCGATCACCGATAAACCGATTACGAGGCTTGTATACCAATGCCAGAAGCCTGGCTAACAAGATGGGAGAGCTGGAGCTGCTGATGTTTGAGGAGGACTTAGATTTTGTGGGGATAACAGAGACTTGGTTTGACAGCTCTCATAACTGCATGGCGACCATTCAGGGGTATTCCCTTTATCGCAGAGATAGAGAAGGTAAAAAAGGGGGAGGGGTATGTCTGTATATTAAGAACAGTATACAGGTAAATATGAGGGATGATATTAATAATGGAGCTATGGACGAGGCAGAATCCCTATGGGTAGAACTTCAAAGGAAAGGCACGGTGGGGAAGGTAATATTGGGCGTATGCTATAGGCCCCCCAACCTGAGGGAGGAGGGGGAGGCGGACCTCCTTTTACAAATAGGATTGGCAGCAAGGATGGGAAATGTCATTATAATGGGGGACTTTAATTATCCAGATATAGACTTGGCAGAAGGAACCGTGCATTCAGCCAAGGCTCGGCAGTTCCTAAATGTTTTGCAGGACAATTTCATGGGTCAGATGGTGAATGCGCCGACAAGAAACGATGCGGTACTTGACCTACTGATTACCAACAATACAGACCTGCTCACGGATATAGAAATACGGGACAACTTAGGAAACAGTGACCATAGGTCAATTCGTTTCAGTATTAATTACAGTAATAGGAAACACAAGGGCAATATAAGGACACTGAATTTCAAAAGAGCCAATTTCCCAAAACTGCGCTCTCTGCTAGAAAATATCAAATGGCATAGAATCCTGGGAACAAAGAACACGAAGGAAAAATGGGAGTGCTTCAAAAGCATACTTAACAAAGGGATTGACCAGTGCATTCCAAAGGGAAATACATTTAAAAGAGCAAAACTAAACCCTGGGTGGCTAAACTCCAACATAAAAATGCATATTAATGCTAAAGGAAAGGCCTTCAAAAAATACAAGACTGAGGGGTCATTGGCAGCATTCAAGCATTACAAAGAGTGTAATAAGAAATGTAAAGACGAAATCAGGGCGGCTAAAATAGAACACGAGAGACATATAGTGGAAGAGAGTAAAAAGAACCCCAAGAAATTCTTTAAGTATATAAACAGTAAGAAAGTGAGGCCAGAACACATTGGCCCCATAAAAGACGATAAGGGAGTTTTGGCCACAGAGGCAGTGTTAAATAAATTCTTCTCTTCAGTCTTCACAAAAGAATCGGGGGGCTACACTAACCCAGCTTGTAAGGCCAAACTAAACAACGCACCTCAGAAAATACCGCCATGGCTAACAGAAGATAGACTTAGAACTAAACTAGAGAAATTTAACATAAATAAATCACCGGGATCGGATGGCTTGCACCCGAGGGTTCTTACAAAGCTCAGCCAGGTGATTGCCAGACCATTATTCTTGATCTTTAAGGATAGTTTACAGACGGGTATGGTGCCAGCTGATTGGAAAAAAGCCAACGTGGTACCAATATTTAAAAAGGGGCCGAGATCTATCCGGGGTAACTATAGGCCGGTCAGCCTAACATCGGTAGTCTGCAAGATTTTGGTGGGGATGTTAAGGGACCACATACAAGACTTTAGTAATGAAAACAGTATTATTAGTAGTAATCAGCATGGATTAATGAAAAATCGTTCTTGCCAAACCAATCTATTAACCTTCTATGATGAAGTGAGCTGCCACCTAGATAAAGGTAAAGGTAAGCCTGTGGATGTGGTGTACCTGGACTTCGCAAAGGCCTTTGACACCGTTCCCCACAAACGCTTACTGTTCAAACTAAGGAAGGTAGGTATGGACCATAAGGTGAGTACCTGGATAGAGAACTGGCTCCAGGGGAGGTTGCAAAGGGTGGTGATTAATGGGGAGTGGAAACTGGTGAATACTCGCGCCTAGGTGCAATAGTGTGATATGGGAAGCAGCAAGTAATCAAGTGCACTATATAATATAGTGATCTAAAACATGTAAAGTGAAAAGGTACTGCGCTACCCTAAGTGTAACCAATATAAACAATAATAAACGATATTATAGTGCTGTTTGAAATAACATATATCAAATTCAAAAATTGCAAAAGTGCACGTGCATACGTGTAAACAAATGTGACAATATAAAGTGCTTGAGTAACGTAATGACTAATAAATTATATATAGTACAATATAATATATTAATTGGTGACAGTCCGTGAGATTAAGACGAAAAAGTGCAATTAGTGCTGGAATAGTCTCTTGAGTGAAGTTGACAGTAAGTGATAAACTTCAGTGACCCTCCGTTACACCACTCCGTGCCAAAGGTAAGGTAGCTCACTTACCAGAAGTTGTGAAATCTTATGGCGTACGCCAACAAGAATCTATATGTGCTTAGTTTGCTGCTCCTCTGTGTGAATGGACGAGCTCCATAGGATGCTGGTACGCACTCAGGATAGAAGAAAAGAGAGGCTCCTCATAGTGTAAAAAGGTAACGACCTTTATTTGTGCATTACACATGAACAACTATGTAAAAAAGGCAATCTTCATATAAAAGCATCCATTAAAAGGTCCATAAAAAACACTGCAGCGTTAAAACTTTCATCACTCCAAATTGTAATAAAAACGTGGGTATCACAGCAAAACAAATCGTAAAGTGGTCAAAAAAAGGTATTCCCACCGCTGTTGAGCTCCTGTATTGCCTCGCGGCTGGTGTGACAGGACGCTGGCTCTCTCCGCAAGCTGCGGCGTACCCGGAAGTACTCAGATTGGGCGGGTGTGGAAAGCGGGGTCCCCCAGGGTTCTGTCCTGGGGCCAATCCTGTTTAATTTATTCATTAATGATCTAGAGGAGGGGATATCGAGCAAAATCTCAGTATTTGCGGATGATACTAAACTAAGCATGCCAATATCTTCTGGGCAGGATGTGGAAACCTTACAAGCGGACTTGAACAAAATTATGGGTGGGCAACTACATGGCAGATGAGGTTCAATGTTGAAAAATGTAAAGTAATGCACCTGGGTGCCAGAAACCAGAAAGCAAGCTACTCACTGGGGGGGGGGGGGACCTCTGGGTGAGTCTAGGATGGAAAAGGACCTGGGGGTACTGGTAGACAACAGGCTTGGCAGTGGCATGCAATGCCAAGCCGCTGCAAGCAAAGCCAACAGAATACTGGGATGTATAAAAAAAGGGGATTCACTCCAGAAATAAAGAGATTATTCTCCCACTATACAAGACTCTGGTCCAGCCACATCTGGAGTATGCTGTCCAGTTCTGGGCACCGGTCCTCAGGAAGGATGTGCTGGAACTGGAGGAAGTCCAGAGAAGGACAACAAAAATAATTAGGGGAATGGAGGACATCAGCTATGAGGAAAGACTACAAGCACTGAACCTATTCTCTCTGGAGAAGAGACGATTGAGGGGGGATATGATATCAATGTACAAATATTGTACTGGAAACCCTAGCATATGGAAAAACCTATTCAGAGAAAGGAAATACAATAAGACGCGGGGCCACTCACTAAAACTAGAGGAAAGGCGGTTTAACCTTAAAATACGCAGGGGGTTCTTCACTGTAAGAGCAGTAAGGATGTGGAATTCTCTTCCGCAAACAGTTGTATCAGCAGGGAGCATTGATAGTTTCAAAAAACTATTAGATGGGCACCTTAAAGACCACAACATACAGGGGTATACAATGTGTGGTTAACAGTAGACACACACACACACATCATAGGTTGAACTGGATGGACTGGTGTCTTTTTTCAACCTCACTAACTATGTAACTAAAAATAAAAACCTGACCAAGGTTCTATGTTTTTTTCCTGCTCAGATTGAAACTACAAAGAAAGTTTTGGCTATATATACATTTTCTGTTTCAAGTATTTTATTGAAGAATGCAAATGAGTAACAACGTTTTACATACAGAAAAATGAGAAGTGCAAACAAAGATTGGTAACAGAGTAAAATAAACAACTGTAACTACAGATAAATCGTGAGGGTTGGTAGACAAGGGGCGGTAAGATGGGTGTTCATGAGTAGGTGATGACTGGCGCTGCCAACCCACAGGCACCCTGGAAAGGGAGCAAGCTGTGCCAAGGCCAAAATGCCTTACCAGAAATCAGGTCAAGAGTGGAAAAACTGTGAACCCCAAGCAGTACATGGGACATGCTCAATGCCATTACATTTGTTGTTGCCAGTACTGATGAGATTATTATACACTAGGTTTGGGTTCATTTAATGTACTTAAAGCATATCTAACTCCTAAGAACAAAAATCAAATATGTGGCAGCTTACCAGTCATTAGATGTGGTGACAACTTTCGTTTTTTCCAGGATTTATTTTCATTATTTTCATCTGGTGATCCCGCCATTACCACACTTTTTGTCCTAGGGTAATAGGGCTTACTAACTGTACTGTATTAATGAAGGATCAGCATTATCACACTTAGATAGGACTACATAACCCCTCTCCCTCCTGCCTTCTCCACAAAGCTAGGATCACACCTATGAGTTGCCCTTTAGCATATGCACAGCTAAAGCCTCGTACACACGCAACAAATTTCCGCCGACCGGTCGTCCGTCTTTTGTCCAGAGTGATGTCTGTTGGTTGGAATGTGCTCTAGACTGCACACGAATTTTCCCGCACGACAGAATTCTACTTCAGAAGTGATGTCATGTGTTGGATTGCTTTCTTTGTGTTCTTTCATCTCTGAGCATGCCTAGTCTTGCTCATAAGATTTTTCCCCATGGAAATTTGTACTAATGAGACGAAAATCGGACGTGTTTTGATGGTCGACAAAAATTTTATAGCCTGCACACCAGGATTTTATCGGCCGAAAAGTCGGAGTCGGTTGTCGGAAGCACCATACTAACAAGCCGAAAATCGGCAGATTGGTCGTCGGACGAAATTTCCCGGCCGAATTTCTACTCGTGTGTACGGGGCTTTAATCATGAATCGTTAAGGGCACCCTCATGCATCTGCAGTCAGGTGCTTCTTATCCGTAATTCTTGTGCATATGACAGCCCAGGTTTCCTAGATGTGGTATATGGGAATGTGGGAAAAACAAGCAGAAACGCACCCGTGCTTAACTGCACCTGTAGTTGTGAACTATCCTAAAGCCCTGTACACACATACCGATTGTCGGCTTGTTAGTATGATGCTTCCGACAGCCGACAGCGCACTTTCGGCCGAACAGAATCTGTCGTGCAGACTTTCAAATATTTGTTGGCCGTCACCAGAACGGCCAATTGTTCGCCAGTCAGTACAGATTTCGGCCGACAGACAGCAGATTAGCAAGACTGGGCATGCTCAGAAAAAAAAAAGACAAGGAAAGTTAACCATCACATGACATCACTTCTGCAGTCGGCTGTTGTTGGCCGACAAAATTCGTGTGCAGTCTTTTGCAGTTTTCAACAGACACGACATGTGTACGGGGCTTTAGGCAAGAGATGTTCTGAAGTCTGCAGAGAGAACTGGAAATATATTTGATAGGAGTGCAGCAGTGGGGTTTACTATCCCCATGGGGCAAAATGCATGTAGTACTTTGTCCCATGTTTCCAAGTGCTTTCTAACCCTAGTTATATGGTTCGGCCTGCCACCCTCCTGACATAGCCAATCCAACAACAGCCCTAAAGGAGACAACTCATTCATAACTACTGCTTGTCTCAGCTGTGAGCACTTTCCCAATACCAACAACCGCAAGAGGAATACAGCAGGAGGGGAGGGAAGCAAGTCGGAACCTAATAACCAAGGTTAGAAAGCACTTGGAACCAAGGGACAAAGTGGACAAAGGGCTACATGTACTTTGACCTATAGGAGACAAAACTATAAATATATATAAAATTATAGATCCTCTTTAGGAAGCAGAAGGCCAGCCAAATGTAGCTACCTACAATTCCTGCATTTATAAATAAATAAATGTTATCATGTGCTGTTATATTTTGAGTCTTTTATATCTGCCTGGAGTTCAGCTGTAAATGTGTCTTTCTGATCTCAGATGGTTGGGAGGTGTCCATTATGTAATACAGGATTATTTTGTCATTACAGGCTCCACTGAAATGTCTCCGTAATAGAACATCATCAGACTGAAGGCCAATCCGCCCTTCTGAAAGTAACAGCAAACTTCCACATCTCTTCCACAAGAATATTTTCTACAAGATGTCATTGACTGCCGAGGGTCATTAAGCTGAGATTTCTCACTGCCTGTTACATTGTGCTTAAATGCTCTGCCTGTTAGTATGATCTCTCTCCACCTATATTGCATCGCTCACTGGTGTTCCACTGTGAATAATATGTCGTCAGTTGACCCTCGGCTACATACACAGACACATGTCTATCTAAGACTAGCCATACACAGTAAAATTGTCATTGATAAATCCCGCAACGCTGGCTATAGACATCTGAAGGTGAGGATTCAACCTCTGAGCAGACTTTCACATAAGCATGTTCTCTTATCATGCCCCGAGCATCCATGTTTATCCAGCCAGGAGGAATAGCAATCTAGCAGGAAGAAATAGCAGACACCTCATTACATTTTATGAAAACAATAGTCATCTGATAAGGTTTTTAAATCTCTGTTCTCCTCAGGATCAATTCGCTGTAGTGATGTCTGCAGTGATGCCATAGACTTGACATTGCCATATGGCCCAACTGAAAACCATTTGGGTAATCATAATCTATCATCTTAATCAATAACTATACAATGGGTGGATCAGCTGAAAACACTTCCCTTCAGTCTGGCTGTCAATCAGAAACTCACAATATATGGCCAGCTTAAATGCATACTCCACCTTTTCAAATATTCATACCCCCTACCTCCCTTTCCAGAACATTGGGATGCTTCCCACTGCAGGGTCCTGTTTTTTGTTTTTTTTTAATAGAACTACGCTACCCATTCACAGGGATTGACCTCATCTGCCTTCACAGATCATTCTAGAAGCAGGGCAATGATATTCATATACTCATCTGCCTAGCAAATCCAGCATTGTCCTGCTGGGATTCTCTGCTCTACTGCCACAGGCCAGGCCTGGCACCGCCATCCTCTTCTCTCCTAGGGAGATCCGGCTGTCTCTAAGTTTTTGGCAGCTGGCCCCTGATAATGTGCTATTGGTCCACCCACCTAAGCAACACTGGTGGTGGGGAGCAGAGCCTGTAGAAAGTGGGATGGGGTAGAGTCATTTAGGGGTGTAAAGGACCATTTTAAAGTGGGTAAATTCATTACATTTTTGTAAAAGGTGAACTGTGTCTTTAAAGACAAATTGCAGCCAAAAGCCTTTTATTTCTGGCTGTGGGGGAAAATGCCCATTCCTCCCTTGGCAGTTATCTGCTACATATGGATAAGCTGTGATGGAAGGCTTGAATGGAAAGCTGTAGCTACAGTATAATGTATAATGGACAGCTCTGGATATTGACTGAGGGTCCTGTGGTCCTGCTCTAAACAATGTCTAAATGTTGATGAATCTCTATTTAAGTCCAACATATATTTTATTATTATTATTATTATTATCTAATAATTAGTTCTTGCTGGTTGTGGCAAATACCCCCAACCTAGTCCTTCACTGATGATTTCTTATGTATGGAGGCAATGTGATCAAAGTCAAGAAAGGGGAACAGATAGCTATATAATGGCAAATGGGCCACTGACTGTGGGTCCCGCTCTAAACAATTGATGAAGTATCTCTATTCAAGAACAACATACATTATATAGTCAAAAGTATTGGGACACCTGCCTTTACACACACATGAATTTTAATGGCACCCCAGTCTTAGTTTATAGGGCTCAATATTGAGTTGGCCCACCCTTTGATGCTTTAACAGCTTCAACTCTTCTGGGAAGGCTGTCCACCAGGTTTAGGAGTGTGTCAATGGGAATGTTTGACTATTCTTCCAGGAGAGCATTTGTGAGGTCAGGCGGAGCTTGCCCAGGGGAAAATGCCCCCCAGCCCAGTCCTCCCTTGGTGCTTTCTTATACATGGAGATAATGTGAATGAAGTTGTAAACGGAGCAGATAGCTACTATATAATGGCCAACATGAGCCACTGATTGCGGGTATCTCACTAATCAATGTCCTAATGTTGAAATATCTAAGTCCCACATATCCTATTAGTGCTTGCTGGGGAAAAATGTCTCAAATCCGATTCCTCACCTGGTGCTTTCTTATATATGGAGATGATATGAACAAAGTCATGAACGGGGTGCAGATATTGACATTGATAGATATTGATGAATCTTTATGCAAGTCCAATATATCTTATTTGTTTCTGCCTGGGGCAAATGCCTCCCAGCCCAGACCACCCCAAGTGATTTCTTATACGTATATGGAGACACTGTGATTGAAGGCATGAACTGGGAACAGATCGCTATATAATGGCCATCATGGTCACTGACTGTGGGTCCCGCTCCAATTAGAGTCTGAATGTTGGCAGGGTTACCAGTCAAGCATATCTCATTAGCACTGGCCTGGGGGAGCAGGGGCAAATGTCCCCTTTCCCTATCCCCCGCCCAGTTGTTGCCTGGTGATTTCTTTTATACGAAATGTGGACTGATCATCCAAAAGTAGTCCTCTTCTGTTTAGTCCAACACAAGCTAAAAATGTAAATACCATAGTACAATTTTACTATACTTGTATTATATGATATTCTCAATGTTGTGCTTGAAATGGACGGCAGTGGGAAATCTGGAGCAGTTGGAGGAGAACTTTGTATAATGACCTTGCGAAAGCTGAGAGCCGCCGGTAATTATAGCGTCTATTTTTCACACACCGCCTCCTAAATTCCTCTGCTGTTTCCTTTTCATATCTTCAATGCTGCATTCATATTTGGTTAGACATGATCACAGAGTCCTGCTACTGATCAAAATGTAAATTTTACAGCACCAAAATGTTTCTTATTGTTATGTTCTATACTTTGACACAAGTGAATAGAAACACATACGTCAGGGGCGTTCTATATCCTTCCTTTGTGGAGCCCTCACATTGACAATTCACTTAAATAACAACTATAGGAAGAAATATAAAAGCCCTCTTTATTTCACATAAGCATTCCTTTAAAAGTCATTAACCACTTTACGTCCGCTCACAGTAATACTACTGCGGCAGAGTGTCTCGTTATCGTCTGACGACGTAGTATTAACGTCGTCAGACACTCCCCCTTCTGGGCGGGGCGTGCTTGCTTGTTTTCACTCACAGCGGGAGTCAGGCCAGGGGAGGAGCAGCGGCGATCGCCGCTGCTCTGCCCCGATCGCCGGGGATCTAGTGTGGAGATCCGCCCGCCTGTGTAAACACAAGCGGACGGATCTCCATAGTGACAGGGAGTGACAGATCGGAGTGTTCAGCATAGCTGAACACTCCGATCTGTCCCTGACTCACTCAGTCACCTCCCCCCCTACACGTCAGTAAGCACCAGGCATACATTAACCCCTCCCTCTCCAAAAAAATTAACCCCTTCCCTGCCAGTGTCATTTTTACAGTAACAGTGCATATATATAGCACTGATTACTGCAGTAATGTCACTGGTACCCCCAAAAGTGTCAAAAATGTCAGTCAAGGGTGCGATCTGTCCGCCGCAATGTCGCAGTCCCACAAAAAAATCGCAGATCGCCGCCATTACGCGTTAAAAAAAAAACACCAAAAATGACAGAAATCTTTCCCTTTGTTAGTAAACGCAATAACTTTTGCGCAAACCAATCAAAATACGCTTATTGCGATTTATTTTACCAAACATAGGTAGCAGAAAACAAATTGGCCAAAAATCTTTTAAAAAATTGGTTTTTACATCTTTTTTGGGGGGAATTTCATATAAAAAAATGTTAAAAATATTGTTATTTTTTCAAAATAAACGCTCTTTTTTTGTTTATAGCGCAAAAAGTAAAAATCGCACAGGTGATCAAATACCACCAAAAGAAAGCTCTGTTTGTGGGAAAAAAAGGACGTAAATTTCGTTTGGGTACGGCGTCGCACGACCGCGCAATTGTCAGTTGAAGTCGCACAGCGCTGAATCGCAAAAAGTGGCCTGGACGGAAGACAGCAAAATCCTCCTTTGGTAAAGTGGTTAAACATGTTCAGCTAGTGCAATTACTTTAAATCTATCTTTCTATTGAGGTGCGATATGCCAGCTGAAATTAGGCTTGCACAGAGAGTATTAGCTTTATGGGAGGAAGGTCAAAAAAAGGAAGATACTTAAGGCGGCCTACAACAGGGAAAGAGCTCAGGGGACATCTGTGTAAGGACTTTGACCAATGGGCTCTTGTTCACTTCGATCAGGTTTTTCAGTCCCATACAGGTCTATGGGAAGCAGGTCAAATGCAAGCCAGAAGGAGGTCACCTGCAGGTCAAACACATCTGTTAATGGAATCTGAATGATCTCAAAAGTATTTCAAACTGATGCAAATTGACACTAGCCCAAAGCCTTTTTGACACACTAATGCTCTTCACTAAAGGTCCAAAGAGTGTGTACCTCCTGTGCACCTAAAATTACACTCCATCTTAAGTTAAAAAAATAAATAAATACATTCTCGGTAGGCAGATTATAAATTGAAACTGTGTGCCTCTTTTCTATTTCTTATAATTTCAGAGCAGTTAGAAATCCCCAGTCTTTTGAGGGCAGGAAAGCAATATTTTAAGGGTTTTTGGCAAAGTTCTTCCATTCTTCTCACCTTTTTTAAACTTTGGTTAGTAAATTCCTCAGATAAGGGGGCACTAAGTGGAAGGGTCTGTCTGCTGCTATCTCACGGTCAGTCCAGGGGTTATAAAAGAAAATTTCCCTTGAAGAGGTTAACATTCATGTACACTGCGGTTGATATAAGCTAGGAAAAAACCTGTAAACAGTACAATGCGATTTGGTGGCTGATCTCATTTTGATAATGCTAGTTGCCCAGCTGGCCATACTTTCAACACATTTTAGACACTGACCAATAGCATGGAAATCAGGTTATAGAGAAGGCTAAGTCCGAATCTACAAACTTGATCTGAGTCAGTGTCTTACAAAGTACGTACATAAAAACACACCTAACATCAAATATATTTTTGCGTTGATGTGTAAGAGTAACACTTCCAGGTATTTATTACCTCTCACAGAGATCATAGTATTCCCTCTGACAATTCCTTCATCTTCTTTTATCTTTCGAACAACGGAGCCATCTTTATTCAGGCATAATCTAGAGTCACCATGTACTTCATGGACTGAGATTCCAGCTCAAAGATCACACTACATAAATTATGGTGCCCCCTCTTGAAACCTCTAAGGCCCCTTTCACACGGCGGTGTGCCCGACAGACTCTGTTTTGTCCAATGGGGATCAAACCGCTGATCCCCGCTGAGCAGGCGGATGACAGGTCCATCTCCGCTCTGTGTGCAGAGACGGAGCTGTCAGAGCCCCGCTCTTCTCTATGGGAGATCGGATGAGAATGGGCCGCCTGTCCGTTTTCATCCGATCTTATCTGATCCAATCCTCCAGATGGATGGAAAACAGGGTTTCCATCCATCTGGATTTCACAGACAGGATCAGATTGGAAAGCAGCGGGTATCAGTGGAGATGTCACCACTGACATCTGCTGCTCCATAGGGCTGCATGGAGCCTCCAATCAGGTCCGCCAGAAAAACTGACAAGCAGACTGGATCAGAAAGCCCGTGTTAAAGGCACCAAACTATGTAAATTGCTACAAATCTACAGTGGCAGTCTGATCACTGGTGGAGAGGAGATGGAGGAAATGCTTCTTCCTGTCTGCAGCAGTCTAATGAAACTATCGCAACAAAGGCAGTTACTTGACTGGTGTTCAAGAATTGATTTTTTAGTGATAAAAGGTAGAGCTTTTTTAACAAATATATTGTTACTGTATATTGTGAAATCTTAGGAATTTATTCATGCAGGTAACATCGCTGAGAGGTACATTTTAAGCCATTATTTCAGTATGGCAGCCAGTGAGTTAAGTTTTTCAGAAGCATAAGTCAGCATGGTAGCCTCTGTACATCCTCAGTACAGCTCTCCAGGGCCAGATTAACATAGGGGCTATTGGAGCTGCAGCTCCAGGCCCCTACCTTAATATAGGCCCCGGGTTGGCCATATTCACTGTTACCGCTCTTCTGTCACTTGTAAACACAGAAGTCTGGCTTCTATGCTCGCTTCCCCAGGCAGCTCCCTCAGAACCTCCCCACACAGCACGAAGGCCGGACAAGGAGGGACAGTTGCCGATGCATGGATGTGTTTATGGGCTTCAGAGACAGCATCCCATGTTGAATTAGGCATGCATGGCTGCACCCTTCCTCCTCTGGGTGCATGCCAAGGCACGGCCCTTAAGGCCCTTCAAAATCCTCAGCACCAAGCCCATGATGCTCTTAATCCGGCCCTGCAGCTCTCCCCTAAAGGGGAATGATTAATGGGTCTGGCGCTGCTAGAGTTAATAGTTTCCTATGTCAAAATGCTGTTGGTAATTTCCCATGTAGACAGGGAAAGGTGATACTTTCAGGTTTGTGTGATCTTCAACAGACTATTAGTGAAATATAATGTGGCTCATGGCTGAGATATTAAATACAATTTCAATTCATTATGTGCTAGATTCCAATGTTAAGTTCATTGCATCCTATTATACCACTATATAAAAATATGTAAAGTGTCACAGTGCTGAAAGGTGCATAAGTTACAAATCCATATTATGTAACAATTGATATCATAAAAGTGACTGGTGTTGGATTAAACTGCTAAAACAATATCTATTGCCAAGAAAAATCCTCTACTTGGGTCATTAAAAGTGACTACTGTTGCATTAAAGTGTTAAACAAGACTCCAAAAGTTTGTGTCCAAAGATAAACAATATCTATTGCAAAGAGAAATCTTCTATAAATAAAGTGACAAGTGCTCTTCAAAGTTCTTGGCAATGGATATTGTTTTAGCACTTGAATTCAATACAATCGATTGTTATAAAATATGGGTTTGTAACGTATGCACCTTTCATCACTGTGACACTTTACATATTTTTATATAGTGGTATAATAGGATGCAATGCACTTAACATTGGAATCTAGCACATAATCAATTCAAATTTTAATTAATATCTCAGCCATGAGTCACATTATTTTTCACTAATAGTCTGTTGAAGATCACACAAACCTGAAGGTAACACCTTTCCCTAAACTTAACCACTTAAGCCCCGGAGGATTTGGCTGCTAAAGGTCCAGACCCCTTTTTTCAACTTGGCACTTCGTGACTTTAACTGATAATTGCGCGGTCATGCAATGCAGTACCTAAACGAAATTTACGTCCTTTTTTTCCCACAAACAGAGCTTTCTTTTGGTGGTATTTGATCACCTCTGCGCTTTTTATTTTTTGCGATATTAATAAAAAAAGAGCGAAAATTTTGCAAAAAAATGACATTTTCAACTTTGTCTTTTAAAAAATATCCAATATACTCAATTTATGTCATTTTTTTTGGCCAAAATATATTTAGCTACATGTCTTTGACAAAAAAAAAATCAATGAGCGTATTTTTATTGGTTTGCGCAAAAGTTATAGCGTCTACAAACTATGGTGTAAATACTGAAATTTACGAAGCTTTAATTTCTGACTGCCTATCTCATTTCATGAAGTGCTAAAATGGTGGGGCAGTACAAACCCCCCCCAAACTACCACTTTTTGGAAAGTAGACATCCTAAGGAATGTTCTGAGGGGCATGTTGAGCTCATTGAATATTTTATTTTTTTGTCACAGGTGTTTGAAAAATGACAAAAATAATTTTTTTTTTTTTTTTTACACAAAGTTGTCATTGAAATGATATATTGCTCACACATGCCATGGGTATATGTGTAATTACACCCCAAAATATATTCTGCTGCTTCTCCTGAGTACAGGGATACCACATATGTGAGACTTTTTGGGAGCGTAGCTGTGTACGGGAGCCGGAAAACAAATCACCACCATCAGAATTTCAAAGGGCGTACATTTTTCATTGCATTTTCTCACTACCTATAACGGTTTTGGAGGCCCTGAAATGTCAAGATACCACAAAACCCCCCCAAATGACCCCATTTTGGAAAGTAGACACCCCAAGCTGTTTGCTGAGAGGCATGGTGAGTCCATGGAATATTTTATATTTTGCCACAAGTTTCGGGAAAATTACAATTTTTCTTTTTAATTTTTTTTTTTTACACAACGTTGTCACTAAAAGATAAATTTCTCACACATGACATGGGTATATGTGGAATGACACCCCAAAATACATTCTGCCACTTCTCCTGAGTATGGGGATGCCCCATGTGTGAGACTTTTTGGGAGCCTAGCTGTGTACAGGACCGCGAAAACCAATCAACACTCTCAGGTTTTCTAATGGCGTAAATTGTTCATGTCACCTCTGCACTACCTGTCGCAGTTTCGGAGGCCCTAAAATTTTAAAATAGCACAAAACCCCCCCAAATGACCCCATTTTGCAAAGTAGACACCCCAAGCTATTTGCTGAGAGGCATGGTGAGTCCATGGAATATTTTATATTTTGCCACAAGTTCCGGGAAATATATATATATATATATATATTTTTTTTTTTTTTACACAAAGTTGTCAGTAAATGATATATTGCTCACACATGCCATGGGTATATGTGAAATGACACCCCAAAATACATTCTGCTGCTTCTCCTGAGTACAAGGATACCCCATGTGTAAGACTTTTTTGCAGTCTAGCCGCGTACAGGACCCGGAAAACCAATCTGCACCTTCTGGCTTTCTAAGGGCATTTTAAGCCATTATTTCAGTATGGCAGCCAGTGAGTTAAGTTTTTCAGAAGCATAAGTCAGCATGGTAGCCTCTGTACATCCTCAGTACAGCTCTCCAGGGCCAGATTAACATAGGGGCTATTGGAGCTGCAGCTCCAGGCCCCTACCTTAATATAGGCCCCGGGTTGGCCATATTCACTGTTACCGCTCTTCTGTCACTTGTAAACACAGAAGTCTGGCTTCTATGCTCGCTTCCCCAGGCAGCTCCCTCAGAACCTCCCCACACAGCACGAAGGCCGGACAAGGAGGGACAGTTGCCGATGCATGGATGTGTTTATGGGCTTCAGAGACAGCATCCCATGTTGAATTAGGCATGCATGGCTGCACCCTTCCTCCTCTGGGTGCATGCCAAGGCACGGCCCTTAAGGCCCTTCAAAATCCTCAGCACCAAGCCCATGATGCTCTTAATCCGGCCCTGCAGCTCTCCCCTAAAGGGGAATGATTAATGGGTCTGGCGCTGCTAGAGTTAATAGTTTCCTATGTCAAAATGCTGTTGGTAATTTCCCATGTAGACAGGGAAAGGTGATACTTTCAGGTTTGTGTGATCTTCAACAGACTATTAGTGAAATATAATGTGGCTCATGGCTGAGATATTAAATACAATTTCAATTCATTATGTGCTAGATTCCAATGTTAAGTTCATTGCATCCTATTATACCACTATATAAAAATATGTAAAGTGTCACAGTGCTGAAAGGTGCATAAGTTACAAATCCATATTATGTAACAATTGATATCATAAAAGTGACTGGTGTTGGATTAAACTGCTAAAACAATATCTATTGCCAAGAAAAATCCTCTACTTGGGTCATTAAAAGTGACTACTGTTGCATTAAAGTGTTAAACAAGACTCCAAAAGTTTGTGTCCAAAGATAAACAATATCTATTGCAAAGAGAAATCTTCTATAAATAAAGTGACAAGTGCTCTTCAAAGTTCTTGGCAATGGATATTGTTTTAGCACTTGAATTCAATACAATCGATTGTTATAAAATATGGGTTTGTAACGTATGCACCTTTCATCACTGTGACACTTTACATATTTTTATATAGTGGTATAATAGGATGCAATGCACTTAACATTGGAATCTAGCCATGAGTCACATTATTTTTCACTAATAGTCTGTTGAAGATCACACAAACCTGAAGGTAACACCTTTCCCTAAACTTAACCACTTAAGCCCCGGAGGATTTGGCTGCTAAAGGTCCAGACCCCTTTTTTCAACTTGGCACTTCGTGACTTTAACTGATAATTGCGCGGTCATGCAATGCAGTACCTAAACGAAATTTACGTCCTTTTTTTCCCACAAACAGAGCTTTCTTTTGGTGGTATTTGATCACCTCTGCGCTTTTTATTTTTTGCGATATTAATAAAAAAAGAGCGAAAATTTTGCAAAAAAATGACATTTTCAACTTTGTCTTTTAAAAAATATCCAATATACTCAATTTATGTCATTTTTTTTGGCCAAAATATATTTAGCTACATGTCTTTGACAAAAAAAAAATCAATGAGCGTATTTTTATTGGTTTGCGCAAAAGTTATAGCGTCTACAAACTATGGTGTAAATACTGAAATTTACGAAGCTTTAATTTCTGACTGCCTATCTCATTTCATGAAGTGCTAAAATGGCGGGGCAGTACAAAACCCCCCCAAACTACCACTTTTTGGAAAGTAGACATCCTAAGGAATGTTCTGAGGGGCATGTTGAGCTCATTGAATATTTTATTTTTTTGTCACAGGTGTTTGAAAAATGACAAAAATAATTTTTTTTTTTTTTTTTACACAAAGTTGTCATTGAAATGATATATTGCTCACACATGCCATGGGTATATGTGTAATTACACCCCAAAATATATTCTGCTGCTTCTCCTGAGTACAGGGATACCACATATGTGAGACTTTTTGGGAGCGTAGCTGTGTACGGGAGCCGGAAAACAAATCACCACCATCAGAATTTCAAAGGGCGTACATTTTTCATTGCATTTTCTCACTACCTATAACGGTTTTGGAGGCCCTGAAATGTCAAGATACCACAAAACCCCCCCAAATGACCCCATTTTGGAAAGTAGACACCCCAAGCTGTTTGCTGAGAGGCATGGTGAGTCCATGGAATATTTTATATTTTGCCACAAGTTTCGGGAAAATTACAATTTTTCTTTTTAATTTTTTTTTTTTACACAACGTTGTCACTAAAAGATAAATTTCTCACACATGACATGGGTATATGTGGAATGACACCCCAAAATACATTCTGCCACTTCTCCTGAGTATGGGGATGCCCCATGTGTGAGACTTTTTGGGAGCCTAGCTGTGTACAGGACCGCGAAAACCAATCAACACTCTCAGGTTTTCTAATGGCGTAAATTGTTCATGTCACCTCTGCACTACCTGTCGCAGTTTCGGAGGCCCTAAAATTTTAAAATAGCACAAAACCCCCCCAAATGACCCCATTTTGCAAAGTAGACACCCCAAGCTATTTGCTGAGAGGCATGGTGAGTCCATGGAATATTTTATATTTTGCCACAAGTTCCGGGAAATATATATATATATATATATTTTTTTTTTTTTTACACAAAGTTGTCAGTAAATGATATATTGCTCACACATGCCATGGGTATATGTGAAATGACACCCCAAAATACATTCTGCTGCTTCTCCTGAGTACAAGGATACCCCATGTGTAAGACTTTTTTGCAGTCTAGCCGCGTACAGGACCCGGAAAACCAATCTGCACCTTCTGGCTTTCTAAGGGCGTAAATTGTTGATCTCACTCCTTACTACCTATCACACTTTTGAAGTCCATAAAAGGCCAAGATGGCACAAAACCCCCCCAAATGACCCCATTTTGCAAAGTAGACACTCCAATCTATTTGCTGAGAGGCATGGTGAGTATTTTGCAGCTCTCATTTTTTTGGAAAATGAAGAAAAAACAGGAAAATGCATTTTTTTTCCTCTTTTTTCAATTTCCAAAACTTTGTGACAAAAAGTGAGATCTGCAAAACACTCAACATGCCTCTCTGCAAATAGCTCAGGGTGTCTACTTTCCAAAATGGGGTCATTTGGGGGGGTTTTGTGCTATCTTGGAATTTTAGGGCCTCCGAAACTGTGATAGGTAGTCAGGAGTGAAATCAACAATTTACGCCCTTGGAAAGCCTGAAAGTGGAGGTTGGTTTTCGGGGTCCTGTACTCGGCTAGACTGCAAAAAAGTCTCACACATGGGGTATCCCTGTACTCAGGAGAAGCAGCAGAATGTATATTGGGGTGTCATTTCACATATACCCGTGGCATGTGTGAGCAATATATCATTTACTGACAGCTTTGTGTAAAAAAAAAAAAAAAATATATATATATATATATTTCCCGGAACTTGTGGTAAAATATAAAATATTCCATGGACTCACCATGCCTCTCAGCAAACAGCTTGGGGTGTCTACTTTCCAAAATGGGGTCATTTGGGGGGGTTTTGTGCTATCTTAGAATTTTAGGGCCTCCGAAACTGTGATAGGTAGTCAGGAGTGAAATCAACAATTTACGCCCTTGGAAAGCCTGAAAGTGGAGGTTGGATTTCGGGGTCCTGTACTCGGCTAGACTGCAAAAAAGTCTCACACATGGGGTATCCCTGTACTCAGGAGAAGCAGCAGAATGTATTTTGGGGTGTCATTTCACATATACCCGTGGCATGTGTGAGCAATATATCATTTACTGACAGCTTTGTGTAAAAAAAAAAAAATATATATATATATATATATATTTCCCGGAACTTGTGGTAAAATATAAAATATTCCATGGACTCACCATGCCTCTCAGCAAACAGCTTGGGGTGTCTACTTTCCAAAATGGGGTCATTTGGGGGGGTTTTGTGCTATCTTAGAATTTTAGGGCCTCCGAAACTGTGATAGGTAGTCAGGAGTGAAATCAACAATTTACGCCCTTGGAAAGCCTGAAAGTGGAGGTTGGATTTCGGGGTCCTGTACTCGGCTAGACTGCAAAAAAGTCTCACACATGGGGTATCCCTGTACTCAGGAGAAGCAGCAGAATGTATATTGGGGTGTCATTTCACATATACCCATGGCATGTGTGAGCAATATATCATTTACTGACAGCTTTTTGTAAAAAAAAAAAAAAATATATATATATATATATTTCCCGGAACTTGTGGCAAAATATAAAATATTCCATGGACTCACCATGCCTCTCAGCAAACAGCTTGGGGTGTCTACTTTCCAAAATGGGGTCATTTGGGGGGGTTTTGTGCTATCTTGGAATTTTAGGGCCTCCGAAACTGTGATAGGTAGTCAGGAGTGAAATCAACAATTTACGCCTTTGGAAAGCCTGAAAGTGGGGACTGGTTTTCGGGGACCTGTACTCGGCTAGACTGCAAAAAAGTTTCACACATGGGGTATCCCTGTACTCAGGATAAGCAGCAGAATGTATTTTGGGGTGTCATTTCACATATACACATGGCATGTGTGAGCAATATATCATTTAGTGACAACTTTCTGTAAAAAAACAACAAAAAAAAAAGAAATAATAATTTTCCCGACACTTGTAGCAAAATATAAAATATTCCATGGACTCACCATGCCTCTCAGCAAATAGCTTTGGGTGTCTACTTTTCAAAAAGGGGTCATTTGGGGGGTGTTTGAACAGTCCCGGCATTTTACGCTCAATCTTAGCCACACATCACCCACTCTTCTAACCACTTGAAAACCAAGCCTTTTCTGTGCCTTTTTGTTTACATGAAAAAATATTTTTTTTTTACTAGAAAATTACTTTGAACCCCCAAACATTATATATTTCTTTAAAGCAGAGGCCCTATAGAATAAAATGGTGGATGTTGCAATTTTTTTTTTCACACGGTATTTGCGCACAGATTTTCCAAACGCAATTTTTGCGAAAAAAATACATTTTTTTTAAATTTATTGCACAAATACACTATATAATTCCAATTTGTTTGGTAAAATTTAAAAGATGATCTTATGCCGAGTTCATAGACACCTGACATGACATGCTTTAAAAATTGCGCACACCTGCGCAGCGGCAAAAACGTACGTACATTTTTAAAAACCTTTAAAAGTCTCTACAGGTTACCACTTTAGACTTACAGAGGAGGTCTACTGCAAGAATTACTGCACTCGATCTGGCGATCGCGGCGATACCTCACATGCATGCTGAAATTGCGGTTTACATATGACACTAGACCAACGCGTGCGTGTGCCATTGCGCGCAAGCACGGGGGAAAGGGGGCGGAGCTCGATTTTTTTTTTTTTTTTTTTTTTTTTTTTTGCTCTTTTATGTTATTTTGACACCTTTCCTTTAATTTTTTTTTTTTTAAATCATTTTTATTGCTATCACAGTGAATTTAGATATCCCCTATGATAGCAATCGGTAGTGACAGGTACTCTTTTTTTAAAAAATTGGGGTCTTTTATACTCTAGATCTCTCCTCTGACCTTAATGCTTCTGACCACGCCAAAATTGGTGTGATAAAATACTTTCCCAATTTCCCAATGGCCCTGTTTATTTCTGGCGAAAAAGAAGTCATGAAATGCTCGTAGCCTCCGGCATCTTAGGCCATAGAGATGATTGGAGCCATTCTAATCTTCAATTAGCTCTATGGTTAGATAACTGAACCACCGGCTGCACTCTCGGGTTAACCGGTGGGACAGGAGAGCCCGAGAAAAACCACGGAAGGCTGCGGAAGGCGGCGGTGGGGGGGGGGGAGGCCCCTCCCACTGCATGTAAAAGCAGTCTAGCGGCCAATTACCTGCTAGGATTGCTTTTACATGTAAGCCGACCGCTGGCTGTAAAAAACGATACCAAGATGATGCCTAAATCTGCAGGCATCATCCTGGTATAACCACTCAAAGTCCAGCAACGTACCAGTACATTGCTAGTCCTTGTTTGGCATATAGGTTTTTTTTTTTTTCATGCAGCCTGTGGGCTGAACGGAAAATAAGAGAACCTATCAGAAATCAGCACAAGAATAATGCGTAGTATTACTCATCATTAACCGCCCAAACAACCACCCACTGAATTTAATGATGGGTATACACGGCACTATCCACGTATACCAAAATAGGATTTTAACTGCAGTGCTGAAATCAGAAAATCACCACAGCTGCTATCAGCAAAGGTATCCATATATGCTGAGCGCAAACACTGTTTGTGTCAGAATATATAAAATCAATGCGTGGTAGCCGACGAGTACCTGCAAGAGAAACAGGTCACAAAAGAATGAAAAAACAAAGTACATTAAAAAAAGTACATTAGGAAGAGTAGGACATATAAAATGACTGACAACAACAAAAGTTTTTGGATTCTCATCATTAACCGCCCAAACAACCACCCACTGAATTTAATGATGGGTATACACGGCGCTATCCACGTATACCAAAATAGGATTTTAACTGCAGTGCTGAAATCAGAAAATCACCACAGCTGCTATCAGCAAAGGTATCCATATATGCTGAGCGCAAACACTGTTTGTGTCAGAATATATAAAATCAATGCGTGGTAGCCGACAAGTACCTGCAAGAGAAACAGGTCACAAAAGAATGAAAAAACAAAGTACATTAAAAAAAAGTACATTAGGAAGAGTAGGACATATAAAATGACTGACAACAACAAAAGTTTTTGGATTCTCATCATTAACCGCCCAAACAACCACCCACTGAATTTAATGATGGGTATACACGGCGCTATCCACGTATACCAAAATAGGATTTTAACTGCAGTGCTGAAATCAGAAAATCACCACAGCTGCTATCAGCAAAGGTATCCATATATGCTGAGCGCAAACACTGTTTGTGTCAGAATATATAAAATCAATGCGTGGTAGCCGACGAGAACCTGCAGGAGAAACAGGTCACAAAAGAATGAAAAAACAAACAAAGGACATTTAAATGTACAGTAAGAAGAGTAGAAGGACATATAAAATGACTGACACAACAACAGTTTTTGGATCCTTTTATTTTTCTTTCTAACTGTTTCTTCATGTCTTGATTTGGGAGGGACTGCGATCTTCTGCGATCTTCTCTTCCAGCTTGGGTCTCTCAAAATGTCGATGGACATCCAACATCCTTCGAGACCCTGTGTTTGTGTGCCCTACACTGTGTCGTGCTGTACCCTACACTAATACTCCACTAGTGTATGGTAGCGCTCAAAACATTCCCCGATGCAGAGACCAGGTTGGTCAGGACATTTGGGACAATAATAACGGGTGTCACGCCTAAATCCGCGCCTGCGACAGACACGACATCTTCTTTGGGGCCATCTTTGGGTAGGGGTACTCGGGAGGGCATAAGGAAAATGCCTCTCATGCAGCCGGCTCACTGCATCTGGAAGGGGAAGTTGGGCAGGCATGCCTCCTGGGTACAGGTAGGCAAGGATGATCTCTTCCTGGAATTCCCGGAAAGATCCAGTTCGTCCTGACGCCTTGTATAGGACAAAGGCGTTCAGCATCGCCAATTGGAATAAATAAACAGACACTTTTTTGTACCAGCGTCTGGCTTTACGGGCAACTAAATACGGCGCCAAAATCTGGTCGTTAAGGTCCACCCCTCCCATGTTAAGGTTATATTCGTGGACACAGAGGGGTTTCTCCACAACGCCAGTTGCCGTAGTGATTTGGATTGTCGTGTCTGCGTGAAGGGAGGACAGAACATAAACATCCCGTGTATCCTTCCACTTCACCGCAAGCAATTTTTCCGTTTTCAAGCAGGCTCTCGCCCCCCGACTAAGACGGGAATCTACAAGCCGTTGGGGGAAGCCCCGGCGATTAGGTCGCACGGTGCCACATGCGCCAATTTGTAATTCGAGCAGGTGACTAAATAGTGGCACGCTTGTATAAAAGTTGTCCACGTACAAATGGTACCCCTTTCCGGATAAGGGTGACACCAAGTCCCAAACGATCTTACCGCTGCTCCCTATGTAGTCTGGGCAGTTGGGGGGCTCCACACAGCTATCTTTTCCCTCATAGACCCGGAAACTAACTGTATAGCCTGTGGCCCTGTCACACAATTTATACAGTTTGACCCCGTATCTGGCACGCTTGCTGGGGAGGTACTGTTTCATAGCAAGGCGGCCAGTAAATTTAATCAGGGACTCGTCAACGCAGACAACTTGTTCGGGGGTAAACAAGGCTGCAAACCGCTGATTGAAGTGGTCTATGAGGGGCCGAATTTTGTGGAGCCGATCGTATGCAGGGTCTCCCCGAGGACGACAGATTTCATTGTCGCTGAAATGCATAAATCGCAGAATTTGCTCATATCTCGCCCTGGACATGGAGGCAGAGTACATGCGCATATGGTGAAGTGGGCTAGTGGACCAATATAGCCGCAATTCACTCTGTTTAGTTATGCCCATGTGGAGGGAAAGGCCCAGAAAGATCTTAAATTCGGAAACCGTTAAAGGTTTCCAGCCGAATTGTCTGGCAAGGGGCGAATTTGGGTTGGCGGCGATAAATTGTTGAGCATATAAATTTGATTGATCCACAATAGATCTGAAAAGATCTTCCGTGAAGAACAGCTCAAAAAAGTTCAGGGGCGTAAAACCAGCTGTCTCCACGTGGATTCCAGGTTGGGCGGTGAATGGGGGAAGTACTGGCGCTGTAGTATCAGTGGGTTGCCAATTAGGAAATGCCAGCGCATCAGGGAGGGCACTATGGGCTCTACGGGCCTGTCTTCGAATACGCGGTGGCTGCGGGCCACTACTTGTGCTAGCCACCGCACCAGCTTCAACTGCACTTAGGGGACTCGCCACGTCACCAGGTCTTACTGCAGTGCTGGTTGTACTAGGTCCAGGGTGTACTAGGCCGCTGGCGCTTGCCAGGTCGCCAGAAGGATGAGCGGCACTAGTACCCACACTCTGCTCCATACGAGCACCCTGCGATTCCTGCATCTCAACAACACCAGAATGGGGTCGGGTACGCCTGGGTCTAACAGGGACCCATCTGTCGTCGGAGCTATCTGTCAGGGAGCCGCTGCTGTCATTTGGTTCGTATACTGACCCTGATTCTGCCGGTGAGGCTTCCCCATCGCTCTCACCTGGCATGGTCATTATACTGTAAATAGCTTCATCACTGTACGAACGTTTAGACATTTTGGTAACTAAATTTACCCGTACAGTGATGCGACTCACAGGTAATAAAAGCACCTGGTTGTCGAAGATTATTTCAAGCGCTACCAAAAAAACTGCTAATGCTAGCAGGGATCAGGCCTGACTCTGCTAACACAGCGGTTTTGTGTCTTGTGTTTTTTTGTAAGTGACAGTAATCTGTTGATTACTACACTTACCTGGGTGAAAGGGTTAAACGCAGGTGCTGGCAGGAATCAGTGCTGATCGTGCAAACACTGCGTTTTGGGAACCCTAAACTATGGGGGCGCTAGTATAGCTCTGATCAGATCAGATATTGATCTGTTCAAACACTATACTAGAAATGGAAGTGTAGGTGCGTGCGTGTGTGTGTGGCAATCAAGGGGTTATTTCTAAACTATGCGCTGGGGATCTGAGGGGGGTGGCGGGGACCCTAAACCTCCTTTGGGAAAGAAACTAGCTAGCTAGCACAACCTCAAGTCACAATGACACCAATACAAAATACAGTAAAAACAGTATATTATGTGTGTATTAGTGCTAATGTGACAGAGGGTGTAGGGGTTAACGGGATGTGATCAGGGGGGGATCAGGGGTTTAAATCTTTATTGGAAGGGGCTGGCGGGTATCCTAAGGATAAAAGGAACGGTGGCAAGCGCTAAACCTGGTCACAAGTCACACTTATACAGGTATATAGAAAATGCTATATACTGTATACAGTGTGCGTTGTGGCAGGGGGTGTAGGGGTGATCAGGGGGGGATCAGGGGATTAAATCTTTATTGGGCGGGTGGGGGGGACCCTAAACCTGCTTGGGACACAAACTTAGTCGCCTGCGCTAATTCTGATCACAATCACACTAATACAAAAATACAAAAACACAGTATATTACGTTTGTATTAGTGCTGATGTGACAGAGGGTGTAGGGGTTAACTAGCGGTGATCAGGAGGGGATCAGGGGGGATCAGGGGCTCAAATCTTTATTAGGGGGGGGTGGCGGGTAATTCAAGTGGAAAAGGGGGGGTCGCAAGCGCTAGACCTGACCACAAATCACACTTATACGGGTATATAGCAAAATGCTATATACTGTATACGGTGTGTGTTATGGCAGGGGGTGTAGGGGTGATCAGGGGGGGGTCAGGGGCTTAAATCTTTATTGGGCGGGTGGCGGGGACCCTAAACCTTCTTGGGACAGAAACTTAGTCGCCTGCGCTAATTCTGATCACAATGACACTAATACAAAAATACAATAACACCGTATATTGCGTTTGTATTAGTGCTGATGTGACAGAGGGTGTAGGGGTTAACGGCGGTGATCAGGGGGGGTTCAGGGGGGATCAGTGGGTTAAATCTTTATTAGGGGGGGGTGGGGGGTAATTTGAGTGGAAAAGGGGGGGTCGCAAGGGCTACACCTGTTCACAAATCACACTTATACAGGTATATAGGTAAATGCTATATGCTGTATATAGTGTGTGTTGTGTCAGGTGCTGTAGGGGTTAATTGGGGGGGCGATCGGGGGTGAAATGTGCCTATCTAGCTGTGTGTGATGTGCTTGGTGCAATTACTCACAGTAAGATGTGCTCTCCTCTCACGCTGGATCCAAAAAGACCGTTGTGAGGGGAGGGCACATCTCCT
Source organism: Pelophylax lessonae (assembly GCF_965119305.1). Classification (NCBI taxonomy): domain Eukaryota; kingdom Metazoa; phylum Chordata; class Amphibia; order Anura; family Ranidae; genus Pelophylax; species Pelophylax lessonae. Next base: position 508,671,269 of record NC_138772.1, on the reverse strand, counting down.
CTAAGCCTGTGTTTACATTTCACAGGCTTAGAGGGAGATCTGATTGGGCAGGACCGATCAACAGGTCCAGACCAAAAATGATTGGCCTGGACCTGATGACTGATCGGTTCTGAACCCAATCGAGTCATCGGCGGCGGCGGCGGGGCGCGGGAGCGCGCACAGGGCCGGCAAAAAGTGCTGACGTAGGCCTACGTCAGTTTGCCTGGCCGGGGCTGAGCGCCGACGTAGATCGTCGTGCGCCGGTCGTTAAGTGGTTAATAAAGAAAGCTCTCACGCTTTAACCGCTTGCCGACCGCCGCACGACTATTTACTGCGGCAGTCAGCCCCGTACAGGCAAATCGACGTAGGGCTACGTCGCTCACCTACAAACCTCTAGGGGGCGAGCACGCACCGCCGGAGGCGCGCTCCCGCCCCCGCTCGTTCCATGACATGTCTGCGCGAGTAACCGGTGGCTCCGATGTCCGCCGGTCACCCACGATCTCTCGGTGGAGAGGGAGAAAGGCAGACGACTAATGTAAACAAAGCCGCCTGTCATTCTCCCTGATCTAACTGCAGAGACTACACGATCCTGCTATGTAGGATCGTATGTCTCTGTGGTTACATCACTAGCCACGCCCCTTTACGGTTAGAACCACGCCCCTAGGGACACACTTAACATCTTGATCACTAATAAAGTTAACCCCTTCCCTGCCAGTGTCATTTTTACAGTAACAGTGCATATGTATAGCACCAATTACTGTAGTAAAGTCACTGGTACCCCCAAAAGTGTCAAAAATGTTAGTCAGGGGTCCAATCTGTCCGCCGCAATGTCGCAGTCCCACAAAAAAAAAAATCGCAGATCGCCGCCATTACTAGTTAAAGAAACAATAAAAATGACATAAATCTTTCCCTTAGTTAGTAAACGCAATAACTTTTGCGCAAACCAAACAAAATACGCTTATTGCGATTTTTTTTACCAAACATATGTAGCAGAAAACAAATTGGCCTAAAATGTTAAAAAATTTTGATTTTTACATTTTTTTGGGGAATTTCATATAAAAAAAATGTGAAAAATATTGTTATTTTTTCAAAATTGTCACTTTTTTTTGTTTATAGCGCAAAGGGGATCAAATACCACCAAAAGAAAGCTCTGTTTGTGGGAAGGACGTCAATTTCATTTGGGTACAGCACGACCGCGCAATTGCCTGTTAAAATCACGCAGTGCCGAATCGCAAAATAGGCCCTTGTCTTTGAGCAGGAAATCCTCCGGGGCTTAAGTGGTTAAGTGGGTCTTCAAATAAATAGTACTAAAATGTGTGTATCATTAAAGTGATCAGAAAAATGATTATAAAAAATTGTGATTATAAAAAATTCTGCTGCGACTTTAAAAATTAAACCAAATATAATAAAGTGAAAGTGTATCTCAACTAGCCGCGCATCCACCAAACTCCAATGAAAAAATATATATAAATATATAGATAAATAAATAGGAGGTGACAATAAGTAAACAGAGATTGTTTAACGAGTGCATAAAATCAAAAGTCCACATTGTATCTGCTGTAATCAAAAAAGTGACTAGTGATAGATAATAAAAAGTCCCGTGCTGAAAATTGGGTCACCACAAAATCCACCACCTTCATGATTCCGCTCCTATCAGCTGGCAACTCACCCCATAATGTTGCCCCCCATTTTCATGGTTAGGGCTCAATGCGCATTTAAAACCACAGTTGTAGGGGAATCGTCCTTGGATTATTCAGTATGACCAGCTCCTCCTCTCTCATGTGCACAGAAAAGAAAGAGAGCCCCATTAGTGCAATACGGTCTTAAACTGTGTATTTATTATTTTATAAAACCCATCATATAATGCACTTAAAAGGCGTTGTAAAAATCAGCGCATATTACAGATATACAGGGGGTCTGGGGTGCTCCCTCAGTCCTCACCACCTCCATGCTGGCGAAATGGACCAACAGCATATTGACATAAGAAACTATTAACTCTATCAGAGCCAGACCCAATTATCATTATTATTTTTATCCATTTTTCCTTTTAGGGATAGTAATTGGGTAGGCAGCAGCATTTGCATTTTATATTTCATCCCTTTATATTGCATGGGACTGTCCTTTTTATCTACCCTAAAAGGACCTGAACTCAAAAAGGAAATATTTGCTGTCTTAAAGAGAACATCCAGACGTGTTAATTGTGCCTAAAGGGCCATACACACTATAAGATTTTCTGAATACTTTTTCCTTCAGATTTACCTTTTCTATGTAGTGCAAGGGCCTGCCAGATTGCATACAAATTGAAAGTGTTTAGGTTTGACCTCATATTATATGGTTTTGGTAAGTCTAAAGGAAAAAGTCTTCAGAAAATCTTATAGTGTTTATGGCCCATAAGTAGTACACTAAAAAAGTACCTTGATGTATTAAGTTCCTCCTGAAAAAATAGCAGTGCACTTCCTATGCCTTGAACTTCATAGTTAATTATCTGCAATGTAAGATCATCTAAGGCAGTGCTCCCCAACCTTTTTATCGCCGCGGACCGGTCAACGTTTGATCATTTTTCCGTGGCCCGCTGAGGGGGGGGGGGGCGTCAATGCAGAGTGCCACAGTGTGCCCCCAATCAATGCAGAGTGCCACAGTTTGCCCCCAATCAATGCAGAGTGCCACAGCGTGCCCCCAATCAATGCAAAATGTCACAGCGTGCCCCCAATCAATGCACAGTGACCAGTGCACTTACCTGATTTGCAGCGGCGGCTTCTCCTCACTCTCCCCACGTTTCCTTGAGTCCTCCCTCCTCCTCCTCGGCCAATGGCATTGGTCTCGGACTCGCTTCCTGATTGGCTAGGAAGAGGATCCGTGTGAAAATTGCGAATATTCATTCGCTATTGTCACACAAATGGGTGGTCTCAGGGCGCACTGCTCTGTGCCCTGCATCCACCCTTTTCTGAAATGTTTTTTTTTTCTAAAATGGAAATAATGTAATGTTCTTTGGGCGGACCGGTACCATTTGATCCACGGACCGGTACCGGGCCGCGGCCCAGGGGTTGGGGATCACTGATCTAAGGCACTGCCGCCTCTGACTGCCAGTCTCAGGAGATTTGGAGTGAAATTTGCCGATGTCCCTATAGTGATGCTCACTGTTCTCTTTGGTGGAGGGAAAGCTGTTCCAAAGAATTTGCGGTGCAAGGATCTCCCTGCTTCATTCGTTCTGTGCTTCAATTTCCTCTCCAGCTGCTATATGAATATTCCGACACCAATAACTATACCAGCAGTCATCAGGGGGGTAAGAAAAGTCCTGCCTTTACCGAAATGGCCACCTCCACGCAGAGACACAGTGCAGAACAAGACATGATGGTCAGTAATAGGGGAAGATCAACTGCAAGGAGACTACATGCAATACTGATTACTAGTCCTTTGTCATCCTCCTCAACCACTTAAGCCCCGGAAGATTTTACCCCCTTCCTGACCAGGGGGTTTTTTGCGATTTTTTACTGCGTGACTTTAATGGACAATTGCGCGGTTGTGCAACGCTGTACCTAAATGAATTTCACGTCCTTTTTTTCCCACAAACAGAGCTTTCTTTTGGTGGTATTTGATCACCTGTGCGATTTTTTGATCATGCGCTATAAGCAAAAAAAGAGCGTCAATTTTGCAAAAATAACAATATTTTTCAAATTTTTTTATATGAAATTCCCCCCAAAAAAATGAAAAATCGAAATGTTTTAACATTTTCGGCCAATTTTGTTTTATGCTACATATGTTTGGTAAAAAAAAATTGCAAAAAGCGTATTTTGATTGGTTTGCACAAAAGTTATCCCGTTTACTAACAAAGGGAAAGATTTTTGTCATTTTTGGTGTTTTTTTTTAACGAGTAATGGCAGCGATCTGCGATTTTTTTTGCGGGACTGCGACATTGGGGCGGACAGATCGGACCCTTGACTGACATTTTTTATACTTTTGGGGTTACCAGTGACATTACTACAGTAATCAGTGCTATACATATGCACTGTTACTGTAAAAATGACACTGGCAGGGAAGGGGTTAACTGTATTGGAGAGGGAGGGGTTAAGTGTGTCCTAGGGGCGTGTTTCTAACTGTGATGGGACATGGCTACTAGTGTAAAAACAGAGATCAACGGTCCTACATAGTAGAACTGTATGATCTCCATTTTTACACAGGGGATAATGACAGGATGCTTGTTTACATTAGCCGCCTGCCTTTCTCCCTTCTCGGCGAACGATTGCGAGTGACCGGCGGACATTGGGTCCGCCAGTCACAC